>NC_089838.1:8949506-9549506 GCF_035609145.1 Eleutherodactylus coqui
ACAGCGACAAGTCTATGTGATGGCACACTCCACCGCTACAAGTCTATGTGACCGCACACTCCACCGCTACAAGTCTATGTGACCGCACACTCCACCGCTACAAGTCTATGTGACCGCACACCCCACCGCTACAAGTCTATGTGACCGCACACTCCACCGCGTCAAGTCTATGTGACCACACACCCAACAGCGACAAGTCTATGTGACCGCACACCCCACCGCTACAAGTCTATGTGACCGCACACCCCACAGCGACAAGTCTATGTGACCGCACACTCCACCGCGACAAGTCTATGTGACCGCACACTCCACCGCTACAAGTCTATGTGACCGCACACTCCACCGCGACAAGTCTATGTGACCGCACACTCCACCGCGACAAGTCTATGTGACCGCACACTCCACCGCTACAAGTCTATGTGACCGCACACCCCACCGCTACAAGTCTATGTGACCGCACACTCCACCGCGTCAAGTCTATGTGACCGCACACACCACAGCGACAAGTCTATGTGACCGCACACTCCACCGCGACAAGTCTATGTGACCGCACACCCCACCGCTACAAGTCTATGTGACCGCACACCCCACAGCGACAAGTCTATGTGATGGCACACTCCACCGCGACAAGTCTATGTGACCGCACACTCCACCGCTACAAGTCTATGTGACCGCACACCCCACCGCTACAAGTCTATGTGACCGCACACTCCACCGCGTCAAGTCTATGTGACCGCACACCCCACAGCGACAAGTCTATGTGACCGCACACCCCACCGCTACAAGTCTATGTGACCGCACACCCCACAGCGACAAGTCTATGTGACCGCACACTCCACAGCGACAAGTCTATGTGACCGCACACCCCACCGCTACAAGTCTATGTGACCGCACACTCCACCGCTACAAGTCTATGTGACCGCACACTCCACCGCTACAAGTCTATGTGACCGCACACCCCACCGCTACAAGTCTATGTGACCGCACACTCCACCGCGTCAAGTCTATGTGACCGCACACCCCACAGCGACAAGTCTATGTGACCGCACACCCCACCGCTACAAGTCTATGTGACCGCACACCCCACAGCGACAAGTCTATGTGACCGCACACTCCACAGCGACAAGTCTATGTGACCGCACACCCCACCGCTACAAGTCTATGTGACCGCACACTCCACCGCTACAAGTCTATGTGACCGCACACTCCACCGCTACAAGTCTATGTAACGGCACACTCCACCGCTACAAGTCTATGTGACCGCACACTCCACCGCTACAAGTCTATGTGACCGCACACTCCACCGCTACAAGTCTATGTGACAGCACACTCCACAGCGACAAGTCTATGTGACGGCACACTCCACCGCTACAAGTCTATGTGACCGCACACCCCACCGCTACAAGTCTATGTGACCGCACACTCCACCGCGACAAGTCTATGTGACCGCACACTCCGCCGCTACAAGTCTATGTGACCGCACACTCCACTGCTACAAGTCTATGTGACCGCACACTCCACCGCTACAAGTCTATGGGACCGCACACCCCACCGCAACAAGTCTATGTGACCGCACACCCCACCGCTACAAGTCTATGTGACCGCACACCCCACCGCTACAAGTCTATGTGACAGCACACTCCACTACGACAAGTCTATGTGACCGCACACTCCACCGCTACAAGTCTATGTGACCGCACACTCCACCGCTACAAGTCTATGTGACCGCACACCCCACCGCTACAAGTCTATGTGACCGCACACCCCACAGCGACAAGTCTATGTGATGGCACACTCCACCGCGACAAGTCTATGTGACCGCACACTCCACCGCTACAAGTCTATGTGACCGCACACTCCACCGCTACAAGTCTATGTGACTGCACACCCCACCGCTACAAGTCTATGTGACCGCACACTCCACCGCGTCAAGTCTATGTGACCGCACACCCCACAGCGACAAGTCTATGTGACCGCACACTCCACCGCTACAAGTCTATGTGACCGCACACTCCACCGCTACAAGTCTATGTGACCGCACACTCCACCGCGACAAGTTTATGTGACCGCACACCCCACCATGACAAGTCTATGTGACCGCACACTCCACCACTACAAGTCTATGTGACCGCACACTCCACCACTACAAGTCTATATGACCGCACCCCCTGCACCCCCCCCCCCCCCCCGGACTTCTGACGGCCGTGTCTCTTGATATTATACTAGCACACACACATCAGTGCACCCACCCCCCCGGGACTTCTGACGGCCGTGTCTCTTGATATTACACTAGCACACACACATCACTGCACCCCCCCCCACCCCCCCGGGACTTCTGACAGCTGGGTGCCCGGACACCACTTGCACACATCCATCCATCCATCCAACCTCCCCCCCCCCCCCCCCCACGAGAGCCCGCCCCTCCACTCATTCTTACCTTGGAGATTAAGAGCCAGCAGCTACGCCTCCCCTGTAGGCAGAATTGAGCTTCCCAGCGGCTGAAGTTCTTCTGCACATGCGCAGAGCTGTGCTGGAGAAGCGCGTCCCCGTCGTCCCGACAAGAAGAGGACAAGAGACTTGTCGGAACCCATGGCAACCGAGGAGCAACACAGGGGGGGGGGGCACCCCAAAAGGTAAGTGAATAACTTCTGTTTGCCTAATTTACAATGCACAATGTATATTACAAAGTGCATTGTATTGGGCAAACAGAAGTAATGAGATCTAATGTTTATGGCCGGACAACCCCTTTAAGTTCGGGCCTCGTTTATAACTCATTAGAGGAAATGCTTGAAATTCTTCAATCTCAGGATGGCGAGCCTGTAGAATGGACCAATGTTTTTTAATAATGGTGCCAAGTTGGCCACTTAAGGGCCAAAGGTGGGAACAAAGGCAATGCGCTAAGAGACAGTGTCTTTATTCCTACTACTCAGGGCAGAGTCACGGGGGATCACTCATATATCATCTTTAAGTTGTGTGATCAATGTCTGGGGATAACCTCTCTGTAGAAATTTTTGGCACATAGTGTCCAAACGTTCTTCTAGAAAGCGTTCATCAACAATAAGGAATAACAGAGGGAATTTACTGCAAGTAACAACCCAACGCTTTATATGTAACCACAATGTAGGCCCTAAATATACAGCAGAAAGAATCTACCTCGTTTTCCTGAAAATAAGACCTACCCTGAAAATAAGCCCTACCCAGATTTTCTGGGAAGGCTTTAACTATAAGCCCTACCCTGAAAATAAGCCCTAGCTGCATTACATTAAAAAAAAAAATTGAATACTTACCTAGCAGGATTGATCAAGGTTCTCCTGCCGCAGCCTGGAGCTCTGCTTTGCGTCCTGCAGTTCTCGTTCACACACAGAAGATCATTTCTTGGTTATGGGATACATAAATCCCACCTCCAGGAAGCGATGGCTCCTATTGGTTCTCGAGCACTGCTTAGCCAATCCATGCAGCGCTCGATGAACTAATGCGATGGCTGTGATTGGTTCATCGACTGCTGTTCAGCCAATAAACGCAGCGCTCGATGAACCAATGATAGCCATCGCGTTGTGGAGGGGGGATTTATTAATTGGCCAATCAATGACACGGCTCAGCGTGTTGTAGGTCCAGAGAGCAGCAGGAAAGACCTGGACTGAGCCTGGTAGGTAAGTATAATTAGACATCCCCCAAAAATAAGACCCAGTGCCTGTTTTGTGACAAAAGTTAATATAATACAGGGTCTTATTTTCAGGGAAACATGGTATCATTATGACAACTGTCCATTAACAGGTTAATAGTGACTGATCTTGTGCCGTGCAGCCCCGCCCTGTAGTCAACAGAAGAAAACTTGCTCATAGGTCTATGTGCATCAGGAAGTAGTAGTTTCATTTCTCTCTTCCTCCGTCAGCCATGGCGTCTGCTGCTGTGAGAGACGAGCTGCTCTGCTCCATCTGTCTGAGCACTTATGCAGATCCTGTGATGCTGAGATGTGGACACAACTTCTGCCGGGTCTGTATTCATCGTGTGCTGGATACACAGGACGAGGCTGGAGTTTATTCCTGTCCTGAATGCAGAGAGGAGTCTCAGGAGCGGCCGGCACTGATGAGATGCTTAGCTCTGTGTAACATCATGGAGAACCTCCTGATTACTCCTCCAACACAGACGGAGGCCGGGATCTTCTGCACTTACTGTGTGGACTCTCCTGTACCGGCTGCTAAATCCTGTCTGCTGTGTGAAGCTTCTCTGTGCGAGAAACACCTGAGAGTTCACAGCAAGTCAGCAGAACACGTCTTATGTGAGCCCAGTGCCAACCTGGGGAGCAGGAAATGTTCTGTCCATAAGGAACTTTTAAAGTACTTCTGTACTAAGGATTCCATCTGTATCTGTGTGTCCTGCAGTCTGGCCGGAGAACATCGGGGTCATCGGGTGGAGATGCTGGATGAGGCCTCTGAGAAGAAGAAGGAGAAACTGAGAAATGTTCTCCAGAAACTGACCACAAGGAGGGAGGAGACTGAGGACAGAGTCCGGAGTCTGGAGGAGCGCAGGAGGAAAGCTCAAGAAAATGCAGCTGGAGAAGCGGAGAGAGTCACTGCCCTGTGTAGAGACATCAGGAGACGGCTGGATGACCTGGAGAAGAGGGTCCTGAGCGAGATCTCCAGGCAGGAGAAGGAAGAGTCACTCTTAGTCTCTGCTCTGATGAAGAAGCTGGAAATACAGAAGGACGAGCTGTCCAGGAAGATGAGACACATGGAGGAGCTGTGTAACATGACTGATCCACTGACTGTCTTACAGGAACCAGACACCAGGGACTTGTGTGATCCTGAGGACATGGGGGGACATGATGGAGGTGATGGGAACACAGGGGGACATGATGGAGGTGATGGGGACACAGGGGGACATGATGGAGGTGATGGGGACACGCGGGGACATGGTGAACCACTCCATGATGTAGATGGTCCGGATGTGGCTGTGATCTCAGACACATTACACACATTATGTGACATAGTAACAGATATAAGGAGGGGGATCTATGTGGAGGGTCCTGCAGATATATTACTGGATGTAAACACAGCTGGTAATTATATCCGTATATCAGATGACCTGAAAACTGCAACCGGGACACAAGAGAACCAGAAGCGTCCAGAAACAGCAGAGAGATTCCAGATTCATCAGGTGATGAGCAGGAGGGGATTCTCCTCAGGACGACATTACTGGGATGTGGAAATCAGTAGATCAGTGGGGTGGGGGGTGGGGATGTGTTACCCCAGTATAGACAGGAGGGGGCAGCAGTCATCCATTGGATGTAATAACAAGTCCTGGTGTTTGTGGAGGTGTGATAATCAGTACTCAGTGAGACATGACAGGAAAGAGATCCGGTTACCTCACATTATATCCAGTAATAGAGTCAGGATTTATCTGGATTATGGGGCCGGGCGGCTGTCCTTTTATGAGCTGTGTGACCCCATCAGACACTTACACACCTTCACTGCCTCCTTCTCCGAGCCGCTTCATGCTGTATTACGTGTATATGATGGTTCAATTACAACATTGGGAGAAACCATAATAGAAACTGACCAGAGACAGGACTGAAAGACAACCTGATTGGTAGATCAGACAGCCAATGGGATGAATGAGGTGGGGCTGCAGGTGATTATAAGCAAAGCCAGGCCCACTTGACCATTTTCCCGGAGTAGGGGACTGCGTATCCCTGCGTATTGTCATGTTCTTACACGGTTATGCCGGCACATGTACATGTATTTTACTCACGCTGTCCTGCGCCGGCTGGCTGGTTTCTTCTTTTTTTCACTTTCCTTCTCCTGTCTCCTGGCAACATAAAACCGCCATACATATGTAATGTAATTGTGTAAGCGCTGTGTTGTGACCGCACCCATAGAGAACAATAGGGCTGTTATGTGCATTATATGCGGTAAAATAGAACATGCTGCGCTCTTTATTACGCACATAACATACGCAATAACATATAGGCAAGCGTGAGCGGAACAGTGAAAGCAATGTCCTTTCATTGACACCTTTTGCGCGTATTATATGCGTGCGCTGTTAGTGCGATGGAATGCTACAGCTATATTCTTGTGCTCCGAATCCAGCGGGGTTCAGTTCGAGCTGCTTGAAGGATCATAGACTCGGTCACACAGCATTCTGCGTAATCAACTGATTCTCCCTTTATTAGAAAAAAATAGAAATATTTATACGTTTTTTTAGACTCAGACATTGAAAACGAGCCGAACAACAGCCCTTATTTATAGAGAGCGAAGGGCAGGATGGCGCAGGAGAGACCATTGGGACTTCTCTCACAGTACATTGTGGGTGTTATACCCAATGCACATATGTTGGTGCCCGGCCTATCTGACCGCTGTCCTTATGACTAGATCACATGTGGGGGATCCGCTGTGATCGTATTCTGGGTGTGATCCCTGTGTCTCCTTATGGATAATCCTCCGTGTGTCATTGCTGTTTATCCCAATGATGTCTGATCTACTACATCACATGAACCAGCAGTCCCATTTTACCAGGATTGTCCCCCAAAAGAGAGCGCTAAGTGGGTGAAGTCCATGAAAATCTGCATAAAGGTGGCATCCTGGTATGTTTGTGGGGTTCCTGGGTAGATCAGGTCGGGTTCAAGACTGGGTTCACACGGGACTGAAATCTCGCGGAATGACCGCACGGAAATACTGCGAGATTTCTGCGAAAGAAATGCAGCTGCAAATCCCATGGCCTTTCGTCGCGGGTTTAGGAGCGGCTTCACCGCCTGCATTCTGCTGCGGCCATCTCTCCCCATAGAGAGGAGAGAATCCACTGCGGAACCAGGGAAATAATTGATATGCCACGTCTTTGAGTTCCGTGTGGCTCGTCAATCTCAGTGCGGCTCGGTCACAGCGTATGGATGAGATTTTTGCAAATCTCCTGCACTTTGCTGGCTCCATAAACTACATTATTGGGCTCAAAGGTGAGAGAACGGGGAGTCCGGGGAGCGGTGTACAATACTCACCGGGTGCCCCGCTCCAGCGCTGCGTCCCCGCGCACACATAGTGTGACTCTACAGCCGTCTCCGTGCTGACGCTCTCCCAGACAGAGTGGGCTGAGAAGAGTCACGGCTGACACCCACTCGCTTTTTTCCCCTTTTATCGCTGCATTTTTTTCAATGGGACTTTGTAACGTTAAAATTGCATCACACAAAAATGACAGAAGCAAAAACTTGTGATTTTAACATTAGAAAGTCCCATTGAAAAAAACGCAAAAACCACTAGTGGTAGAAGCCCTGAGGGCGCGATCACATGACAGATTTTAAGTTCAGTATTTTGTGAGCCACAACCAGCAGCGGGTCCAAAATCTGGAAGGACGGCACCTCTCCCCATTATACTGGCTCTCCACTCCGGGTTTTGGCTCACAAAAAGCTGAACATAAAAACTGTCATGTGATCGCGCCTTACTGTGTACGCACGGACTTCACGGAGACACAGCGCCGGAACGAGGCGCCTGGTGAGTATCGAACACAACTTCCCGGACTCCCCGTTCTCTCACCTTCGAGCCCCGTAATGTAGTTTATAAGGCTGACAGGTGGTGACCGGTTCCCTTTAACCCGCCTGCAGTTTGAGGTATGCTGCCACGTGCAGAGTGGCCTCACTAGTAATAGTGTCTCCTATATCAGCCTCAGCAATAATAGTAGCATTCTCTGAGCAGTATAAATAATGTATTAAAGTCATTCTACAGGCCGGTACGATTATGCCAATACCAAATGGAAATAGTTCTTTTCTTTTTCGCAACTTTACACAGTTTAAAAAAAAAAAAAAGAAAAGTAATAAAGCTTTAAATCTCCTCCTTTTGCCATATCTATAATAAAAAAATGTAAATCATAAAAGAAAAATACATATTTGGTATCGCCGCGTCTGTAAAAGTCCGATCTATCAAAGTAGTGCATTATTTACCCCGCTAGGTGAACGTAGTCTGAAAAAAAAAAATAAAGAACGCCAGAAATGCACTTTTTCAGTCACCCTGTCTCCCAGAAAAAATGCAATAAAAGTAATCAAAAAGTCGTATGTATTCTGAATTAGTACTAATGAAAACTACAGAACATCCCGCAAAAAATGAGCCCTCGCTCAACTACGTTGATGAAAAAATAAAAAAGTTATTGCGCGCAGAAGATGCAGCAGAAAATTAAATGTCTTTGAAAAACAATACAAGTAGTACAGCAAAAAAACTGTTTGGTATCGCAGTAATCGTACTGACTAGAGATGAGCGAACGTACTCGTTAAGGGCGATTTCGTACTCGAGCATCGCTTTTTTCGAGTACCTGGCTACTTGGGTGAAAAGATTCGGCGGCGTGGTGGAGCGGGGGGTAGTAGTGGGGAACAGGGGGGAGCTCTCTCTCTCTCCCCCCCCCCCCCGCAGCCCCCCGCTCACCCCCGGCGCCCCCAAATCTTTTCACCCAAAGTAGGCAGCTACTCGAAAATAGCGATGCTCGAGTACGAAATCACCCTTAACAAGTACGTTCGCTCATCTCTAGTACTGACCTTTAGAATAAAGTTATCAGGTCATTTTTGTTGCAGTTTGTGCCCCGTAGAAACAAGATGCACTAAAAGATGGCGGAATGTCATTTTTTTTTTCATTTTACTCCACATAGAATTTTGTAAATGTTTTTCAGCACATTATATGGTACTTTAAATAAATAAAGGAGTTATGATTTTTTAAATGGAGGGACAGCCAAGCACCAGCTCCCCCTGCCACAGAGACCTTCGGCTGTCTTCTGACAAGCCGATGGTCTCTATGGCAACCTGTGAGCAAAGCAGTGCAGGACTTTGAAAATAGAAGCAGGAGATTGCCGGCAGATCAGCAATATCTTCCTGCTTCTGTTTTTCGAAGTCCTGCACTGCTCTGTGTGGGTCTGTGCAGGCAAAGCACACTGCCACAGCTTATGGCAATGTGCTCTGCAGCTCCTATAGTGATACATAGGCCGGACATCTTCTGGGCTATATCGCTATGGGCAGTGGAGCTCGTCCCGGAAAATTTCCGGGTGTGCCACTCAAGGGGTTAATGGTGACTAGACGTCACCAGAGAGTGGGACAAATGCTTGTCCCACTGGGGTCCTGGTGGAAGTCAGGACACAGGGTCCCAAAGTGGGACTGTCCCGCCTAAATCAGGATATATGATCACCTTACCTTATGGTATGTTAAAAGCTTTTAGAAAGCTCAGTTACACGTTAACCTTTACTATTATCTAAGTATGTTCGATATTAGGGCAATAAATATATTACTAATCAGAATGTCAGTGAATAGAACCCATTCTGTGAATTACCCGTAATCTGGTGTCTGATAATCCAGAGATTCTGATAATCCGGCCCTTGTTTCCAGCACAGAACCAGAAGACGGAGCATTATGTGACAGCAGCAGATTATGTATGAGCATTTCATCTTCCTTCAGCTTCTCTGCCAGAAAGTTTTATAAAGTTTTTTGCCAGTTCAGTAACTCAGAACATCTGATAATCCGGCATCAGAGCCTGTTAATGTCGGACTAAGGAAATGCAATTCTATATATTACTTTCATCTTCAGCAGTTTGGGTTTTAGGTTAATTTCCGCTTGTTTCTTGCTTACTATTGTTATAATGACCCAATCACATGAAATGCGCCTTATTTGTTCCCCACTTTGCATTATTTTGGGGTCACCAGATCTGTGTAGGTAACTGCTGGGCATTGTAAGGGTTAATAAAGATGTATCTGCATATAACTGATGGGCGCCGGTGTCTTTACTTTAGTTTTTACCTCCCTGTCACATTTAGTATTTCCTTCTTCCCCCGCTCTGACTTTATATGGTGGTCCGGTGACCCCCCAGCCTTGTGAGGCATCTTGGGTTCATTGATGGATGTTCATGCAGTTCTCACCTCAGGAATGGCGCCCCACTGAGCATGTTTTGGTAAACACATAGGGGGGTATTTACAGAAGCTTTTACACCACAATTATGGCATAAGGCCTCCTTCACACAGGCGGGTTTGCATCGCGACATCCGGAGTGGGATTCCAGCCCATAGCATGCTATGGCAATCCGCGATTTCCTGCCCATGAGCGGAAATCGATTTTCTACTCAGGGGTGAAAAAAATTGCAGCATGCTGCGATTTTGTGCGGGATACGCACGTTTGGCTTCCGTTGAAGGCAATGCAAGCGGTCTGTCCCGCGGCACTTCGCAGTGAGCCCTGCAGAAGTATCGAGGGATACGCTTCACTGCAGAACTCTGGCGGCTTCTGCGCATGTATGAGGGAGCACCACCCGGCACATCCGCAGCGCTGTACAGAAGCCACCGGACAAGAACGCAGGGGTCACCAGCCGGGTGCCGGTCAAACTCCGCTGGTGAAAATCCGTGTGAAGGTGGCCTAAATAAATGTACATTTTTGTGCAAGTCACAGAAATTTGTGACTTTTTAGCTTTTTTTTTGTCACAAAAGGCCTCATCATCCATGTAGTCTATTATATAGTAGTAATGATGGATGATGAGCATGTAGTTTATAATATAGTAGTAATGGTCTTGTGAGGCGCAGAGGGTTAAGGAAGCAGAATGCAGTCCTAAGCTCTCGCTCACGATCTGAAGGTTGTGGGTTGAACCTTGATCCGGCTACCCGCATGGTTCAGGTAGCCAGCACAAGGTTGACTCAGCCTTCTATCCTTCCGAGGTCAGTAAAATGAGCACCCAGCTTACCTGAAAGTCCAGCGTCCGCGGAGCAGGCCCAGAGCCGAGGAGAGAGCGGGGTAGATGGATGCCTTTTCACAGAGCTCTACCATCTCCTCCCTTGGGGGTGGCACGGCACCCGAACAAATTACTGCTGGAGGAGTTTCACGGGGTAAGCCAGTACGCGGTTTACCTTAAGTCCTTTTTGTCACTTGTGACGCCAGCGTTCCGTCCTCTGTGGTGAATCCAGTAGATGAAAGTAACGTAGTCCACACAGAGAAAATGTTATGAGCAAAACCCGGAATGGTTGGTAGAGCTCGTTTACTTGTAATAACGATTAACAGTCCATCAACTTTATATCAGCCAGCATATCACCGATGCACACAGATTAGTGGTGTCAGGGGGGATTCACAGGAGGTCAGACGAGTCCACAGTCTCAGTTATCTGTGGGGTTCTGCTCCCGGCCGCTCTCTCGTTTAGGGATAGCACTCAGCGCTGCAGGGTGATTCCTCTTTCTGTCTTACAGTCCTCCATATTAATAGCAGGGAGCCCGGGTGAATAGTGCCAGGGCACACATCAGGCCATCGCTCAGCCTTTTCCATCCTAGGGCTCCTCATAGCACAAGTTCTCCCACTCACTAGAAGTCTCTCAGCTCTCCAGATTTCTGCCAGACTGCACACTGACTTAGACTCTTGCAAGACTCAGGCTCAGGCTAAGGGTGCGTTCTCATGAGCGTAGGTGATTTTACGTTCGCACGAGCGCAGCGTATAATCGCCGGAAAGAACGTTTTTCGCCGATCACGACCAGCGCTAGAAAGCGTATTTTCGCTTGTTCCTACTTTTCAAACGGTCTTTTCGGCCAGCGAATATTCGCCGGCACGTATTTCGGTCGCGTATGTCTGTTTTTCCGCGGGTTGCCGTTTTTCCACGCCGTAAAATTGCCCATGTAAACGAATACATTCGAAACCATTGCCTCAGATGGTCACGTATATACGTTTGGTCGCAAAAACGCGCCGTTTATGCACTCGTGTGAACGCACCCTAAGACTGACTTGCACAGCATCCTTGTAAAAACACATATACATAGCATGATCACATGACATACAACACGATACATTTTTCAGACATAACACAGACATTAACCCATTCAGTGCTGCAGATGTGCAATACACATCAAATTAACACACACAGAAGACACTAACAAGACAAAAGCATTCATACTTATGGAGGGGCCCCGCTAGCTCTGGGCCCCTACAATAGCGCTGCAGAATAAGTTAGTGCTAAACAAATAACAAGTCTCTTCCCCTAGTAATGATGGATAATGAGGAAGTAGTATGCAATCTAGTACTAATGATGAGGATGTAGTATATAATATAGTAGTAATGATGGATGATGAGGATGTAGTATATAATATAGTAGTAATAATGGATGATGAGGAAGTAGTATGCAATCTAGTACTAATGATGAGGATGTAGTATATAATATACCCTGTTTCCCTGAAAATAAGACATACCCTGAAAATAAGACATAGCATGATTTTCCAGAATTTTTGAGGATGCAAAATAATTTTTCAGGCTTTTTGAGGATGCTTGAAATGTAAGCCCTACTCCAAAATTAAGCCCTGCTAACAGTTAATTAAAAAAGTCAATTTAAATAGTGTCCAGGCAGCTATACATGTAAAAAAGTTAAACCTTTTTGAGCAAAAATTAATATGACACTGTCTTATTTTCGGGGAAACACGGTAGTAGTAATGATGGATGATGAGGAAGTAGTATATAATATAGTAGTAATGATGAGGATGTAGTATATAATATAGTAGTAATGGTGACTGTTGAGGACATAACATTAAATATAGCAGTGAGGATGAGGAGGGGAGCTGAAAGTACTCTGTTTGGGGAGTTCTCCATCATTTTGGCCGCTCAAGGGCTCTACAAGTGGGCAATGGGGCCTAAAACCTTCAGGCAAAATTTCTGTTCTGAAAGCCACCGGCTGCTGCTTTTGGTTTGGGCCCCGCTGTGCATACAGATATAGGATTAGGGCCACAGCGGGTGTGTTTCTGAACAAACAGGGGTATCCATTTTGGGTACAAATCTTCTTTTCCATGTTCACTACAGAGAAAAAAACAGTCTTTAAAATGACATATTTGCAAAAATATGACATTTTATTTTTTCTCTTCTAAATTGCATTGACTCCTGAAAAGAAACTGTGGGGTCAAAATCCTCCTGCCCCCTCAGTGACTACATTAATGGGGTCATTTGTGTATCTATCATTCTGACCTCTATGTGACTGAGCCCTAAATGTAACTACTCCTCACCATGGCACTATGATGGGGTTTCTCCCCTTCCACCTCTCTAGCACAGAGCTTCCTACCTTGGCGGGGGGCCGGGGTGCCCAGGTAGGGCGGGCAGAGCTGAGCCACCATCTGTGAGCTGTTGGACAGAGCGGTGTGGATGTGCGCCGGAGCTCAGAATCCAAGATGGTACCCGCTCCCTGTGCCGGCGCCATGCCCTCTGCCAAGCATTGACTGTGACTTCTGAGGATAGTGGAGAGTCGGTCCTTCTGCGTCCAGACCTTATCGCGGGCCATGTAAGGGGACGCGGTGGGCCGCTTTGGCCCGCGGGCCTTGAGTTTAAAGGAGATGTCCCGCGCCGAAACGGGTTTTTTTTTTTTTAAACCCCCCCCCCCGTTCGGCGCGAGACAACCCCGATGCAGGGGTTAAAAAAACCACCCGCACAGCGCTTACCTGAATCCCGGCGGTCCGGCGTCTTCATACTCACCTGCTGAAGATGGCCGCCGGGATCCTCTGTCTTCATGGACCGCAGGGCTTCTGTGCGGTCCATTGCCGATTCCAGCCTCCTGATTGGCTGGAATCGGCACGTGACGGGGCGGAGCTACACGGAGCTACACGGAGGAGAAGACCCGGACTGCGCAAGCGCGGCTAATTTGGCCATCGGAGGGCGAAAATTAGTCGGCACCATGGAGACGAGGACGCCAGCAACGGAGCAGGTAAGTATAAAACTTTTTATAACTTCTGTATGGCTCATAATTAATGCACAATGTATATTACAAAGTGCATTATTATGGCCATACAGAAGTGTATAGACCCACTTGCTGCCTCGGGACATCTCCTTTAAGTAGTCATTAAGTAGGACGCAGGGTACTCTGGTGACTGGTCTGCTCATCCAGGGGTCTCCCACTTTTTTGAGGAGTTCTCTGAACATTTCGGGACACTTGCCCCTTCGGCCCATCGCTATACCTGCAGCATAACGACTGCATTGCACGAGTTTCTGAATCGTCGCATTCACTACCGGTTAGACAAATTGATCTTTTTCCATTCCACACCCCAGAGGCTGATGGGAGCGCCCCCCCCCCACCTCCCTACCCTACCCCCCCATAAGAACTTTGCACATATGTGTTTGCTGAGGCTGTTCACACGATGGGCGGCTGTTCATGATGGGTCAGACGTCTGTGTGCTGAACACACAATGGGGCATCATAAAATGTACTCAGCGGGGAGACGGCTGTTTACCCTGGAGGGAGGGTGGCATCCTGTCCTGCCCTCCAGTGACTGCACACCAAAAATGGCGCAGTACAGTCATGCACTAGTTCCATCCGTTCCTGGGAAAGCCGAGTGATGATCAGTTGGGCTCCCATAGGCAGCAGATGTAACTCTTACGGACGCTTAACTAGTAATGGCAGACATATTGCTTGTAAACCAGCTTTACTTGAAGGCGAAAGAGCATGGCGGAATCAAATTCCCTGCGGCGCCCCCTAATGTAATCAGGAACCTCCTAGCAGCAATGTAATGCAGATGGTGTCGGGGGAGCATTATCTTTATGTTGGAGAATTACTAATAGTGCAATTCCCTCCTGCCATTGGAAAAACCCCAAAGAGGGAGCTTCACTGCTGTCCACCATATCGCAGCAACTAGAGAGACTTTCAGGAAGTTGGATGTCAGCCGCTCTGTTCTCTGAATGTGACTCGGTGGACTTATAGGGGAACTCCAAAAAAAAAAGAGAAACTGGAAGGGATTGTCCAGGTCTGAACGGTGATGATCAATAGTGGATCGGCGAGCTCCGCCGCTTCAGAACACCCTACAATCGACTGATGTGCAGCCCGCTGTCAGCTGACAGCTCCATACACACTGCAGTGGCCCAGGTTGGTGTTGCATTAAATTCAATAGGAGCTGTTCCTGCAGTACCAACCTTGGGCCACTGCAGTATGTACGGCGCTGACCGCTTCTGGCTCTGTACACACCATGACAGTGGGGCAGCTAATCCTTAGGGATCCTGAGTAGCTGACCTCAACCGATCAACAGTTGATAACCTATAGTTCATCAGTTGTTCAGACTGAACAGCCCCTTTAATTTTTCATCATGGACTATTTAATTTTTTTTAGGCACACGGCCTGATGTCCCAATGAACGATCTGCCTGGCTCATCTTTATCCTAATGGCTGCCTGTCCGCCAGAACTGAGGGCATAGTTCGACTCCAAATCATCATCCACATCCTAATTACCATTTGGACATTGATGTGCGTGGTGACTTACTTCCATAGTGTGTGCTGATGGACGAGGCTGGGTGACTAGAGCACAAGACAGGAAGGGTTATCATGGGGAGAAGTGAGAAAAAGTGCAGTAAAGGGGTTTTTGTGCCGATCAGGCTGATTCATGCCTTCGGTTTTGCATATATGGACCCTTTAGGAGGTTTTGCCGAGAGCCTTCTCCTTCCCTCGCTGGGTGCAGCAGTGATGGTGGTTTACAGCATTTCTTAGCGGGTAGTCGTCCTGGGTGCGACTGTTCTCTCTCTGACCGAGTCCTGAAAAGAAAGACTAAATCTCCTGTCTCGTCTTTCCCCAGCCCTTCTCGGAGCTCCTCGATGACAACGCCCTGCTGGACGCCCTTGGACAACTCATCGGAGACCCGTTCCTCACCGAGAAATATGAAATGATGGAAGTGGAGAATCCGAGCTCACCGTCGCCCATGATTAAGGCGGAGCATAGCTACTCGCTGTGTGGAGACTCGCGGCCGCAGTCGCCCTTCACTCACGGATCCACAGATGACAACTTCAGCGATGGTATAAATAATGGGTTTTTCGTATGGGGTGATGATGACGTCATCATTTTGATTGTTGTAATAGGTATATAGGCACCTTGTGACCACTAGGCGGCCCTCGAGCGGGATAAGGTGGACCACAATTACCACTAAAGTGGCCACACACTAGATTACTGCTGACTGAACCTACCGCTTACAGGAGGCATCAGATGTGTGTGGCGCTATACCAACAATGCCCAAATGGTAGAAGTTGAGAAAAAGTAGCAGTGGGCTGTTGGAGGTCAACAGGCCGGATCCTTTTGGTTCTGTTTTTCAGGACAACATTCTGTCCTGCGACCCGACCGGGGGGTTCTTCTCAGCAGCCCTGATTTTGGCTGTCCGGGGTGACTGTAACAAGCCTCAGACTACCCAATCCTCACAGTGCAGGGGCGTAACTATAGAGGGTGCAGGTGATGCAGTTGCACCCGGGCCCAGGAGCCTTAGGGGGCCCATAAGGCTTCTCTTCTGCACATAGGAAGCCCAGTACTATGAATAAAGCATTATAGTTGGGGGCCCTGTTACAGGTTTTGCATTGGGGCCCAGGAGCTTTAAGTTATGTCTCTGTGCAGCATGGTTTAGGTATGGGTACAGGTACAGATACAGATAGAGGGGGGGCCCCAGCTCACCTTTTGCATCAGGGCCCCTGAGCCTTTAGTTACGCCCCTGCCATAGTGCATTGGTAGCGTTAGACTACCAAGGCATTGTACCTGCTTTCTAATTGGCCAGCATTGGTCACATGAGTAGCTCTGGCCAATCAGAGAGTAGTGTATATTAGGTAGATAGAAAATTGCGAAAACCATCCTGGACAGCCGGAAATTGGACCTGAAATCGGTGGATTGGAGGGACGACCGAGAACAACTGCAGGTAATCTACCCTCTTACCCCTCTGGTCCCAAGAAAGAAGTTCATCCTGAAACCGTAGGGTTGCTATGAAGCTGCACGCACATGTAGTGGAAACGCACAGACCTACGGCAAAACCCACAGCACTTCCATCAGAAAACGTCCCAGAATCCACGTTGGTGCGGCTTTTGACTGGCATTTTGCTGCGCAGCCTCAGCCGATTTGAACCTGCAATGCCGCTCCTCATACCAAGTCCTCACTGCGGCGCACACCCCTCACCCGGCCACCGCTGTAAAGCAATGTTGCCGTTGGTCAGGTGATGCGCCCACTGCAGCGGCTGCGATTAGTAGTGAGGGGTGTGCGCCGCAGTGACGACTTAGTATGAGGAGCGGCATTGCAGGTTCAAATCGGCTAAGGGTCTACAGAGGAATGCCAGCCTAAACCCATACCAACGATGCGGATTTTGGCACGGTTTTTGATGCGATGATGTAGCAGAATTTGCAGCCGATCTGCAACATTTCCGCTACATGTGACCCTATTAGCTCCATGCTCACGATGCGTAATTCCACCGCGGAATTACGCACCGCGATTTCTCCCGTCCTCACCCGCAGCATGCTCTATTTTCTGCGGGTGAGGACGGGCTGTACGCACTGACGGCTTCCATTGCAGTCAATGGAAGCCGTCCATTCACGCTATCTCCCGCTGTAACCAGCGGGAGATAGCGTGAAAAAACGCTTTCCCGCCCACCGCCGAGCGTCATATGACGCCAAATGACGCGGTCCGGCCGCATCACGTGACACGGCCGGCCGTGCACGTGACAAGGCTGGTGACGCGAGAGCGGTGGGCGGTGACGAGCGGTGACGCGGCGGTGGTGGGCGGGGAAGCGATTTCACGCTATCTCCCGCAGGTAAGTATAGGGGCTCTGGGGGGCGCCGTGACGGGCTTCACAGCGTAATATTACGCTGCGGAGCCCGTCACGCTCGTGGGAAGGAGGCCTAAGGGGTGTCCAAGTTACTGAAAAATTAGGGAGAGGGCAGGAAATGACTCAAAATGAAGTTTTGCTTCTCACTCCCATCCAGCGCTGCCGCTCCTGTCCTCTTCGCTGGACTTTGTATACGGATACCACCGCAGTTTGTAAACTAAGTCCACGAGCGGCAGCGCTGGACCGGTGGCCGTCGGAGCAGAGAGCACAACCTAGTTTAGTTTTCACCATTTCCTGACCTCTCTCCAATTTTTTAATAACTCAGGAAAACCCCTTTAAGGGATGTAAAGCTGCTGCCAGAGGTGCCCGTCAGTGACTGGGTGGGTGAGCATGCGTGGGCATGGGGTTGTCAAGGCAATGGGCACACAGATGCCTAATGTGTAGGCCAGCCTAAAGACCCCAAAAAACAGTCCGCCAATTATGGTGGTTTCGCGATTGGAATGTCAGTTGGAGAAAGGAGGATCGCTGATGTTGTTGCAGCGCCCCATCCTTCCCGGAGCGGCGAGGATCTGCGGGTGTAACTGGGCGGCGTTGGTTGGATAAGCTGACGCTCGCATTGTGAAACCTGATAGACGCTGACATCAGTGTGTGTATAGAAGTGCGGACAGTCAAAGTCCAGGCGAGGGTTAAAGTCTCAACACACAAGACACCCGGAAGCCATAAGGTGTTGCGTTCTCCCGCTGACGTCAGGGCAAATGTCTAATTCCTTCCTTGCTGGCCGGCTGACAGGTCCGCAGCGCTTTGTCCTGGATGTGGGTCGTTCCCGTATTTCACAATATCGCCCCATTGTTCGTCGTACGAGGATGTGACATCCATTGTCGGTCAGTAAACACTGCCTGCTCTGTGTCCGCCGCTTGTCCTCGTTCGCGGGGACCGTCCCCTGATGGAAGCGGGATGCGTTTTCTCTCCTGATGCGCCTGTTTTTAGTTAAAGCGATTCTCCGGTCCCGGCGCCAAAGTTTGTCCCAGGACCAGAGGTGGGATGATGATACCGGTCAGCCTTCGTTTTTGCCACGGATCCGCCGGGGCCCCTCATTGTCGTCCAAGATGGCTGCAGCGCCCCTCTCGCTGCTGTGCATTGGTAGTCTGAGACACTCCGCGTGGCTTTCAGATTAAGCAGCGCTGCCATCTGACCGCTCCTGTATTGTCTTAGACGGCCAATGAACTGCACCTGTACAGCGTGCGTCGCGTAGACGAGGTCGGGCCGCAGCCATCTTGTCAGATCTGAGGGGCCCCAAGCAATGGTGTGTTAGGGACACAAAAGGAGGACAACACATAATATTCTATTCTGTGCTGGGGTCGGGGGGTCTCTGGAAGGGGGGGGGTCCTCCGGGACTCCTACTATTCCTTAGGTGAATTCAATCAGAGTTGTGCCTGAGCACCAAACTGGGCCGCTGCGATGCACACTGCGCTGACCACATTGACAGCGGACCTGGGAATCGGCTGATCGGCGAGGATCCTGAGCGGAGGACCACCCCGACGATCAACTATTGAGGGCCTGTCCTTTAATAGTTGAAGTCCTGCACAACCCCTTTAACTGAAACGGGACAGGAGTGACCGGTCCTCTACAAGAATCACTTGGAAGTCCCCGAGCTGGCCTCTAGTGTGAATGGGGACATGGGTGACAACCACCAGTGGCTGCCATTACAGTGGCTATAGGGGTGCCACTCTACTTGCCCCAAACCCAAAGTGGCATATAAACCTACATGGTGGCGTGGGTCATAGTGTCTGTCGGTCACTCAACAACCTCCACAATATTGCGTTCTCCTTTAATATGCTCTTAAATCCATCTGTCCTGTTCTTAGTGTGTACCCTTCCCTCTGCAGGGGATCTCACCGGTGAGGACTGGTGCCTTGGGGGGCAGCTCACTCCTACCAAAATTAAGATGGAAGTCCCCGTTGAAGAAGGCCCAGGCTTGGCTCCTTCGGTTACACTTACCACCAACCCGGTGACGGCACCTCTTCAGGTGGAAGCGCTGCCACAGCTGCCGGAGCCCGACCAGGTAAGTGCCACATCAGTCCGTTGTACCCTCTTACGCCGCCCACAGTAGCCATCAGCTGTGTGATGAACAGCCATTTCCCCCTTTAAAGGTCTGTTCTCACGTAGCAGAAATGATGCCGCGTTTCTGCATCGAAAACCCCGTCAAAGTCCGCATCATCGGTTGCTTCTTGACTCGAAATCAGGGCAGATCTGCGCTTGATGTCAGCCCGCGCCACGTCGCTCTCACCCCCGATACTGCAGTATCCAGAATGCTGCGCAGACCGGCAACTGCTGCTGAGCGCCCCTGCTGCCGGTCATGCGATGCCACTTGCACATCACATGATCAGTAGCACCGGTGCTCGGTTGCCGGTGTGTGCGGAGCCCCGGCTGTAGTGTTGGGAGATGAGAGCGGCGCTGCAGCTGAGTTCGAGTCAAAATCTGCACCAATGCTGTGGGCTTTTTGGTGCCTACAGCATACCCCACGGGCTCGTTCTCACCGCTGGCCATGGGGGTCTGTGTTCCTGTTCCGCCATGGGATCCAGAAAACGGAATCCTTGCTCATTGTCTTACATATCCCCCTTTATCTCCTTGCAGCACAAACCTCTGAGCCCAAAGTCGCTGCCGCAGATTAAACTGGAGCCCCACGAGGTGGATCAGTTCCTGAACCTGTGTCCTAAAGAAGGTGGGGTCCTCGCCGCGTCCCGAACCAGACGCAAGTTGTGCCATCTTTACTTTACTTAACTTTCCCTCCCTTTTTGCAGCTGCCTCATCCGACAGTCTGCAGCTGCCCCCGACGCCCCCCAGCAGTCACGGGAGCGATTCTGAAGGAGGCCAGAGCCCCAGCCGATCCCTCCCGCCCTCCAGCCCTGTCCAATCACAGTCCGGGAACAAAGGCGCCGCTCGCAGTCCATCAGCACTCTCGAATTCTCCTCTCCTGACCGCTCCCCATGTAAGTTTATTGCAGTGCAGGAGCTGCAGATGTAGCAGAGCTCAATCTGTCCCTTTAAACCAGTTCTTTCATGATCTGCTATCTATAGGTGTTCTCACTATAGTTATCATTGGGTTCAAAGTCTCCTCTGAAGACGTGCTAGTCACAAGGTAGATAACGCCAGCCAATAGGATCAGCGCCAAGATATAGCTTGAAATCTGATGCCACTTTGTGCCGCGAGTTCCTGTATTTGTTGTGGCGCCTCACTTTAAGTGAATGTCGCATTTTAACATTTAAAAGGGTTATCGAATCAGAAGCCTTTATCATCTATCCAGAGGATAGGCGCCGAATGTGTGATCGCTGCGGCCCCTAGGGATCATTAAAGCGGAGCATCCCAATTAGTGAATGGAATGGCGGTGCGCAGGTATTAGTGTACCTTGACTCCACCGGAAGCTAGGGGTTTGACGGGGAACGCCCCTGTCACACTCCCAGCTCCTGATAGGGTGAAGATACCAAGTTCCTAGCTGCACACTGCACACATTGCTTAATGGTTGGCCGGCATTCATAGTCTCACGGTTACTTCGGTTCTTAGACGTACATTATGAGCTGTCAATGCTGGCATGTAACCGCAGTTACAGGGCAGCATTAACATGTTATAATGTAACCATGAGGCTGTGGGCCAGCCATAAAGCAATGTGCAGTGATAACTGCACGCGTACCGCCCGGTCCTGCCTCCTGGGTGGCCCCCGACTCACTGCTGCATTAACCGGCAGCAGTTGCTGAGTCTGTGCTGGGTGATGGGCGCTCCCCCTGCTCACCCCGATGTTGTAGCTGGGCCCGCATGTGTTGTCCGGCTCTTTTGGGACAGCCTGCTGGCCAGCGCCTCTCTGCTCCCTCACGGCCGCCCCCCTGCTCAGTGCTCACAATTGGGTCCACCGCAGTGAGAGCTGGGCAGCCGGCGCTTGTGTCAGCTGACTCGCGCCTCTCTGATTTCTTCTGGCCGGTGCCTTGGTGGTGATGAGCGCTCACCGCTCTTAAGTCACCGGCACTCCACAGCTGGCCTCATATTTCTTCTGGGCAGTGCCTCGGTGCTCGTGAGCGCTCACTGCTCCTAAGGCACTGGGGCTCAGCAGAGGGCTGCCAACGGGGCAGCAGGAGCAGGGAGCAGAGGCCCACGGACACTACACCAGGACCGCTGAGCACAGCGGCACCGAGAACACAACAGCTGCTGCCAGATGAGGGGCAGAAACAGAACAGCAGGAGCACTGAGCACTGTGAATGAGCGGGGAGCCAGGACACTACAGTTACACTGGCCTGCCAGGACCTGTAGGCAAGTCTTATTTTGCAGCCAATCAGCTGCAGGGGGCGTCACCCCCCCCCAACCCCCCCCCCCCCCACCCGTCACTCCTGACTCCACCAGGACTTCCTGGTGGCGTCAAGATACACTAATACCCGGTGCGCATGTGTGACCAGGGCTCCATTCACTTCTATGGGCGTGAGGAAGATGACTGAGCACATTGCTCATCTACCTCCATAGACAGTGAATGGAACGGTGGTCCTGCATGTGCAGCGCCAATCCATTGGCCACGTGGACCCAGGGCGCACCATTTATAGGATCCCTGGGTGGCTCAGCGGTCCTACATTCATCACCCAACCTGTGGATAGTCTAAAAGTTCTATGTTTTATTTATTTCCAAATATATCTTTTCTGACACAGAGCTCCAAATCCTCTGCTTACAGAACCTTACAGGTACCTGATACATTTGTGGCTTTCTCCAGTCTCCTCTAGGGGAAGCTGCTGCATATAGATTTATTATTGAATTCAATCTGTGTGTAGTGAGCTCCCCCTAGTGGTGACTAGAGGAGCCAGAATATTATATATCTGTCTATGCATAGAAGTGGAGCTTTGACTTTTTTATATTGCCACTTTATTAGAGACCCCATCTAGTAGCGCATTGGACCTCTTTTGGCCTTCAGAACTGCAGCAATTTGTCGTGGTGTCCATCCACAGGTATAGGAGCACCCGCTTCACCTCCCCAAGCCTGACGGGAAGGGTTAATAAGTTTGTGCTGCTTACGCTAAAGTTTGACCTCCCAACAGCATAGTGCAAGTTATCTGGATTCATCTGACCAGGAGATGTTTTTCCACTGGTCATTGCTCCTATTTTTGCGGGGTTTCTTTGCCCACTGAAGTTTTGTCTTTCTGTCGTCCGCTGCTGTAGCCCATCCGTGTTTAGGAACGGCGAGTTGTGCGTTCGGGTTAGTTGGAGCACCAACATTGTATTTGGCTGCTCTTGATTGTGCAGTGGCTGTTCATCAGCATGATTCCTGACATCCTCCTCTGACCCCTTTCGGTGGCGGGCTGTTTCCATCCACAGGATTCCCTTTAGCTGGATGTTTTTCCTCAATCACACTGTTCTCGGTTATACAAGAACCCCCCCCCCCCCCCCCCGCGGTTGGCAGTGACATCCTGACCCAGCTAGTCTAGTACCTGACCCAGCTAGTCTAGTACCGATGACCTCGTTGGAAGTCACTCAGACCGCCGGATTCACACTGAAACCGATCCATGGAAACCTTGTCACATTATTTCTGTGCTCCTCTCCGGGGTCACGGTTCTAATTTCCACACAGGGAAACGCGAGTTGAACGGGGGTCTAATAAAGGGGCGGTCAGTGTATATTCTAGACAATATAGCCATGACTTCAGAAGCCGGCGCACAAAGGGTGAATATATGCAAACTGTCCAATATGTAAACATTTCCTATAGACTTCTGTTTTATAGTAGATGCACACTGCCATCTATAGGTAATTCTTAGATATTGCATAGTTTTTATTTAGGGAGTTTCAGTCGATTTGCCTATCCTTGGGGTTGAAACAAGGTTTTCTTTGCAGAAGCTGCAGGGCACCGGACCCCTCATGCTCACGGAGGAAGAGAAAAGGACCCTGGTGGCTGAAGGATACCCCATCCCCACTAAGCTGCCGCTCACAAAGGCCGAGGAGAAGGCGCTAAAGAAAATCCGCCGGAAGATAAAAAACAAGGTACAGGGCTTTCATGTTATATACTGGTGGATCTCCAGCGGAGTCTTCTAGTACTGAGACTATATACTGTATATACAGACCTGTGCTGCTGCTACAGCCTTGATCCCTATATAATGTATATACAGACCTGCGCTGCTGCTACGGCCTTGATCCCTATAGAATGTATATATAGACCTGTGCTGCTACGGCCTTGATCTCTATAGAATGTATATACAGACCTGCGCTGCTGCTACGGCCTTGATCCCTATAGAATGTATATACGAACCTGCACTGCCGCTACGGCCTTGATCCCTATAGAATGTATATACGGACCTGCGCTGCTTCTACGGCCTAGATCCCTATAGAACGTATATACGGACCTGCGCTGCTGCTACAGCCTCGATCCCTATAGAATGTATATATGGACCTGCGCTGCTGCTACGGCCTCGATCCCTATAGAATGCATATACAGACCTGCGCTGCTGTTACGGCCTCGATCCCTATAGAATGTATATACGGACCTGCGCTGCTTCTACGGCCTCGATCCCTATAGAACGTATATACGGACCTGCGCTGCTGTTACGGCCTCGATCCCTATAGAATGTATATACGGACCTGCACTGCTGCTATGGCCTCAATCCCTATAGAATGTATATATGGACCTGCGCTGCTGCTACGGCCTCGAACCCTATAGAACGTATATACGGACCTGCGCTGCTGCTGCGGCCTCGATCCCTATAGAATGCATATACAGACCTGCGCTGCTGCTACGGCCTTGATCCCTATAGAATGTATATATAGACCTGTGCTGCTACGGCCTTGATCTCTATAGAATGTATATACAGACCTGCGCTGCTGCTACGGCCTTGATCCCTATAGAATGTATATACGAACCTGCACTGCCGCTACGGCCTTGATCCCTATAGAATGTATATACGGACCTGCGCTGCTTCTACGGCCTAGATCCCTATAGAACGTATATACGGACCTGCGCTGCTGCTACAGCCTCGATCCCTATAGAATGTATATATGGACCTGCGCTGCTGCTACGGCCTCGATCCCTATAGAATGCATATACAGACCTGCGCTGCTGTTACGGCCTCGATCCCTATAGAATGTATATACGGACCTGCGCTGCTTCTACGGCCTCGATCCCTATAGAACGTATATACGGACCTGCGCTGCTGCTACGGCCTCGATCCCTATAGAATGCATATCTGGACCTGCGCTGCTGTTACGGCCTCGATCCCTATAGAATGTATATACGGACCTGCACTGCTGCTATGGCCTCAATCCCTATAGAATGTATATATGGACCTGCGCTGCTGCTACGGCCTCGAACCCTATAGAACGTATATACGGACCTGCGCTGCTGCTGCGGCCTCGATCCCTATAGAATGCATATACAGACCTGCGCTGCTGTTACGGCCTCGATCCCTATAGAATGTATATACGGACCTGCGCTGCTTCTACGGTCTCGATCCCTATAGAATGCATATATGGACCTGCGCTGCTGCTACGGCCTCGAACCCTATAGAATGTATGTACGGACCTGCGCTGCTGCTATGGACTCGATATAGAATGTATATACGGACCTGTGCTGCTGCTACGGCCTCAATCCCTATAGAATGTATATACGGACCTGTGCTGCTGCTACGGCCTCGATCCCTATAGAATGTATATACGGACCTGCGCTGCTGCTACGGCCTCGATCCCTATAGAATGTATATACGGACCTGTGCTGCTGCTACGGCCTCGATATAGAATGTATATACGGACCTGCGTTGCTGCTACGGCCTCGATCCCTATAGAATGTATATACGGACCTGTGCTGCTGCTACGGCCTCGATATAGAATGTATATACGGACCTGTGCTGCTGCTACAGCCTCGATCCCTATAGAATGTATGTACGGACCTGCGCTGCTGCTATGGACTCGATATAGAATGTATATACGGACCTGTGCTGCTGCTACGGCCTCAATCCCTATAGAATGTATATACGGACCTGTGCTGCTGCTACGGCCTCGATCCCTATAGAATGTATATACGGACCTGCGCTGCTGCTACGGCCTCGATCCCTATAGAATGTATATACGGACCTGTGCTGCTGCTACGGCCTCGATATAGAATGTATATACGGACCTGCGTTGCTGCTACGGCCTCGATCCCTATAGAATGTATATACGGACCTGTGCTGCTGCTACGGCCTCGATATAGAATGTATATACGGACCTGTGCTGCTGCTACAGCCTCGATCCCTATAGAATGTATATACGGACCTGCGCTGCTGCTACGGCCTCGATATAGAATGTATATACGGACCTGTGCTGCTGCTACAGCCTCGATCCCTATAGAATGTATATACGGACCTGCGCTGCTGCTACGGCCTCGATATAGAATGTATATACGGACCTGTGCTGCTGCTACGGCCTCGATCCCTATAGAATGTATATACGGACCTGCGCTGCTGCTACGGCCTCGATATAGAATGTATATACGGACCTGTGCTGCTGCTACAGCCTCGATCCCTATAGAATGTATATACGGACCTGCGCTGCTGCTACGGCCTCGATCCCTATAGAATGTATGTACGGACCTGCGCTGCTGCTACGGCCTCGATCCCTATAGAATGTATATACGGACCTGCGCTGCTGCTACGGCCTCGATCCCTATAGAACGTATATACGGACCTGCGCTGCTGCTACGGCCTCGTTCTCTATAGAATGTATGTACGGACCTGCGCTGCTGCTACGGCCTCGATCCCTATAGAATGTATATACGGACCTGCGCTGCTGCTACGGCCTCGATCCCTATAGAATGTATATACGGACCTGCGCTGCTGCTACGGCCTCGATCCCTATATAATATATATATATATACGGACCTGCACTGCTGCTGCGGCCTTGCATTGATCCCAGTTGGCACCGATGTTGGGTATATACTGAGGCTTCAGCCTCCAAAGTGTAAGATGAAGTAGTAGTAAAGTACCTGCGATGGGGACGTATATATGATGTCTATGATGGGAATGCCCACTGCTAGCTTTCAGTACAGAAGCCCCCTCTCTACTGTAGACCTCGACTATCAGGTAATTTACATCTAAAGGGCTTGTACTAGAATTACAGGTTATTCCCAATCGAGGGGATGGGGGACTATTTGCTGATTGGTGGGAGTTTCAGCTGTGAAGACCCCCCACCGTACCTGAGAAGAGGCGATAACTTGTGATTCCAGCACAACCCTTCAGGGCCCGTTCGCATTTGCATTTGAAGTTCCATTTCGAACCTCCATCGCTGAATACCCTTTAACCCCTTAATGACACGGCCTATTTTGGCGTTGAGGACCAAGCGATTTTTTTTTTTTTTTTGGTATTTTTCCATCTCCATTTTCCAAAAGCCGTAACTTTTTTATTTTTCCGTCGACGCGGCCGTATAAGGGCTTGTTTTTTGCGTGGCGAACTGTAGTTTTTATCGGTGCCACTTTTGGGTACATAGACTATGTTGTAAAACTTTTTTTTTTTTTTTTTATGATAACTGAGAGAAAACGCATCAATTCTGACATAGATTTTTTCTTTTTTTTACAGCGTTAATCATGCAGCATAAATGACACACTAAATTTTTTCTGTGGGTCGGTACGGTTACAACGATGCCAAAAGTTCTTACTTTTTTTTTACACTTTTTTGCAATAAAAACCCTTATTTTTGGAAATCTTTTCTTTTTCTCTATAGCTGCATTCAAAGTCCTGTAACTTTTTTCTTTTTCTATGTACGGAGCTCTATGAGGGCTTATTTTTTGCGAGACGAGCTGTAGTTTTTATTGGTACAATTTTGGGGAATGTACGGCATTTTTGATCACTTTTATTGGGAGGCAAAATGCTAAAAATTAGCATTTTGCCTCGGTTTTTTAGCGTTTTGTTTTACGCTTTTTGCCGTACAAAATAAAAAGCGTGTTCACCTTTTTGTACACGTCGTTACGGACGCATCAATACCAAATATGTGGGGTTTAATTTTTTTTACCTTTTTTTATGCTAATATTAGAAAAAGCACAAAAAAAGGTGTTTGTTTTTTTTACATTTTTCTTTTCTTTTTTTTTACACTATTTGAGTCCCTCTGAGGGACATACAGCACAGCACTGATGATTGCTGTGATAAGGCATGGCAGAGCTACTGCCCTGCGATGCCTTATCGCTTATACAGCAATCATACGCATTGGCACTACAGGACGCCAGTGTCTGGCGTCCTGTTGCCATGGTGACAGGCCGGGCTCTCGGGATAACATCATTAGAGCCGTCCGGAGACACAGAGGGAGCGCGCTCCCTCTGTGAACTCTTTCCCTGCCGCGATCTACTTAGAAGGGTTAGGGGTTAACGGCGGGGGGGGCATCTCTGATGCAGCGGGATGCCGGCTGTGACTGACAGCGGGATAGTGCGAGGTCAGTCATGATCTCGCGCTATCCCGATGACGTAAGGGTACGTCATTTTGCACGAAGTACCAGCCTGCCATGACGTACCCTTACGTCATTGGGCAGGACGGGGTTAAATACGGGATGGAATGTCATCCTGTAACGTTCTGACCCCATTCTAGTCAGCAGGGTCCGTTCAGTGCTGTCATAAGAACAATCCGTTTGGCCAATGGAAGCCCCTCGCCTGCTCCATAACAGAACCCACGAGATGTGAGCTAGCCCTTAGGGCTCATTCACACGGACGTATATACACTGCATATTACATGCCTTATATGGAGAGCTGAAGCCCCATCGATTTCCATTGGGATATTCAGACGTGTTTATCCCGTGCGTGGGGATAAAACCGCAGCTTGTCCTGTTTACATCCGTATCGCAGCCCGCAATGGCCCATTAATGTGAATGGTATCGTGTAAACACACAGTGAATGCGCATGATATATATCTAGTTATTACATGTTTATGGATGACATCAGCGGGTCCTTGTAGTGGGGAATATGCACAGTTTTGGTCCGTGAAAAGCATATTTTAAGGACTGAAACTTTAAATTCTTGGGTTCTTTCTGAACCTTTTGAGCTCCAGACTAATGATTTTTCTTCTTTTTTTCTCCCTTAAACTCCACCTCCTGGACCCCCTTCCCTTATCCCACCAAATGAAGTTCTCCCCTATCCACTGGATCTCATGGAGGGGTGGGGTATCCGGATGCTGGAGCCTCCCAACAGCGAGGGGCCAGAATATCCCCAAATTAATGGAACGGTGTTAAAGCTGCTCCATTCATGTCAATGAGACTGCCGGAGATGGGAAAGCGCTCGTACTCTGCTCTCCGCAGCGGGGAGATTATAGATCAAAACATCTGAAACAGAATGGCAAAGCCGTTCCCATACTGCAATGTACAGCTAATGATAAAAAAAATAAAGAACTATACATTTTTTTAAAACCTTTTTTTTTTTTTACTTTTTATACACATTTCCCCTAATAAAAAAAAAAAAAAACAAAAAAAAACAACTGTTGAACAAAGGTAATAATAATCAGTCCTTTATGTGAAAGGAAACAGGCAGCAAAATAATTTTGGCAGGCCAGGAAAAAAAACCCCAAATGGATAGGGCCATAAAACCGCCACATGGGCAAAACCGCTAAGTGTCTGGTCCTTCGGTGCCGAAACACTCTGGTCTTTAATAGGTTAATTGGGCGCCAGTTCTCAGGTTTGCTGGGGGTCCCAGCGGTAAGACCCAAATAGATAATATGGTTCTGATAACTTAATTGATGCGACGACCCCTTTAACAGCGCCAGTCTCAGTAATGTATACGGATATCATGTCTCTTCAGATCTCTGCCCAGGAAAGTCGCAGAAAAAAGAAAGAATACATGGACAGCCTGGAGAAAAGGTAAGTGCGCGTCGTCTGTCCGCTCGCAGGATCTCTGCCAGTAGTAGCATTTCTAGGAAAGCTGGGTGGCCGCCAATATGGCCAGTGAAATGCCTAGCTACATGGATGGGGATGGAGATAGTACAATACATAACTAGGCCTTTACCAATTACTCACATATGCTGCCGGACTTGTCATCCAGCTTTCTGAGACCCCTGAACGGTAACCCTGCTGAGTGATGCATCCTCTGCTCACATGTTACTAGAGAACTGCGGAGTCTGGTGAGATGCCCCATGGGCTCTGTAATGGCGCCTATATTGGGGGTCACTCGGCTTTCTATTTTAGGTGGAGTCGCCCTTTAGTCGCCCCAACCAGATCTCAACCCTCCGTTTCTTAGGTCCTAAGGAGTCCTCTTCTCTGATGTTGACTTTTTCTTCCGATAGGGTTGAGAACTGTTCCTCTGAAAACAGCGACCTGCGCAAGAAGGTGGAGGTCCTGGAAACCACTAACCGGTGAGACGATCACCCAAAATAGTTGTTTTTTTTCTGTAAGTTGCCCCGTTCTGTAGACTTCACAATTGCCTTACATTATAGGGGCAAACCCTTTACAAAACACCCTTTAAGTCGAAGATCTTAGCTGAATCCAAGAGCTTCCCCTTTAATAGAGGCGGCACATGCTGAACTCCTTCCCTTGTGATTTATTCCTCAGGACCCTCTTACAACAGCTGCAGCGTCTACAGGCAATGGTGGCCGGAAAAGTGTCGCGCTCATATAAAGCCGCCAGCACCCAAACAAGTACCTGCCTCATGGTGAGTGAACGGCTGACCTACCTGGCTGCGCCCGAGTTAAGTTGGTACAGGTGTTTACCCGTTAGTCACACGGAACAGTTTATGACATTGTGGTTACTTAAGAGGAACCGAGGGATACAATGTTCACCGTTTTGCTTGGGTCTTTGCGCTATCCAGGAAACCCGCGGAGCTGACCATGTGGCGGTTGCAGATTTTCACGCTTTAAATTGAATAATCAAGTTGCGACCCCCCCCCCTCCCCTTTACCATTTCAATTTAGGAGCTAAAGAGTGTTCATGGGAAAATTTCAAGTTTTGTACAATGACAGAAAGTTAGAGAATTAGTGATGAGTCAGTCAGTGGGTGAGTGAGTGACGGCTTTCATGCTTATGTATGCTTTATTATATACAGATAGATACATTAGATTCTCCTCAGTATATAAACAGAGGTGAGGTAGATTCTCCTCAGTATATACACATAGAGGTGAGGTAGATTCTCCCCAGTATATACACATAGAGGGGAGGTAGATTCTCCTCAGTATATACACATAGAGGTGAGGTAGATTCTCCTCAGTATATATACATAGAGGTGAGGTAGATTCTCCTCAGTATATATACATAGAGGTGAGGTAGATTCTCCTCAGTATATACACATAGAGGTGAGGTAGATTCTCCTCAGTATATACATATAGATGTGAGGTAGATTCTCCTCAGTATATACACATAGAGGTGAGGTAGATTCTCCTCAGTATATATACATAGAGGTGAGGTAGATTCTCCTCAGTATATACACATAGAGGTGAGGTAGATTCTCCTCAGTATATACACATAGAGGTGAGGTAGATTCTCCTCAGTATATACACAGAGAGGTGAGGTAGATTCTCCTCAGTATATACACATAGAGGTGAGGTAGATTCTCCTCAGTATATACATATAGATGTGAGGCAGATTCTCCTCAGTATATACACACAGAGGTGAGGCAGATTCTCCTCAGTATATACACACAGAGGTGAGGTAGATTCTCCTCAGTATATACACACAGAGGTGAGGCAGATTCTCCTCAGTATATACACACAGAGGTGAGGTAGATTCTCCTCAGTATATACACATAGAGGTGAGGTAGATTCTCCTCAGTATATACACACAGAGGTGAGGCAGATTATCCTCAGTATATACACATGGAGGGGTGAGGTAGATTCTCCTCAGTATATACACACAGAGGTGAGGCAGATTCTCCTCAGTATATACACATAGAGATGGGGTAGATTCTCCTCAGTATATACACACAGAGGTGAGGTAGATTCTCCTCAGTATATACACATAGAGGTGAGGCAGATTCTCCTCAGTATATACACATAGAGGTGAGGTAGATTCTCCTCAGTATATACATATAGAAGTGAGGGAGATTCTCCTTAGTATATGCATACAGAGGAGATGTAGATTCTCCTCAGTATATACAGATAGAGGTGAGGGAGATTCTCCTTAGTATATACACATAGAGGTGAGGTAGATTCTCCTCAGTATACACATATAGAGGTGAGGGAGATTCTCCTTAGTATATACACACAGAGGTGAGGTAGATTCTCCTCAGTATATACACACAGAGGAGCGGTAGATTCTCCTCAGTATATACATATAGAGGTGAGGTAGATTCTCCTCAGTATATACACACAGAGGTGAGGTAGATTCTCCTCAGTATATACACATAGAGGGGAGGTAGATTCTCCTCAGTATATACACATAGAGGGGAGGTAGATTCTCCTCAGTATATACACATAGAGGGGAGGTAGATTCTCCTCAGTATATACACATGGAGGGGAGGTAGATTCTCCTCAGTATATACACATAGAGGTAAGGTAGATTCTCCTCAGTATATACACATAGAGGGGAGGTAGATTCTCCTCAGTATATACACATAGAGGTGAGGTAGATTCTCCTCAGTATATACACATAGAGGTGAGGTAGATTCTCCTCAGTATATACACATAGAGGTGAGGTAGATTCTCCTCAGTATATACATATAGAGGTGAGGGAGATTCTCCTCAGTATATACATATAGAGGTGAGGGAGATTCTCCTCAGTATATACATATAGAGGTGAGGTAGATTCTCCTCAGTATATACACATAGAGGTGAGGGAGATTCTCCTCAGTATATACATATAGAGGTGAGGGAGATTCTCCTTAGTATATACACACAGGTGAGGTAGATTCTCCTCAGTATATACACATAGAGGTGAGGTAGATTCTCCTCAGTATATACACATAGAGGTGAGGTAGATTCTCCTCAGTATATATACAGTGGGAGGTGAGGTAGATTCTCCTCAGTATATACACATAGAGGTGAGGTAGATTCTCCTCAGTATATACACATAGAGGTGAGGTAGATTCTCCTCAGTATATACACGCATAGATGTGAGGTAGATTCTCCTCAGTATATACACATAGAGGTGAGGTAGATTCTCCTCAGTATATACACACAGTGGTGAGGTAGATTCTTCTCAGTATATACAGATAGAGGTGAGGGAGATTCTCCTTAGTATATACACATAGAGGTGAGGTAGATTCTCCTCAGTATATACATATAGAGGTGAGGGAGATTCTCCTCAGTATATACATATAGAGGTGAGGTAGATTCTCCTCAGTATATACATATAGAGGTGAGGTAGATTCTCCTCAGTATATACACATAGAGGTGAGGTAGATTCTCCTCAGTATATACATATAGAGGTGAGGGAGATTCTCCTTAGTATATACACACAGGTGAGGTAGATTCTCCTCAGTATATACACATAGAGGTGAGGTAGATTCTCCTCAGTATATACACATAGAGGTGAGGTAGATTCTCCTCAGTATATATACAGTGAGAGGTGAGCTAGATTCTCCTCAGTATATACACATAGAGGTGAGGTAGATTCTCCTCAGTATATACACGCATAGAGGTGAGGTAGATTCTCCTCAGTGTATACGCATAGAGGTGAGGTAGATTCTCCTCAGTATATACACACAGTGGTGAGGTAGATTCTCCTCAGTATATACACATAGAGGTAAGGTAGATTCTCCTCAGTATATACACATAGAGGTGAGGTAGATTCTCCTCAGTATATACACACAGAGGTGAGGTAGATTCTCCTCAGTATATACACAGAGAGGTGAGGTAGTTAATGAAGTTGCGACCCCTTTATCTTTCCTATTTACATACACCATTTTTAAGTGTCACGTTTTGATTGCAAATTATTGTGGTTGGTCAATGAAGTTCTCTAAGGCCTGCGTAGTGCGCCTCCACGACCTGCTGATGTGCCGGTCTTGTAACCTCAAGGACTATGCCGATGACGTCATGAATGTCCTGACGTGAGGGCACAGCTGGACGGTTTACCTGTGGCTGTGGACTTGGACCAGCAGGGGCACTTAGCCGGGTTCTCTAGTACTGTCTGGGCGTTGTAGAGAGCACATCCACTTAAAGGCTAACATTCCATCTGACACCACTAGAGGCGCTCTCTATATTGGGATTTTTTAATTGTAATTGGGGCAGTTCTCACAACCTCCATCAGCTACACCATGCAGTGCCTCATCCCGACCCTTCTGCAGGTGAAGGCTACGCTGCTCCACCGGGAAGTTTTTAGTATAAGATGACTGGAGCCAAACAAACCGCGTCTCTGTGGTTTAACCCTTCTTGGGTTATGTATTAGACCATGGGGGCCTATCTGACTCTAGCCTCGTTGATTGCAGTTCTGCACTTTTGATCTGTTAACCCTTGTGTGGTACCCGTGTCAAACGCTTCTAACATGCCTGAGAGCAGCGCTGAACCTGTAGACACTTGCATCTGTGGAAAAAGTTGTATCAAAGGATATCTTTTTTTTTTTTTTTTTTCTCTTCGTCCACAGAAGTTTAGCTCATGAGTTTATACCAAATCCTTTATAGCTTAAAGGAACAATAAATGAGTCCTCTTCATTTTAAAAAATTAACTCCTTTTAGAGAATGATGGCAGTAACACATCTTACGATAAAAAGTAAAACGGACCAATGTCTCCCCTCCCCCTCTGATATGTTCTATATTCTACTGGAATAAAATGTGGTTAGAAGAGATTGCAAAATCTTTTTTTTCTTACATTTTACCCTGTCCCAACTTTTTGGGAATTGCCATTGGGAGTTGTACTGTGATTCTTCTCCATCTGATATCCATGTCATTGCCTGAGCCTCTCTGTCTCCCTCAGGTGGTCGTCCTTTGCTTTGCAGTAATTTTTGGCAGTTTCACACAAACCTTTGACCCCTACCCATCAGCCACCAAGACATTACCAGAACCAAGTGTGCACTCGGTGCCGGAGTCGTATGCAGCATCGATAGGTGAGTGCCGTTATTCAGATGTATTGAAGACTCCTTTACTTCTGCAACCATCAATGACCATGAATGGTCTCTCTTGTAGTGAGGTCTAGAAGCATCCTTTCCTTCGAGGAGCATCATGCCTGGGAAGAGTTATACAGCTCCGCAGTCACAGTGGATTCTCCGGACTCCTGGGAGAGGAGCAAAGAGATCATCTCTCAGCATCACACAGCCATACTAGAGGAGTTCCGCCTGTCACAGGAGAAGCCTAACGTACTGTTTAATGACAGCAGCCGGGACCCAGAAGTACGGCACAGGTGAGCGCAGAAGATTGGGGTTCACCAATAGAAGTTATGAGAAGCCGGGGACACTAGCAGAATAGAGGAGAGCAGTACAGCAAAAATGAAGCATGCAGGGGGCAGTATTGCAGAGATGGGGGTGCGGGAGGCAATATGGCAAAGATGGTGGGGTGCAGGTTGCCCAACTTATAGCAAAATAGGAAGTAGCAGTGCAGCAAAGATGAAGGGTGCAGGGGGCACAGTATATAGCAGAATATTGAAGAGCAGCACAGCAGAGATGAGGGTGCAGGGAGCCAAATATATAGCAAAATAGAGGAGAGCAGTACGGCAGAAATTAGAAGTATAGGGAGCACTATACATAGCAGAAAAGGGGCCACTACAGTAGAATTGAGGGGTGCAGGGAGCCAAATATATAACTGAACAGAGGGTAGCAGTGTGGCAGAGATACGGGGTACAGAGGGCACAATGTAGAACAGATGGGAGCAGTACAGCAGAGATGAGGGTGCAGGGAGCCAAATATATAGCAAAATAGAGGGAGAGCAGTACGGCAGAAATTAGAAGTATAGGGAGCACTATATATAGCAGAAAAGGGACCGATACAGTAGAATTGTGGGGTGCAGGGGGCCAAATATATAACTGAACAGAGGGTAGCGGTGTGGCAGAGATACGGGGTACAGAGGGCACAATGTAGAGCAGAACAGAGGGGAGCAGTACAGCAGAGATGAGGGGTGCAAGCGGCGGTATGGCAGAGATGGGTTATGGGTGGCAATATGACAATATATTGCAGAATAGAGGAGAACAGAACGACTGATGAGAGGTCCAGGGAACACCTTACATTGAGGAGTAGTGAGGTGCAGTATGGCAGAGGTGAGGGGTTCAGGTTACATATTACACAGAAGAATAGTGGGGTGCATCGTGAACATGGAGGGGACTGATAGAACCTTCTTCCTGCTGACGATTGCTTCTCTCTCGCTTTTCAGGTTCCATTCGGATTTTGGACAAACTGAAATGACGAAAATAATAGAACTGGAGAGAAGAGTAAACACCACGTCCTAATATCCGCTTCCTTCCTCCTTCTCTTCTTCAACCCTCTACTTCCAACCGGCGCAGCCGCCCCTCAAGATCCCACACTGAGCCGCCCTTCGGACTCTATGCCTGTCTTGTCAGGTGGAGGAGGCTGGGACTCTAGACTTGACACTGGCGGATCATAAAAACAAGTCCTGAAAGGAACACCCCAATTTCCTGGATGCCCGAACATGCAACTTGTAAAGCGGAAGGTTGCAGGATAATTAAGTATTGAGACGTGAAGGAAACCTTTTCCGCAGTCCATCGCCAAATGGCGAATAAGATGGGAGTTTTTATTTATACCATGAAATAATTAAAGGGGTCGTCCAGGACTAGAAACACATGGCTGCTCTCTCCCCAAAAAACAGCCCTTTGAATGGGAGCTAAGCTGCAATACCAACCACAACACAAATACAAGGGTGGCGCTGTGTTTGGAAGAAAGCAGCCACGTTTTTCTAAGCTTGGACAACCCTTTACTCTTTCTAATCCAAGATGTTACATTAATATTTGGTGGATAAGATCTTGCTTGGCGGAGAAGATCGAGAGGAATACATTCCATAACAGACATCAGCCCACCCAATATGTTCAGCTCTAGTAGGCACTGCCAATAAGACCCTTGCTGGGACTTCTAGTTCCACTCAAGTTGGGTGCTATAAACTGCCTAACATTCCCATAATCCCATGTCCCTTCCTCGGATTGTCCTGTATCAGTCAGTGCCTTATATACCGGGATTCTATTCGGAACCCTTTGCCTATAACCCCATCACTGAGGCTCTCCACTGCTCCCTGTGTACTGAGACTTCCCCTGGGATTTTCTCTCTCTAGTCCGTTGAATTGAGCTGTCCCTCCTGCTGTTGTAAATAGTATTTATTAGTTTTATTTGCTACTTCATCATTGTTAGCCCAAAAGAGGGCGCTGCCCCCCCCTTCGCCCAATGATGATGATTAACGCCCAATAATCAGCACAATGCCCCATGTACAATCCACTGAGTGAGATGCAGGACCTTGACATTGCAGTTAGTTTTCTTGGTAGGGCAATTGCTATCTCCGACCCTTATAGTTCCCAGGATTCTTTGCAGATCAGCGGTCGGATAATCCTGCGATTTGAGGGTTCATCCAGAAGATGTTTTAGTAATACCGATATCTGATATTAGGGCTCTTCTATCTCCCCTTAAACCATCAGGTCTCTACTGGATTCTTCTACCTCGCTGATGCCACCATGCAGCTGTAGGATGGAGTGGAGGACCAGCGGTTACTACAGTGTCATCATCAGAGGGGGCTGTAATGGAGAAACCCTTTAAGCTCAGTTGTTGATCGGTCAGCTACCCATGATTTGTTCCTTACTATCCTGTCTTGGTACATAAGATGGAGTGGGCATCTTACACATGGCACTAAGGGGTGGATACATTTCTGTTCCTTGTTTTATTTTATGCTTCTTTTTTGGTATAATAATTTTTTATAAAATGAGAAAACTCAATAAAAAGTAGCAGCATATAAAATGGTGTGTGGTTGTATGATCGGGGAGGGGCACGTACTACAAATGCAAGATCCTTGGGTTACATCCTGTGTTGTTCTTCAGAGCTGCACTCACTGTTCTGCTTGTGGAGTCACTGTGTACATACATTACTTATCCTGTACTGATCCGGAGTTATATCCTGTATTGAGCACTTCAGATTACCCCTTACATATAGTCTCTGTGAAAGCAATGCCAAGTCACAAAACTTCAAGGGGACCTGGTTGTATTCATAACCCTCCAGGTTCTCACTTGGGCAGTCTTTGAACACCAGGGGCTTCTGGAAATGGGTCCACAGGACTCTCATCGAGGAGCCTTCTCGTCAGACTACAGATCTTCCTCTATATCCTGAGACTCCACCGCTGTATCCCCTTCAGAGCCTAGGTAGCGTAAGTCAGGAGATATCTGTGCTGCAGGTGAAGGTCCTTCACTCGTCGTCCTGTCTCCCATTCCTGGAACAAGGACCAAAACCATTCCTGGCAGGAGTAAACCCACGGAGGAGAGCCCTCTCTTGCCAGATTTTACCTATGTTGATCTTATAAAAACTTTTTCTTTTTTTTTTTTTAAGAAACATCACAGGGTTGACCATAGATAACTTCCCCCAAGTCGTCTTGTGCGGTACGTAACCTCTTCCCTGATTTAGGTTCAATCTATTTCCCCACAACTTTAGAAAGAACAGGTTGTAGACCAGAGTCCAGAGAGGCTCTGTCAAAATTCATATGCTGCTCAGGTAAATTAATAAAAAGATCAGGTATGTTTTGATCAGACTCTCTTTCCTGAAGGGTCAAAGACCAACCCTTCCACTGATTCACTTTCTGAGTGGCTACCTAATTTTGTAATCTCCCTGGCCAAATTTGATGCCGAGGACTTTTGCTGAAGTCTGGGGCACATGAAGGGTGTCCGGGAGATTAAATGTAAGATTCCCCTCCCTTCCTAACCAGAGACTCTCACACTTATCTCATTTGACCTCAGACCCAGATGCCTCCAAGTAGTGGTCTGTCTCCGAGTAGCGGTCCCCCTCCAACCCCACAAACTCCACCTCCCCTCTCATGGACACGAAGAACGTGAGATGCCCTGCGTATGCTACCGCTTTCAGAGTGTGCCCTGTCACCGCCCAATCTATCCTGACCATAATCAACCCTCCTAAGGAAGGGATCTATTGAAAACACATACAACACGGGACTTAGAGGACAGCCCTGACAGATGTCGGACCCAACCACGAAAGGACGACTAAGTCAACCATTAACCAGTGGGAAAGCCCATGCATACAATGTTCGAAACAAATCGACAAACTCTGATACAATGGCTGTATCTCAGAAAGACTAACCAGAGGTACTCATGATTAATCTGATCAAACGCTTTTGCTTGATCCAGGAACGAGCCCTACCCTGCTTCATTGCCTCCCGGTCACCAGCCGATTAAACAGCTCTTTTTGCCAGAACCTTCCTGTTTGTGTTGAGAAGCGCTATGGGACACAAATTCTCAATATGCCTTGAATATTTACCTTCTCACTATACTTCGCTCCAGCTGCCTAAAGGACACTGCACTCTCCTCGTTCTCCTCCTACCTTTCTGATCACTCCTTCAGAGTCTCCTTTGCTGGCTCTATCTTCTCTCTGCTCCCCCTCGCAGTTGGGGTCCCCCAGGGCTCGGTCCTTGGCCCTCTCCTCTTCTTTATCTACACAACTCTAATCGGACAACACCCAGCTTATACACCTCTTCCCGTGACATCTCTGCACGATTGCTCCTAAATCTCACCGACTGTATGCGGTCTTGACACCTTGTTCTTCCTTTTTCTCAAACTGAACTCCTCATCTTTTTGCCCGCAACCAGCTGACCTCCCCCCAAGATCACCATATCCATATCTGGCACCACCATAACCTCCAGACAGCATGCCTGCTGCTGTAGAGTAACTCTGTACTCTGACCTTTCCTTTACCCCCCACATCCAATCTCTGGCCCGGACATATCACCTGCACCTCAGCAATATTGCTAAAATCCGTCCATTCCTCACCACGGTCACACTTAAGACTCACGTTTTAGCCTCTATTCACTCCCCACTGCACTACTGCAACTCGCTGTTCTTTGGCCTTCCCCACCCCAGACTTTCTCCTCTTTAATCCATACTAACTAGGCTCATTTTTCTATCCAGCCGCTTCTCAGATGCCTCTGCACTATGACTTTCATTGCATTGGCTGCCCATCCTACTGCTGAACTAAATGTAAACTCCTCACCCTTGCCCACAAAGCTCTCCATGGCGCCGCGGCCACTGTACATAGCTTTGCTCCTGTCCGTACACCACCCAGCTCACACACTGCAATTTGCTAACACACTCAGACTAAACCCTCTAACACGAACCTCACATGCTCGCCTCCAGGACTTCACCAGAGCAGCACCCATCCTCTGGAACGCTCTACCCCAAGGTATCTGGGTAATCCCTGATGCACAAACTTCAGGTGCGCCATTAAAATGCACCTCTTCAGTGAAGCATACCAAATCTCCTGACCTAGTCCTCCTGCCCCTCGCTGCGACTTCCCGCACCTTCCACCCTGCCTATCGCATATGACCTCCACTTCTGCACCTCCTTACCGCCCCACCCCGTTTGCCTCCTACTATCTGATGTCCACATGTAATTCCCGTACTGCCGATGTTCCCCCGTGCCTCATTCCCCCCTCCTTGTACCTCCTATAATCACCTCCACCCCGTTTGTTTCAAACTGATTGTATATTACATGTAATTGTTATATTGCCTGAGTTCTCCCGCGCTTGAAAGCGCTGCGGAATAAGTTGGCGCTATACAAATAAAGATTATTATTTGTAGCATTCACTATATACTAAATACACGTCTTTGTGAGAAAAGTCCAGTCTACTTGGCTGATCTTTCACCGACCTCCCTAAGAGAGCCTTAAGGCCCGTTTACACACAACAAATTTCGTCCAAAACCCCTAAAGTTAGTGATCATCTTTACATGTAAACGGGCAGCGGGCTGACTTTTCACTCATCGTTGATGTTCAGACCAAAAAAAGTTTTCTTTTAGAAAATCGTTTTTGCGCGGTTGAATTGACAATCGTTTTGACGTTCAGCTATTTGTTGTGATTGGTTTTCGTTAGGCGGGGCGTTCTTGCAGAGGAACAGAGGTTGGCTGCCGGGACAAAAAGGCAAAGCTTCTTTTAACAAGCCCGCCTACTGCTCAGCCCTTGGCTATGAAAATCCTATATAATAAGAGATATTGGGGAATGTGACTTGGCAAGCTCAGGGAGAGGACGCACGCTGCTGAGCTCCGCCACTGTGACCTGCCTTTTTGCCCAAACCCAGGCACATAAACTGAAAAAGGACACCGCTCTGCCACTGGTGACCGCTAGACATCCTGCCTTACTCCTGTGGGGCACCTTGAAGGGTCTCCGCCACTGCATGAAGGGTGAGGGGGCTGGGCTCAGCACAGCTGCATACATCCCCGGCCTGGAGTGTTGGGATCTCCGCCCGGAGGTGTCCGGCGCAGTCACCTTGCAGGGTCCACACAAGTCAGAATCGGCATCAGGTATTCCCATCCCCCCCCATTCCCCTGCCTGAAGGTGAGGTTGTAGAGCTCTGTGGAGCCCCGTCTCCTGTCATACACGCCGCCAGCCTGTGGCTCAGCACATACCCCTCTGAGGTCCTGCCTTCCACCTGTCAGGACCTCTGGTGCCAGCTCTGTCCGTGCTGCCCTCCAGAGCAACAGGGTGCTATAAACGGAAGAGCTCCTCAGGATCAGCAGCGACTCCCACTTTCCTGCAGGGTAACTGCCATCTGGGCTCCCAGAGGAGTGGGCTCACAGTGCTGCCCTGGAGCAGAGAGTGTGAGGGAGCAAAGAGGAGCTGCATTTATCTCTTAATGACGTGGCCCCTTTTTTTCCCCCCCTTTTTGTTTAATCCATCAAAGTCGCTGTATGAGGGCTTGTTTTTTGCGGGACGAGTTGTACTTTTCATTGGTGCTATTTAAAGTACCATATAATGTACTGAAAAACTTTTAAAAAATTCAAAGTGGAGTAAAATGAGAAAAAAACAACAACGACATTCCACCATCTTTCAGTGCGTCTTGTTTCTACGGCGCACAAACTGCAACTAAAACAACATGAAAACTTTATTCTATGGGTCGCTACGATTACTGCGATACCAAACTTGTATAGGTTTTTTTTACTGCATTATTTTTTTTTTCAGACATTTAAGTTTTTTCAATTATTTTCTGCCGCCATCTTCTGCGCACAATAACTTTTTTATTTTTCGTTTTTCGTAGTTGTGTGAGGTTGCTCTCAATGCTGACAAGGGCCTCCTTGCTTCCTATAAAGTCTCTTTATTACTTGCACAATGTGGTAAATAACATACTATTGGGGAAACACTTGTGTTACCCGCAGTTAAAGAGATTGTCAGTACTATGCAGGGACCTGATGCGTGTGCCATGGTAAAATCGATTCCTTTGTGTAATGACACTGTTTCAAGAAGAATTGACAAGATGGTTGCTGATGTGAAGGAAAAGCTTTTAGATGTGTTGAAGAACACAGAATTTGTAATGCAAATTGACGAGTCAACGGTTAGAGACAATGAAGCATTGCTGCTAGCTGACGTTCCTTTCATTAATCAGAATGAAGAGGCAGTGGAGGAACTGTTGTTTACCAGAAATGTAACCACCGACAGGAAGGCTCCTCTATATACAAAGGAGTGGGAGAAAAAAAACATCCTTTTAACAAATGTACCTGCTTGTACACCGACGGAGCTGCGTCCATGATTGGTCGATATCGCGGATTTATAGCCCATTTTAAACCTACTATACCTTGCATAATGGCAGTCCGCTGTGTGATCCATCGGCAGCACCTTATTGCTAAACATGTATGTGACAGATTCCATGATTCTCTGCGCTATGTATTTAATGCTGTTAACAAGATTAGCGCACTCTTTTGAATAAACGTCTTTTCCGCTCTGTCAAGACAATGACAAAGAATCGAATATCTACTCCTACACACCGAAGTGAGGTGGCTGTCAAGAGGAAAGTGCTTACCACACTTCTACGAACTGCATTACCTAGAGAAACATGGCGTGGATATCATTTTATTTCAAGAAACGCATAAAAAAACACTACATTACACCCCTATTAACAAAATCAAAGTCTTCACTAAACGATTCAACGCTTTTACACCATTAAAAAGGCATTTCCTTATCTTCCCGTACAATGACCCACCTCCTTCATATGTACAGAAGGGCAGGCCCCAACACCGCCCTCTTGATAGAGACCAATGCAAAAGGTGCAGGAAGCGCAGTCACTAGAGTAGAGACTGCCCAATCACTTCCTCTGCTCATACAGGAAGAGAAGGAGGAAGGGGCCAGGCCCAAAATGGCCGTTACCAGAGACAAGCACATGGCAGAGCCACTCAGGTCCGCCCTCACTTACCTCCATCTTGTTATGCTCCTATTGTTCCGCTGTCCAAAGGTAATTCCAAATAAGGATGACCAGGTTCCTATCTGCTGGGCCAGCAGGAACCTATGGCCAGAGTAAAGGTAGGAGGTCATTCTGTGAACTTTATGGTTGATACCGGAGCTGAACATTCAGTTATAACTAGAGATGAGCGAGCACCAAAATGCTCGAGTGCTCGTTACTCGAGTCAAACTTTCAGTGATGCTCGAGAGTTCGTTTCGAGTAACGAACCCCATTGAAGTCAATGGGCGACTCGAGCATTTTTGTATATCGCCGATGCTCACTAAGGTTTTCATTTGTGAAAATCTGGGAAATTCAAGAAAGTGATGGGAACGACACAGAAACGGATAGGGCAGGCGAGGAGCTACATGTTGGGCTGCATCTCAAGTTCCCAGGTCCCACTATTAAGCCACAATAGTGGCAAGAGTGAGACCCCCCCTCCCCCCGCGCACTGTCAGCATAAAGATCGTTCTCCTCTGCCACAGCTGTAACAGCTGTGGCAGAGAAGAACGATGTTAGCCCATTGAATTCAATGGAGAAATGTGTAAAAATTAAAAAAAATAGATATACTCACCTGGTCCCGGCAGATGGAGTTCAGCGCGGCCGGCGGCAGTCCTCCTGAACTGCTCTGAACAGCTGTGAGTAGTATTCAGCAGCCGGGGATTTAAAATCCCCGCCTGCTGAATGAGCTGCCTCTGATTGGTCACAGCCTGACCAATCAGAGGCAGCTCTCACTCACACCCATTCATGAATGGGTGAGTGAGTGCTGTCTCTGATTGGCTCAGCGCATTCAGCTGAGAGCTGCACCTGAGCCAATCAGAGGCAGCACTCACTCACCCATTCATGAATTCATGAATGGGTGTGAGTGAGAGCTGCCTCTGATTGGTCAGGCTGTGACCAATCAGAGGCAGCTCATTCAGCAGGCGGGGATTTTAAATCCCCGCCTGCTGAATACTACTCACAGCTGTTCAGAGCAGTTCAGGAGAAATGCAGCCAGCCGCGCTGAGCTCCGTCTGTCGGGACCAGGTGAATATATATATATATATATATATATATATATATATATATATATTTTTTTTTTTACACATTTCTGGATGAATTGCAGGGAAGGGCTTATATATTTAAGCCCTTCCCGACAATTCATCCCACGATCGCCGGCAGCCCATTGCTTTCAATGGAGCCGGCTGTATTGCCGGCTCCATTGAATTCAATGGTCAGTGCTCGTTTAATCGAGACGAGTACCGCGTGGTGCTCGTCTCGAGTAACGAGCATCTCGAGCACCCTAATACTCGAACGAGCATCAAGCTCGGACGAGTATGCTTGCTCATCTCTAGTTATAACCCAACAACTAGCACCTCTTTCATACAGAACAGCCCAGATTGTGGGAGCTACTGGACAAGGCGGGAAGCATCACTTTATTGTACCACCACAATGCACCTTGGGAGACACTCATCAATTTTTGTATCTACCAGACTGTCCAAAACCACTGCTGGAATGGGATATGTTGACAAAACTACAGGCCCAAGTGTCCTTTCAACCGGACGGACAGATGACTTTACAACTTGGAGAAGATGTTCCAATTCCTGCCCACATCTTCTCACTCACAGTTCCTGTCATTCATGAGCCAGATCACTCAGGCCCCACCCTGGGCCAAGTAATGAAAATACCAGGAGTATGGGCGGAAGATAATCCACCAGGACTCGCTCAGAATATACCCCCAGTCGCAGTACAGCTGAAACCAGGGGCACAATCGGTGTCCATGAAGCAATAGCGTACACCATCTGCTGCCTGCCATGGCATTGCACTGCATCTGGAGAAGTTTCCAGAGTTCGTGCAGCATCCGAGGAGCAGGCCCTCAGCCGAGGAAACAGCGGGGTAGAGTCTTAACCTTGTCAAGGGGCAAGGCTACCGTCTCCTCCCTTAGAGTAGCTTGGAACCTGACCTCTTACTACTAGGGGGAGATCACAGGGATAGTACCCAAGGTTACCTGTAATCTAAGTTGTCACTCGTGATGCCAACATTCCATGCTTTTTGGTGGATCCCACCGATGTCAATTCCAGGAAATAAAGTAGTCCACGCACAAGGTACACTTTTCTGAACAGGAACCAGCAAAATTCAGTTCTGCTCGTTGACTTAAGTCTCTTTAGACAAACAACAATACAACAGACTTAACTAGTAAACACTGTGAGAACAGTGCTGGATCAGGGAGGACCCTCGGGCATTACTCAACCACAGTCCCAATGATCTGTCAGTTCTGTCTCTCCCGGCAACTCTCTCTCTGTCTCCTGCCAGTCACTTACATTTCTCTAACGGTTCCTCTCTCCCTCTCCAGACTCATGCGGTTTCAACTCGTTTCTTTCAGTCCGGGTACATTCGCTATTTTCTAAAGATAGAAGCTAAGGGGAGTTCCTCTACAAGGCTAGGCCCAGGCGGGAACAACGGACCCCCTTTCGGACTCTTCCATTTTCTAATCATCCGGTTCTCTTACTCAGGCAGACTGAGTCCTACATCGACTCGCTCTCTTTTTCTTTCTGGCCTGGACAACAGCAACAGCCGCAGCAGACCGACACACTGAAGATGACTGCCCAAACAGAAAGCTAGACAGGGGCAGCCTTACCACGCATCACATGACTATACTTTTATACCACACCAGACAAAATGATACACTTTCCAGACATTAACCCTTTCATGGCTTCAGCCATCCAATAGACATAAACCTGCTGCATTCTACAAACAAGATAATTCATGAACCTCTCAGATGTCTGATTTCTTCATGAATTTGGATCTTGGTGAATCTCTTCTCTTATCTCTGCTGTAAATTCTTTATTTTCAGTAGATTTCTATTGAATTTCTTTTTAAAAGAGAGGAATATCAGAGGAATTTACTGCAAGTAACAACCCAACACTTTATATGTGACCACAATGTAGGCCCTAAATATACAGCAGAAAGAATCTACCTCGTTTTCCTGAAAATAAGGCCCACCCTGAAAATAAGCCCTAGCTGCATTACATTTTTAAAAAATTGAATACTTACCTAGCAGGATTGTTCCAGGTCCTCCTGCTGCCACATGGAGCTCCGCTGTGCGTCCTGCAGTTCTCGTTCTCACACAGAAGATCACTTCTTGGTTATGGGATTCATAAATCCCACCTCCAGGAAGTGATGGCTCCTATTGGTTCTTGAGCACTGCTCAGCCAATCCATGCAGCGCTCGATGAACTAATGCGATGGCTGTGATTGGTTCATCGACTGCTGCTCAGCCAATAAACGCAGCGCTCGATAAACCAATCACAGCCATCGCGTTGTGGAGGCAGGATTCATAAATTGGCCAAACAATGCCATGGCTCAGTGTGTCGTAGGTCCAGAGAGCAGCGGGAGGGACCTGGACTGACCCTGGTAGGTAAGTATAATAAGACATCCCCCGAAAATAAGACCCAGTGCCTGTTTTGTGACAAAAATTAATATAAGACAGGGTCTTATTTTCAGGGAAACATGGTATCATTTTGACAACTGTCCATTAACAGGTTAATAGTGATCTTGTGCTGTGCAGCCCCGCCCTGTAGTCAACAGAAGAAAACTCGCTCATAGGTCTATGACGGTCAGGAAGTAGTAGTTTCGTTTCTCTCTTCCTCTGTCAGCCATGGCGTCTGCTGCTGTGAGAGATGAGCTGCTCTGCTCCATCTGTCTGAGCACTTATACAGATCCTGTAATGCTGAGATGTGGACACAACTTCTGCCGGGTCTGTATTCATCGTGTGCTGGATACACAGGACGAGGCTGGAGTTTATTCCTGTCCTGAATGCAGAGAGGAGTCTCAGGAGCGGCCGGCACTGATGAGGAACTTGGCTCTGCGTAACATCATGGAGAACTTTCTGATTACTCCTCCGACACAGACGGAAGCCGGGATCTTCTGCACTTACTGTGTGGACTCTCCTGTACCGGCTGCTAAATCCTGTCTGCTGTGTGAAGCTTCTCTGTGCGAGAAACACCTGAGAGTTCACAGCAAGTCAGCAGAACACGTCTTATGTGAGCCCAGAGCCAACCTGGAGGACAGGAAATGTTCTGTCCATAAGGAACTTTTAAAATACTTCTGTACTAAGGATGCCATCTGTATCTGTGTATCCTGCAGTTTGGCTGGAGAACATCGGGGTCATCGGGTGGAGATGCTGGATGAGGCCTCTGAGAAGAAGAAGGAGAGACTGAGAAATGTTCTCCAGAAACTGATCACAAGGAGGGAGGAGACTGAGGAAAGAGTCCGGAGTCTGGAGGAGCGCAGGAGGAAAGCTCAAGAAAAAGCATCTGGAGAAGCGGAGAGAGTCACTGCCCTGTGTAGAGACATCAGGAGACGGCTGGACGACCTGGAGAAGAGGGTCCTGAGCGAGATCTCCAGGCAGGAGAAGGAAGAGTCATTCTCACTGTCTGCTCTGATGAAGAAGCTGGAAATACAGAAGGACGAGCTGTCCAGAAAGATGAGACACATGGAGGAGCTGTGTAACATGACTGATCAACTGACTGTCTTACAGGAACCAGACACCGGGGACTTGTGTGATCCTGAGGACACAGGGGGACATGATGGAGGTGATGGGGACATGGGGGGACATGGTGAACCGCTCCAAGATGTAGATGGTCCGGATGTGGCTGTGATCTCAGACACATTACACACATTATGTGACATAGTAACAGATATAAGGAGGGGGATCTATGTGGAGGGTCCTGCAGACATATTACTGGATGTAAACACAGCTGGTAATTATATCCATATATCAGACAACCGGAAAACTGCAACCAGGACACAACAGAACCAGAACCGTCCAGAAACAGCAGAGAGATTCCTGTATTATCAGGTGATGAGCAGGAGGGGATTCTCCTCAGGACGACATTACTGGGATGTGGAGATAAGTAGATCAGGGGGGTGGATGGTGGGGATGTGTTACCCCAGTATAGACAGGAGGGGGCAGTTATTCATTGGAAATGATAACAAGTCCTGGTGTTTGAGGAGGTGTAATAATGAGTACTCAGTGAAACATGACAGTAAAGAGATCCTGTTACCTCACATTATATCCAGTGATAGAGTCAGGATCTGTCTGGATTATGAGGCCGGGCGGCTGTCCTTTTATGAGCTGTGTGACCCCATCAGACACTTACACACCTTCACTGCCTCCTTCTCCGAGCCGCTTCATGCTGCATTATGGGTGGGTCATGGTTCAATAACAATATTGGGAGAAGCAACAACTGTGAGAAACCATAATAGAAACTGACCAGAGACAGGACTGAAAGACAACCTGATTGGTAGATCAGACAGCCAATGGGATGAATGAGGTGGGACTGCAGGGGATTATAACCAAAGCCAGGCCCACTTGACCATTTTCCCGGAGTAGGGGACTGCGTATCCCTGCGTATTGTCATGTTCTTACCCGGTTATGCCTGCACATGTACACGTATTTTACTCACGCTGTCCTGCGCCGGCTGGCTGGTTTCTTCTTTTTTTCACTTTCCTTCTCCTGTCTCCTGGCAACATAAAACCGCCATACAGATGTAATGTAATTGTGTAAGCGCTGTGTTGTGAACGCACCCATAGAGAACAATAGGGCTGTTATGTGCAGTATATGCGGTAAAATAGAACATGCTGCGCTCTTTATTACGCACATAACATACGCAATAAAATACAGGCAAGCGTGAGCGGAACAGTGAGAGCAATGTCCTTTCATTGACAGCTTTTGCGCGTATTATATGCGTGCGCTGTTAGTGCGATGGAATGCTACAGCTATATTCTTGTGCTCCGAATCCAACGGGGTTCAGTTGGAGCTGCTTGAAGGATCATAGACTCGGTCACACAGCATTCTGTGTAATCAGCTGATTCTCCCTTTATTAGAAAAAAATAGAAATATTTATATGTTTTTTTAGACTCAGACATTGAAAACGAGCCGAACAACAGCCCTTATTTATAGAGAGCGAAGGGCAGGATGGCGCAGGAGAGACCATTGGGACTTCTCTCACAGTACATTGTGGGTGTTATACCCAATGCACATATGTCGGTGCCCGGCCTATCTGACCGCTGTCCTTATGACTAGATCACATGTGGGGGATCCGCTGTGATTGTATTCTGGGTGTGATCCCTGTGTCTCCTTATGGATAATCCTCCGTGTGTCATTGCTGTTTATCCCAATGATGTCTGATCTACTACATCACATGAACCAGCACTCCCATTTTACCAGGATTGTCCCCCAAAAGAGAGCGCTAAGTGGGTGAAGTCCATGAAAATCTGCATAAAGGTGGCATCCTGGTATGTTTGTGGGGTTCCCGGGTAGATCAGGTCGGGTTCAAGACTGGGTTCACACGGGACTGAAATCTCGCGGAATGACCGCACGGAAATACCGCGAGATTTGTGCGAGAGAAATGCAGCTGCAAAACCCATGGCCTTTCGTCGCAGGTTTAGGAGCGGCTTCACCGCCTGCATTCCGCTGCGGCCATCTCTCCCCATAGAGAGGAGAGAATCCACTGCGGAAGCGGGGAAATAATTGATATGCCACGTCTTTGAGTTCCGTGTGGCTTGTCAATCTCAGTGCGGCTCGGTCGCAGCGTATGGATGAGATTTTTGTAAATCTCCTGCACTTTGCTGGCTAATCCCAGGATTAAAGTCGCAGGCGGAATTTCTCTGCAGAAAGTCTGCCCGGAAATTTTGCGGCAATTGTTATGGTGACATTCTAACCAAAGGGGAACGCTGAAGTCACGCGGATGATTTACCGCAGTCTTACTGCTTATCACATGTAACGTCTTGTGACTGTGGTCCCCGATCCCTACTGAATTACATCATCCCAGATGTTTGCAGCCGCCTTTATAGGGACCCGTCTCCAGCTTTCAGCTCCATAAACTACATTATTGGGCTCAAAGGTGAGAGAACGGGGAGTCCGGGGAGCGGTGTACAATACTGACCGGGTGCCCCGCTCCAGCGCTGCGTCCCCGCACACATAGTGTGACTCTACAGCTGACTCTGTGCTCACGCTCTCCCAGACATGAATGGAAGAACACGCGCAGAGCGGGCTGAAAAGAGTTACGGCTGACACCCACTAGCTCTTTCTTTTTAACGCTGTGATATCGCTGCGTTTTTTTCAATGGGACAGAAGCACAAATTTGCGATTTTAACATTAGAAAGTCCCATTGAAAAAAAACGCAGCGATATCGCAGCACTAAAACCCCACTAGTGGTAGAAGCCCTGCGGGCGCTTTCACATGACAGTTTTTATGTTCAGTTTTTTGTGAGCCAAAACCAGCAGCGGGTCCAAAATCTGGAAGGACGGCACCTCTCCCCATTATACTGGCTCTCCACTCCTGGTTTTGGCTCACAAAAAGCTGAACATAAACTGTCATGTGATCGCGCCTTACTGTGTGCGCACGGACTTCACGGAGACACAGCGCCGGAACGAGGCGCCCGGTGAGTGTCAAACACAACTTCCCGGACTCCCCGTTCTCTCACCGCAGAGCCCCGTAATGTAGTAGGCTGACAGGTGGTGACCGGTTCCCTTTAACCCGACTGTGGGGGTAGATCAAGAAAGCCAGAATATTACCGCAGATCCATCCCGTTTAGAACGCTGCCGGCCCGTCATACCAAGAGACTTAGTGTAACTGTACTTCCTAGCGATCGGTGGGGATCTCAGCAGTTGTACCTCCAGCCATCCAAACTTTTGACATGTCCTTATGTAAGGTGACCAGATTTTTCCAGGGTCAATGCGGGACAGGGGTGTGGTCAGGGGCGGGGCTTATCACAACGTATGATTTTACCTCCATCGTTATAAAATGTACAGGGCCGGTTCAAAAAAAGAGACAGGGAGCAAAGTCCGCAGCATTTCTGCATCCAGAAAACAGAGTCTGTACCATTTGTGTTGATTTTGACTGGAAATCAGCTGCGTATCCGCAGCTGATGTCACACTATTTGTGACTCCCCCTCACGTCCTCCGAAGGCTTCCCACTGTCAGCGCTCCCCGGCTTCCAGTTCCCAGCGGACCTGTGGTGCCACACCTGACCAGGCCGCCGGGAACCGGAAGCTAGGGAGCGCTGACAGTGGGAAGCCTATGTAGGAGGTGAGGGGGAGTGCCGCTGCGTATCTCCAGCTGATTTCTGGTCAAAATCTGTACCAATGGTACAGACTCTGGCCTCGGTCAAGCAGGCGTTTTTTCGCGCAATTTGCGAATCGCATAACGGATGCGCATCTGCAAATCTCGTGACCGGGGCCGACAATTCGCTGAAAAATCTGCACCTAGCAGCGTTTTCAGCAAACGGGCCCAATCAAAGGAGCGCTGTCCGCTGTTCGCCCATTGAATTCAATGGAGACGGCAATACAGCTGGCTCCATTGAAAGCAATGGGCTGCCGGCGAGCGCGGGATGAATTTTCGGGTAGGGCTTAAATATATAAGCCCTTCCCTGAAAAACAAACCTGAAATGTATAAAAATTAAAAAAAAAGTATACTCCCCTTTTTTCTGCAGCCGGAGTTCAGCCGCGGCCGGCCGGCAGCTCTCCTGAACTGCTCTGTGTAGTATTCAGCAGGCGGGGATTTCAATAAATATATCACTAATCAGAATGTCAGTGAATAGAACCCATTCTGTGAATTACCCGTAATCTGGTGTCTGATAATCCAGAGACTCTGATAATCCGGCCCTTGTTTCCAGCACAGAACCAGAAGATGGAGCATTATGTGACAGCAGCAGATTATGTATGAGCATTTCATCTTCCTTCAGCTTCTCTGCCAGAAAGTTTTATAAAGTTTTTTGCCAGTTGAGTAACTCAGAACATCTGATAATCCGGCATCAGAGCCTGTTAATGTCGGACTAAGGAAATGTAATTCTATATATTACTTTAATCTCCAGCAGTTTGGGTTTTAGGTTAATTTCCGCTTGTTTCTTGCTTACTATTGTTATAATGACCCAATCACATGAAATGCGCCTTATTTTTTCCCCACTTTGCATTATTTTGGGGTCACCAGATCTGTGTAGGTAACTGCTCCCACACTGTCCCCACATAGTGCCCCCAAATAATACACCTACATAGTGCCCACACATAGTGCTCCCACAGTGCCCCCGCATAACATAGTGCCCCTACACAGTGCCCCCCCATGGGGCATCTACATAGTGCCCCCACATGATACTCCCACAGTGCCCCCAACTGACCCCACATAACACAGTGCCCCCACATAGTGCTCCTACATAGTGCTCTCACATAGTGCCCCCTCATGGTACTCCCACAATGCCCTCCCCCAGTGACTCCCCATAACATTGTGCTCCCACATAACAACATGCCCCCACATGGTACTGTGAGGGGTTAATTCTAGCCTTTCTCCTAGAACAAATTAAATAGAAGAGAATAAGCTTAATTAGTAATTGCAGCTGGTACTTTAATCGGACTTTCTCTATGTATATGACCCTGAGTTTGTTCCCGTGTATCTTATCAGTTCTTTCCCATGTCTTCCTGACGAAAAACTTATTTCTGAGAAGCTTATCCAAGGACATATTATGCTTTGATGCAGTTGTCACCGAGCGTTGATGTATTGTTCTTGTTTGAAATGTCTTTGAAAGAAGTATTACTAATTACAAAATCCAGCTGTCCAGCGCCCTTGGACATACACAGTAACTAAATCCTACGCAAGCAACCTTCTTCTATAAAATTCTCCACTCTGCAAATAATAAAACACGTCGCTATTGACAATCCCATGTTGCATGTGGCCGTCCATTCGCGTCGTCTGAGTACTCATATCTAAGACTAATTTGGAGGCAGACAGCATCAGCTAAACGGTCCGCCTGGACCCCCCTAACAGTACTCCCACAGTGCCCCCTCAGTTCCCCCACATAACATAGTGATCCCACATAACACAGTGCCCCCACATAATATAGTGTCCCCACATGGTGCTCCCACAGTGCCGCCATATAACATAGTGCCCCCACATGGTGCTCTAACAGTGCCCACATAGTGCTCCCACACACTGCCCCCACATAACATGGTGCTCCCACTTGCTGCCCCCACAGTGCGACCACACATAACATAGTGCCGCCACAGTGCCTCCTGAGTGCGCGCACATAGTGACCACACAGACTGCTCCCACATGGCACTCCCACAGTGACAGCACATAACATAGTACACCCACATAACATAGTACATCCACATAACACAGTGCCTCCACATAACATAATGCCCACACATGGTGCTACCACAGTGTTCCCATATAACATAGTGCCCCACATAGCACGGTGCTCTGACATAGTGCCCCGACAGTGTGCCCCCACATAACATAGTGCTCCCACGCAACATAGTGCCCCCACAATAGTAGCCACAGCAGTAATCGTGCCCCCACAATTATAGCCCCAGTAGCATCAGTGCCCCAACAATTATAACCACCGCAGCATCAGTGCTCCAACAATAATAGCTGCACCAGCAATAGTGCCCCCACAATAGTAGCCACAGCAGCATCAGTGCCCCAACAATTATAGCCACAGCAGTAATAGTGCCCCCACAATAGTAACCACAGCAGTAATAGTGCCCCCACAATTATAGCCACCGCAGCATCAGTGCCCCAACAATTATAGCTGCACCAGCAATAGTAGCCACAACAGTAATAGTGCCCCCACAATAGTTGCCCCAGCAGCATCAGTGCCCCAACAATTATAGCCACAGCAGTAATAGTGCCCCAACAATTATAACCGCACCAGTAATAGTGCCACCACAATTATAGCTACAGCAGTAATAGTGCCACAGCAGTGATAGTGCCCCCCACAATTATAGTCACAGCAGAAATAGTGACCCCCAGTAATTGCCCCAGCAGTGGTAGGAACCCTCAATAATTGCCCCAGCAGTGATAAATATTGGGAATCACTATCACTGCTGGGGCAGTTACCCTCTACAATTGCCGCAGTAGAAATAGTGCCCCCATTAGCTATGATACAGACGAGAAAGATGTTTGGGGAATTCTCTTAAAGAAGATGGACACTGACGTTCCAGTTTGGTCGGGTTCAGGTCGGACTCTGTGCAGCCGGTTCAATCGTGGAACATCCATATCCTCAAAGCAACATAACACAACGTTGGATTTGTGACAAGATTTTCCTCAGTGGTCCTCGTACAATCTCTGGAGCAAAGAAATGCCCCAGCTTGGCAAGGGTGACACCATTGTGCAGACTCTCCTCCAGCTCCGTATGGGGCCACAGCTCCTCATTGAGGCAGGTCTCCATCCAGCTGCAGGGAAACCAAGAGTCACCATGATTACACAAGAGAACAGAGGAGACTCCAACCATCAGCCGTAGTCGCATCTTCCTCACCGCTTCGTCTCCTCCAGATGACACAGTGTCTGCCATCTTGAGGATCTGTGGCTTTAATATCCCACTGGTGGAGACTTCTTAAGGCTCATCTTTAGACAAAGTGGGGTCTCCTAGGAGGGGACCTCCAAAAGAAGTAAGTGCTTGTATAGAAAATTGAAAATATCTACATATATATATATATATTACACTTCATCCCTTTAACGAGCGCGGGACTACTAGTTTTTTGGAGGGGTTTTCTGTCCCAGCAGTACTAGTAACCCCCAATAGTTGCCCCAGTGGTAATAGTGACATCAGCCGCCACCCTCCCCTTCCCTTGACACTGCCCCCAGTCATGATAATGACACCCCTTTCCCTGCACGACAAGTATAATGACAGCACCCCCATCCCTCCCAACCCCCTGACAATTACGGTAGCACCCTCCACCTAGCCCCTCCAGGATAAGTACACTGACAGCACCCCCAACCCCCCCAGCGCCACAAGTGCCATGACAGCCCCCTCCCCGACAAGTACACTAACAGCCCCCCCTCTGACAAGTACACTAATAGCCCCCCTGACAAGTACACTAACAGCCCCCCCTCTGACAAGTACACTAATAGCCCCCCTGACAAGTACACTGACAGCACCCTCCACGGTGCAAAAAGTACACTAGCAGCACTCCCATCCACCTCCCCACAAGTACAGTAACAGCAGCCCCCATCCACAAGTACTCTGACCTGACAGCACCCCCAACTCACCCGACAAGTTCACCAACAGCACCCCTTACCTCCCCCCCCCCCCCAGCACGACAAGTACACCGACAGCACTCCCCCCCTTCGACAAGTACACTGTCAGCACACCTTCCCCCTTCCCTCCCAGTAACAGTTACCATCTGCTGCTTAATAGTCCCCACTGGACGCTTCTGATCCTTACTGCGGCTGTCCAGGAAAGAAGCACGATCACGGCCTGACAGCAGCTACTGTGCATTTGCAAACTGTACCGGGCTCGTCCACAGGCTTACAATCTCTACTGCACATGCCCGACGAGTGGAGGAGCCGGCTGCAGGAATTTGTTGGATCTAGGGACGGTGAGATCATCAACATGGGGGTGGGGGGCACTCTTGTAGGTAAGTATATAACTTCTGTATGGCTCATATTCAATGCACAAAGTATGATTCAAAGTGCATTGTAAGTGTAAGCCGTGTACCGGGGTGGGCTCCCCAGGATACAGCGAAGTCACAAACAAGAAAAACGTCTCTGACACCAGTTCAGGTGCAAACCGAATTTTAATAAAGCCCTGTGGCCCAATTGACCACAAACAATGGGTAACCCAACAAAACTCACATACACTCAGCCAGATGGCGGAGGCCCTTGTGCTGTACAGCGCTGTACTCCCCAAAGGGCGCTACTATAATAGACTATGCTTTTACCTAGCGGGCAGGCCTAAATAAACCGGCCCCTTGTTACCTATTAATACTGCTACTAAGGAACAAAGGAAAGGGAGAGTGATCTGAGTACCGGCGGTGCAGCACAACAGCTTACAGACTGACCCACACTGACTCTATCCCCCCAGACCCAATACAATAAGGGACGTGTATAAAGAACAGCGGCCATATAGCCTGGTGAATGTTCTCCGGAAGCTTCTTACTGACGGCTGGATGTGGCCTGCCAGCTACTATGCCGATCCCACTGAAGTGGGGCCTGCCAGCTACTATGCCGATCCCACTGAAGTGGGGCCTGACACGGTCCATAACCCTACCTAATCTAACTACAGGCCAAGACACAGTCCCAAGTAACTTGGCGCCAAAATATGGTGTCTTGCGTGCCTGTAGACCGGCCTGCTGTATGATCAGCCAAAAAGTCTAGACGGATGAGGGGCTCCTCCAGAGCAGCGTGCGGTACAGCAGAGAGCCGTTACTCACTTCCTCAGCGGCATCCAGTATTGGACACACAATATCCAGTCTCGCTCCGGTTGTTCAGCAACATCCCCGGCAGCAAGTCTTCTCCCATCCGGCGGGCATCTGGTCAAAATCTGAACCCGCTGCAGCTCCGGTCCCTTCAGGATACGACCTCCTTCCCTCTTCCGTAGCGCCACTCAGATCGCTCCCTCGACCAACTGTCCCCTCACAGTGTACGCACGCTTTTTAATTTTTTCTCTTCCCGTGCGCACGCTGTAACCAGGCAACGGGTGCTCCAATCACAGGCTACCATGGTCCTGTCACCTCACAGCTTGACCAAAATCTTTTCTGCAGAACAGCGACCTCTTGTGGACAAATAATAAACACACAGTAGTGGACTATTTACAGTAACAAGAACAATGTACACATATTGGAGGCTGTCTCACCCTCTCACATAAGGCCCATACGGACAACCCCTTTAATTCATGAACCTCTCAGATGTCTGATTTCTTCATGAATTTGGATCTTGGTGAATCTCTTCTCTTATCTCTGCTGTAAACTCTTTATTTTCAATAAATTTCTATTGAATTTCTTTTTAAAAAAGAGGAATAAGAGAGGAATTTACTGCAAGTAACAACCCAACGCTTTATATGTGACCACAATGTAGGCCCCAAATATACAGCAGAAAGGATCTACCTCGTTTTCCCGAAAATAAGGCGTACCCTGAAAATAAGCCCTACCCAGGCCTAGGACATGGAGCAGTAGGACTTGCCTGCACAGAGCTCCCGCTGGACCCCGGCTAAAAAGACACTCACATCGCATCCACGGATGCAGCAAAGATCCCATGGGCCGTATAAAGAAGCAGGGAGACCGGGGGACTCCCGAAAATGAAGACACAGGACCGCTGGACGCATATTTGGCTCACCTGCCGAGACGGCCGGGATGGAGGAATCCAAGATGGCACTGCCGCCCATAGAAGGGGGAGGAGCCACACCACCGCTCGCAGCCGGATCCACACAGACCGCTCCCAGGTACTCACCAGCGGCGCTGAGCAGTCACAAAAGCCCCCCAGACACTAAAGTGCAGAAGACTGCTTCCCCACAGCCCCAGAGGCAGCCCAGACCGGCCAAGAGCCTCCCGCGGCAGGCTCCGCCCACTATGTCCGGCGCCATCCCAAAGAAGGGATCAGCAGCCCGGGCCCATAGAGGTGATTCCCCAGACCCTCCAGCATGCAGAGACCCCGGAAAGGGGGAGAAAAGAAGCTCTTCTGCAGCACCCCGGTCCCAGGGAATGCAAACGCTGACCAGAGACACACAGAGCAGAGTGAGTAGGAGCCCAGGCTCCCAGAGGGGGGAGGGGAGAACCAGCGCACCCCTGACCATATCAGCTCAAGGGGAAAAACCCCGCAGCCAGACCTCAATAAGAGCAAGCCCTGCAACCCCCCCCCCCCCCGCCCCCCCCAGAACGGGGCGTCCCAGACGAGCAGCCCTATGGAGACCCCGGAAGCTCCCCCCCTTTAGCCTTCGCATCACCAGTAAATGGAACCAGGCATCGGGTACACCCTAAACCCACCCTGCAGACAGACACGGATGACGACGACGCTGCCAGCGGCAATGAATGGGACTGGAAAGCCCACCTAAAAAGCATCCGCACAAGAAATGAAGTGGATGCCCTACTGAAAATGGCGACTAGCTCACAAATGCAAGCCATTGAAGCTCTGCAAGCCGACATAAAACATATTGGCCACAGAGTTACCGAATCAGAGGAGGCGCAAATCCAACTGCAGTCACAACTCACCGAACACCACAGAATCTTGCAAGACCACTCCTCGCAAATCACCAACATCCTAACCCACCTCGACGATATGGAGAACCGCAACATAAGAAATAACATCTGTATTAGAGGCTTAAGAGAGGAGGTAGAACCAGCTCAACTGGAGAACTGGGCATTAAAGGGGTTGTCCCGCGGCAGCAAGTGGGTCTATACACTTCTGTATGGCCATAATAATGCACTTTGTAATATACATTGTGCATTAATTATGAGCCATACAGAAGTTATAAAAAGTTTTTTACTTACCTGCTCCGTTGCTGGCGTCCTCGTCTCCATGGTGCCGACTAATTTTCGCCCTCCGATGGCCAAATTAGCCGCGCTTGCGCAGTCCTGGTCTTCTGCTCTCTTCAATGGAGCCGCTCGTGCAGAATGCAGGTACCGTGAAGCTCCGCCCCGTCACGTGCCGATTCCAGCCAATCAGGAGGCTGGAATCGGCAATGGACCGCACAGAAGAGCTGCGGTCCACGGAGGAAGAGGATTCCGGCGGCCATCTTCACAGGTAAGTATAGAAGTCACCGGAGCGCGGGGATTAAGGTAAGCGCTCCGGTAAGCTTTCTGTACGTCCCTGCATCGGGGTTGTCTCGCGCCGAACGGGGGGGGGGGTTGAAAAAAAAAGAAACCAGTTTCGGCGCGGGACAACCCCTTTAAAGAGCATCGGCGACATCCTGAACAGACCCGAAGATAACCCAATGGAGATCGACAGGATTCACAGAGCCTTGGGGCCTAAAAGCACTGACCCAGCAAGACCCCGAGATATCATCTGCAGAATTCACTTCTACAGAGAAAAAGAAGAGCTCCTCAGAAGAATCCGGGAAACAGGTCCCCTAACTTACAAGGACATTAACCTGCTAGTGTTGCCGGACCTATCAAGGAGAACCCTCCAGCTCTGTAGAGCCCTGGAGCCCATCCTGACGGCGTTAAAAGAAAGAAACATCCCTTACCGCTGGGGATTTCCCTTTCAGCTGCACGCCGGAATAGATGGGCGTTCAGCCACATTCAGGGGCCTAGGCGACCTTCCGAGATTCCTGGCCAAACTCGAACTTCCGATGATTGCTATCCCCAAATGGCCTAAAGTTGACGCGCCAGACCCGCTACCTCCGAGAGAAGAGTGGCATCTGGTTAGCCCAAACGGGAAGCGCTAGCTTGAAGAAGCAAGACACCCCCTTTCTTGCCCCCTTACTCCTGCTGCCTGCGCTTGTAGGCTATAGTCAAAGAACACCTTGTTAAAGTCTGTGGATGTCCTGAAACACACCCCCATGTGGGTTCAACGTTGGACGCCGGGGTGTGGGGGGAACCGAAGCTTGGTGTCTGGGCTTAACTTCCCCCACTCTAGGCCAGCAGCACGAGTTGCTGCAACTTAGTTAAAATCTCTTTCCGCAGCCCTACCAGCTGCGTGCAACCATTGCCTGGAGGCGGGGTCTTCCCTGGCCTAAGACCTCGTCTCAATATGTTTACTGTTCAATTTGTTTCCTCCCTCCTTTTCCCTCCCTTCCCTGGCTTCTCCCCTCTCTTAAACATTCACTCCCAAAGGTCCTGCACCAAACAACCACGAGGCTACCACCTCACCATTACAGGTGATGTCCCCAAGGAGGTAAGCAATGGCAACCATGACAATAAGCTCATATAATGCGAGGGGCCTTAACAGCCCCGGAAAAAGGAATCAGATTTTATATAGCCTCCACAAAAAGAAAATCATGATTGCCTTCTTCCAAGAAACCCATTACACTACTTCAAGCATACCTGCATGCCAGAATAGATACTACCCGTATTGGTTTCATGCTCCCCACCCCAACCGCAAAGCTGGAGGAGTCTCCATAGCCTTCCACAAATCTCTTAAACCAGAGGTCCCCAACTCCGGTCCTCAGAGATCACCAACAGGTCATGTTTTCAGGATTTCCTCAGTGCTGCACAGGTGATGTAATTATTGTCGGTGCCTCAGACATTGTCACAGGTGGTCTTACCATAGGATATCCTGAAAACATGACCTGTTGGTGGTCCCTGAGGACTGGAGTTGGGGACCTCTGTCTTAAACCACAGATTTTAGCGGCAGAAAAAGAGGAGGAGGGGAGATATCTATTCCTGAAACTTAAGCTGTTAAATGAAACATATACCCTGGCTAACTTTTATTTCCCTAACCAGGGCCAGGTCCTCTTTGGCTCCAGAGCTCTCCGGAAACTATCAGAGTTCGCTGGCAACACGACCATCATCGTCGTCGGCGACTTCAACATGGTTATGGACCACTGGCGTACATATAGGAGTCGCTGGGGTCGCGATCGCGACCCGGCCCTCAAGCCAGGAGGGCCCAGAGGGCGCCCTTTCCACTCGCTGACTGACTGCAGAGTTACTTTCACTTGGCGCTCTGCGGCTTCTCCTGCACGCCGGCGCCTCCTCACGGACCTCCGCTCAGTCTCCTCCCCTGTCTTGTTCTCCTCCACGATCACCAGAGGGGAGGAGTCTGAGCGGAGGTCCGGGAGGAAGTGTCTGCGTGCAGGAGAAGCTCCCCGCGGTGCACAGAAGGCCTAGTGATAGGCAGACCGAGGGCTCTACATCGTGCAGCCCTCCCCCGACTCCTACAGTCATCCTCAGCCAGCAGGGGAATGGAGGTGGAGCGGCCGACACACAGCGGGAGCAGCCTGACAGAAAGTGTAAGTACTGACTGCACATGTCTGTCTCAGTGGGGGAGGGGGGTCAGAGCAGCAGGCAGTGTGGGAGGGGGAAGGGAATTCAGGTAGGGGCATCCTGTGTCAGAAGGGGCAGAGACAGCCATGAAGGGGCATGGGATGTACCATGCTAGGGCATCCTGTGTCAGAAGGGGCAGAGACAGCCATGAAGGGGCATGGGATGTACCATGCTAGGGCATCCTGTGTCAGAAGGGGCAGAGACAGCCATGAAGGGGCATGGGATGTACCATGCTAGGGCATCCTGTGTGATGGGAGAGCCATAAGCCCGTTCTCCCACTGGCGCTGATTACTGCGGCCCTTTGAACGCCGCGGTAATCGCAGTAAAACACTCCCATTGTTTTCCATGGAGCCTTGCAGACATTTGCTCGATTTCAAGCGCTGTTTGCTCTATTTTGCCAGTTTTAGCGCCCCTCATCAGTGATGTTGTGCGCTAAACCCAGTATGGACCAAAAACGAAAGTAAAATCCAGCAAAACACCGCAAGCAAAATGTCAGAGTTTTGCCGAGCGCCTGTGTGAGAGCGGCCTGAAGCCACGGGCACACACACCATCAGTAAAACGCTGCATTTCAAAAGACGCGATTTTGAGTGGTGTTTAACCCCTTCCCTCCCTATGACGTAAGGGTACGTCATGGGAGCGAGGTACTTCCCGCAAAATGACGTACCCTTACGTCATAGGGATAGCGCGAGATCATGACTGACCTCACACTATCCCACAGCGGGAGGCGGCTGTCAGTCATAGCCGGCCTCCTGCTGCAGCAGCGGGGGTGCATCGGAGATGCGCTCCCCGCTATTAACACCTTCCCTGCCGCGATCTATGTAGATCGCGGCATGGGAAGGGTTCACAGAGGGAGCGCGCTGCCTCTGTGAAGTTGCCGGGCTCTCGCGATATAATTGCAGAGAGCCTGGCTGGTTGCCATGGCAACAGGACGCCAGAGCTTATGATCGCTCTATAAGCGATAAGGCATGGCAGGACAGAAGTCCTGCCATACCTAATCACAGTGATCATCAGTGCTGTGCTGTAAGTTCCTCGAAGGGACACAAGTTGTGTAAAAAAAAGAAAATATAAATGTAAAAAAAAGAAAAATGTTAACAAGCACCTTTTGTTTTACGCTTTTTCTCATATTGGCATAAAAAAGGTAAAAAAATAAAATGGCACATATTTGGTATCGACGCGTCCGTAACGACTTGTACAATCAGTTAAACACGCTTTTAATTCTGCATAGCAAAAAGCATTAAAAAAACGCTAAAAAACAGAGGCAAAATGCTAATTTTTAGCATTTTGCCTCCCAAAAAATGCAATAAACTTGATCAAAAAAGCCGTATATTCCCCAAAATGGTACCAATAGAAACCACAGCTCGTCTCGCAAAAAATAAGCCCTCATAGAGCTCCGTACATAAAAAAATAACAAAGTTACAGGACTTTGAATGCAGCGATTTAGAAAAAAAAAAGGGTTTTCATTGTAGAAAAGTGGAAAAACCTAAAAAAAATATAAGAATTTTGATATCGTTGTAATCGTACCGTCGTGAGAAAAAATGGATTGTCTCATTTATGCTGCATGATTAACGCTGTAAAAAAATAATCTATCGCAGAATTGATGCGTTTTTTCTCCCTGTTATAAAAAAAAAAATAATAAAAGTTTTACAACATAGCCTATGTACCCAAAAATGGCACCATCAAAAACTACAGCTCGCCGCGCAAAAAACAAGCCCTTATACGGCCGCGTCGACGGAAAAGTAAAAAAGTTATGGCTTTTAAAAAATGGAGATGAAAATCCGCCAAAAATCGTTGCGTCCTTAAGCCCAAAATATGCCACGTCAGTAAGGGGTTAAGAACACATTGTACAGCTCTACACTGCGATTTATACGCACCCCATCATTATAATGGGCGATGAGGTGTGTTAAAAAGTGCTTCAACACATGAAAATAGAGCAGGCAGCTCTCGAAAGTCGCGGTGTTAGAAACGCCTCATCCGAACGTTAGTCTGCCAAGTTCCATTGAAATCAATAGAGACATTGTACAGCGGTTACTGTAGTGTTTGAAACGCCGCGGTAAACGCTGTAAAAAAGCGTTGAGTGTGAGAGTGGCCACAAGTACATAAAATGGCACAGATTGTCCGCAGCGGACAATTCACACCAAGTTCTGCATCAAAACCACATCAGAAAAAAATGTTTGATGCAAAATTTTGTGCGGTTTGTCCGACTGAAACAAGAGCTGTTTTCCACTATTTGGGCACAGACCCCAAGACCAGTCTCACTCGAAAAACTGCAATATTGCTGCAATTTTGCGATCACCCTTGTAAATCTAGCCTAAGGGCATGGGGAGGGGGGCCCAAGCTAAACTTCTGCACCCGGGCCCATGAGCCTCTAGTTACGCCCCTGTTATTGACCCATACCTGGACGCTTCCTCGGGGCGCTCCTCGATCTCGTTCTCGGCCATACGCAAACTCATGAAATTACTGGTGAGTCTACACTTGGTCGACCTGTGGAGATCACTCCATCCGGCCGTCAAGGACTATAGCTGCCACTCAAGACCACACAATACGTACAGCAGAATCGACTATATTTTCGTCTCCCACAAGTTGTTAGATGAGGACCCTAAATGTAGTATGGGGAACTTCCTATGGTCCGACCATGCCCCAGTACTAGGAGAGCTCAACCCGATAAAGCAGGACTATAGAGGATTTAACTGGAAATTAAACGACAATTTACTTAAAGACCCCACCTGCATGGCTGAGATAACTAAGACGATAACCACCTTCCTGGAGGCCCACACAGCCGACACAACCCCAGCGCCACTCAAATGGGAGGCATTAAAATGCACCCTGAGAGGAGTGTTCATCTCACATGGCTCCAGACTTAAAAAGGAACGTACACGTAGGCTTAAACAGCTGTTCCAGGATCTGGAGTCACGTGAGACAGCCAACAAGGCTCAGAGATCACAGGCCCTACTAATAGAAATCACCAACATTAGACACGAGATTCTGGCCATACTTGACCAGAAAACCCTGAATATAAGGGATAGATTCTGAGCGGGGTACTACGAGTACGGCAATAAGAGCGGAAGGTGGCTGGCTAGGGCACTACGCCCCCAAACCTCACAAACGAACATCATGTCCATCTGTGACCAATCTGGGGCTGAGGTTCACGCTCTGAGTGAGATCCTAGAAGCCTTTAGGGCTTACTATTCCAAACTCTATAATATACCCTGCCGGGAGAAGCCAGAAGAACCTATCCAGAGTGAGTCCACAGCCCAGTACCTGCAACAATATATACACAACACCATCTCGGGAGCTGACTCTGAAGCCCTAGAGAGCGATTTATCGCCCTCGGAATTCTCCCAGGTTTTGCGGGACCTGAAACTGGGGAAAAGTCCCGGCCCAGATGGGTTCACACCAAGGTTCTATAAATTGCTCGGTGATCAGTTATCGGAGCCTATGCCGCCTTTAACGCCGTCACTAAGGGATGCCCATTTCCTCCCCAGGCACTGCAGGCCAACATAGCGGTGATCCTGAAGCCCGGAGGGGACCCTCTCTCATGCAAAAGCTATAGACCTATCTCCCTCATCAATAGCGACCTGAAAATATTCTCAAAAATGCTGGCCAACAGACTAAACCCCCTTATCCCATCTCTTATCCACATCGACCAAGTTGGGTTTGTCCCGGGGAGGGAGGCCAGAGAAAATACGATCAAAACAATATCACTGATCAACAAAGCTCGTAGCACACACACTCCCCTATGCCTTCTCGCAGTCGACGCCGAGAAGGCCTTCGACAGGGTGAGATGGTCTTTCCTAGAGCAGGTGATGAGGGAGGTAGGTCTAGGCTTGAGAGCCCTTTCTTGGATCATGGCCCTGTATAGCAACCCCTCTGTGCGTATTAGAGTGAATGGCCTCCTATCAGAGCCCTTCCAGATACGGAATGGGACTAGACAGGGCTGCCCGCTCTCCTTGCTATTATATATCCTAGCGATGGAACCGCTGGCAGCAGCCCTGAGGGGAAACCCCGACATCCGGGGGTTGCCGGGCAGAGGAGGAGAACAAAAAAATTCTATCTTTGCAGACGACCTACTGCTCTATGTCACGAACCCCAACACATCCCTCCCGGCAATCTTAGAGGGATTAACTAGCTATGGGAGACTCAACAATTTCAAGATAAACCCCCAAAAATCCGAAATACTCAACGTTTCTATACCAACAACGGAGGCCAACTTGTTAAGCAAGACCCTCCCCTTTATATGGAGAAAGGACTCCTTAAAATTGTTAGGTATAAATATCCCAGCAAACCCGGGCGACACCTTCGACCTTAACTTCAGACCCCTACTCTCCATATTCGAATCAGAATTGACAGGATGGTCCAACCTCCAACTTTCGTGGTTCGGTCGGATCAACTCCCTTAAAATGAATATCCTGCCCAGAATCCTCTATGTCTTTCAGACTGTACCACTAGATATCCCTAAGAGTTTCTTCTGGAGTTGGACTGGAGAGGGCAGGGGGCCTTCCCCCTCGCCTTAACCCTTCTGGGAGCTTGGAGCCGAGTAGTCAAGAGTAGAAAGCTAATAAATGTACCGGGCCCATTAACACCTCTCTCCGGAAACCCCCAACTCCCAGCCACTCTAACAGCAACAGAATTATCTATCCTACCAGACATATCAAAGCCACGAGCACGGGAGGTCTGGGGACCAAGCGGTATGCGCCCACTATGCGAATTAGTAGGAGCCCGCAGAGCAAAACCGGGCGCCTGGATGCAATACTTCCAGGTGAGGGACTACCTAAGAGCGTTTGGCGACCCCGGACCACTGAGCTCAGAGCTTACCCCATTCGAGAGGCTCTGCGTCAGTCCTGACTCCCCCCTCATGCAATATCTCTGCTGTACGGATTGCTGGTCGAAGCGAGGTTGGGAACGTCACGTTTGCCATGGGAGACGAGATGGGAGGAAGCGCTGGGCAGGCAGATTCCCGGAGAGCTCTGGAGCAAATCATACCAGCTAACCCACAAATTGTCCATTTCAACAAGAGCCCAGGAACTCAACTACAAAATCATCACACAGTGGTACAGAACTCCGGACAGACTCCACAAAATCTTTCCGGAAGTCCCAAATGAATGCTGGAGATGCGGCTCTGAGGTAGGAGACATGCTACACATCTGGTGGTCATGCCCGCTAATTGCGCCCCTTTGGGGAGACATCGCCAAGGTCTATGAAAAGACCTGTAGGTCCTCGGTGTCCCTGAACCCCGAAATTGCCCTCCTTTCTATGCTCCCAGGCCCTATTTCTAGGACCAAAAAAAGCCTACTAAGTTATTTTATCATGGCCATGCGCCACATCATCTCCTAACATTGAAGGCAAGGGGGAGGGATTCCGAGGACTACATGGGTGGAAGCAGTTAAAAACATCATGTATATGGAGGATTTTCGGAATAGCGAGGTCACACCAAACCCTTCAATAGCTGACACACGGGACGTCTGGACGCCCTGGATAGATTTTAAAGGCTCCCCATTCTTTCCCAAATGGCTGGTTGACGGGTCCCTATAGATAACAATGAAAAACCCGCCTGTGTACTGACACTGCCTCTTCCCCAGCTGGCCCCACAATATCCCCCATCCCATTAACAACAGCTGCCTCACGAGATGAGGAGATATACAAATCCCCCCACCCCCTTTCCTTGCCCTTCTTCGCCTACTCTCCCCCCCCCCCCTCCTTCTTCTACCCCTAAAGTTCCTTTTGTTGTACCCTGTTTTTCCTACTGTTCTAGATAGAAAATAGGTCTGCAATGCACAGTATTCAGTCTTTCGGGGAGAATGGAAACTCTACAGCTGTGAATTTTGTGGCGCGGGTGCATCCCCCTGGGGAGGGCCTTACCCGCATCTGCCCACAGCATTAGAAAATGCTCCCCCGCATGTTCAAATAACTACACACTTTTAATTCAATGTTGTGTTGCTGACTTGAAAATTCAATAAACATATTTTGAAAGAAAATAAGCCCTACCCAGATTTTTTGGGAAGACTTGAAATATAAGCCCTATCCTGAAAATAAGCCCCAGCTGCATTACATTTAAAAAAATGGAATACTTACCTAGCAGGATCGATCCAGGTCCTCCTGCTGCCGCCTATAGCTCAGCTGTGTGTTCTGCAGTTCTCGTTCACACACAGAAGATCATTTCTTGGTTATGGGATACATAAATCCCACCTCCAGGAAGCGATGGCTCCTATTGGTTCTGGAGCACTGCTCAGCCAATCCATGCAGCGCTCGATGAACTAATGCGATGGCTGTGATTGGTTCATCGACTGCTGTTCAGCCAATAAACGCAGCGCTCGATAAACCAATCATAGCCATCGTGTTGTGGAGGGGGGATTTATGAATTGGCCAATCAATGCCACGGCTCAGCATGTTGTAGGTCCAGAGAGCAGCGGGAAAGACCTGGACTGAGCCTGGTAGGTAAGTATAATTAGACATCCCCCGAAAAGAAGACCCAGTGCCTGTTTTGTGACAAAAGTTAATATAATACAGGGTCTTATTTTCAGGGAAACATGGTATCATTATGACAACTGTCCATTAACGGGTTAATAGTGACTGATCTTGTGCCGTGCAGCCCCGCCCTGTAGTCAACAGAAAAAAACCCGCCCATGGGTCTATGTGCATCAGGAAGTAGTAGTTTCATTTCTCTCTTCCTTTGTCAGCCATGGCGTCTGCTGCTGTGAGAGACGAGCTGCTCTGCTCCATCTGTCTGAGCACTTATACAGATCCTGTAATGCTGAGATGTGGACACAACTTCTGCCGGGTCTGTATTCATCGTGTGCTGGATACACAGGACGAGGCTGGAGTTTATTCCTGTCCTGAATGCAGAGTGGAGTCTCAGGAGCGGCCGGCACTGATGAGATGCTTAGCTCTGCGTAACATCATAGAGAACTTCCTGACTACTCCTCCGACACAAACGGAAGCCGAGATCTTCTGCACTTACTGTGTGGACTCTCCTGTAGCGGCTGCTAAATCCTGTCTGCTGTGTGAAGCTTCTCTGTGCGAGAAACACCTGAAAGTTCACAGCAAGTCAGCAGAACACGTCTTATGTGAGCCCAGCGCCAACCTGGGGAGCAGGAAATGTTCTGTCCATAAGAAGATCCTGGAATATTACTGCACTGAGGATGCCATCTGTATCTGTGTGACCTGCAGTCTGGCCGGAGAACATCGGGGTCATCAGGTGGAGATGCTGGATGAGGCCTCTGAGAAGAAGAAGAGACTGAGAAATGTTCTCCAGAAACTGATCACAAGGAGAGAGGAGACTGAGGAAAGAGTCCGGAGTCTGGAGGAACGCAGGAGGAAAGCTCAAGAAAAAGCAGCTGGAGAAGCGAAGACAGTCACTGCCCTGTGTAGAGACATCAGGAGACGGCTGGATGATCTGGAGAAGAGGGTCCTGAGCGAGATCTCCAGGCAGGAGAAGGAAGAGTCACTCTCACTGTCTGCTCTGATGAAGAAGCTGGAAATACAGAAGGACGAGCTGTCCAGGAAGATGAGACACATGGAGGAGCTGTGTAACATGACTGATCCACTGACTGTCTTACAGGAACCAGACACCGGGGACTTGTATGATCCCGAGGACACAGGGGGACATGATGGAGGTGATGGGGACACGGTGGGACATGATGGAGGTGATGGGGACACGGTGGGACATGATGGAGGTGATGGGGACACGGTGGGACATGATGGAGGTGATGGGGACACGCGGGGACATGATGGAGGTGATGGGGACACGCGGGGACATGATGGAGGTGATGGGGACACGCGGGGACATGGTGAACCGCTTCATGATGTAGATGGTCCAGATGTGGCTGTGATCTCAGACACATTACACACATTATGTGACATAGTAACAGATATTAGGAGGGGGATTTATGTGGAGGATCCTGCAGACATATTACTGGATGTAAACACTGCTGGTGATAATATCCATATATCAGATGACCTGAAAACTGCAACCAGCACACAACAGAACCAGAACCGTCCAGAAACATTACAGAGATTCCAGTATGATCAGGTGATGAGCAGGAGGGGATTCTCCTCAGGACGATATTACTGGGATGTGGAGGGCAGTAGATCAGGGGGGTGGATGGTGGGGATGTGTTACCCCAGTATAGACAGGAGGGGGCAGCAGTCATACATTGGCTATAATAACAAGTCCTGGTGTTTGTGGAGGTCTTATAGTGAGTATTCAGTGAGACATGACAGTGAAGAGATCCTGTTACCTCACATTATATCCAGTAATAGATTCAGGATCTGTCTGGATTATGGGGCCGGGCGGCTGTCCTTTTATGAGCTGTGTGACCCCATCAGACACTTACACACCTTCACTGCCTCCTTCTCCGAGCCGCTTCATGCTGTATTATGGGTATTTAATGGTTCAATAACAATATTGGGAGAAGCAACAACTGGGAGAAACCATAATAGAAACTGACCAGAGACAGGACTGAAAGACAACCTGATTGGTAGATCAGACAGCCAATGGGATGAATAAGGTGGGGCTGCAGGGGATTATAACCAAAGCCAGGCCCACTTGACCATTTTCCCGGAGTAGGGGACTGCGTATCCCTGCGTATTGTCATGTTCTTACACGGTTATGCCTGCACATGTACACGTATTTTACTCACGCTGTCCTGCGCCGGCTGGCTGGTTTCTTCTTTTTTTCACTTTCCTTCTCCTGTCTCCTGGCAACATAAAACCGCCATACATATGTGATGTAATTGTGTAAGCGCTGTGTTGTGAACGCACCCATAGAGAACAATAGGGCTGTTATGCGCATTATATGCGGTAAAATAGAACATGCTGCACTCTTTATTACGCACATAACATACGCAATAAAATACAGGCAAGCGTGAGCGGAGCAGTGAGAGCAATGTCCTTTTATTGACACCTTTTGCGCGTATTATATGCGTGCGCTGTTAGTGCGATGGAATGCTACAGCTATATTCTTGTGCTCCGAATCCAGCGGGGTTCAGTTCGAGCTGCTTGAAGGATCATAGACTCGGTCACACAGCATTCTGCGTAATCAGCTGATTCTCCCTTTATTAGAAAAAAATAGAAATATTTATACGTTTTTTTAGACTCAGACATTGAAAACGAGCCGAACAACAGCCCTTATTTATAGAGAGCGAAGGGCAGGATGGCGCAGGAGAGACCATTGGGACTTCTCTCACAGCACATTGTGTGTGTTATACCCAATGCACATATGTTGGTGCCCGGCCTATCTGACCGCTGTCCTTATGACTAGATCACATGTGGGGGATCCGCTGTGATTGTATTCTGGGTGTGATCCCTGTGTCTCCTTATGGATAATCCTCCGTGTGTCATTGCTGTTTATCCCAATGATGTCTGATCTACTACATCACATGAACCAGCAGTCCCATTTTACCAGGATTGTCCCCCAAAAGAGAGCGCTAAGTGGGTGAAGTCCATGAATATCTGCATAAAGGTGGCATCCTGATATGTTTGTGGGGTTCCTGGGTAGATCAGGTTGGGTTCAAGACTGGGTTCACACGGGACTGAAATCTCGCGGAATGACCCCACGGAAATACTGCGAGATTTGTGCGAGAGAAATGCAGCTGCAAAACCCATGGCCTTTCGTCGCGGGTTTAGGAGCGGCTTCACCGCCTGCATTCCGCTGCGGCCATCTCTCCCCATAGAGAGGAGAGAAGCCACTGCGGAAGGGGGCGAAATAATTGATATGCCACATCTTTGAGTTCCGTGTGGCTTGTCAATCTCAGTGCGGCTCGGTCGCAGCGTATGGATGAGATTTTTGTAAATCTCCTGCACTTTGCTGGCTAATCCCAGGATTAAAGTCGCAGGCGGAATTTCTCTGCAGAAAGTCTGCACGGAAGGTTTGCGGCAATTCCGCCCCGTGTGAACGCAGCCTAAGTGTTGTGAATGACGCTTCATTAGGGTTAAATGCAAATAACGCTCCACATACACGGAGATCGCTGTGCGCAGCTCGTCCGTGGAGCCGTCCTACGGATGAGCGTGTGTAGAGCGCCGGACACTTCCTGTGTAGCACCCGGCCCTGGGATCTTGTCTTATGGACACATCAGATGTATTTGTTATGGTGACATTCTACCCAAAGGGGAACGCTGAAGTCACGTGGATGATTTACCGCAGTCTTACTGCTTATCACATGTAACGTCTTGTGACTGTGGACCCCGATCCCTACTGAATTACATCATCCCAGATGTTCGCAGCCGCCTTTATAGGGACCCGTCACCAGCTGTCAGCTCCGTAAACTACATTATTGGGCTCAAAGGTGAGAGAACGGGGAGTCCGGGGAGCGGTGTACAATACTCACCGGGTGCCCCGCTCCAGCGCTGCGTCCCCGCGCACACATAGTGTGACTCTACAGCCGACTCCGTGCTCACGCTCTCCCAGAGAGATGAATGGAAGAACATGCGCAGAGCGGGCTGAAAAGAGTTACGGCTGACACCCACTGGCTTTTTCTTTTTAATGCTGTGATATCGCTACGTTTTTTTTCAATGGGACAGAAGCACAAACTTGCGATTTTAACATTAGAAAGTCCCATTGAAAAAAATGCAGCGATATCGCAGCGCTAAATACCCCACTAGTGGTAGAAGCCCTGAGGGCGCGATCACATGACAGCTTTTATGTTCAGTTTTTTGTGAGCCAAAACCAGCAGCGGGTCCAAAATATGGAAGGACGGCACCTCTCCCCATTATACTGGCTCTCCACTCCGGGTTTTGGCTCCCAAAAAGCTGAACATAAGAACTGTCATGTGATCGCGCCTTACTGTGTGCGCACGGACTTCACGGAGACACAGCGCCGGAACGAGGCGCCCGGTGAGTGTCAAACACAACTTCCCGGACTGCCCGTTCTCTCACCTTCGAGCCCCGTAATGTAGTTTATAAGGCTGACAGGTGGTGACCGGTTCCCTTTAACCCGACTGTGGGGGTAGATTAAGAAAGCCAGAATATTACCGCAGATCCATCCCGTTTAGAACGCTGCCGGCCCGTCATACCAGGAGACTTAGAGTAACTGTACTTTCTAGCGATCGGTGGGGATCTCAGCAGTTGTACCTCCAGCCATCCAAACTTTTGACATGTCCTTATGTAAGGTGACCAGATTTTTCCAGGGTCAAAGCGGGACAGGGGTGTGGCCAGGGGCGGGGCTTATCACAACGTATGATTTTACCTCCATCGTTATAAAATGTACAGGGCCGGTTCAAAAAATGTAGAGATGGAGCAAAGTCCGCAGCATTTCTGCCTCCAAAAAACAGTCAAAATCTGTATCATTTGTGAGGATTTTGACTGGAAATCAGCTGGAGATACGCAGCGGCGCTCCCCCTCACCTCCTATGTAGGCTTCCCAACGATCCTCTCAGCGCTGCTGCTAGTGGGCGGAAGTGTGTGTGCAGCAGCGCCTCCTGCCCTCTGCTCTAGCGGAACCAAAGAGGAGAGTTTAGGGCAGGAGGATCCCAGATGGACACACTGCTATCAGTATGTGCATCAGGCTGCGGCGCTGCAGAATGATTATCGGGCAGGCAGCTGCGGCACCTCGCCCGGTAATCACTTTAACCCCTTGAGTGGCGGATTTCTACCCCCCTGTCAGACCCACCAGGGCAGGTTTTTTAAATGGTCTAATCATTTAATTTCAACCAATTTTGCAGTCGCGTTCCAAGAGCCATAACTTTTTCATTTCCCCACTGACACGGCCGTATGAGGGCTTGTTTTTTGTGGGACAAGTTGTACTTTTTGTTGGCATCATTTTTGGGTATAAATAATGTATTGCATAACTTTTGTAAAAAATTTGTAGGAAGATTGGGGGAAAAAAGAAATTCTGCAATTTCTTTTTTGGATTTCATTTATACGGCGTTCAGCGTGCGGAATAAACAGTGTGATAACGTTATTCTCTGAGTCACATGATCCCGGCGATACCGAGTTTATATAGTTGTTTTATGTTTTGCTATTTTTATACATTTAAAACATTTTTTTTTCTTAAAGGTTTGCTTTTGTGTCGCCGCATTCCAAGAGCCGTAGTAATGTTATTTCCCATTGCCAGCGCTCTAGAAGGCCGTGTTTTTTGCGGGATGAACTCCAGTCTTCATTTATCTAATTTTTAGGAACATGTAACATTTTGATCGCTTTTTATTCCATTTTTTCTAGGGGCAGATTAACAAAATCTGTAATTCTGGCAGGTTTTTCATCTTTATTTTTCACTGCATTCTCTGAGCAGTATAAATAATGTATTAAAGTCATTCTACAGGCCGGTACGATTATGCCAATACCAAATTGTAATTGTTGGGGGGTTTTTTCGCAACTTTTTCACAGTTAAAAAAAAAAAGAAGAAAAGTCATAAAAGTTTAAATTGCCCCCTTTTACCATAGTAAAAGAATGTAAATCATAAAAGAAAAATACATATTTGGTATCGCCGCGTCCATAAAAGTCCGATTTATCAAATTAGCGCATTATTTATCCCGCACGGTGAACGTAATCCGAAAAAAAAAAAATACAGAACGCCACAAATGTATTTTTTCAGTCACCCTGTCTCCCAGAAAAAATGCAATAAAAAGTGATCAAAAAGTTGTATGTATTCTGCATTAGAACTATCGGAAACAACAGAACATTCTGCAAAAAATGAGCCCTTGCTCAAGTACGTCGATGGAAAACATAAAAAAGTTATTGCGCGCAGAAGATGCAGAAAAAATTATTTTAAAAAATTCAATGTCTTTGAAAAACAATACAAGTACTACAGCAAAAAAAACCTCTACAAGTTTGGTATCGCAGTAATCGTACCGACCCTTAGAATAAAGGTATCAGGTCATCTTTGTTGCAGTTTGTGTACCGTAGAAACAAAACACACTGAAAGATGGCGGAATGTCATTTTTTTTCATTTTACTCCACTTAGAATTTTGTAAAAGTTTTTCAGCACATTATATGGTAATTTAAATAAATAAAGGAGTTATGATTTTTTAGTGTGCTCTGCAGCTCCCATAGTGATGTATAGCCCGGAGATCTTCCGGTCTATATCGCTATGGGCAGTGGATGGTGACTAGACGTCACCAGAGAGCCGGACAAATGTCCCGAAAGTGGGACAAATGCCTGTCCCACTGGGGTCCTGGTGGAAGTCAGGACACAGGGTCCCAAAGCGGGACTGTCCCGCCTAAATCAGGATATATGGTCACCTTACCTTATGGTATGTCAAAAGCTTTTAGAAAGCTCAGTTACACATTAACCTTCACTATTATCTAAGTAATTTCGATATTAGGGCAATAAATATATTACTAATCAGAATGTCAGTGAATAGAACCCATTCTGTGAATTACCCGTAATCTGGTGTCTGATAATCCAGAGATTCTGATAATCCGGCCCTTGTTTCCAGCACAGAACCGGAAGACGGAGCATTATGTGACAGCAGCAGATTATGTATGAGCATTTCATCTTCCTTCAGCTTCTCTGCCAGAAAGTTTTGTAAAGTTTTCTGCCAGTTCAGTAACTCAGAACATCTGATAATCCGGCATCAGAGCCTGTTAATGTCGGACTAAGGAAATGTAATTCTATGTATTACTTTAATCTTCAGCAGTTTGGGTTTTAGGTTAATTTCTGCTTGTTTCTTGCTTACTATTGTTATAATGACCCAATCACATGAAATGCGTCTTATTTTCCCCCCAGTTTGCATTATTTTGGGGTCACCAGATCTGTGTAGGTAACTGCTGGGCATTGTAAGGGTTAATAAAGATGTATCTGCATATAACTGATGGGCGCCTGTGTCTTTACTTTAGTTTTTACCTCACTGTCACATTTAGTATTTCCTTCTTCCCCCGCTCTGACTTTATATGGTGGTCCGGTGACCCCCCAGCCTTGCTGAGGCATCTTGGGTTCATTGATGGATGTTCATGCAGTTCTCACCTCAGGAATGGCGCCCCACTGAGCATGTTTTGGTAAACACATAGGGGGGTATTTACAGAAGCTTTTACACCACAATTATGGCATAAGGCCTCCTTCACACAGGCGGGTTTGCATCGCGACATCCGGAGTGGGATTCCAGCCCATAGCATGCTATGGCAATCCGCGATTTCCTGCCCATGAGCGGAAATCGATTTTCTACTCAGGGGTGAAAAAAATTGCAGCTTGCTACGATTTTGTGCGGGATACGTATGTTTGGCTTCCGTTGAAGGCAATGCAAGCGGTCTGTCCCGCAGCACTTCGCAGTGAGCCCTGCAGAAGTATCGAGGGATACGCTTCACTGCAGAGCTCTGGCAGCTTCTGCCCATGTGTGACGGAGTGCCACCCGGCACATCCGCAGCACTGTACAGAAGCCACCGGACAAGAACGCAGGGGTCACCAGCCGGGTGCCGGTCGAACTCCGCTGTGGAAAATCCGTGTGAAGGTGGCCTAAATAAATGTAAATTTTTGTGTAAGTCTTAGAAATTTGTGACTTTTTAGCTTTTTTTCTCACGAAAAGTGGGTGAGGCCTCATCATCCATGTAGTATATTATATAGCTGTAATGATGGATGATGAGGATGTAGTATATAATATAGTAGTAATGGTCTTGTGTGGTGCAGAGAGTTAAAGGGGTTGTCCCGCGGCAGCAAGTGGGTCTATACACTTCTGTATGGCCATAATAATGCACTTTGTAATATACATTGTGCATTAATTATGAGCCATACAGAAGTTATAAAAAGTTTTTTACTTACCTGCTCCGTTGCTGGCGTCCTCGTCTCCATGGTGCCGACTAATTTTCGCCCTCCGATGGCCAAATTAGCCGCGCTTGCGCAGTCCGGGTCTTCTGCAATCTTCTATGGAGCCGCTCGTGCAGAATGCAGGCTCCGTGTAGCTCCGCCCCGTCACGTGCCGATTCCAGCCAATCAGGAGGCTGGAATCGGCAATGGACCGCACAGAAGAGCTGCGGTCCACGGAGGCAGAGGATCCCGGCGGCCATCTTCAGCGGTAAGTATTGAAGTCACCGGAGCGCGGGGATTAAGGTAAGCGCTCCGGTAAGCTTCCTTTACCTCCCTGCATCGGGGTTGTCTCGCGCCGACCGGGGGGGGGGGTTGAAAAAAAAAAAACCCGTTTCGGCGCGGGACAACCCCTTTAAGGAAGCAGAATGCAGTCCTAAGCTCTCGCTCACGATCTGAAGGTTGTGGGTTCAACCTTGATCCGACTACCCGCATGGTTCAGGCAGCCAGCACAAGGTTGACTCAGCCTTCTATCCTTCCGAGGTCAGTAAAATGAGCACCCAGCTTACCTGAAAGTCCAGCGTCCGCGGAGCAGGCCCAGAGCCGAGGAGAGAGCGGGGTAGATGGATGCCTTTTCACAGAGCTCTGCCATCTCCTCCCTTGGGGGTGGCACGGCACCCGAACAAATTACTGCTGGAGGAGTTTCACAGGGTAAGCCAGTACACGGTTTACCTTAAGTCCTTTTTGTCACTTGTGACGCCAGCGTTCCGTCCTCTGTGGTGAATCCAGTAGATGAAAGTAACGTAGTCCACACACAGAGCAAATGTTATGAGCAAAACCCGGAATGGTTGGTAGAGCTCGTTTACTTGTAATAACGATTAACAGTCCATCAACTTTACATCAGCCAGCATATCACCGATGCACACAGATTAGTGGTGTCAGGGGGGATTCACAGGAGGTCAGACGAGTCCACAGTCTCAGTTATCTGTGGGGTTCTGCTCCCGGCCATTCTCTCTCTGGGTCAACACTCACGTTTAGGGATAGCACTCAGCACTGCATGGCGATTCCTCTTTCTTTCTTACAGGCCTCCATATTAATAGCAGGGAGGCCCGGGTGAATAGGGCTAGGGCACACATCAGGCCATCGCTCAGCCTCTTCCATCCTAGGGCTCCTCGTAGGACAAAGCACAAGTTCTCCCACTCACTAGAAGTCTCTCAGCTCTCCAGATTTCTGCTAGACTGCACACTGACTTAGACTCTTGCAATACTCAGGCTCAGGCTAAGGCTAACTTGCACAGCATCCTTGCAAAAACACATATACATAGCATGATCACATGACATGCAACACGATACATTTTTTAGACATAACACAGATATTAACCCATTCAGTGCTGCAGAGGTGCAATACACATCAAATTAACACACATAGAAGACACTAACAATACAAATGCACAAGACAAACGCATTCATACTTATGGAGGGGCCCCGCTAGCTCTGGGCCCCTACAATAGCGCTGCAGAATAAGTTGGTGCTATACAAATAACAAGTCTCTTCCCCTAGTAATGATAGATAATGAGGAAGTAGTATGCAATCTAGTACTAATGATGAGGAAGTAGTATGCAATCTAGTACTAATGATGAGGATGTAGTATATAGTATAGTAGTAATAATGGATAATGAGGAAGTAGTATGCAATCTAGTACTAATGATGGGGATGTAGTATATAATATAGTACTAATGATGAGGATGTAGTATATAATATAGTACTAATGATGAGGATGTAGTATATAATATAGTACTAATGATGAGGATGTAGTATATAATATAGTACTAATGATGAGGATGTAGTATATAATATAGTACTAATGATGAGGATGTAGTATATAATATAGTACTAATGATGAGGATGTAGTATATAATATAGTACTAATGATGAGGATGTAGTATATAATATAGTACTAATGATGAGGATGTAGTATATAATATAGTACTAATGATGAGGATGTAGTATATAATATAGTACTAATGATGAGGATGTAGTATATAATATAGTACTAATGATGAGGATGTAGTATATAATATAGTAGTAATGATGGATGATGAGGATGTAGTATATAATATAGTAGTAATGATGGATGATGAGGATGTAGTATATAATATAGTAGTAATGATGGATGATGAGGATGTAGTATATAATATAGTACTAATGGTGACTATTGAGGACATAACATTTAATATAGCAGTGAGGATGAGGAGGGGAGCTGAAAGTACTCCATTTGGGGAGTTCTCCATCATTTTGGTTTGGGCCCCGCTGTGCATACAGATATAAGATTAGGGCCACAGCGGGTGTGTTTCTGAAGAAACAGGGGGATCCATTTTGGGTACAAATCTTCTTTTTCATGTTCATTATAGAGAAAAAAACAGGCTTTAAAATGACATATATGCAAAAATATGACATTTTATTTTTTCTCCTCTAAATTGCATTAAGGCTGGGTTCACACAGGGCGGATTTGCCACGGTTTTGCCGCGGCCGCTAATCTCGGGATTAGCCAGCCATGTGGACGAGATTTCTCAGAAACCTCGTCCACACGGGACGGCTAATCCGCTGCGGTAAATCCGGCTGAAACCGCGGCGGTTCTCCCGGTGGAAATCTCGCGGTTTTTGCTGCGGCCAAACCGCAAGATTTCCGACAGGAATACGCCTCGTGTGAACCCAGCCTAACTCCTGAAAAGAAACTGTGGGGTCAAAATCCTCCTCACCCCCTCAGTGACTACATTAAGGGGTGTAGTTTTTTTAGAAATGGGGTCATTTGTGAGAGTATCTATCATTCTGACCCCTATGAGCCTTTGTGATCTTGGCTTGGTGCAGGAAAACAAAGTGTTCCTCAAAATGTTAATAATCAATGTTAAATTTGTACGTCTCCTAAATGGCTGAAAAACCCTAAAATTTTCCCAATGTGCATCCAGAATAAAGTAAACAGATGGAAATATATATCTTATCAAAAACTTGTACAGTATGTTTGCACTGTAGAGGTGCACTACAGAGAAGGCCTGTAGGGGGCAACAGACAGGCATTCTGGTGCCTGAGAAAAGGGAAAACGCCCATAGGTGTGGTCAGGAAGTTGGATATAAGGGTACATTCCTGCTACACCCAGGGAGATGTTGGCTGAGAGACCCAGAGGGGACCAGTGCAGCAGAGCTGACGTGCTGCAGGCTGGTGGCCTAGCAAAGGCCAGAGGTGGATAGGGATGACCTGACCACCCTAACCTCAACACCAGGTGGGGTGTGTATATGGACTCTGTTTACATTGTTTGTACTGTAAATAAAGGCTGGCAGTATCCAGATAAAGAAATGCACGGCTCCTGAGCTGTCTCTTTGCGTGTGGCTGTCACTCAGGCTAGAAAGGTTGGCGGTAAGCAAGGCATGTAAGCAGTTGTGTGAGACCAGAGCTCCAAAGTAAAATACCTGCCAGACCATCCTGTAAGCAGGCTTACCTGGATAAAGCAGCAGCCCTAGGACTCTCTGTGTGCCTGGACAGCAGTGGGAAGCGCTGGGACAGCTGACTGCAGAGATGACCCGCAGAAAAGAGAAAGAAGGTAGCGGGGAGACAAGTGGCCGCCACCTCCAAGATGGCGCCGACACGTGTGGAGGGGACTCCACGTGGAGACCGGACCCCCGCACTGAACTGCACAAAGATACAGCGAGCAAGCTAGCTCGGTATACCAGAGGAGGCACGCTGCAGAGAGAAGAGCCAGCCAGCTACCAGCAGCCAGATGGGAGCCCTAAACCACGGGTGAGGGCCTCTAAACATGACAGCATGGGAGCCGGGAGGAGAGGCAAGCAAGGGGAGGAAGACTAAGCAAGAAATGTACAGAGGGGACATACATGAATGTAGCAGAGCCCAGAATGCAGCATACCTTTGGAGCTGTGGCCACAGCATCTGGTGCAGCAGAGGTCATAATGCAAAGCACCTCGGGAGCTGTTGATAAAGCTCTCAATGTAGCAGAGCCAACAATGCAGAGCACCTCTGGAGCTGCTGCTAAAGGTTCCAATGTAGCAGAGCCAACAATGCGAAACACCTGTGGAGCTGCTTCTAAAGCCCATAATGTGATAGAACCAGCAATACAGTATGCTCCTAGAGCGGCCCCCGGCACCACTGAAGTAGCAGAGCCCACGCTACATGAAATCCTTGGAGCTATTACGAAATGTTCCAATACAGTACAGATAGTCCCCGACTTGCGAACGGGTTCCGTTCCGGGAGCCCGTTCGCAAGTCCGTTTTGTTCGCAAGTCGAACAAACGGTAGTATGGAGGGGATCGCGGGTGGATCCCGCTCCATACAACGTCGGGTGCCGGCTGTTCTTACAGCGGGCACCCGGCGGCAGCAGTTTCGACGAGCCGTGGCGCTTGTCGGAACTGTTAACACTTTAAATACCGCTCTGACAGCGGTATTTAAAGTGTTAACAGTTCTGACGAGCGGCGCGGCTCATCAGAACTGCTGCCGCCGGGTGCCCACTGTAAGAAACAGCCTGCACCCGACGTTCAGAGGCCCGTACAGCGTCCCACGATGAGATCGCGGGACGCTGTGTGGTTGCTAGGCGCTCTGCATAGACAGCCCTAGGGCCTTTCAGAAGGCCCCCGGCTGCCTAGCAACCGCGATGTGACCGGACAGGCTTCTATCAGGCTTGATAGAAGCCTCTCCGGTCCCTGCACAGTATGATGTAATGCCATAGCATTACATCATACTGTGCTCTACAGATAGTTCGTATCTAGCGAAATTCGTAACTCGAATGTTCGCAAGTCGGGGACTATCTGTACAGGCGCTATATCAGCAGTTTGGCACTTTACAAGAACATATGGGGCTGCTTAGACAAGATATGCAGAAAACCTCAGAGACGATGACGGCGGCGGAAGGCAGAATAAGTGACATTGCGGATAAAATGCCACCTATGCAACGTGAAGTGAAAGGGAACACGCAGAATATAGCTTTTCTCCTCACCAAAATTGACGATTTAGAGAACCGCTCCCGCAGAAATAATGTGCGCCTCGTCGGACTGCCAGAAAGGATGGAAGGCAATAACCCATCTGAATATACTGAGAAGTGGATACTGGACCTGTTTGGTAGAGACTGCTGCGATAGAAAGAGCCCATCGAGTCCCTACACGGCCTCCTCCCCCAGGGACCCCTCCAAGACCGGTCCTTATGAAACTCCTACACTTCAAAGACCGGGAGGCCATACTACGCCGTGCCAGAGAGAAGGGCGATATAAGGAGCAATGGCTCCAGAATCTCCTTTTTTCCTGATTTCTCGGCAGAAAACCAAAAGAAAAGGGGAACTTTCATAGATGTGAAGAGGAGACTGCGTGACCTCCGTATTCCATATGCCATGCTATATCCTGCTAGACTGCGTGACCTCCGTATTCCATATGCCATGCTATATCCTGCTAGACTGCGTGACCTCCGTATTCCATATGCCATGCTATATCCTGCTAGACTGCGTGACCTCCGTATTCCATATGCCATGCTATATCCTGCTGGACTGCGTGACCTCCGTATTCCATATGCCATGCTATATCCTGCTGGACTGCGTGACCTCCGTATTCCATATGCCATGCTATATCCTGCTAGACTGCGTGACCTCCGTATTCCATATGCCATGCTATATCCTGCTGGACTGCGTGACCTCCGTATTCCATATGCCATGCTATATCCTGCTGGACTGCGTGACCTCCGTATACCATATGCCATGCTATATCCTGCTAGACTGCGTGACCTCCGTATTCCATATGCCATGCTATATCCTGCTAGACTGCGTGACCTCCGTATTCTATATGCCATGCTATATCCTGCTAGACTGCGTGACCTCCGTATTCCATATGCCATGCTATATCCTGCTAGACTGCGTGACCTCCGTATTCTATATGCCATGCTATATCCTGCTAGACTGCGTGACCTCCGTATTCCATATGCCATGCTATATCCTGCTAGACTGCGTGACCTCCGTATTCCATATGCCATGCTATATCCTGCTAGACTGCGTGACCTCCGTATTCCATATGCCATGCTATATCCTGCTGACTGCGTGACCTCCGTATTCCATATGCCATGCTATATCCTGCTGGACTGCGTGTCGTAGCAATGGGAGAGACACAGTTTTTGACAACCCAAGATCTGCGGCAGTTTGGCTAGAAAGAAACGAAGCTGCGATACGGGATGCGATCGCCGCGACGCTCTGCAGAGGCCAATAATAGACCCTGACAGAGGAGGAGCTGCATTACAGATGTTGCTTATCACCTGGGAGAATGATTGGAGCGAAACGTTGATAACAGGGAATAAAGAATGAGGAAGAGGATATCGGAGGAAGCAGGATGGATCTACTGCCTCTATTGGGTGTTTACAGCTTTATTTTCTCAAGCTTACAATGTTTTACATTCGCAACTGCGAACAAACCACCATTTTCCGTTGCTTGGTGGACTGACAACCTGATCTGTGCGGGTGAAAACAGACCAAAACATGTTATGTGGGAAGGGTCTGCACCTAGTTACATGTTATGTGGGAAGGGTCTACACCTAGTTACATGTGGGGAATGTTCACATTTGTTATGTTCTATCTCCCTTGTGCTACCAATAGCTGCTGTGCAGAGGCGCTATTCTGCTGGGGGCGGACGCTGAAACTCTGCGGTGCCGCTGGATTCTTGACTGGAGAGAAACCATCTGTTCATGCCTATCAGAAGCGAAATGGCTGACACATTTATGGTTATATCTTGGAACATAAGAGGTATGGGGGATGCGGTCAGGCGTCTAGCGGTGCTCCAGACAATTAAGGAGTACCACCCTGTGATTCTCTGCCTACAAGAGACACACCTTTCTCGAGACATGCTGCCCTTCTTTAAGGTGGGGTGGGTGGGGCATAGCTTCCACTCGGTATATTCTTCTTGTTCTAGAGGAGTTAGTATTCTTGTCCATCGGTCCATACCATTTGTGGTCTTCACGCAGAGGATAGACGCAGAGGGCCGATTTGTTTGCTTCCATTGTAAAATATTTAATTATGTGAGTTTACTAATTTCAGTGAACCTTCCACCTCCCTATAGCAGTGCGGTAATGCAGCGGATCCTGGGCTTTGTAGCGGAAACACCAGATGTCCCCGTCTTGATGGTAGGAGACTTTAACTCGGTAATTGACCCCTACTGGGACAGGCAAAGATCGCAGGGACCACCGGACAGGGGGGGCCTGACACTGCTAGGTCGCCTATTGGAAGAAACACTCCTGCTGGACACATGGCGCACCAAAAATCCAAAAGTTAGAGATTATTCGTGCCACTCCAGTACGTTCCAGACTCTGTCGCGTATTGATCTGGCAATTGGCAACACATTGTTATACGGGAGAATACAATTGATCCGATATCTTCCTAGAGTGCGGTCTGACCGCTCCCCATTGCAAGTTGTGGTGCAGCACTCTGGAGGTGGTGCGCTCGTGCGTCCTTTATGGAGGTTCAACGCATACTGGCTAAATATAATAGGACATCAGGACCTGGGAGAAACCCTGAGAGAATACTTTGAATTAAATACGGGTTCTGCAACCATTAGTGTACAATGGGAAGCAATGAAGGCATATTTTAGAGGTATCCTCCTCCAGCGGGTGACGCAAATGAAGAGGAGACATAGAGAATGAGGGCAAAAGCTGAGAGAACAGTTGACAAATAGTGAAGCTAGATTTGTAGAATCGGGTACAGTGGAGGCGATAGAACAATGGGGGGCGGCCCAGGAGAACCTGACTTTGTACACGCTAGAGACTGCAGCACATAAAAGTACATTTAAAAAACAGGCCTACTATGAAGAGGGCGAGAAAGCTGGACATATGCTGGTGATGGTCTCTCAGGGACAGAGAAATTCTACCTACATTATAGAGCTGCGAAATGAACAAGGTACACTGGAAACAGACTCGGCGGCGGTAAGAGAGACGGTGCGGCGGTATTATGCTTCCTTATACTCCTCCAAGCTTCATAAGACACAGGAACACATCGCTCAATATTTAGCAGACATAGAACTGCCGAGATTGACTGAAGAGCAAAGGGAGTTCTTGGATTCCCCCGTGGAGCTGGAGGAGTTGGGGGAAGCGCTAGAATCCATGCAAAACAATAAATCCCCAGGAGAGGACGGGCTCCCAGCTGAGCTGTATAAGCAATATGCGGGGGGGCTATTGCCTAAATTATTGGAGGTAGTTTTAGAAGTGGAAGGACAAGCGGAGCTGCCGCCATCCATGCGTAATGCAATAATAATAATTATCCCAAAGCCAGGGAAAGATCCACTCTTGCCGGACTCGTATAGACCTATTTCATTGCTTAATGTGGATGTGAAACTTTTAGCGACCGTCCTGGCTAATAGGCTCTCGCGGGGCTCGCGGCTCTCATCCATCCTGATCAGAGGGGATCTATTCCAGCCCGATCCACTGCGATCCACATACGCAGATTGTTCCTTAATCTCCAGTTACCAGCAGATAATATGGGCCGGAGGATAATATGTTCCCTGGACGCTGCTAAAGCGTTGGACAGTGTGGAATGGCCCTTTATGTGGGAAGTACTGAGCAGGATGGGATTTGGTCGGACATATGTGAGACTCATACGACTTTTGTATGCTAACGTGAGGGCATGTGTCACGGTGAATGGCGCTTGTTCTGAACCTTTTATGCTTAACAGAGGAACAAGGCAGGGCTGTCCGCTCTCGCCGCTCCTGTTTGCGCTAGTAATCGAGCCCCTAGCTAGCGTTTTAACAGCTTGTCCAGGGGTATTGGGGTTTAAGAGAGAACAGGTGGAAGAGAAAGTGGCATTATATGCTGATGATCTGTTGCTATTTCTGAGAGACGCTGGCGAATCCTTAGACGCGGCAATGTCACTGATCAAACGATACGGGGTATTCTCGGGCCTCACTATAAATTGGAGTAAATCGGACATACTGCCAATAGATGACCCTGGTCTCGCAGCAAGAGAAAGTACAACGCCTATGCAGTGCAAGCCAGTAATCACATACCTGGGAGTCAGGGTCTCCAAGAATGCTTTGGATTACGGGAAGTTGAACCTAGACCCCCTATTGGTGAAATTTAAGGGAAAACATGACATTTGGTGTAAACTTCCCCTAACGATTATAGGAAGGGTGAACCTCATTAAAATGATCTGGATGCGGCAATTACTGCACCTACTCCATAATTCACCCCATTGGATTGCGCGGGGCTCCTTCAACAGGATTAATCAACTGTTTAGAAACTTGATATGGAGAGATAACGGACCTAGAATTAGGTTGGAGACGCTGTGCAACTCTAAGGGCGATGGAGGACTTGCGTTGCCTAATCCCATGTCATTTTTTCTAGCATCACAAATACAACATTTTAGAGGATGGGAATCGGAAAACACGCGAGATGGGAGTTTTCGTCTTCTACAAATTCATTTTCACGGTGCACACCTGTTTGAGGCCCTGGAGAGCTTTAGGTTCCGCTGCAGTCCCCACAGTCTCCCAACTTTGGCCCTCATGCATAGGGTTTGGTGGAAGGTCAAAGAAATAATAGGGATTAAGAGCTTTACGCACTATACCCCTATCTGGGATAACCCAAGGCTGCGAGAGCTGGAGAAGTTGGAGGGCTTTCAGGAATGGAAGGATAGGGGGATCAGGCGTCTGGGTCAGATAGTGTCAGGAACCCATATTAAATCCTTTGAGCAATTGAGAAATGAATGCAGCCTGCCATATTCTCCATTCTTCAAATATTTGCAGCTCCGGCATGCCTTTCAAGCAGAGAGAGGCCTAGAAAATATAGAGATTGAGAGACTTCTGCCAGCAGAGATCGTAGGAGGTACAACTTATACTAAGGGGAAGATATCCTGTGTATACTCCAGTATACAGAGCCAGATAAATCTGCGCTATCCTCTAGCGATGAGGAGCAAGTGGGAGGAAGATATTGGCCCTATTGAAGAATCCTTGTGGGCAGAAGTATTACAGATGACCCCCAAACTGTCCTTGAGTGAGTCTCATAGACTATCACAAATCTATTTATTGCATAGGGTGTACCGCACTCCAGCGTTTCTATACAATATAGGCGTGAGGGATACCCCCTTGTGTAACAGATGCAAGACCCACACAGCAGACCTTATACACATGATGTGGCGTTGTAGAGATATTGGACCGAGGTGTGCAGTCTGATCCGCGCTGTGTATAACATTCAACTGGAATTTACACCCCTGGTATGTGTTTTAGGATAGGTGAATGATGTGCCCCTGCAAGAAAATGAAAAGCTAGCAGTAGCTAGGATACTATATCTAGCCAGGAAACTGATAGCACAGCATTGGCTGGACGAAGCCCCCCCGCTCTGGCTGAGCTAAGAAAAACAATCACTCAAATCATAATGTGGGAAAAAAGCATTTATTATAAAAGAAAAACACCACAAAAATACTGCAGTGTTTGGTTCAAATGGCTGCAAAATGACCGACTAGAGGATAAGGTCCGATGAGATAACGATGTCATGGAAATGCTAACCCTTACATTCTCGGTGACGCTGAGCTGTGTGGTCTGTGAAGTGCCCCTCAGTGATTGGGAAAACCCAAGGAACTTCATACAATGAGCTGAGACCCTGCAGGAGAGACTGTTGGGTCTTGTTTACCGGGGAGATTCGTTATTGTCTTTGTGTTTGTACTGTTTGTGGACCAAAAGGGTCTTGAGACACAAGAAAAATGTATTCAATAAAAAAGATTTGAATCAAAAAAGAAAGGTGGGCGGTCCGCAGGCAAGTGTACCCCAACGTGCCACACATGGTGGAGGATGCGCTGGCACTTGGACGACGTTCACCATGTGGGAAAAATAATGCATTACTTTGATCGGACTTTTACGGACGCGGCGATACCAAATATGTATTTTTATTTTATGATTTAGATATTTAATTATAGATATGACAAAAGGAGGGGGGGGGTTTAAACTTTTTTATAACTTTTTTTTGTACAATTAATAAAACTTTATTGCTCTTATTTTCACTTTTCCTGGGGGACGACAACATGCGATGCTTTGATGGCTCCTGCAGTATGATGTAATGATAGGCAGTCTGCTAAGGCAGCCCTGCATGGCTCCCCCGATCTCACCGCATGGAGGGAGGGGGTATGGGGATTTAAATGCCGCTGTCAGAATTGACAGCGGCATTTAACCCCTTAACGACCAATGACGTATAGGTAGGTCATGGAGCGGCGGGGTATGTATGAAGACAGGTTGCGTGGCAACCTCTCTTCATACAGTGCGGGAGTCAGCTGTTTATAACAGCTGACACCCGCGGGCAATAGCCACGAGTGGCCGCACGGCCGATCGCGGCCATTAACCATTTAAATGCCGCTGTCAATTCTGACAGCGGCATTTAAATCCTCGAACGATGTTCGGGGGTCCCGCGCGCCCCCCCCGTGGTGAGATCGGGGGACCCGTGCAGGTGTCATGGCAGCTGGGGGACTAATGAAAGGCCCCAGGGCTGCCTTAAAAGACTGCCTATCAAGCCATCCCCGTGGGGTGGCTTCATAGGCTGCCTGTCAAAAAGCAGTATGACGTAATGCTATAGCATTACGACATACTGCAGGAGCGATCAAAGCATCGCATATTAAAGTCCCCCAGGGGGACTTCAAAGCAATGTAAAAAAAAGAATCAATAAAGTTTTTTTTAATTGAAAAAAAAAAGTTGCAAAAGATTAAATCACCCCCCTTTTGCCATATCTATTATTAAAAAATCTAAATAATAAATTAAAAATATGTATGTGGTATCGCTGTGTCCGTAGAAGTCCGATCTATCAAAGTAGTGCATTATTTTTCCCGCACGGTGAACGTCGTCCGAAAATAAAAAATAAAGAACGCCAGAAATACACTTTTTTTAGTTACCCTGTCTCCCAGAAAAAACGCAATAAAAAGCGATCAAAAAGTCGTATGTACTCCAAACTATCAGAAACTACAGAACATCCGGCAAAAAACGAGCCCTTGCTGAACTATGTCGACTGAAAAATAAAACAGTTATTGCGCAAACAAAATGACGGCAGAAAATAATTGAAAAAAATTAAATGTCTTTGAAAAAAAAAAAGAGGAGTATAGTAAGAAAAAACCTATACAAGTTTGGTATCGGAGTAATCGTACCGACCAATAGAAAAAAGTTATCATGTCATTTTTTTTGCTGTTTGTGCGTCGTCGAAACAAGACGCACTAAAAGATGGAGAAATGTTGTTTTTTTTTTCATTTTACTCCACTTAGAATTTTTTAAAAGTTTTTCAGTACATTATATGGTACTTTGAATAGCACCATTGAAAAATACAACTCGTCCCGCAAAAAACAAGCCCTCATACAGCGACGTCGATGGATAAATAAAGGAGTTACGATTTTTTTAAAGGGGGGAGGAAAAAACGAAAATGGAATTAAAAAAAGGGCCGCGTCATTAAGGGGTTAAAGGGTTGATAGCCGCAATCGCCCGCGCTGTATGAAGAGAGGTTGCCCCGCGACCTCTCTTCATACATACCTCGACGCTTCAGGACGTACCCTCATGTCTTTGGCTGTTAAGGGGTTAAACATACATAACTCCCTGACATAAGTACAGGGGGAGGCAGACTGCTGCAACACCTCCATTTCTGCACACCTGCACACAGCTGGGTGCTCACCAGGAGGATCTGGATGGTGCAGAAGCAATTATAAGCACTCTCACCCCCGCAGCATACTATCATACATTACAAATAAAGCGGCCTGTTTGGGACTGTAAGGGCTGGAAGAGCAGGGGGGGATACACGGCCAAGAAACCACTTCTGGCTATACAAAAGGGCCGGATTCAGAGCATACCCAGTTCTATTCAAAGGCAGCAATCTCTCTCACTCATTTCTATTGCATACTGGCTTAACTCTGCTGACCTCAAACAAGTTGACAGCAGCACCACCTAGTGGCTGAAAACGACACACAAAGCAATCGACTGCAATAATTCTTTTTTAAAGCAGTAGTTCTCAATGTGGGCGTTATTTCCGCCTGGGGGGCATTTTTACTTCTCAAGGTGGTGGAAGGGGGGCGTTGGAACATACAGGGGGCGGTAGGGGGGCGTTCTGTGTTTGCTTTGTTGATTTTTTTTCATCTAGTAACTACATTTTTCTAAAAATTAGTAGTGATACCTCAGTTTTCGGCGATAATCTATACGAAAACAATCAGTGAAATCCGAAACTGATGAAAACCGAGGCAATTATTTCCATATGAATCACTTATAGCTGTGTGCAGCCTGTGCGCCTCTATCATATAATGTATGACTTCTATAACTCCATGACTCCGCTACAGATCAATCACACTTCATAACACTGGATAACCTACAGCACAACCTAACCCGCTGTATTCCATAATGCCGCTGATTGGCTGGAACCGCTTCAAACTTTCACTTGTGTGGGTCTCCGGGAGTTGTAGTCTAGTAGACGCCAAGTATCTTTTCAGACCACTGATATAAACTACAACTCCCAGAGACCCACACAATTAAAAATTCCAGCCAATCATCGGCATAATGGAATACAGCGGGTTAGGTTGTTCTTTAGGTTATCCAGTGTTATCCATTGATCTGTAGCGGAGTCATGGAGTTATAAATGTCAGACATCATTATATGATAGAGCGACATAGCCAGTGCATACTTGAAGCATACTTTATAGAAATGGCTGAGAAGAAGAAATGCCGTCAGTATTGAAATGAATACTTGAAATACGGATTCTTCCCTTCTACAAATGGACAGCTTCTCTTGTGCCTCGTTTGTGAAAAGGCATTTTCGAATGAAGCTAAGAAGCCTTTGAGACTGAGTGATCACCTTGCAAAAATGCATTCAGACAAAATGGGTAAGCCGATTTCATCTTACCAAGGTTTAAAGTCAAAGTTTGAGTCCCGCAGCACTGTAGGCAAGCTATTGGGAAAATCTGCTCTCAATCCTACCAAAGGCCTCCTTGCTTTCTATGAAGTCTCTTTATTAATTGCGCAATGTGGCAAATCACATACTATTGGGGAAACACTAGTGTTACCCACAGTTAAAGAGATTATCAGTGCTATGCTGGGGCCTGATGCGTGTGCCATGGTGAAATTGATTCCTTTGTGCAATGACACAATTTTAAGAAGAATTGACAAGATGGTTGCTGATGTGAAAGAAACGCTTTTAGACATGTTAAAGAACACAGAATTTGTAATGCAAATTGCCGAGTCAATGGTTAGAGACAATGAAGCATTGATGCTAGCTTAAGTTCCTTTCATTAATCGGAATGAAGAGGTAGTGGAGGAACTGTTGTTTACCAGAAATGTAACCACCCATATGAAAGGCTCCTCTATATACAAAAGAGTGGGAGAATTTTTCCAAGAAAAAAAATTTACCTTTAACAAATGTACCTGCTTGTGCAACCGACGGAGCTGCGTCCATGATTGGTCGATATCGCGGATTTATAGCCCATTTAAAATCTGGTATGCCGGGCATAATTGCAGTGTAATCCATCGGCAGCACCTTGTTGCTAAACATGTACGTGAGAGATTGCATGATTCTCTGCGCTATGTAGTTAATGCTGTTAAGAAGATTAGCGCACTCTTTTGAATAAACATTTTTCCGCTCTGTCTAGACCACAATGAAGAATCAAATGTCTACTACACACCGAAGTGAGGTGGCTGTCAAGAGGAAAGTGCTTACCACGCTTGTACAAACTGCATTACCTAGAGAAACATGGCATGGATATCATTTTATTTCAAGAAACGCATAAAAAAACACTACATTACACCCCTATTAACAAAATCAAAGTCTTCACTAAACGATTCAACGCTTCTACTCTATTAAGAAGGCATTAAAAGGCATTTCCTTATCTTCTCGTACAACGACCCACCTCCTTCATATGCGCAGAAGGGTGGGCCCCAACACCACCCCCTTGATAGAGACCAATGCAGAAGGTGCAGGAAACACAGTCACTAGAGTAGAGACTGCCCAATCACTTCCTCTGCTCATACAGGAAAAGAAGGAGGAAGGGGCCAGGCCCAAAATGGCCGTTACCAGAGACAAGCACATGGCAGAGCCACTCAGGTCCATCCTCACTGACCTCCATCTTGTTATGCTCCTATTGTTCCGCTGTACGAAGATAATTCCAAATAACAATGACCAGGTTCCTATCTGCTGGGCCCGCAGGAACCTATGGTCAGAGTAAAGGTCATTCTGTGAACTTTATGGTTGATACCGGAGCTGAACATTCAATTACAACCCAACAACTAGCACCTCTTTCACAGAATGCCCAGATTGTGGGAGCTACTGGACAAGGTGTGAAGCATCACTTTATAGTACCACCACAATGCACCTCGGGAGAAACTCATCAATTTTTGTATCTGCCAGACTGTCCAAAACCACTGCTGGAACAGGATGTGTTGACAAAACTACAGGCCCAAGTGTTCTTTCAGCCGGATGGACAGATGACTTTACAACTTGGAGAAGATGTTCCAATTCCTGCCCACATCTTCTCACTCACAGTTCCTGTCATTCATGAGCCAGATCACTCAGGCCCCACCCTGGACCAAGTAATGAAAATACCAGGAGTAGGGCGGAAGATAATCCACCAGGACTCGCTCAGAATATACCCCCAGTCGCAGTTCAGCTGAAACCAGGGGCACAACCGATGTCCATGAAGCAATAGCGTACGCCATCTGCTGCCTGCCATGGCATTACACTGCATCTGGAGAAGTTTGCAAAGTATGTGCAGCATCCGAGGAGCAGGCCCTCAGCCGAGGAAAAAGCGGGGTAGAGTCTTAACCTTGTCAAGGGGCAAGGCTACCGTCTCCTCCCTAAGAGTAGCTCGGAACCTGACCTCTTACTACTAGGGGGAGATCACAGGGATAGTAACCAAGGTTGCCTGTAATCTAACTTGTCACTCGTGATGCCAACGTTCCATGCTTTTTGGTGGATCCCACCGATGTCAATTCTGGGAAATAAAGTAGTCCACGCACAAGCTACACTTTTCTGAACAGGAACCAGTAACATTCAGTTCTGCTCGTTGACTTAAGTCTCTTTAGACAAACAACAATACAACAGACTTAACTAGTAAACACTGTGAGAACAGTGCTGGATCAGGGAGGACCCTCGGGCATTACTCAACCACAGTCCCAATGATCTGTCAGTTCTGTCTCTCCCGGCAACTCTCTCTCTCTGTCTCCTGCCAGTCACTTACATTTCTCTAATGGTTCCTCTCTCCCTCTCCAGACTCATGCGGTTTCTACTCATTTCTTCCAATCCGGGTACATTCGCTTCTTTCTAGAGATAGAAGCTAAGGGGAGTTCCTCTACAAGGCTAGGCCCAGGCGGGAACAACGGACCCCCTTTCGGACTCTTCCATTTTCTAATCATCCGGTTCTCTTACTTAGGCAGACTGAGTCCTACATCGACTCGCTCTCTTTCTCTCTCTGGCCTGGACAACAGCAACAGCCGCAGCAGACTGACAGACTGAACATGACTGCCCAAACAGAAAGCTAGACAGGGGCAGCCTTACCACGCATCACATGACTATACTTTTATACCACACCAGACAAAATGATACACTTTCCAGACATTAACCCTTTCATGGCTGCAGCCATCCAATACACATAAACCTGCTGCATTCTACAAACAAGATAATTCATGAACCTCTCAGATGTCTGATTTCTTCATGAATTTGGATCTTGGTGAATCTCTTCTATTATCTCTGCTGTAAATTCTTTATTTTCAGTAGATTTCGATTGAATTTCTTTTTAAAAGACAGGAATAACAGAGGAATTTACTGCAAGTAACAACCCAACGCTTTATATGTAACCACAATGTAGGCCCTAAATATACAGCAGAAAGAATCTACCTCGTTTTCCTGAAAATAAGCCATACCCAGAAAATAAGCCCTAGCTGCATTACATAAAAAAAAAAAAATTTGAATACTTACCTAGCAGGATTGTTCCAGGTCCTCCTGCTGCCACATGGAGCTCCGCCGTGCGTCCTGCAGTTCTCGTTCACACACAGAAGATCATTTCTTAGTTATGGGATTCATAAATCCCACCTCCAGGAAGCGATGGCTCCTATTGGTTCTCGAGCACTGCTCAGCCAATCCATGCAGCGCTCGATGAACTAATGCGATGGCTGTGATTGGTTCATCGACTGCTGCTCAGCCAATAAACGCAGCGCTCGATGAACCAATCACAGCTATCGCCTTGTGGAGGCAGGATTTATAAATTGGCCAAACAATGCCACGGCTCAGCATGTTATAGGTCCAGAGAGCAGCGGGAGAGACCTGGACTGAGCCTGGTAGGTAAGTATAATAAGACATCCCTCAAAAATAAGACCCAGTGCCTGTTTTGTGACAAAAATTAATATAATACAGGGTCTTATTTTCAGGGAAACATGGTATCATTATAACAACTGTCCATTAACAGGTTAATAGTGATCTTGTGCCATGCAGCCCCGCCCTGTAGTCAACAGAAGAAAACTTGCTCATGGGTCTATGTGCATCAGGAAGTAGTAGTTTTGTTTCTCTCTTCCTCTGTCAGCCATGGCGTCTGCTGCTGTGAGAGACGAGCTGCTCTGCTCCATCTGTCTGAGCACTTATACAGATCCTGTAATGCTGAGATGTGGACACAACTTCTGCCGGGTCTGTATTCATCGTGTGCTGGATACACAGGACGAGGCTGGAGTTTATTCCTGTCCTGAATGCAGAGAGGAGTCTCAGGAGCGGCCGGCACTGATGAGGAACTTGGCTCTGCGTAACATCATGGAGAACTTCCTGATTACTCCTCCGACACAGACGGAAGCCGGGATCTTCTGCACTTATTGTGTGGACTCTCCTGTACCGGCTGCTAAATCCTGTCTGATGTGTGAAGCTTCTCTGTGCGAGAAACACCTGAGAGTTCACAGCAAGTCAGCAGAACACGTCTTATGTGAGCCCAGCGCCAACCTGGAGGACAGGAAATGTTCTGTCCATAAGAAGATCCTGGAATATTACTGCACTGAGGACGCCGCTTGTATCTGTGTTTATTGCTCAGCAGGAGAACATCGGGGTCATCGGGTGGAGATGCTGGATGAGGCCTCTGAGAAGAAGAAGGAGAGACTGAGAAATGTTCTCCAGAAACTGACCACAAGGAGGGAGGAGACCGAGGAAAGAGTTCGAAGTCTGGAGGAGCGCAGGAGGAAAGCTCAAGAAAAAGTATCTGGAGAAGCGGAGAGAGTCACTGCCCTGTGTAGAGACATCAGGAGACAGCTGGATGACCTGGAGAAGAGGGTCCTGAGCGAGATCTCCAGGCAGGAGAAGGAAGAGTCACTCTTATCCTCTACTCTGATCCAGAAGCTGGAAAAACAGAAGGACGAGCTGTCCAGGAAGATGAGACACATGGAGGAGCTGTGTAACATGACTGATCCACTGACTGTCTTACAGGAACCAGACACCGGGGACTTGTGTGATCCTGTGGATACAGGGGGACATGATGGAGGTGATGGGAGCATGGGGGGACATGATAAATGGCTGCATGATGTAGATGGTCCGGATGTGGCTGTGATCTCAGACACATTACACACATTATGTGACATAATAAGAGGTATAAGGAGGGGGATCTATGTGGAGGGTCCTGCAGACATATTACTGGATGTAAACACAGCTGCTAATTATATCCGTGTATCAGATGACCGGAAAACTGCAACCAGGACACAAGAGAACCGTCCATATACAGCAGAGAGATTCCAGTATGATCAGGTGATGAGCAGGAGGGGATTCTCCTCAGGACGACATTACTGGGATGTGGATATCAGTAGATCAGGGGGGTGGAGGGTGGGGATGTGTTACCCCAGTATAGACAGGAGGCGAGGTCAGTTCTTAATTGGAGATAATAACAAGTCCTGGTGTTTGAGGAGGTATAATAATCAGTACTCAGTGATACATAATAGTAAAGAGATCCTGTTACCTCACATTATCAATAATAGAGTCAGGATCTGTCTGGATTATGAGGCCGGGCGGCTGTCCTTTTATGAGCTGTGTGACCCTATCAGACACTTACACACCTTCACTGCCTCCTTCTCCGAGCCGCTTCATGCTATATTACGTGTATTTCATGGTTCAATAACAATATTGGGAGAAGCAACAACTGGGAGAAACCATAATAGAAACTGACCAGAGACAGGACTGAAAGACAAACTGATTGGTAGATCAGACAGCCAATGGGATGAATGAGGTGGGGCTGCAGGTGATTATAACCAAAGCCAGGCCCACTTGACCATTTTCCCGGAGTAGGGGACTGCGTATCCCTGCGTATTGTCATGTTCTTACACGGTTATGCCTGCACATGTACACGTATTTTACTCACGCTGTCCTGCGCCGGCTGGCTGGTTTCTTCTTTTTTTCACTTTCCTTCTCCTGTCTCCTGGCAACATAAAACCGCCATACATATGTGATGTAATTGTGTAAGCGCTGTGTTGTGAACGCACCCATAGAGAACAATAGGGCTGTTATGTGCATTATATGCGGTAAAATAGAACATGCTGCGCTCTTTATTACGCACATAACATACGCAATAACATACAGGCAAGCGTGAGCGGAACAGTGAGAGCAATGTCCTTTCATTGACACCTTTTGCGCGTATTATATGCGTGCGCTGTTAGTGCGATGGAATGCTACAGCTATATTCTTGTGCTCCGAATCCAACGGGGTTCAGTTCGAGCTGCTTGAAGGATCATAGACTCGGTCACACAGCATTCTGTGTAATCAGCTGATTCTCCATTTATTAGAAAAAAATAGAAATATTTATACGTTTTTTTTAGACTCAGACATTGAAAACGAGCCGAACAACAGCCCTTATTTATAGAGAGCGAAGGGCAGGATGGCGCAGGAGAGACCATTGGGACTTCTCTCACAGTACATTGCGTGTGTTATACCCAATGCACATATGTTGGTGCCCGGCCTATCTGACCGCTGTCCTTATGACTAGATCACATGTGGGGGATCCGCTGTGATTGTATTCTGGGTGTGATCCCTGTGTCTCCTTATGGATAATCCTCCGTGTGTCATTGCTGTTTATCCCAATGATGTCTGATCTACTACATCACATGAACCAGCACTCCCATTTTACCAGGATTGTCCCCCAAAAGAGAGCGCTAAGTGGGTGAAGTCCATGAAAATCTGCATAAAGGTGGCATCCTGATATGTTTGTGGGGTTCCCGGGTAGATCAGGTCGGGTTCAAGACTGGGTTCACACGGACTGAAATCTCGCGGAATGACCGCACGGAAATACTGCGAGATTTCTGCGAGAGAAATGCAGCTTTAAACCCATGGCCTTTCGTCGCGGGTTTAGGAGCGGCTTCACCGCCTGCATTCTGCTGCGGCCATCTCTCCCCATAGAGAGGAGAGGATCCACTGCGGAAGCGGGGAAATAATTGATATGCCACGTCTTTGAGTTCCGTGTGGCTCGTCAATCTCAGTGCGGCTCAGTCGCAGCGTATGGATGAGATTTTTGTAAATCTCCTGCCCTTTGCTGGCTAATCCCAGGATTAAAGTCGCAGGCGGAATTTCTGTGCAGAAAGTCTGAACGGAAATTTTGCGGCAATTCCGCCCCGTGTGAACGCAGCCTAAGTGTTGTGAATGACGCTTCATTAGGGTTAAATACAACTAACGCTCCACATACACGTAGATCGCTGCGCGCAGCTCGTCCGTGGAGCCGTCCTATGGATGAGCGTGTGTAGAGCGCCGGACACTTCCTGTGTAGCACCCGGCCCTGGGATCTTGTCTTATGGACACATCAGATGTATTTGTTATGGTGACATTCTACCCAAAGGGGAACGCTGAAGTCACGCGGATGATTTACCGCAGTCTTACTGCTTATCACATGTAGCGTCTTGTGACTGTGGACCCCGATCCCTACTGAATTACATCATCCCAGATGTTCGCAGCCGCCTTTATAGGGACCCGTCACCAGCTGTCAGCTCCATAAACTACATTATTGGGCTCAAAGGTGAGAGAACGGGGAGTCCGGGGAGCGGTGTACAATACTGACCGGGTGCCCCGCTCCAGCGCTGCATCCCCGCGCACGCATAGTGTGACTTTACAGCCGACTCCATGCTCACGCTCTCCCAGAGCGCAGAGCGGGCTGCAAAGGGTTACGGCTGACACCCACTGGCTTTTTCTTTTTAACGCTGTGATATCGCTACGTTTTTTTTCAATGGGACAGAAGCGCAAACTTGCGATTTTAACATTAGAAAGTTCCATTGAAAAAAATGTAGCGATATCGCAGCGCTAAAAACCCACTAGTGGTAGAAGCCCTGAGGGCGCGATCACATGACAGATTTTATGTTCAGTTTTTTGTGAGCCACAACAAGGAGCGGGTCCAAAATCTGGAAGGACGGCACCTCTCCCCATTATACTGGCTCTCCACTCCGGGTTTTGGCTCACAAAAAGCTGAACATAAAAACTGTCATGTGATCGCGCCTTACTGTGTGCGCACCGACTTCACGGAGACACAGCGCCGGAACGAGGCCCCCGGTGAGTGTCAAACACAACCTTCCGGACTCCCCGTTCTCTCACCTTCGAGCCCCGTTATGTAGTTTATAAGGCTGACAGGTGGTGACCGGTTCCCTTTAACCTGACTGTGGGGGAAGATCAAGAAAGCCAGAATATTACCGCAGATCCATCCCGTTTAGAACGCTGCCGGCCCGTCATACCAGGAGACTTAGTGTAACTGTATTTTCTAGCGATCGGTGGGGATCTCAGCAGTTGTATCTCCAGCAATCCAAACTTTTGACATGTCCTTATGTAAGGTGACCAGATTTTTCCAGGGTCAAAGTGGGACAGGGGTGTGGCCAGGGGCGGGGCTTATCACAACGTATGATTTTACCTCCATCGTTATAAAAGGTACAGGGCCGGTTCAAAAAAAGAGACAAGGAGCAAAGTCCGCAGCATTTCTGCACCAAAAAACAGTCAGAGTCTGTACCATTTGTGTGGATTTTGACTGGAAATCAGACTCGTATCCGCAGCTGATGTCACACTATTTGTGACTCCCCCTCACTTCCTCCGAAGGCTTCCCACTCTCAGCGCTCCCTGGCTTCCGGTTCCCAGCGGACCTGTGGTGCCACACCTGACCAGGCCGCCGGGAATCGGAAGCTAGGGGGGGCTGACAGTGGGAAGCCTACGTAGGAGGTGAGGGGGAGTGCCGCTGCGTATCTCCAGCTTATTTCTGGTCAAAATCTGTACCAATGGTACAGACTCTGGCCTCGGTCAGAAAGGCGTTTTTTCGCGCAATTTGCGAATCACATAATGGATGCGCATCCGCAAATCTCATGAGCGGGGCCGACAATTCGCTGAAAAATCTGCACCTCGCAGAGTTTTCAGCGAAACGGGCCCAATCAAAGGAGCGCTGTCCGCTGTTCGCCCATTGAATTCAATGGAGCCGGCAATATAGCTGGCTCCATTGAAAGCAATGGGCTGCCAGCGAGCGCAGGATGAATTTTTGGGAAGGGCTTAAAAATATAAGCCCTTCCCTGAAAACCATCCTGAAATGTATAAAAATAAAAAAAACGTATACTCCCCTTTTTTCTGCAGCCGGAGTTCAGCCACGGCCGGCCGGCAGTTCTCCTGAACTGCTCTGTGTAGTATTCAGCAGGCAGGGATTTAAAATCCCCGCCTGCTGAATGGGCTGCCTCTGATTGGTCACAGCCCTCACCAATCAGAGGCAGCTCTCACTCACCCATTCATGAATTCATGAATGGGTGAGTGAGTGCTGCCTCTGATTGGCTGAGCGCAGGGACCAATCAGGGGCAGCTCTCAGCTGTCATTCAATAGCTGAGAGCTGCCTCTAATTGGCCTCTGCGCTCAGCCAATCAGAGGCAGCACTCACTCACCCATTTACTATTACCTAAATATTTTTTGATATTAGGGCAATAAATATATTACTAATCAGAATGTCAGTGAATAGAACCCATTCTGTGAATTACCCGTAATCTGGTGCCTGATAATCCAGAGATTCTGATAATCCGGCCCTTGTTTCCACCACAGAACCAGAATACGGAGCATTATGTGACAGCAGCAGATTATGTATGAGCATTTCATCTTCCTTCAGCTTCTCTGTCAGAAAGTTTTATAAAGTTTTTTGCCAGTTCAGTAACTCAGAACATCTGATAATCCGGCATCAGAGCCTGTTAATGTCGGACTAAGGAAATGTAATTCTATGTATTATTTTCATCTTCAGCAGTTTGGTTAATTTCCGCTTGTTCCTTGCTTACTATTGTTATAATGACCCAATCACATGAAATGCACCTTGTTTTTTCCCCAGTTTGCATTATTTTGGGGTCACCAGATCTGTGTAGGTAACTGCTGGGCATTGTAAGGGTTAATAAAGATGTATCTGCATATAACTGATGGGTGCCGGTGTCTTTACTTTAGTTTTTACCTCCCTGTCACATTTAGTATTTCCTTCTTCCCCCGCTCTGACTTTATATGGTGGTCCGGTGACCCCCCAGCCTTGTGAGGCATCTTGAGTTCATTGATGGATGTTCATGCAGTTCTCACCCCAGGAATGGCGCCCCACTGAGCATGTTTTGGTAAACACATAGGGGGGTATTTACAGAAGCTTTTACACCAGAATTATGGCATAAGGTCTCCTTCACACAGGCGGGTTTGCATCGCGGAATCCGGAGTGGGATTCCAGCCCATAGCATGCTATGGCAATCCGCGATTTCCTGCCCATGAGTGGAAATTGATTTTCTACTCACGGTTGAAAAAAATTGTAGCATGCTGTGATTTTGTGCGGGATACGCACGTTTGGCTTCAGTTTAAGGAAATGCAAGCGGTCTGCCCCGCGGCACTTCGCAGTGAGCCCTGCAGAAGTATCGAGGGATACGCTTCACTGCAGAGCTCTGGCAGCTTCTGCGCATGTGTGACGGAGCGCCACCCGGCACATCCGCAGCGCTGTACAGAAGCCACCGGACAAGAACGCAGGGGTCACCAGCCGGGTGCTGGTCAAACTCCGCTGGGAAAATCCGTGTGAAGGTGGCCTAAATAAATGTACATTTTTGTGCAAGTCATAGAAATTTGTGACTTCTAAGCTTTTTTTTTTTCACAAAAAGTGGGTGCGGCCTCATCATCCATGTAGTATATTATATAGTTGTAATGATGGATGATGAGGATGTAGTTTATAATATAGTAGTAATGGTCTTCTGTGGCAGCTGCACCAGCCTCATTCAAAGCAATGGGAGAGCATTGCTATCTCCTGCTAGAGCTGTGACAGCTGTAGCAGGAGATACCTTTATCTCCCCGGCATGTCCCCTGATCACTGGACACTGCTGTCACATCATTGTCACAGTGTCCAGAGAGGTGGGGAGATGCTGGGAAGATGAAGGAATCTCCTGCTACAGCTGTCACAGCAGTAGCAGGAGATCGCGATCCTCTCCCATTGAAAGTAATTAAATATGAAAGTAGCACCACATGCTCTCACACAGTGCCCCCCCCCATGGTGCACCTACTTAGTGCCCCCACATGGTGCACCCACAGTTCCCCCACACATTGCACTCACAGTGCTACCACATAGTGCGCACACACATTGCCCATACATGGCATATTGCCCCCACATAGTGCTCTCACAGTGCCCTCATATAGTGCCCCCATATAACATAGTGCTCACACACAGTGCCCCCCATGGTGCCCCCATGTAGTGCCCACACATAACATAGTACTCCCACACTGTCCTCACATAGTGCTCCCACATAGTGCCCCCAAATAATACACCTACATAGTGCCCACACATAGTGCTCCCACAGTGCCCCCGCATAACATAGTGCCCCTACACAGTGCCCCCCCATGGGCATCTACATAGTGCCCCCACATGATACTCCCACAGTGCCCCCAACTGACCCCACATAACACAGTGCCCCAAATAGTGCTCCTACATAGTGCTCTCACATAGTGCCCCCTCATGGTACTCCCACAATGCCCTCCCCCAGTGACTCCCCATAACATTGTGCTCCCACATAACAACATGCCCCCACATGGTACTCCCACAGTGCCCCCTCAGTTCCCCCACATAACATAGTGCTCCCACATAACACAGTTCCTCTACATGGTGCTCCCACATTCCCTAACATTGTGCTCCCACATAGTGCACCTACATAGTGCTTCCACATACTGCCCCCTCCAGTGACCCCACATAACATAGTGATCCCACATAACACAGTGACCCCACATAATATAGTTTCCCCACATGGTGCTCCCACAGTGCCGCCATATAACATAGTGCCCCCACATGGTGCTCTAACAGTGCCCACATAGTGCTCACACACACTGCCCCCACATAACATGGTGCTCCCACTTGCTGCCCCCACAGTGCGACCACACATAACATAGTGCACACCCATATAACATAGTGCCGCCACAGTGCCTCCTGAGTGCGCGCACATAGTGCCCACACAGACTGCTCCCACATGGCACTCCCACAGTGACAGCACATAACATAGTACACCCACATAACACAGTGCCTCCACATAACATAATGCCCACACATGGTGCTATCACAGTGTTCCCATATAACATAGTGCCCCACATAGCACGGTGCTCTGACATAGTGCCCCCACAGTGTGCCCCCACATAACATAGTACTCCCATGTAACATAGTGCCCCCACAATAGTAGCCCCTGCAGCATCAGTGCCCCAACAATTATAGCCACCGCAGCATCAGTGCCCCAACAATTATAGCTGCACCAGCAATAGTAGCCACAACAGTAATAGTGCCCCCACAATAGTTGCCCCAGCAGTATCAGTGCCCCAACAATTATAGCCACAGCAGTAATAGTGCCCCAACAATTATAGCCGCACCAGCAATAGTGCCCCCACAATAGTAGCCCCAGCAGTAATAGTGCCCCAACAATTATAGCCGCACCAGCAATCGTGCCCCCACAATAGTAGCCCCAGCAGTATCAGTGCCCCAACAATTATAACCACAGCAGTAATAGTGCCACAGCAGTGATAGTGCCCCCCACAATTATAGTCACAGCAGAAATAGTGACCCCCAGTAATTGCCCCAGCAGTGGTAGAAACCCTCAATAATTGCCCCAGCAGTAATAAATATTGGGGGTCACTATCACTGCTGGGGCAACTATTGTGAATCACTATCACTGCTGGGGCAGTTACCCTTAACAATTGCCGCAGCAGAAATAGTGCCCCCATTAGCTATGATACAGACGAGAAAGATGTTTGGCGAATTCTCTTAAAGAAGATGGACACTGAAGTTCCAGTTTGGTCGGGTTCAGGTCGGACTCTGTGCAGCCGGTTCAATCATGGTGTCAGGGAAAATTTTCTTACGTACAGCACCAATCAGGCCCACCCCAATTGCCCCGCTGCTAGCCGTAAAGAAGAGACACCACACAGAGAAGTCTGGTATAGTTTCCTCACACGGGGACATGGCTGCGCTCCGCCCGTTTATTACAGATTACATGAGATCTTATACCCTTTAGTCCCATCACCAGAAATGGGTGATGGGCTCATTGGCTGAAATTCACAGCATAACCATATATGGGAAGTCCGGATTTCCGGCCTGAGACAGAGAAAATTATATACATATTTGAACAGTTGTTATCTTGATACTGGCGCCTCCGGGAAAACGGCCAAGTACGCGTCCTTGTGTCTGGTTCTTCCTTTGCTGGGTTTTAAGATACATTTTGTCTTTGTCTCGCAAGGCCTTTGGAATATCTGATGTTAAGGCGACAGATTAAGTTTTTTCTTATTTGGAATTGAATAGAACTTGCATATAGGTATAAAGCATAAAAAACATATGGCAATATATACATACCCTCACAAACCCCCCTAAAAAACTTAATATGGAGATCAAGTACCAGACCTTGCACTCTTCCTCGGTCGCCTCTCCCTTGCGTCAGGGTTTCTCCACTGCCCGTAAGTCCCTACTCCTAGGAGGGGGGATCCCTACCTCACCTCAGAAGGAGGCCATGGATTCCCTGGGCTTATTTCCGGGCATCCATACCCTCTATCTGTACGAGTTAACACCCCACAGGGTGTGCCCTCGCTGGAACCTAAGGTCTTCTGCACTATCCCTAGGCAAATGGGAAGTCCACTGACAGTCCATCTTATGAGATCGGGGCAGGTGCAGTACTAGTGCATCTCTCCTTTCTTCTGGTAACATACGTGGTTGGCATTATCGGAACTGGCTCTTCATCTTTTTCAAACAAGGGAAATTTTGGTGTCACATTGTCCAGTCCCTTACTCATACTCTTTTTGATCAAAGGGAAAATACACAAACAGGAAATTACATACCCCACCTCTTTCTGCTAAAATCATATCCAGGGCCACTCTATTTTGGAACGCCATGGATGCAGTGGGCCCTAACTGGTCAGCTAACCCTTGCAAAGCATCTCTGGTGTAGTTTACAAACCTCTGTTGATTGTAATAGATATAATTCATCCAATCTACATTATTATTAACAGTGGCAATAGCAAATAAGGACTCAAAACCTGCTTTAACCTGATCTCTAGAATTAAATTTATCTGGCACCCCCCTTGGCACTCCTATTACATCTATGTGTACATGTGGATCAAAGTTACCACCTGGAGCGTCAACTTCTCTCTTAGCACAATGTGTTGGATTCTCACCCTCAGTGTGGTCTTCATATTGCACATTTGATTGTATTAATTTGTTCTGAAACAGGGGGCTAGTGTACAGTAGTCAAAGGTGTGTGTTAGAGGAATTGTACCACAATTGTACCACATTATAGCATGTAAAGGATATGCAGGATCATGAGTTCTTTCAGTGCGAAGTGTGGATCCAAATGGGCTCAAACTTTTTCACATAGACCCTGTCACCTGGTTTCAGATTGTGACACTCATCTGTAGGACCTGGGAGAAAAGCAGAGACTGCAGAATGCATTATTGACAATTCCTTGGAGAGGCTTATGACAAAACTAACAAGAAAATCATTCCCCAAATTCAGCTACTGAGGCATGTACCCTCCGGAGAAAAGAAAAAACTAATAGAAGACACTCAATTCAAAATTTGACCATTTCCTTCATTGCCTTTTGTATCTACTTTCCCACTACTCTGCGGATGGTAAAGTGTGTGAAAAGCCTGGAATATACCCAGAGCAGACATGATGTGTTGCATTATTTCACCTGTGAAGTGTGTACCTTTGTTGACTCAATCACTTCTGGTGCCCCATATCTGCAGATTACCTCATTCATGAGCTTCTGTGCGGTTACCTGCTTATTTACTTTGGTAACAGGGTAGGTCTCTCCAACCTGAAAAGAAAACAACAACAAGCACATATTCATACTTCCCAACAAGTGGGAGCTGAGTGTAGCCAATTTGCAATCCCTGAAATGGGTAGAGTGGCCCCGGCAAGTGTTATGTGGCAAATTTACTTCTGCCCTGTTGCTTTACGACAAAGATCATGCAAAATTGGACAAATGATGCAGCAGCTACAGAAAACACAGGAGCCACCCATCCTCGTTCAATCGTCGACATCATTGCTGCTTTGAGAGGTGCGTCTTTCCGTGCGTCAGCTGGGCCATCATTGGGGACAGGGATCGTGGTAGGCAAGTGCTGTTGACTGTTCACCATATGCCGTCCCTTTTTAGTCCATTTGTCTTTTTCTTCCTTGCTGGCTTGTAACTGTAAAGTCTTTAGCATATCAAAGTCCAAGGTTGTTATCAAAGTCCATGTTCATATCAAAGTCCAAGTTCATATCAAAGTCCAAGTTGTTATCAAAGTCCAAGTTGTTATCAAAGTCCAAGTTGTTATCAAATTCTTCTTTTCTTCTTTCTTCCACGGCTTGAGGGCCGCTGCTTTGCTGTGTGGTCTGTGATGGCGTTGCCTCTTGCTTCTCTGGTGTAGGAATTGGTGTGAGCTTTCCACCTTGTCAGGTAGAAGTAAGTAGGGCCTCCATGAGACCCTGCACTGCTGCAGCATTCTTAATTGGCTGTCCTGCTGAGGTAACAAGTTGCCTGGCCTTCCATGTTGGGCCGTAATCATGAGCTATGCCAAATGCATACCGGGAGTCAGTGTAAATGTTTGCCGTCTTACCTTCCTCCACTCCACACGCCTCCGTGAGTGCTTTTAATTCCGCTTTTTGTGCTGCGACATGCGGAGGCAGAGATTCTGCTTTTACAGTGTCATGTTGTGTTACGACTGCATATCCAGTGTGGAGTCGTCAATCACCCTGGCAGCATCTATAAAAAACAACTCAAAATATGCATTATTAGCAAAGGCTTTCAGTAACTTTTTAAAACTTAAATTTTCTTGTTGCATCACTGCTGGACAATCAGGCTGATATTCTATTTCAAAAAGATCAGAATCTTGTAGAAAAAAATTTAAAAATGGCTGATTTGCAATACCTGGATCACCTATGCCTTCTCCTCCCCCCCTTTGAACCAGGTTACTAAATTGTAAGAAGAGTAACCGAGTTCAAGTAGTACAACATTATAAAAAGATTTGATGGATGCAGATAAGGCCTGTAAGATGTTAGCACCAATAACAGACATGAGTTACATCGGGGCAGAATAATCTACAAACACCTATTAATATTGGAAATGTGATATTCCTTTAAGCAAATTCATTATTAATGTGATCCTGCCTGCAATGTCTTATCAAATTTGAGAGAGAGAAAAAAAAACCCAAAAAAAACTTTTACTAGCTGCTCAAGATCCTCACCCCCTCCCTTGGACAAGAGGGATGAAACATTACGTCCTTTACATCATCTAGATCCACGCCCTCGATATTGGCTCCGTGCGTCTTTCTTCACAGCTCATTTGAGCTTGACAGTCTAAGCATCCACATCACAACCAAGTAAAGTCCCATGCATGGGGGGGGGGGGGGACTTTTATTCCCAGTCAATATCTGCATCACACATTTGAACACTGGTCACTAACTCTCATCTATCCATGCTCTCAAGTCTGCTCCGTCACCCGCCATTGAAGCTGTCCCAGTACATACAGATGCACAGACAAAAAAAAGTTTGACAAACAAACATACAACAGTTGAAAAACATTGAGGTGAGTGCTATAATGTTATATAAAGTACATGATTCTATTGAGATGAGATTGTGAATGAGCGCTATTTTTGACAAATTATGTGAAAAAAATTTGCTGAGTGACTGAGACATTCTCTCTTTCTTATTTACTGAAACTATTGTATGCTGTATTAAACGCTGAAGTATTTTAGAATGCGTGACCCTGAGCTTAGAGTGAATCTGAAAGCCCCCACCTTTTTAAAACAAACTGTTATCTCTCCACGAATATGAAACACAGACTGAATAGAGTTGTTTTAGCCTGCATTTGAACTCATAATTAACACATATGCTGGGACCTTCTGATTCTGCATTTTAAACCCCTGTATAAGTAAGAATATACCAAAAAAATTGCTATATTTTCTGCCTACTAAGACAGTATAATTAATTAAATTCATTTCAAGCTTTCATTCCATTACAGCAAGCAGATATATAATCCAGGGTTATTATTGCATTTTCTCTCGCTTTGTTATCTTCTTGACCTTGGAAGGCTACACAGACTCTACAGCTTTGGGTAAACAAACCGTCTCCCACTTAAAGCAAGCTCAGTTAACTATTTGCACATACAGTATATACATATATACACATATATATCCACCTAGTATGGATTATACATATTATACACCTTTTTCCTCTCTCTTTGCCAACAAATCACATGCTTTGTAACCTTCTTCTCGACTTGCTTGTTCCTTCAGCACTTTCTCCCTACCTAACTGCCAATGTAACCTTCAATAGACACTCTCCTGACACCCTCTTGATCACTTACTGTACTTTCCAACATTTCACTTACGGATACTTTCTTAAACAAATAATGTGTACATAACTTTCTCTGACTGTCTCTCTCTCCTGCTCAGCACTTGGTCTTTTAAGGCGCGCTTCTTGGTCCTAAAGACCTACTCCCAGACACCATGCTGTAATCTACCGTGCGGGTTGGTGTCACACATTTTCATTAGAGTTTTCTTACAGTTTACAAATTCATCCGCACGGCGGCAGCCCATAAAAGGCTCTGTCTTCTTTAATAAGGTCTTACGCATATTAGAACAACAACAATAATAATAATAACACGCTCCATAGAGTGCATCCTTCTGACCCGAATTGTCAGCCCCTTATATATGGCAAAACAACCGAAGGCATCTTCTTCCATGGAACCAGTCCCAAAGAGTGCATCCCTCTCAGCTAAACCTTCAACAACTAAACTAAACTAAAACGGAGGGTTCCTTCGTCTATGGGACCTGTCTCACAGAGTGCATCCCTCTCCTCAGCTAAACCATTGACAACTAAATAAACTCAAACCGAGGGTCCCTTCTTCTATGAGACCAAATGAAAAGAAAGAGAAAAAAAAATTCTGCAGATACAACAAACAATCTCCACTATCGTTAAAACACTACGGACTTCAAAGTACAAATAGACTACAGACTAGTTTCTGGGTGACCGATTGGTGCGCATATCACGGTCCGTGGTCCGTGACGGCAAACCCGGAGCCCACACGAGTTACCGTGTAGAACTCTTAACCCAACCCGTCCGGTCACAAAACACAGATAGTCAGTCCTGCTGCAAGACTCGCAGTGTAAAACACAACGTAAATATATGCTGGTCTTACCTCTGGAGTTCTGCGAGTTGATCAGGCTCGGTTTGCAGCAGGACGGCTTCACCGCGGCGTGGATCCGGGCGGAATGCGTTGTACGACTCCGGCTTTACCGCCCCACTTTCGGGCGCCATTTTGTCAGGGTAAATTTTCTTACGTACAGCACCAATCAGGCCCACCCCACTTGCCCCGCTGCCGGCGGTAAGAAGAGACACCACACAGAGAAGTCTGGTATAGTTTCCTCACACGGGGACATGGCTGCGCTCCGCCCGTTTATTACAGATTACATGAGATCTTATACCCTGTAGTCCCATCACCAGAAATGGGTGATGGGCTCATTGGCTGAAATTCACAGCATAACCATATATGGGAAGTCCAGATTTCCGGCCTGAGACAGAGAAAATTATATACATATTTGAACAGTCGTTATCTTGATACTGGCGCCTCCGGGAAAACGGCCAAGTACGCGTCCTTGTGTCTGGTTCTTCCTTTGCTGGGTTTTAAGATACATTTTGTCTTTGTCTCGCAAGGCCTTTGGAATATCTGATGTTAAGGCGACAGATTAAGTTTTTTCTTATTTGGAATTGAATAGAACTTGCATATAGGTATAAAGCATAAAAAACATATGGCAATATATACATACCCTCACAGTGGAACATTCATATCCTCAAACCAACATAAAACAACGTTGGATTTGTGACAAGATTTTCCTCAGTGGTCCTCGTACAATCTCTGGAGCAAAGAAATGCCCCAGCTTGGCAAGGGTGACACCGTTGTGCAGACTCTCCTCCAGCTCCATATGGGGCCACAGCTCCTCATTGAGGCAGGACTCCATCCAGCTGCAGGGAAACCAAGAGTCACCATGATTACACAAGAGAACAGAGGAGACTCCAACCATCAGCCGTAGTCACATCTTCCTCACCGCATCTTTTGACAAAGTGGGGTCTCCTAGGAGGGGACCTCCAAAAGAAGTAAGTGCTTGTATAGAAAATTGAAAATATCTACATATATATATTTTACACTTTCTCCTTATAAGGAGCTCGGGACTACTAGTTTTTTTCTGTCCCAGCAGTACTAGTAACCCCCAATAGTTGCCTCAGTGGTATTAGGGACACCAGCCGCCACCCTTGACAATACCCCCTGTAGTGATAGTGACACCCCTCCCACCCACGACAAGTACACTGACAGCACCCTACTTCACGGCGCGACAAGTACAATGACAGCACCCCCCATCCCTCCCCACCCCCTGACAATTACGCTAGCACCCCCCACCTTGCAACTCCCGGTTAAGTACACTGACAGCACCCACCAACAAGTACACTTACAGTACCCCCAACCCCCCCAGCTCCACAAGTGCCATGACAGCCCCCCCGACAAGTACACTAACAGCCCCCCTACCCTCTGACAAGTACACTAATAGCCCCCCTGACAAGTACACTAACAGCTCCCCTTCCTGACAAGTACACTGACAGCACCCCCCATGGTGTGACAAGTACACTAGCAGCACTCCCATTCAACCCCCCACAAGTACAGTAACAGCAGCCCCCATCCACAAGTACTCTGACCTGACAGCACTCCCAACTCACCCGACAAGTTCACTCCCAGCACCCCTTTCCTCCCCCCCCCCCGTCATGACAGGTACACTGACAGACCTCCCCCCAACAAGTACAATGACAGCACCCTCCCACACTGTGCTATAAGTACACTGACAGCACCCCAGCCGCCCACAGGTGCGACAAGTACTTCGACAGCACTCCCCCCCTGACAAGCACACTGTCAGCACACCTTCCCCCCTCCCTCCAAGTAACAGTTACCATCTGCTGCTTGATAGTCCCCACGGCAAAGCACGATCACGGCCTGACAGCAGCTACTGTGCATTTGCAATCTGTACCGGGCTTGTCCACAGGCTTAGGGACGATGAGATCATCAACATGGGGGGGGGGGGGGCACTCCTGTAGGTAAGTATATAACTTTTGTATGGCTCATATTCAATGCACAAAGTATATTACAGAGTGCATTGTAAGGCCCACACAGAAGTGCATACACGCACTTGTCACGACGGGACAACCCCTTTAACCCTTTGCAATCCACTGTCTGACGTCTGAAGACATTCTGATTGAAAGCTGTACCGCGCCGATGTCAGAAGACGTCCAGCAGGGTATTCTTACTGTATATTACTAGCCGCTCTGTTGTTGGGGGACCGCTCCAGCATGTCCCATACCGCAGTACTGTCTCTAGCCAGCAGATGGCGGCATTGTATAATGGCAGAAAGAGAAAGCCCCCTAGGAAACCCTGAATCCAAAATTGGATTGCAAAGGGTTAATTCATAAACTTCTTAGATGTCTGATTTTTTCATGAATTTGGATCTTGGTGAATCTCTTCTCTTATCTCTGCTGTAAGTCTTTATTTTCAGTAGATTTCTATTGAATTTCTTTCTAAAGAGAGGAATAACAGAGGAATTTACTGCAAGTAACAACCCAATGCTTTATATGTAATCACAATGTAGGCCCTAAATATACAGCAGAGATAATCTACCCTGTTTTCCCGAAAATAAGACTTACCCTGAAAATAAGCCCTACCCAGATTTTTTGGGAAGGCTTAAAATATAAGCCCTACCCTGAAAATAAGCCCTAGCTGCATTACATTAAAAAAAATTGAATACTTACCTAGTAGGATTGATCCAGGTCCTCCTGCTGCCGCCTGGAGCTCCGCCGTGCGTCCTGCAGTTCTCATTCACACATAGAAGATCACTTTTTGGTTATGGGATTCATAAATCCCACCCCCAGGAAGCGATGGCTCCTATTGGTTCTTAAGCACTGCTCAGCCAATCCATGCAGCGCTCGATGAACTAATGCGATGGCTGTGATTGGTTCATCGACTGCTGCTCAGCCAATGAACGCAGCGCTCGATGAACCAATCACAGCCATCGCGTTGTGGAGGCGGGATTTATAAATTGGCCAATCAATGCCACGACTCAGCGTGTCGTAGGTCCAGAGAGCAGCGGGAGGAACCTGGACTGAGCCTGGTAGGTAAGTATAATAAGACATCCCCCGAAAATAAGACTCAGTGCCTGTTTTGTGACAAAAATTAATATAATACAGGGTCTTATTTTCAGGGAAACATAGTATCATTATGACAACTGTCTATTAACAGATTAATAGCGACTGATCTTGTGCCGTGCAGCCCCACCCGTTAGTCAACAGAAGAAAGCTTGCTCATAGGTCTATGAGGGTCAGGAAGTAGTAGTTTTGTTTCTCTCTTCCTCTGTCAGCCATCACAAAATATAGATCCGCGCCACCACACAGAAATCCGAAATATGAGGGATTTTTACTCACCTGGTGCAAAGCGGGATCCCACGTGTGAAGAAGGAACCCGCTTGCACCAATGATCCCCGTTAGCCTGTAGAACTATAGGTGTTTCTTTATGCAAGGTCCCCAATGATCCTTGGTCCAAGGAGATGCAGCAGTGGGCGAAGCCCCAGTAGGTGGTAAGCCATACAATGGGGGAAATGCAATATATAGAAAACAAGAAAAACTCCTTCTGCGCTCTTTTTTTGGGGTTTTGCAATCCAAATAAGGAACTGCCAGGTCAGCGCAATATACAGCAAAGTATATTGTAATTGTACAACATGTACATAAAATTAAATCAATCTTGCAACGCGTTTCGGTGCTGTTATAAGCGCCTTTTTCAAGCATGGCCGGACACAATACTGATCGCTTTATATAGGGTTACTTACATTTACTCCATGGGAACGGAGTCCGGGGCTTGCAGCATGGGACGCCGGTCTCACCTTCGCTGACGTCTTCATCACGCGACGGCGGTTTTAATATGACGGCTCTAGGGGAATGAAGTTACGCCGTTTACGTAGCTGCGTTGGAAGTTTACGCAGTTTACGTAACTCCGTCCCTGTGCGTCGAGCTCCGGACTCCGGCTGAGGGATATACATTTAAAACTCCGCTGTCAGCGGTTTTACCTTCAATGTAATGCAACAAATAAAATTTCAACATAATCATTCTCATAATTGTGAAAGAACTTATTTTAAAATCCATTAACCATAAAAAATACTATTAATGCATATATATATATATATATATATATATATATATATATATATATATATATATATATATATCTTATTTCTATTTCTTATACAAGGAAGGGGGTGTTTTTCTAATCCATGTCTAATTTCCCTACGAGAGTGCTTATAAATTAATATAAAAAACAATCCTAAAAATCGACATAAATAACATCATATATCATATTATATCTATTTCCTTCTAATACATATTTCTAATAAATACCATATAAACCCACAGAGTGCTCTCTAGATATTTCTGTTCTAATGTAGTTTTTCTATATAGTGTTGTTCTTTATATTTTTTCTAGCACTTCATTTAACCCGGCAGGTACTAATGAATCCATCCTATAGATCCAGAACATTCCTCTGGTTCTTCATTTCGAGAAGGAGTGTGTGCCGATATATTCTAGAGGTGTAATGCGTAGCTCCTTTGGATTTTTTTGATGTTTTAACGCAAAATGTCGTGAAACGCTATGTTTCATATACCCTCTAGAAATATTAAATCTGTGCTGGTTTAATCTAGAACTCAACGTGTTTGTGGTGCGACCAATATATTGTAGTCCACATGGGCATTCAATTAAATAAGTTATAAAACGAGAACAACAATCAGGAATTGGTCTATTTTTATGTTTTTCTTTTCTCTATTACAATAGACCTCTTTTCTTCCTTGTCCAATATTGTCGCAACATTTACAGCGTTTTCTTCCGCATTTATATACTCCTACTGTCTTAGGTTTATTATTAGAGATGAGCGAACGTACTCGTTTCGAGTAATTACTCGATCGAGCACCGCGATTTTCGAGTACTTCAGTACTCGGGTGAAAAAATTTGGGGGGCGCCGGGGGGCAGGCCCGCTGCAACCCCCCCACTCACCCACGAAAATCGCGGTACTCGGGCAAAAAAGGGGCGTGGCCGAGTACGTTCGCTCATCTCTATTTATTATATATTTCTTTTTGAAATTTTTTTAGGGGATTCGAGGGGGCTAGTGTATTTTGTAGGGTTTTGCTTCTACGATAGACTATTTTTGGTATATTTTGGATTGCTTTATGGAGCATGGGATCTCTCATTAAAATTTCCCAATTCTTTTTCATAATTTTTTCAATAAGGTTACATTGTGAATTATATTTAGTAATAAATAGAGTGTTTTTTTGAACATCTAACTTATTATCTTTCTGGGTTTTTTCTATAAAGTTAGGACCAATATAAGCTTTATTATAAGCGGCTTCAATAAGATCGGGAGGGTAACCTCTATTTTTAAAACGTTCTTTTAAACTTTGTGCTTGGGAGGCATACATATCGATAGTGGAACAATTCCTGCGTATCCTCCTAAACTGACTGAAAGGGATGTTCGTTTTCCACTCTTTTTTGTGACAGCTGGAAAAATTTACAAAGCTGTTGCAGTCAGTAGGTTTAAAATGAGTACGCGACTGTATTTCACCTTCCTTAGCTGTTAAAACCAAATCTAAAAAAACTATTTCGGTTTTATTGCTATTGCATTTAAATTTTAAATTAAAATTATTATCATTAATTTTTAAAATAAACATATTAAGATCTTCCGGGGTACCCTCCCAAATAAATAGGATGTCATCTATAAAACGCCTATAAAAAGAAATTCTATCATCATTAAAAATATTTTTTTCAAAAAAAACCATAAATAAATTAGCGTAACTGGGGGCGAATTTCGTCCCCATCGCTGTTCCTCTCGTCTGTATGTAAAACCCTTCGTTATAGGTAAAATAGTTATTATTTAGAATAAAACTAAAGGCTTCTATTAAAAATATTTTCTGTTTAAGCGGCATGAGGGGGTCGTTTTCTAAAAAGTGTGAAATTGCTTCTAGACCTAAATGATGTAAAATATTAGAATAAAGGGAAGATACATCTAATGTCACCCATATTGACGTATCTCTCCAAGTGATGTCCTTTAAAAGAGATAAAACATGTCCCATGTCTTCTTTATATAAGATGGTAGATGAACTACATGTCTCTGAAGGTGTCTATCAATGTATTCAGAGAGGGGGCTCTCTTTCTTTGTCAGCCATGGCGTCTGCTGCTGTGAGAGACGAGCTGCTCTGCTCCATCTGTCTGAGCACTTATACCGATCCTGTAATGCTGAGATGTGGACACAACTTCTGCCGGGTCTGTATTCATCGTGTGCTGGATACACAGGACGAGGCTGGAGTTTATTCCTGTCCTGAATGCAGAGAGGAGTCTCAGGAGCGGCCGGCACTGATGAGGAACTTGGCTCTACCAAACATCATGGGGAACTTCCTGATTACTCCTCCGACACAGACGGAAGCCGGGATCTTCTGCACTTACTGTGTGGACTCTCCTGTGCCGGCTGCTAAATCCTGTCTGCATTGTGAAGCTTCTCTGTGCGAGAAACACCTGAGAGTTCACAGCAAGTAAGCAAAAAAAAGTCTTATATGAGCCCAGAGCCAACATGGAGGATAGGAAATGTTCTGTCCATAAGGAACTTTTAAAGTACTTCTGTACTAAGGACACCATTTGTATCTGTGTGTCCTGCAGTTTGGCCAGAGAACATCGGGGTCATCGGGTGGAGATGCTGGATGAGGCCTCTGAGAAGAAGAAGGAGAGACTGAGAAATGTTCTCCAGAGACTGATCACAAGGAGGGGGGAGACGGAGGAAAGAGTCCGGAGTCAGGAGGAGAGCAGGAGGAAAGCTCAAGAAAAAGTATCTGGAGAAGCGGAGAGAGTGACTGCCCTGTGTAGAGACATCAGGAGACAGCTGGATGACCTGGAGAAGAGGGTCCTGAGCGAGATCTCTAGGCAGGAGAAGGAAGAGTCACTCTTATCCTCTACTCTCATTCAGAAGCTGGAAATACAGAAGGACGAGCTGTCTAGGAAGATGAGACACATGGAGGAGCTGTGTAACATGACTGATCCACTGACTGTCTTACAGGAACCAGACACCGGGGACTTGTGTGATCTTCAGGACATGGGGGGACATGATGGAGGTGATGGGGACACAGGGGGACATAATAAACTGCTCCATGATGTAGATGGTCCGGATGTGGCTGTGATCTCAGACACATTACACACATTATGTGACATAATAAGAGGTATAAGGTGGGGGATCTATGTGGAGGGTCCTGTAGACATATTACTGGATGTAAACACAGCTGCTAATTATATCCGTATATCAGATGACCGGAAAACTGCAACCCGGACACAACAGAACCAGAACTGTCCAGATACAGCAGAGAGATTCCAGGATAATCAGGTGATGAGCAGCCGGAGATTCTCCTCGGGACGACATTACTTGGATGTGTAGATCAGTATGGACAGTAGATCAGTGTTGTGGATGGTGGGGATGTGTTACCCCAGTATAGACAGGAGGGGGCAGCAGTCATACATTGGAGATAATAACAAGTCCTGGAGTTTGAGGAGGTCTTATAATAATCAGTATTCAGTGAGACATGACAGTGAAGAGATCCTGTTACCTCACATTATATCCAGTCATAGATTCAGGATCTGTCTGGATTATGAGGCCGGGCGGCTGTCCTTCTATGAGCTGTGTGACCCCATCAGACACTTACACACCTTCACTGCCTCCTTCACCGAGCCGCTTCATGCTGTATTATGTGTATTTCATGGTTCAATAACAATATTGGGAGAAGCAACAACTGGGAGAAACCATAATAGAAACTGACCAGAGACAGGACTGAAAGACAAACTGATTGGTAGATCAGACAGCCAATGGGATGAATGAGGTGGGGCTGCAGGTGATTATAACCAAAGCCAGGCCCACTTGACCATTTTCCCGGAGTAGGGGACTGCGTATCCCTGCGTATTGTCATGTTCTTACACGGTTATGCCTGCACATGTACACGTATTTTACTCACGCTGTCCTGCACCGGCTGGCTGGTTTCTTCTTTTTTTCAATTTCCTTCTCCTGTCTCCTGGCAACATAAAACCGCCATACATATGTAATGTAATTGTGTAAGCGCTGTGTTGTGAACGCACCCATAGAGAACAATAGGGCTGTTATGTGCATTATATGCGGTAAAATAGAACATGCTGCGCTCTTTATTACGCACATAACATACGCAATAAAATACAGGCAAGCGTGAGCGGAACAGTGAAAGCAATGTCCTTTCATTGACAGCTTTTGCGCGTATTATATGCGTGCGCTGTTAGTGCGATGGAATGCTACAGCTATATTCTTGTGCTCCGAATCCAACTGGGTTCAGTTCGAGCTGCTTGAAGGATCATAGACTCGGTCACACAGCATGGGATCTTACGCTTTATTAAAACCTTACCAAACTCTTATAAATACCCGACACAGACACCAATATTGGATAAATAAGGCCGCGGTGTTTATTAACGGGGTTACAAACATTTGGGGAGAAATGTAATCAATAATAACCATAACACTTGCTGTAAACTCTGTTTTACAGACCCAAGTTTATTAACCAATCAATAACCATAACAGTTCATGTAAACTCTGTCTTACAGACACGAGTTTACCACCACCAAACTCTCCCCAAGTTTACCTGCCCACCTGCCTAATGCGGGCAACAATCCCCCACCGGGCCATGGCATCCACTAATGACATGGCCCCCCCCAACACCCACAGCCTCCTCAATCATCTACACAACTCCATAATAAAAATATCCAACTCAATCTCTGACAAGTATACTAGATCATTCCTATGGAAGCCTGGAACCAAACCTTCCAAATCAGCATGTCTAAAAAGAAAACATCCACTCCTGGCATGGAGCTCTCTACCACCTAGTTAACCCTTCTCCGAATTCTCTCGCTATATACAGACCTCGGCAATGACCATAATAATCGAGGAACAATATCTGAAAAAACTATCACTGTATCTGGAACCTTGTTTCAATGCTCCACATCTCCCTTTCAATGTCCCATGACATATCAATGTGTTCTCTTCTATGTCATTAACCCCTAAGTGTAAAATTAAAACATCTGGACAGGGCCCACGTGACTCTCTAAGCCCACGTGACTCTCTAAGCCCACGTGACTCTTTATATATCAGTTCAGCCATTAATCCACTCCACCTCATACATCTATTACCGCACCAAAAATGTCAAACTGTGATCTGTACAATCCCAAATTTTCGGAATAGCAGTGATCAGCTGCCCTTCTCCAAGCCCAGTACACAAAGGAGTGTCCAACAATCCACACAATACTTTTCTTAATTCCTAGAATGAAAGAAGAATTAGTACACCATATTATTCAGGCGCCTGTACAACTTAAACCGAGATGAACCCCATCTGTCTACCTTTTTCTTCCATAAAACAACACCTGTAAACAGTTTTAAGCACCATTATACATTAAAAGCAAGATAATAATTGTCCATCATCCCTGTCTCCCTGAAAACAAGACAGGGTCTTCTACTAATTGCTCTATAAGATCTTACTTTTGCCATGTATAGCTGCCTGGACACTATTTACATTGACTTTTTTTTTTTTATTAACTGCAACTAGGGCTAATTTTTGGAATAGGGCTTAAAGTTCAAGCATCCTCAAAAATCCTGAAAAATCCTGCTAGGGTTTATTTCCGGGGTATGTTTTATCTCCAGGGAAACAGGGTACATGGATCAACAAAGAACCTGGTGCTTGCGGGCACAGACACATAAACGCCTGCAAATTCCTAACCAGGCATATATTCTCATGAAAATGAGCAAACAAGCGAATCCACTCCGCTTTACCCATTTTGTCTTTAATTATTATAAAGCTCCCATGGTTGGACACATCCTTAGGACCCCAAAGTCACATCTAAACAGCCGTACCTCATATGCTGATCTTCAGGCAATACTTTTACCAACTTCTCTAGTAAGCTAAATGTGATAGCAGAGCGTTGATCAGGGGCGTACACTACTGCCCTACAGCTCCTGATCAGCGGCATACACTACTGCCCTACAGCCCCTGATCAGCGGCATACACTACTGCCCTACAGCCCCTGATCAGCGGCATACACTACTGCCCTACAGCCCCTGATCAGAGGCATACACTACTGCCTTACAGCCCCTGATCAGCGGCGTACACTACTGCCCTACAGCCCCTGATCAGCGGCGTACACTACTGCCCTACAGCCCCTGATCAGCGGCATACACTACTGCCCTACAGCCCCTGATCAGCGGCATACACTACTGCCCTACAGCCCCTGATCAGCGGCATACACTACTGCCCTACAGCCCCTGATCAGCGGCATACACTACTGCCCTACAGCCCCTGATCAGCGGCATACACTACTGCCCTACAGCCCCTGATCAGCGGCGTACACTACTGCCCTACAGCCCCTGATCAGCGGCGTACACTACTGCCCTACAGCCCCTGATCAGCGGCATACACTACTGCCCTACAGCCCCTGATCAGCGGCGTACACTACTGCCCCACAGCCCCTGATCAGCGGCATACACTACTGCCCTACAGCCCCTGATCAGCGGCATACACTACTGCCCTACAGCCCCTTATCAGCGGCGTACACTACTGCCCCACAGCCACTGATCAGCGGCATACACTGCTGCCCTACAGCCCCTGATCAGCGGCGTACACTACTGCCCCACAGCCTCTGATCAGCGGCATACACTACTGCCCTACAGCCCCTGATCAGCGGCGTACACTACTGCCTTACAGCCCCTGATCAGGGCATACACTACTGCCTTACATCCCCTAATCAGCGGCGTACACTACTGCCCTACAGCCCCTGATCAGCGGCGTACACTACTGCCCTACAGCCCCTGATCAGCGGCGTACACTACTGCCTTACAGCCCCTGATCAGCGGCATACTCTACTGCCCTACAGCCCCTGATCAATCGCTCTACCTGAAAAACAGAATTAATAGGTACAAGGTTATACCATCTTTGAAAGAAAGCCACACCCGACAATACCTTCCAAACTGACTATATGAGCTGCATCCTAAATGTTGGACTCTTCTTCCTTGAATTGCTGCATCCGCAAACAAGACTATGAAATAGCAGTCGCATTAATCTCACACCGACCATCTCTAACATCAGTAAGAGGTTATATGTTAGACATAATCTGACTAGCACACGAACTAACTCCTGCTGACCGGCTCTGACCAACAATCCCTCCATAACCATTATCCACTGATGTCAGCACCTCATGATAACTCCTCCGCTTCCACAAGCTCCCATCACCAGGCTGACTGACCATTACAGTCACAGATACCAACCATAGCACTAAATCCTGCTTTAGCTCCCTTGACATCTGCGCATGTGATGTATGGGCCTTCCAACCGCACATCACCACACATGACCTGCGGGAATACCTGCGACCAATAATAATCACCTGTGAAGCCAAACAGGACTGACCTGCTAACCTGCTAACCATGTAATCGTCCTTCATACGTAATGTCTGACTAATTAAACCCATAACTATACACCCCTGACATTGGCAATTAGAAAAACCATCGCAATGCTATCAATTGAATACCTAAAAATTCCAACCGAGTACAGGGCCATACCATTTTTTCCGTTCACCAGCGGCACCGCAAAATCCTCCATCCTGACCACATGCCCTCTAAAACTTGTGCACCCCTCCTTACCTGATTCCCCATAAACAACAATCATCTAAGTAGTGTATTACACCAACATCAGGGGATTCCTTCCTCCCACCTCCTCTAAAAATGAGGATAGTTCTAGATAATAGTAGGACGCCTTAGATCCCATCGGTAACGCCAAACCCGAAACCACAAGAATTAACACCCCAACCAATAAGAAGTTATCCGAATGCTGCATCACATGACCGAAGGGCCATAATAAAGCCAATGTAGTCACATGATGCATATCTTAATGCTAGCGACTCAGGAGCGCCTCAGCATTCAGAGACAACTGCTTGGGGTAAGATAGATGATAAATCACTGAGAGGAGACGGACTCATTCTCTGGTATCACCCTTAAAGGGGACAACTTCAAATTGAAAAAAGGGGGGTATCAAAATGACCGGCAGCTCTGCCCTCAGCTATGTGATTAGCAATTTAACTACCTCAGGATCATAAATAACTGAAATTAACTTATTAACCCCTTCACAGCTGAGTCCCTTTAACTCATGCACATATAAGCCGTACCAGGGGCCTTCTTTAATGAGCCGGGCCTGCTTCCAATATGGTGGCCTCACTGGAGTCTTGCCCTATAGCAGTAAATTCTCTATTTCCTGGATGCAAGGAATTTGTACTGATTTCTGACTAAAACAACAATAAATGGATGAGAGCGGCACAATATGAGCCCTCATGGCAGCACCCACAGCTCTTACCTCAGTACCCACAGCTCTTACCTCAGTACCCACAGCTCTTACCTCAGTACCCACAGCTCTTACCTCAGTACCCACACCGCTCCATTACCTCAGTACCCACAGCTCTTACCTCAGTACCCACAGCTCTTACCTCCGTACCCACAGCTCTTACCTCAGTACCCACAGCTCTTACCTCCGTACCCACAGCTCTTACCTCAGTACCCACACCGCTCCATTACCTCAGTACCCACAGCTCTTACCTCAGTACCCACACCGCTCCATTACCTCAGTACCCACAGCTCTTACCTCAGTACCCACAGCTCTTACCTCAGTACCCACACCGCTCCATTACCTCGATCCCAAAAATGTAACCACACATCCAGGTAGTGAGGCGCCCCAAGGATGTCTAAGACCACCTAACTAGTTACACTGAGGAAACACCAACCTCCCGGTAACCATTATTACCCATCTCTGTTCCTCCGGTTACCTCACAGCTGACAGCCTGCATACAGTGGTCAGTTATCTCGCAGCTGTCAGATACCAAGCAGTGGTTACCTCAGAGCTGACAGATACCAAGCAGTGGTTACCTCAGAGCTGACAGTGGACAGTTACCTCAGAACAGTCTCCTGCAGCGCTCAGTTACCTCAGAGCTCAGTTACCTCAGCGCAGCGCTCAGCCACCTCAGCGCTCAGTTACCCCAGAGCTCAGTCACCTCAGAGCTCAGCCACCTCAGCGCTCAGTTACCCCAGAGCTCAGTCACCTCAGAGCTCAGCCACCTCAGTGCAGCGCTCAGTCACCTCAGAGCTCAGCCACCTCAGCGCAGCGCTCAGTTACCTCAGAGCTCAGCCACCTCAGCGCAGCGCTCAGTTACCTCAGAGCTCAGTCACCTCAGAGCTCAGTCACCCCAGAGCTCAGTCACCCCAGAGCTCAGTCACCCCAGAGCTCAGTCACCTCAGAGCTCAGTCACCCCAGAGCTCAGTCACCTCAGAGCTCAGTCACCCCAGAGCTCAGTCACCCCAGAGCTCAGTCACCCCAGAGCTCAGTCACCTCAGAGCTCAGTTACCCCAGAGCTCAGTTACCTCAGCGCAGCGCTCAGTTACCTCAGAGCTTAGTTACCTCAGAGCTTAGTTACCTCAGCGCTCAGTCACCTCAGAGCTCAGTCACCCCAGAGCTCAGTTAGCTCAGCTCAGGTAGACACCATTAATAAAACACAATTGTTAAGCAGACATACCTCCCCCTACTCCCCTGACTCGCCCTTTCTTTACAGCCTAGTAAGGGTTAACACTAACACATTTAATACTGACCAATCTACCTTAGGGGGCGCTCACACGACGGCCCCGATGCCCAGCACCCTGTGAGACAAAGCCAGGAGCAGAAAGTACAATGGAAAGATTTGCATGTCTTCCCTATAATGGACCCGCTCCTGGCTCCGGCCCGCCAAAAGACCGAACACAAAAACCGCCGTGCGAAATCACTCCCAACTGCTACACAAGCTAAATCCTTCCATACACAGGTGCCAGTAACCAGGGCTACCACCTGGTTACCGGGGGTCTCACCACTTGTAGAGCTTCACCTGTACCCTGCCATTACAGCAGCACAGGACTTGGCAGAGGGGCCGTCGCCATCTTGTAGAGCTTCACCCGTACCCTGCACGCACAGCAGTACAGGACTTGGTGTTGTCATCTGGTGGCACTGTTCCTGCTGGTGTTGGCATCTGCTGGGCACTGTTCCTGCTGGTGTTGGCATCTGCTGGGCACTGTTCCCGCTGCCAGGTTTCAGCCGCCTCCGAACGGATGAAGGTAAAGGCAGCCTCTGCGTTCGCTTCGCTGGTGGTATTCTACTGACAAGTCCTCCTCAGATACAAGTGTTCACACAATGTCCTCTGCAGCTCCTCCTGGCCGGCACTGCTGACAAGTCCTAAGCTGCAGCACAGGGGATTTCAGACATCACCTCAGCTATTCCTCACTGTCCACTTAATCCTCGCTGACGGTCAGCCGCTGCAGAAGGTCCTCCATCTTCACAGAGGATCTGAAGCTGTGACAGGAATTGTGAGGGGAGCTGACAGGAACAGGGAGCCGACACCTGCATGTTGCTTCGTTTCCAGATGATGATGGCCCACATCTCTGCACCTCCATATCTCACTGCTGCTCCTCTCAGCTTGTTCCTCTGGGCCAATCACCAGCCACTGTCAGGCCACCAGATTCTGCCTGACAACCAGAGGCATTTCCCGCCATTTTTCTACAGCCAATCAGCTGCTGCTGCCAACCAGTCCATCACCGGGCAGAACTCACTCTCTGCCATCTCATCTGACCCAGTAATGACCTTTGTAACATATCATGGTTAACCAGAAAACCTCCTTCATAGAAGGTGACATATCATCCATCCATCATGTACATAAAGCTCCCAGATCCCATGAGGCTCCATAGAGGGTGACATCATCCATCCATCAAGTACATAAAGCTCCCAGATCCCATGAGGCTCCATAGAAGGTGACATATCATCCATCTATCATGTACATAAAGCTCCCAGATCCCATGAGGCTCCATAGAGGGTGACATATCATCCATCCATCATGTACATAAAGCTCCCAGATCCCATGAGGCTCCATACAGGGTGACATATCATCCATCCATCATGTACATAAAGCTCCCAGATCCCATGAGGCTTTCCCTCCTAACTGTCCCTCAAGCCTTACAAGGGTGACACCGTTGTGCAGACTCTCCTCCAGCTCCGTATGGGGCCACAGCTCCTCATTGAGGCAGGACTCCATCCAGCTGCAGGGAAACCAAGAGTCACCATGATTACACAAGAGAACAGAGGAGACTCCAACCATCAGCCGTAGTCGCATCTTCCTCACCGCTTCGTCTCCTCCAGATGACACAGTGTCTGCCATCTTGAGGATCTGTGGCTTTGATATCCCACCGGTGGAGACTTCTTAAGGCTCATCTTTCGACAAAGTGGGGTCTTCTAGGAGGGGACCTCCAAAAGAAGTAAGTGCTTGTATAGAAAATTGAAAATATCTACATATATATATTTTACACCTCATCCCTATAAGGAGCGCGGGGCTACTAGTTTTTTTTTTTTTTTCTGTCCCAGCAGTACTAGTAACCCCCAATAGTTGCCCCAGTGGTAATAGTGACATCAGCCGCCACCCTCCCCTCCCCTTGACACTGCCGCCAGTAGTGATAGTAACACCCCTCCCCCGCACGACAAGTACACTGACAGCAGCCTACTTCACAGCGCAACAAGTACAATGACAGCACCCCCCGTCCCTCCCCACCCCCTGACAATTACGCTAGCACCCCCCACCTAGCCCCTCCCGGATAAGTACACTGACAGCCCCCCACCCTCTGACAAATACACTAACAGCTCCCTCCCTGACAAGTACATTAACAGCTCCCCTACCCTCTGACAAGTACACTAATAGCCCCCCTGACAAGTACATTAACAGCTCCCCTCCCTGACAAGTACACTGACAGCACCCCCCACGGTGCGACAAGTACACTAGCAGCACTCGCATCCACCCCCCACAAGTACAGTAACAGCAGCCCCAATCCACAAGTACTCTGACCAGACAGCACCCCCAACTCACCCGACAAGTTCACTACCAGCACCCCTTCCCTCCCCCCCGTCACGACAGGTACACTTACAGACCCCCCCCCCCCCCCCGACAAGTACATCGACAGAACTTCCCCCCCATGACAAGTACACTGTCAGCACACCTTCCCCCCTCTCTCCAAGTAACAGTTACCATCTGCTGCTTGATAGTCCCCGCGGGAAAGCACAATCATGGCCTGACAGCAGCTACTATGCATTTGCAAACTGTACCGGGCTCCTCCACAGGCTTAGGGACGACGAGAGCATCAACATGGGGGGGGGGGGGGGGGCACTCCTGTAGGTAAGTATATAACCTCTGTATGGCTCATATTCAATGCACAAAGTATATTACAGAGTGCATTGTAAGGCCCATACAGAAGTGCATACACGCACTTGTCACGACGGGAATGGTTGGTAGAGCTCGAATCTTTAGGGACGAGCGGGGAGATACTCGGCTAAGGCACTACTCGCTCGAGTACTGTGCCTTAGCGAGTATACTCGCTCATCTCTATTAATAATCAATGTTAAATTTGTACGTCTCCTAAATGGTTGAAAAACCCTACAATTTTCCCAATGTGCATCCAGAATAAAGTAAACAGATGAAAATATATATCTTATCAAAACTTTGTACACTATGTTTGCACTGTAGAGGTGCACTACAGAGAACGGCCTGTAGGGGGCAACAGACAGGCATTCTGGTGCCTGAGAAAAGGGAAAACGCCCATGGGTGTGGTCAGGAAGTTGGATATAAGGGTACATTCCTGCTACACCCAGAGAGATGTTGGCTGAGAGAGAGCCAGAAAGGACCAGGGCAGCAGAGCTGAGGTGCTGCAGGCTGGTGGCCTAGCAAAGGCCAGAGGTGGATAGGGGTGACCTGACCACCCTAACCTCAACACCAGGTGGGGTGTGTATATGGACTCTGTTTACATTGTTTGTACTGTAAATAAAGGCTGGCAGTATCCAGATAAAGAAATGCACCGCTCCTGAGCTGTCTCTTTGCGTGTGGCTGTCACTCAGGCTAGAAAGGTGGGTGGTCCGCAGGCAAGTGTACCCCAACGTGCCACACATGGTGGAGGATGCGCTGGCACTTGGATGACGTTCACCGTGTGGGGAAAATAATGCATTACTTTGATCGGACTTTTACGGACGCGGCGATACCAAATATGTATTTTTATTTTATGATTTAGATTTTTTAATTATAGATATGGCAAAGGGGGGGGGGGGAATTTAAACTGTTTTATAACGTTTTTTGTAGAATTAATAACTTTATTGCTCTTATTTTCACTTTTCCTGGGGGACGACAACATGCGATGCTCTGATGGCCCCTGCAATATGATGTAATGATAGGCAGTCTGCTTAGGCAGCCCTGCATGGCTCTCCCGATCTCACTGCGTGGAGGGGGGTATGGGGATTTAAATGCCGCTGGCAGAATTGACAGAGCCATTTAAAGGGTTGATAGCCGCAATCTCCTGCGCTGTATGAAGAGAGGTTGCCCTGCGACCTCTCTTCATACATACCTCGACGCTCCAGGACGTACCCTCATGTCCTTGGTCGTTAAGGGGTTAAACATACATAACTCCCTGACATAAGTACAGGGGGCGGCAGACTGCTGCAACACCTCCATTTCTGCGCATCTACACACAGCTGGGTGCTCACCAGGAGGATCTAGATGGTGCAGAAGCAATTATAAGCACTCTCACCCCCGCAGCATACTATCATACATTACAAATAAAGCGGCCTGTTTAGGACTGTAAGGGCTGGAAGAGCAGGGGGGGGATACACGGCCAAGAAACCACTTCTGGCTATACAAAAGGGCCGGATTCAGAGCATACCCAGTTCTATTCAAAGGCAGCAATCTCTCTCACTCATTTCTATTGCATACTGGCTTAACTCTGCTGACCTCAAACAAGTTGACAGCAGCACCACCTAGTGGCTGAAAACGATACACAAAGCAATTGACTGCAATAATTCTTTTTTAGAGCAGTAGTTCTCAATGTGGGCGTTATTTCCGCCTCAGGGGCATTTTTACTTCTCAAGGGTGTGGCAGGGGGGCGTTGGAGCATAAAGGGGGCGGTAGGAGGCCTTCTGTGTTTGCTTTGTTGATTTTTTTTCATCTAGTAACTACATTTTTCTAAAAATTAGTAGTGATACCTCAGTTTTCGGCGATAATCTATACGAAAACAATCAGTGAAATCCGAAACTGATGAAAACCGAGGCAATTATTTCCATATGAATCGCTTATAGTTGTGTGCAGCCTGCGCGCCTCTATCATATAATGTATGACTTCTATAACTCCATTGCAGATCAATCACACTTCATAACACTGGATAACCTACAGCACAACCTAACCCACTGTATTCCATAATGCCGCCGATTGGCTGGAACCGCTTAAAACTTTCACTTGTGTGGGTCTCTGGGAGTTGTAGTGTTAGTAGACGCTGAGTATCTTTTCAGACCACTGATATAAACTACAACTCCCAGAGACCCACACAATTAAAAATTCCAGCCAATCAGCGGCATAATGGAATACAGCAGGTTAGGTAGTTCTTTAGGTTATCCAGTGTGATTGATCTGTAGCGGAGTCATGGAGTTATAAACGTCATCCATCATTATATGATAGAGCGACATAAGCAGTGCATTATTGAAGCATACTTTATAGAAATGGCTGAGAAGAAGAAAAGCCATCAATATGGATATCGCAGATTTATAGCCCATTTTAAATCTGGTATTCCTGGCATAATAACAGTCCGCTGTGTGATCCATCGGCAGCACCTTATTGCTAAACATGTATGTGAGAGATTGCATGATTCTCTGCGCTATGTAGTTAATGCTGTTAACAACATTAGCGCACTCTTTTGAATAAACGTCTTTTCCGCTCTGTCAAGACCACGATGAAGAATCAAATGTCTACTCCTACACACCGAAGTGAGGCGGCTGTCAAGAGGGAAGTGCTTACCACGCTTCTACGAACTGCATTACCTTGTGTGAGGGATTAGCGTTAGGCACTCCCGTTCAACAATGCTGTAATTTTTCTCGGGTGGCGTGAGCTTCCTGCTCAGATAAATTACGGGATGTTCCTCTCCCTCTACTTCTTGGGACAGAACTGCTCCCAGTCCCACGTCGGACGCGTCTGTTTGAACAACGAATTTTCTTTTAAAATTAGGTGTGACCAACACTGGACGTCTACAGAGGGCCCGTTTTAGCTCTTGGAACACTTTTTCTGCGTCAGGGGTCCACTTAACCATGACTGACTTACTGTTCTTGCTCAAGTCTGTTAGGGGCGCTGCTATGCTAGCAAAGTTTTGCACGAACCGCCTATAGTACCCCACAATGCCTAAAAAGGCTCTCACCTGCTTTTTAGTTGTGGGTTGTGGCCAGTCCTGAACGGCTTCAACTTTATTGACCTGGGGTTTTATAATACCCCTGCCTATTATATACCCCAGGTATCGTGCTTCTTCGAGACCCAAGGCGCACTTCTTTGGGTTTGCTGTGAGCCCTGCTTTTCTAAGGGAGTTCAGTACTGCCTGTACCTTGGGTAGATGGCTGTCCCAGTCTTCGCTAAAGATGATGATATCTTCTAAATATGCTGACGCATATTGACGATGGGGTTTGAGTATGATATCCATCAATCTTTGGCATACGCAGTCTTTTCTTTCGCCCTCTCTGTAAGGGGAACTTGCCAGTAGCCTTTAGTAAGGTCGAGAGTGGAAAAGTATCTGGCATGACCCAGTCTCTCAATTAACTCGTCCACTCTCGGCATTGGGTATGCGTCAAATTTTGACGCATCATTTAGCTTCCGGAAGTCATTACAGAAGCGCAGAGAGCCATCAGGTTTTGGTATCAGCGCGATAGGGCTGAACCATTCACTTTTCGACTCCTCAATTACTCCGAGGTCTAGCATTTTCTTGACCTCCTCTGAGATGGCTCGTCTGCGGGCTTCTGGAACCCTGTACGGTTTCAACTGCACCTTTACCCCGGCTCAGTTATGATGTCGTGTTTTATGACACCAGTACGCCCTGGTATATCGGAGAACACATCTGAAGTAAGTCGTATAAATTCCCTAGACTCTTGCTGTTGGGATTTGGACAGGGACCCTGATACACATACCTCTGGGATCCCACCATGGGGGGTTCTCACTGCAGTCAGGGCTTCTCTGTCCTTCCATGGCTTAATTAGGTTTACATGGTACAACTGTCCTGGCTTCCGCCTACCCAGCTGGTACACCTTATAGTTTACCTCTCCGACTTTCTCGATTAGTTCATAGGGCCCTTGCCATTTTGCTAGGAATTTACTTTCTAGGGTGGGCACTAACACTAGTACCCGATCCCCAGGGTTGAAGCGTCTCACCTTGGCGGACCTGTTATATACCCGGCTTTGGGCTTCTTGGGCCTGCTGTAAATGTTCCCTAACAATGGGCATGACTGCCGCAATTCGATCTTGCATGAGGGAGATGTGTTCAATAACACTCCTGTAGGGGGTGGACTCGTGCTCCCAGGTCTCCTTGGCTATATCAAGGAGCCCCCGTGGATGTCTACCATAAACTAATTTAAAGGGAGAGAGCCCAGTGGAGGATTGTGGGACTTCACGGATTGAGAACATTAAATATGGCAGCAGACAGTCCCAATCCTTCCCATCCTTATTGACTACCCTTTTTAGCATGCTTTTTAGGGTCTTATTGAATCTCTCAACAAGACCATCCATCTGTGGGTGGTACACAGACGTCCGTAAGTGCTTAATATTCAGCAGCTTACACAATTCCTTCATGACCTTTGACATAAAGGGGGTTCCTTGGTCCGTCAGGATCTCTTTTGGTATGCCCATGCGGGAGAACATATGAAGTAGTTCCTTTGCAATACCCTTTGATGAAGTATTGTGCAAAGGAATGGCTTCGGGGTAACGGGTGGCGTAGTCTACAACCACTAATATGTGTTGGTGACCCCGGGCAGACTTTACCAAGGGTCCGACTAGGTCCATAGCGATCCGCTCAAACGGCACCTCTATAATGGGCAAGGGCACTAAGGGACTCCGGTAATGGGGCATAGGAGCTGTTATTTGGCACTCTGGGCATGACTCGCAGTAACGTTTTACATCACCATGTACCCCGGGCCAGAAAAACCGCTGAAGAACGCGTTCCCTAGTTTTTTCGCTCCCGAGATGACCTCCTAGCACATGCTTGTGCGCCAGGTCTAAGACCATCCCACGATAAGGCTGAGGTACCACCAGCTGTTCCACAACCTCCCCACGGACCTTGTCAACCTGATACAACAATTCTTGGTTGACTGCCAGGTGTGGGAACACTACATCAGCCCCTGGGAATTGAGGCTCCCCATTTATCACTTTAACATTTTCCCTGGCTTTTACTAAGGTGGGGTCTTGGGGGTTCCGAAATTCACACGTGCGACCTCTAAGTCAGGCATGGCAACCACTTCGTCCTGCACCTCAGTCTCACCTGCCAGTACCGTTAAGGGAAAGTTATCCCCATTCTCTTGGGTCACCCCTACTGCCGGAACCGTACCCTCAGGGTCAAACGGTTCGGGGCACACATCGTACATATTGGCATCATCATGAACCTTATTTGCAGACGACCCTCGGTTTCGCCACAAGTCCCAAAATAGGGGAAAGTCTCTCCCGAGGATCACGGTGTGCATTAAGGACTTTACGACGCCCACCTCATGAGTGGCAAGTCCACACGGAGTCTCAAGTCTCACCGGGGCAATAGGATACTCCTTGGTGTCCCCATGCACACACACACACACAATGCCCATGCGACGGCCGGTGACGGTTGTGGGGTCAACCAAGCTGGAGTGCACCAGCGTAACCAAACTCCCCGAGTCCAGTAGAGCTGTCACCGCAAAGTCGTTCACCTTTATGTGGCATAAGGGCCGATCAGTCTCTGACACCGGTTCAGCAGAGCATACTGGCCGAGCGAACATCAACCTCCGCCGGGCAGAGTCACAGTCCATGGGCTCCACAGTGAGGGGACAGTTGGCAACAAGATGCCCAGGCTCATGACAGCGCCAACACCATATGGGGGCCCGGTCTCCTTGGGGTTCTACCCGGGACCAGACTGACCATTTGGGGCTCCTTCTCTGTCCCAAACGATCCCCCTCTGAGCCGCCTCCCTTTGGGACACTTTTGACACCCCTTACATACGGAACAGTCTTACCAGGGGTTCCGGTCGTCTTGCTGTTCCCGGGGTTGGAGCGTCCAGGAGGCACGCCTTGCAATAAGTCCTCCGTGGCTTTATACCTCTCGACGAGGCTCACAAGTTGTTCCACGTCCTGGGGACCCCCTTGTCCCATCCTGCGCTGGATTGCAGGGGGCAACGAGCGGATAAACTTGTCCAGAACCACTTTCTGTATGATCTCTGCCGGGGATGGCTCCTCCGGCTGCAGCCACTTTCTCACCAGGTGGAACAGGTCGTACATCTGGGAGCGAGCTGGCAGGTCGTCCGCGAAAGTCCAGGCGTGTACACATCGGGCCCGCACATGGGTGTCCACGCCCAAGCGCGCCAAGATCTCACCTTTGAGCTTATTATAGTCCTTGGCATCCTGCTCACTGAGGTCAAAATAGGCCTTTTGTGGTTCTCCCGTCAGGAAAGGCGCTACTACCTCAGCCCATTGAGGCGCCGTTAATTTCTCACTTTCTGCCACTCTTTCAAAGACCGCGAGATAGGCCTCAATGTCATCGGTGGCCGTCATCTTTTGTAGGGCCATCTGTACCGCGGTACGGGTGGTGAGGAGCGAACCAGACGACCTTTGCACACTTTGCACCACCGCCAGGACTTGTTCTTGCAGCTGTTGGTTAACCCGCTGTTGCTCCTGCAAGGCTAAATGATTGGCTTCTGCCAGGAGAGCATTAGTCTCAGCCTGAGCTATCATGGCCTCCTCATGGACCTTTTGCTGGGTCGCCGTCATCAGCGTCAACTGTTTCATCAGGTCCTCCATCTTGGCCGTATCGGGTTGCTGCGCCGTTGCAGCTTTCACCCAGGACATGGGGTTACAGCACTCTCCCGTCAATCCCTTGGGCGGTTGCCCTTAGCAACAGTTCTCCAGCTGCTGTAGCAGTATGTCCATTAATAGGTGTGTGTCTCTTTAAGACCGCTGCCCGCATCCAAACAACATGTGTGAGGAATAAGCGTTAGGATCGGTAGCAACCTGGGCATAAACAGTCAGAGACAGTGACACACGAGATACAGTCTGTAGTCCAGGCTTTGCTTTGGTTTATTTCAGTACAAGCAAAGCAAAAACACAGGCCTTAACATCAGGCCAACATAAAATAACTCCTGCTCGTCTGAGCACTGACTAGACATAGATTAACCCTGTCTACTCACTTGCAAACCAAATGCTTAATGCGTACAACCAGCCAGGCTCTCAGACCTGTAGAGGTCTCAGCTCTCCCCTCTAGGGCATGTAGGCCCAGGCTTTATAAGGCCTGGTACCAGCCTCACCTGGTACGTGGGAGTGGCCATCCCACCCTTCGCTTTGACCACTCCAGGAAAAGCCGGCCCGGATTATGTGGCTTGGAGCCACTTACATACTACAACATGGCAGTAACTTAATGTTACTGACACCTGACTGCCGGCTTCCTCCACCGAGCCCAGGCTGCTCGGGGGCACGTATCTGCCCAAGTGCTCCATAAAGCAGCATAGGAGAGCATCCTAGGCGAAATGTATCGGCCCTCCAGCACTTTGCCAGTCACTGTCTCACACTAGAGAAACATGGCGTGGATATCATTTTATTTCAAGAAACGCATTAAAAACAACACTACACCCCTATTAACAAAAATAAAGTCTTCACTAAATGATTCAACGCTTCTACGCCATTAAAAAGGCATTTCCTTATCTTCCCGTACAATGACCCACCTCATTCATATGCACAGAGGGGCAGTTATAACCCAACAACTAGCACCTCTTTCATACAGAACAGCCCAGATTGTGGTAGCTACTGGACAAGGCGGGAAGCATCACTTTATTGTACCACCACAATGCACCGCGGGAGACAAAGAAGTCACTCATCAATTTTTGTATCTACCAGACTGTCCAAAACCACTGTTGGAACAGGATATGTTGACAAAACTACAGGCCCAAGTATCCTTTCAACCGGACGGACAGATGACTTTACAACTTGGAGAAGATGTTCCAATTCCTGCCCGCATCTTCTCACTCACAGTTCCTGTCATTCATGAGCCAGATTACTCAGGACCCACCCTGGACCAAGTAATGAAAATACCAGGAGTATGAGCGGAAGATAATCCACCAGGACTCGCTCAGAATATACCCCCAGTCGCAGTTCAGCTGAAACCAGGGGCACAATTGGTGTCCATGAAGCAATAGCGTACGCCATCTGCTGCCTGCCATAGCATTGCACTGCATCTGGAGAAGTTTGCAAAGTATGTGCAGCATCCGAGGAGCAGGCCCTCAGCCGAGGAAACAGCGGGGTAGAGTCTTAACCTTGTCAAGGGGCAAGGCTACCATCTCCTCCTTAAAAGTAATTCGGAACCTGAGCTAGTAACCATGGTTGCCTGTAATCTAACTTGTCACTTGTGATGCCAACGTTCCTTCCTTTTCGGTGGAGCCCTATAATGTCAATTCCGGGAAATAAAGTAGTCCACGCACAAGGTACACTTTTCTGAACAGGAACCAGTAACATTCAGTTCTGCTCGTTGTCTTAAGTCTGTTTAGACAAACAGCAATACAACAGACTTAACTAGTAAATAGAGATGAGCAAATATACTCGCTGAGGCACATTACTCGAGCGAGTAGTGCCTTAGCCGAGTATCTCCCCGCTCGTCTCAAAAGATTCGGGGGCCGGCACCGGTGACAGGTGAGTTGCGGCGGGGAGCGGGGGGGGGGAGAGAGGGAGAGAGAGATCTCCCCTCCGTTTCACCCTGCTCTCCCCCCCCTGCTCCCCGCCCCCCGCCGGCCTCCGAATCTTTAGAGACGAGCGGGGAAATACTCGGCTAAGGCACTACTCGCTCGAGTAATGTGCCTTAGCGAGTATACTCACTCATCTCTACTAGTAAACACACTGTGAGAACAGTGCTGGATCAGGGAGGACCCTCGGGCATTACTCAACCACAGTCCCAATGATCTGTCAGTTCTGTCTCTCCCGGCAACTCTCTCTCTGTCTCCTGCCAGTCACTAACATTTCTCTCGCTTGCTAACGGTTCCTCTCTCCCGGACCGCCTCTCGGACTCTTCCATTTTCTAATCATCCGGTTCTCTTACTTAGGCAGACTGAGTCCTACATCGACTCGCTCTCTTTTTCTCTCCGGCCTGGACAACAGCAACAGCTGCAGCAGACCGACAGGCTGACCATGACTGCCGAAACAGAAAGCTAGACAGGGGCAGCCTTACCACGCATCACATGACTATACTTTTATACCACACCAGACAAAATGATACACTTTCCAGACATTAACCCTTTCATGCCTGCAGCCATCCAATACACATAAACCTGATGCATTCTACAAACAAGACAGTGCACGAGACAAACATAGAACATTCTAGAGGGGACCTCATTAACTCTGGGCCACTACATATGTTATCCTGAGGAGATGTCAATCACCCTGAAACACCTGCCTCTTGCCTGTACAGAAGCCTGTAACAACAGAGTGCCATCCAGTTTAAGATCTCAGAGCGGTAAATCAAGCTGTGGTTACTTTGCATCAGACAGTGCCCAAGCCATACACTTTGCTTAAACTGATACAGGGAGCAGCAACTCACTATACTGTGCTGGATTGGAAAGACGCTTTCTTCACCTTCAGGGTAATAGAGGACAGTGAGCTCATCTTTGCCTTCCAATGGAAAGACTCAAGAACTGGAGAAAAGTACCAGCTTACTTGGACCTGTTTGTGCCAAGGGTTCAAGAACTCATCCACGCTCTTCGGAGAAGCACTTGCTACTGACCTAGGGAAACTCTCTATCCCTTCCCAGCCAGGCAATGTATTGCTATAGTATGTGGATGACCTCCTCATAACAGAATCTACCTCTGAGTGATATCTGCAGAACACTGAGACAGTACTTCGTCATCTCTATGAAGCCAGATAAAAAGTGTCAAGGAAGAAGGCACAGATCTGCCAAACTGTCAAGTACCTGGGATTTCACATCTCACAAGGGAAGAGACAACTGGGAGTTGAAAGAAAACAGGCCATCTGCAATATCCCTGTACCAGCCACCTGAAGAGAAGTCAGAGAAATCCTTGGAGTTGCCAGATTCGGCAGAATATGGATACCTGGTTTTGCTGAAATGGCCAAACCCCTTTTTTGACGTGACAAAGGCAGGTAAAGATTCCCCCTTCTGCTGGGAGCAGGAACACACAAGGGCCTATGACAACATCAAGCAAGCTCTACTAAAAGCACCCATACTGGCCTTGCCTAATCTGGAGAAACCATTTATTGTGTATGTTCATGAGAAGAAGGGACTGACAATCAGTGTTCTCACCCAGATGATGCGATCATGGCATCAACTTGTTGCCTATCTCTCCAAACAACTTGACAATGTGGCCAAGGGATGGCCTCCCAACCTTGGTTATGGAGGCTGACAAACTAACCCTGGGTCAAGATCTTACGGTACGGGTACCACATTCTGTCCTAACTCTGATGGATGCCAAAGATCACCACTGGCTGACAAAATCCATTTTGTTACTAATGGTACTATTGGCAGAACTGTCGGATCAGCCAATAGTACCATTAGTAACAAAATGAATTTAAAGAACAAAAAAAACTGTATAAATTGTATGGCTATGAATGCAAGAAGTCTGATCGGTAAAGGGGGTGGGCTTAAAGCGAGAATGACGGATGAAAACTATGATATAGTCGGAATAACGGAAACATGGCTTGATGATAAGTGCAATTGGGCGGTGAATTTATAAGGTTACAACCTCTTCAGAAGAGACTGTGGAAACCAGAAAGGGGGAGGGGTATGTCTGTATGTTAAATCGTACTTAATGCCGAGGCTACAGGAGGATATGAGGGAAGGAGGTGAACACGTGGAATCTCTATGGGTAGAAATACAGGGAGAAAAAAAGAACAAAATCCTGGTAGGGGTTTTCTAAAGGCCACCAAAAGCAACAGAAGAAACTGAAACCTTACTACTAAGACAGATAGAAGAGGTGTCAAACCGTGACAAAGTAATTATCATGGGGGACATTAATTATCCGGATATAATATGGGAAAACGAAACCTGCAAATCTCAGAGAGGTGATAAATTATTGAGAACAATTAAAGATAACTACCTTACCCAACTTGTGCAGGAGCCAACTAGAAGGAAAGAAAAATGTCTGATCATTTCAGCGGGTCAAGAAGTGAAGCATGCCCCTGTTAGTGAAATGAATATGATTCCATGTTCTATGATTAGAACATTCCAAGGACCTAGATTGAATGTCTCAGGTCTTTGCGCCCTGTTCTCCTGTCTCTCTCTAAACAATTATTGTATCTTTGTATTCTGGGAAGTTAATCATGTAGGATTCTACTGCGTCTGCACTGCTTTTCCTTCAGCTGTGTGATGTAATGTTAAGGCCCATTTATGCACACAGATATCTTTCAAAAGATTGAAAGATCAGGTATCGTTTTGCACAAAGTACTAATAGGCACTAATTACTATTTCTACTTTATTAGCTTCATTTGCATGCAAATGAGCTTCTTGGAGCTGTTACAGAACTCGGCAGGAGGTCTGAGCTCTGTAATTAGCTCTATTGTTCAGCCATGGGCTCCCTGTGGCAAATTCAGCACCATGGGCAGCAGACACAGGTTGCGGTCCTACTTATCCGCTTTTCTGCTGGTGGGGCTGACAGCTGTAAAAATGTTATCAACTGTAATCAGCTCTTCCTGGGCAGAGCACAGCAAGTGGTCCTGCATATTAGCTGTTCTGCTGAATGACATTTTTAGGCAGAACTGAAAACCGTTGTTCGGTCAAACAGTGAAAGATGGGCACATTTAAACACAACAAATATCACTCAAAAGACAGCTTTAGAGTGAATTTTGAGCAATAATCGTTATGTCTAAATGGGCCTTTAGTCTCCTGAGCTCAGCTTATCTCTAATAAATGAATTTGGACCCCAACAGCATATTGTATAACAAATATTGGTTTGCATTAACACCCTTCTCATTCTGGAACTGTTAGAAGATGTGTGGGCCTCTACTCAAGTGGCAGTCATTCACTGTAAAGAAAATCAGAAGGGAGACTCATTGCACAGGGAAACAGAAAAGCAGATGCTGCTGGCAAGCGAGCTGTCACTCTTGGTATCTACGGGAAGATTAACGGTGTTCCTGCTACGTTCTACATGGCGCCCCTCTGCAATCCCAGGAGCTTCAAGTTGTATCATCATTTTCCATAAACCATTCTTGTATGACGCGGCATTATCTAACAATGGTCATATCAGACCCCACATATAAGCCAGCCAGTATCTTCAAAACCACACTGTTATGACTGCTGCCGGTTTCTCCAAGTCAATCCATCTTACAGCATCCTTAGATTCTCGCAGAAGGGAGTATTTTGGTTGCAATTTATCTAGTTTTCGGCAATACTTCCAGTATCTACCTTTTCACTTTCTGAGGATGGAACAATTCTGGATTGTTAACGGGCTGCAGCAGCCTGTGACGTCCTGTAAATAGTCTAGTACAGCTTGTAATCATTACATCAGCGAGAGGACTCGGACCGGTCCGCGGGGGAGGGGCATGAGCTGGTTTATTACTTGTAAGCATGAGGAACACAAATATAAAAGAAACCTTTAAGTCAGACAACCCCTTTAATCTGCGTTACAAATTGCCTTTGGAGCCTCCATCAAAGATTCCATCAATTCTACTGTAAACAATGCAGCGTTATTACCACTGGTAACATGAAGAGTAATGGCTACTATGTCCATCATGTGACCCATCGGGCCGCCTGTCATGGTTGGTTTTCTGTTCCTATGATGGCACAGAGGAGGATAAATGTTTAGCTCAGATGTAAACCTGGCCTTGTGCTGTGCTGATAATGTATTCATATATTTAGGTTCCTGGTTTCACCCAAGAACATCAACCCCCCCCCCCCCCACCGGCTGGCAGGATGCCGATTGTCTAACTGGCAGACACAAATGGGATATGCAAAATCTCTGGGCTGTAAATGGGGCCAGAATCGTGCGGCAGCATCTTATTACATGCCGATGTGTCCCGCATCACATGTCCACCAATGTGAAGATAAAATGCTGATGACTTATTTTCACTCTCGTTTCTTTGCCACATTTTCTTCTTAAAGGGGTTGTCCGGCCGCCCAAAGTGATGTTATTTTCATTAATGCCCTGTAGAGTAAATATTTCAGATGGTGACGCCGAGGTAGTTCCCATGATGCACTGCTCCCTCTCCTCCTCAGTGTGTGCACTCCCGATTATGCCCGTCACATGAATGGAAGACCGGCGTCATTATGAGAGACGCACACTGTGATGGGGAGAGCGATATCGGGCTGTGAGGGATGGCCTGATATAGCTGTCTCCCTCCGTGCGAGTCCCCACTGCTTGCAATGGAGCCGGCAGCGCACCAGCCTCATTCAAAGCAATGGGAGAGCATTGCTATCTCCTGCTAGAGCTGTGACAGCTGTAGCAGGAGATTCCTTCACCTCCCCGGTATGTCCCCTCATCAGTGGACACTGTGACAATGATGTGATAACAGTGTCCCAGTGTCCAGTGATGAGGGGACATGCCGGGGAGATGAAGGAATCTCCTGCTACAGCTGTCACAGCTCTAGCAGGAGATAGTGATGCTCTCCCATTAAAAGTTATGATAAAAGATTGCTATCTTCTGCTAGAGCTGTGACAGCTGTAGAAGGAGATTCCTTCATCTCGCCGGCATGTCCCCTGATCACTGGACAGCAGTGTCGCATCATTGTTACACCATTGTTACAGTGTCCAGTAATGGAAGATGAAGGAATCTTCTGCTACAGCTGTCAGAGCAGTAGCAGGAGATTGCAATCCTCTCCCATTGAAAGTAATTAAATGTGAAAGTAACACCACATGCTCTCACACAGTGCCCCCCCACAGTTCCCCCATACAGTGCACCCACAGTGCCACCACATAGTGCGCACACACAGTGCCTCCATATAACATAGTGCCACCCATGGTGCCCCCACATAGGGCCCACACATAACATAGTGCTCCCACACTGTCCTCACATAGTGCTCCCACATAGTGCCCCCAAATAATACACCTACATAGTGCCCACACATAGTGTTCCCACAGTGCCCCCGCATAACATAGTGCCCCTACACAGTGCCCCCCCATGGGGATCTACATAGTGCCCCACATGATAATCCCACAGTGCCCCCCAAGAGACCCCACATAACACAGTGCCCCCACATGGTGCTCCCACAGTCCCCCACATAGTGCTCCTACATAGTGCTCTCACATAGTGCCCCCTCATGGTACTCCCACAATGCCCTCCCCCAGTGACTCTACATGACATTGTGCTCCCACATAACAACTTGCCCCCACATGGTACTCCCACAGTGCCCCCACATAACATAGTGCTCCCACATAACACAGTTCCTCCACATGGTGCTCCCACATTCCCTAACATAGTGCTCCCACATACTGCCCCCTCCAGTGACCCCACATAACATAGTGATCCCACATAACACAACGCCCCCACATAATATAGTGTCCCCACATGGTGCTCCCACAGTGCCGCCATATAACATAGTGCCCAACACAGTGCCCACATAGTGCTCACACACACTGCTGCCACAAAACATGGTGCTCCCACTTGCTGCCCCCACAGTGCGCCCCCACATAACATAGTGCCGCCACAGTGCCTCCTGAGTGCGAGCACATAGTGCCCACACAGACTGCCCCCACATATTGCTCCCACATGGTACTCCCACAGTGACCCCACATAATATAGTACACCCACATAACACAGTGCCCCAACATAACATAATGCCCACACATGGTGCTTCCACAGTGCTCCCATATAACATAGTGCCCCACATAGCACGGTGCTCTGACATAGTGCCCCGACAGTGTGCCCCCAGATAACATAGTGCTCCCACGTAACATAGTGCCTCCACAATAGTAGCCACAGCAGTAATCGTGCCCCCACAATAGTAGCCCCAGCAGCATCAGTGCCCCAACAATTACAGCTGCACCAGCAATAGTGCCCCCACAATAGTAGCCACAACAGCAATAATGCCCCCACAATAGTAGCCCCAGCAGTAATAGTGCCCCCACAATAGTAGCCACAGAAGCATCAGTGCCCCCACAATTATAGCCACAGCATTAATAGTACCTCCACAATAGTAGCCACAGCATTAATAGTACTCCCACAATAGTAGCCTCAGCATCATCAGTGCCCCAACAATTATAACCACAGCAGTAATAGTGCACCCACAATAGTAGCCAGAGCAGTAATAGTACCCTCACAATAGTAGCCCCAGCAACATCAGTGCCCCAACAATTATAGCTACAGCAGTAATAGTGCCCCCACAATAGTAGCCACAGCAGTAATAGTGTCCCCACAACTATAGTCACAGCAAAAATAGTGACCCCCAGTAATTGCCCAAGCAGTGGTAGAAACCCTCAATAATTGTCCCAGCAGTAATAAATATTGGGAGTCACTATTATTGCTGGGGCAATTATTGGGAATCACTTTCACTGTTGGGGCAGTTACCCTCTACAATTGCCGCAGTAGAAATAGTGCCCCCATTAGCTATGATACAGACGAGAAAGATGTTTGGCGAATTCTCTTGAAGAAGATGGACACTGAAGTTCCAGTTTGGTCGGGTTCAGGTCGGACTCTGTGCAGCCGGTTCAATCGTGGAACATCCATATCCTCAAAGCAACATAAAACAACGTTGGATTTGTGACAAGATTTTCCTCAGTGGTCCTCGTACAATCTCTGGAGCAAAGAAATGCCCCAGCTTGGCAAGGGTGACACCATTGTGCAGACTCTCCTCCAGCTCCGTATGGGGCCACAGCTCCTCATTGAGGCAGGACTCCATCCAGCTGCAGGGAAACCAAGAGTCACCATGATTACACAAGAGAACAGAGGAGACTCCAACCATCAGCCGTAGTCGCATCTTTCTCACCACTTCGTCTCCTCCAGATGACACAGTGTCTGCCATCTTGAGGATCTGTGGCTTTGATATCCCACCGGTGGAGACTTCTTAAGGCTCATTTTTCGACAAAGTGGGGTCTCCTAGGAGGGGACCTCCAAAAGAAGTAAGTGCTTGTATAGAAAATTGAAAATATCTACATATATATATTTTACACTTCATCCCTATAAGGAGCGCGGGACTACTAGTTTTTTGGAGGGGTTTTCTGTCCCAGTAGTACTAGTAACCCCCAATAGTTGCCCCAGTGGTAATAGTGACATCAGCCGCCACCCTCCCCTCCCCTTGACACTGCCCCCAGTCGTGATAATGACACCCCTTTCCCTGCACGACAAGTACAATGACAGCACCCCCATCCCTCCTCACCCCCTGACAATTACGGTAGCACCCTCCACCTAGCCCCTCCAGGATAAGTACACTGACAGCACCCCCAACCCCCCCAGCGCCACAAGTGCCATGACAGCCCCCCCCGACAAGTACACTAATAGCCCCCCTGACAAGTACACTAACAGCTCCCCCCCTGACAAGTACACTGACAGCACCCCCCACGGTGCGACAAGTACACTAGCAACACTCCCATCCACCTCCCCACAAGTACAGTAACAGCAGCCCCCATCCACAAGTACTCTGACCTGACAGCACCCCTCACCCCCACAAGTAGACTGACCGCACCCCCAACTCACCCGACAAGTTCACCAACAGCACCCCTTACCTCCCCCCCCTGGCACGACAAGTACACCGACAGCACTCCCCCCCTTCGACAAGTACACTGTCAGCACACCTTCCCCCTCCCTCCCAGTAACAGTTACCATCTGCTGCTTAATAGTCCCCGCTAGACGCTTCTGATCCTCACCGCGGCTGTCCAGGAAAGAAGCACGATCACGGCCTGACAGCAGCTACTGTGCATTTGCAAACTGTACCAGGCTCGTCCACAGGCTTACAATCTCTACTGCACATGCCCGATGAGGGGAGGAGCCGGCTGCAGGAATTTGTTGGATCTAGGGACGGTGAGATCATCAACATGGGGGGGGGGGCGCTGCTGTAGGTAAGTATATAACTTCTGTATGGCTCATATTGAATGTACAAAGTATGATTCAAAGTGCATTGTAAGTGTAAGCCGTGTACCGGGGTGGGCTCCCCAGGATACAGCGAAGTCACAAACAAGAAAAACGTCTCTGACACCAGTTCAGGTGCAAACCGAATTTTAATAAAGCCCTGTGGCCCAAGTGACCACAAACAATAGGTAACCCGACAAAACTCACATACACTCAGCCAGATGGCGGAGGCCCTTGTGCTGTACAGCGCTGTACTCCCCAAAGGGCGCTACTATAATAGACTATGCTTTTACCTAGCGGGCAGGCCTAAATAAACCGGCCCCTTGTTACCTATTAATACCGCTACTAAGGAACAAAGGAAAGGGAGAGCGATCTGAGTACCGGCGGTGCAGCACAACAGCTTACAGACTTACCCACACTGACTCTATCCCCCCAGCCCAATACAATAAGGGACATGTATAAAGAACAGCGGCCATATAGCCTGGTGAAGGTTCTCCAGAAGCTTCTTACTGACGGCTGGATGTGGCCTGCCAGCCACTATGCCGATCCCACTGAAGTGTGGCCTGCCAGCTACTATACCGATCCCGCTGAAGTGGGGCCTGCCAGCTACTATACCGATCCCGCTGAAGTGTGGCCTGACACGGTCCATAACCCTACCTAATCTAACTACAGGCCAAGACACAGTCCCAAGTAACTTGGCGCCAAAATATGGTGTCTTGCGTGCCTGTAGACCGGCCTGCTGTATGATCAGCCAAAAAGTCTAGACGGATGAGGGGCTCCTCCAGAGCAGCGTGCGGTACAGCAGAGAGCCATTACTCACTTCCTCAGCGGCATCCAGTATTGGACACACAATAGCCAGTCTCGCTCCGGTTGTTCAGCAACATCCCCGGCAGCAAGTCTTCTCCCATCCGGCGGGCATCTGGTCAAAATCTGAACCCGCTGCAGCTCCGGTCCCTTCAGGATACGACCTCCTTCCCTCTTCCGTAGCGCCACTCAGATCGCTCTTTCGACCAACTGTCCCCTCACAGTGTACGCACGCTTTTTAATTTTTTCTCTTCCCGTGCGCACGCTGTAACCAGGCAACGGGTGCTCCAATCACAGGCTACCATGGTCCTGTCACCTCACAGCTTGACCAAAATCTTTTCTGCAGAACAGCGACCTCTTGTGGACAAATAATAAACACACAGTAGTGGACTATTTACAGTAACAAGAACAATGTACACATATCGGAGGCTGTCTCACCCTCTCACATAAGGCCCATACGGACAACCCCTTTAATTCATGAACCTCTCAGATGTCTGATTTCTTCATGAATTTGGATCTTGGTGAATCTCTTCTCTTATCTCTGCTGTAAACTCTTTATTTTCAATAAATTTCTATTGAATTTCTTTTTAAAAAAGAGGAATAACAGAGGAATTTACTGCAAGTAACAACCCAACGCTTTATATGTGACCACAATGTAGGCCCTAAATATACAGCAGAAAGGATCTACCTCGTTTTCCCGAAAATAAGGCCTACCCTGAAAATAAGCCCTACCCAGGCCTAGGACATGGAGCAGTAGGACTTGCCTGCACAGAGCTCCCGCTGGACCCCGGCTAAAAAGACACTCACATCGCATCCACGGACGCAGCAAAGATCCCATGGGCCGTATAAAGAAGCAGGGAGACCGGGGGACTCCCGAAAATGAAGACACAGGACCGCTGGACGCATATTTGGCTCACCTGCCGAGACGGCCGGGATGGAGGAATCCAAGATGGCACTGCCGCCCATAGAAGGGGGAGGAGCCACACCACTGCTCGCAGCCGGATCCACACAGACCGCTCCCAGGTACTCACCAGCGGCGCTGAGCAGTCACAAAAGCCCCCCAGACACTAAAGTGCAGAAGACTGCTTCCCCACAGCCCCAGAGGGAGCCCAGACCGGCCAAGAGCCTCCCGCGGCAGGCTCCGCCCACTATGTCCGGCGCCATCCCAAAGAAGGGATCAGCAGCCCGGGCCCATAGAGGTGTTCCCCCAGACCCTCCAGCATGCAGAGACCCCGGAAAGGGGGAGAAAAGAAGCTCTTCTGCAGCACCCCGGTCCCAGGGAATGCAAACACTGACCAGAGATACACAGAGCAGAGTGAGTAGGAGCCCAGGCTCCCAGAGGGGGGAGGGGAGAACCAGCGCACCCCTGACCATATCAGCTCAAGGGGAAAAAGCCCGCAGCCAGACTTCAATAAGAGCAAGCCCTGCAACCCCCCCCCCCCCCCGCCCCCCCAGAACGCGGCGTCCCAGACGAGCAGCCCTATGGAGACCCCGGAAGCTCCCCCCCTTTAGCCTTCGCATCACCAGTAAATGGAACCAGGCATCGGGTACACCCTAAACCCACCCTGCAGACAGACACGGATGACGACGACGCTGCCAGCGACAATGAATGGGACTGGAAAGCCCACCTAAAAAGCATCCCCACAAGAAATGAAGTGGATGCCCTACTGAAAATGGCGACTAGCTCACAAATGCAAGCCATTAAAGCTCTGCAAGCCGACATAAAACATATTGGCCACAGAGTTACCGAATCAGAGGAGGCGCAAATCCAACTGCAGTCACAACTCACCGAACACCACAGAATCTTGCAAGACCTCTCCTCGCAAATCACCAACATCCTAACCCACCTCGACGATATGGAGAACCGCACCATAAGAAATAACATCTGTATTAGAGGCTTAAGAGAGGAGGTAGAACCAGCTCAACTGGAGAACTGGGCATTAAAGAGCATCGGCGACATCCTGAACAGACCCGAAGATAACCCAATGGAGATCGACAGGATTCACAGAGCCTTGGGGCCTAAAAGCACTGACCCAGCAAGACCCCGAGATGTCATCTGCAGAATCCACTTCTACAGAGACAAAGAAGAGCTCCTCAGAAGAATCCGGGAAACAGGTCCCCTAACTTACAAGGACATTAACCTGTTAGTGTTGCCAGACCTATCAAGGAGAACCCTCCAGCTCCGTAGAGCCCTGGAGCCCATCCTGACGGCGTTAAAAGAAAGAAACATCCCTTACCGCTGGGGATTTCCCTTCCAGCTGCACGCCAGAATAGATGGGCGTTCAGCCACATTCAGGGGCCTAGGCGACCTTCCGAGATTCCTGGCCAAACTCGAACTTCCGATGATTGCTATCCCCGAATGGCCTAAAGTTGACGCGCCAGACCCGCTACCTCCGAGAGAAGAGTGGCATCTAGTTAGCTCAAACCGGAAGCGCTAGCTTGAAGAAGCAAGACACCCCCTTTCTTGCCCCCTTACTCCTGCTGCCTGCGCTTGTAGGCTATAGTCGGAGAACATCTTGTTAAAGTCCGTGGATGTCCTGAAACACACCCCCATGTGGGTTCAACGTTGGACGCCGGGGTGTGGGGGGAACCGAAGCTTGGTGTCCGGGCTTAACTTCCCCCACTCTAGGCCAGCAGCACGAGTTGCTGCAACTTAGTTAAAAACTCTTTCCGCAGCCCTACCAGCTGCGTGCAACCATTGCCTGGGGGCGGGGTCTTCCCTGGCCTAAGACCTCGTCTCAATATGTTTACTGTTCAATTTGTTTCCTCCCTCCCTCCTTTTCCCTCCCTTCCCTGGCTTCTCCCCTCTCTTAAACATTCACTCCCAAAGGTCCTGCACCAAACAACCACGAGGCTACCACCTCACCATTACAGGCGATGTCCCCAAGGAGGTAAGCAATGGCAACCGTGACAATAAGCTCATAGAATGCGAGGGGCCTTAACAGCCCCGGAAAAAGGAATCAGATTTTATATAGCCTCCACAAAAAAAAATCATGATTGCCTTCTTCCAAGAAACCCATTACACTACTTCAAGCATACCTGCATGCCAGAATAGATACTACCCGTATTGGTTTCATGCTCCCCACCCAAACCGCAAAGCTGGAGGAGTCTCCATAGCCTTCCACAGATCTCTTAAACCACAGATTTTAGCGGCAGAAAAAGAGGAGGAGGGGAGATATCTATTCCTGAAACTTAAGCTGTTAAATGAAACATATACCCTGGTTAACTTTTATTTCCCTAACCAGGGCCAGGTCCTATTTGGCTCCAGAGCTCTCCGGAAACTATCAGAGTTCGCTGGCAACACGGCCATCATCGTCGTCGGCAACTTCAACATGGTTATGGACCCATACCTGGACGCTTCCTTGGGGCGCTCCTCGATCTCGTTCTCGGCCATACGCAAACTCAAGAAATTACTGGTGAGTCTACACTTGGTCGACCTGTGGAGATCACTCCATCCGGCCGTCAAGGACTATAGCTGCCACTCAAGACCACACAATGCGTACAGCAGAATCGACTATATTTTCATCTCCCACAAGTTGTTAGATGAGGACCCAAAATGTAGTATGGGGAACTTCCTATGGTCCGACCATGCTCCAGTACTAGGAGAGCTCAACCCGATCAAGCAGGACTATAGAGGATTTAACTGGAAATTAAACGACAATTTACTTAAAGACCCCACCTGCATGGCTGAGATAACTAAGACGATAACCACCTTCCTGGAGGCCCACACAGCCGACACAACCCCAGCGCCACTAAAATGGGAGGCATTAAAATGCACCCTGAGAGGAGTGTTCATCTCACATGGCTCCAGACTTAAAAAGGAATGTACACGTAGGCTTAAACAGCTGTTCCAGGATCTGGAGTCACGTGAGACAGCCAACAAGGCTCAGAGATCAGAGGCCCTACTAATGGAAATCACCAACATTAGACACGAGATTCTGGCCATACTTGACCAGAAAACCCTGAATATAAGGGATAGATTCTGAGCGGGGTACTACGAGTACGGCAATAAGAGCGGAAGGTGGCTGGCTAGGGCACTACGCCCCCAAACCTCACAAACGAACATCATGTCCATCTGCGACCAATCTGGGGCTGAGGTTCACGCTCCAAGCGAGATCCTAGAAGCCTTTAGGGCTTACTATTCCAAACTCTATAATATACCCTGCCGGGAGAAGCCAGAAGAACCTATCCAGAGTGAGCTCACAGCCCAGTACCTGCAACAATATATACACAACACCATCTCGGGAGCTGACTCTGAAGCCCTAGAGAGCAATTTATCGCCCTCGGAATTCTCCCAGGTTTTGCGGGACCTGAAACTGGGGAAAAGTCCCGGCCCAGATGGGTTCACACCAAGGTTCTATAAATTGCTCGGTGATCAGTTATCGGAGCCTATGCTGGCCGCCTTTAACGCCGTCACTAAGGGATGCCCATTTCCTCCCCAGGCACTGCAGGCCAACATAGCGGTGATCCTGAAGCCCGGAGGGGACCCTCTCTCATGCAAAAGCTATAGACCTATCTCCCTCATCAATAGCGACCTGAAAATATTCTCAAAAATGCTGGCCAACAGACTAAACCCCCTTATCCCATCTCTTATCCACATCGACCAAGTTGGGTTTGTCCCGGGGAGGGAGGCCAGAGAAAATACGATCAAAACAATATCACTGATCAACAAAGCTCGTAGCACACACACTCCCCTATGCCTTCTCGCAGTCGACGCCGAGAAGGCCTTCGACAGGGTGAGATGGTCTTTCCTAGAGCACGTGATGAGGAAGGTAGGTCTAGGCTCGAGAGCCCTTTCTTGGATCACGGCCCTGTATAGCAACCCCTCTGTGCATATTAGAGTGAATGGCCTCCTATCAGAGCCCTTCCAGATACGGAATGGGACTAAACAGGGCTGCCCGCTCTCCTCGCTATTATATATCCTAGCGATGGAACCGCTGGCAGCAGCCCTGAGGGGAAACCCCGACATCCGGGGTTGCCGGGCAGAGGAGGAGAACAAAAAAATTCTATCTTTGCAGACGACCTACTGCTCTATGTCACGAACCCCAACACGTCCCTCCCGGCAATCTTAGAGGGATTAACTAGCTATGGGAGACTCAACAATTTCAAGATAAACCCCCAAAAATCCGAAATACTCAACGTTTCTATACCAACAACGGAGGCCAACTTGTTAAGCAAGACCCTCCCCTTTATATGGAGAAAGGACTCCTTAAAATATTTAGGTATAAATATCCCAGCAAACCCGGGCGACACCTTCGACCTTAACTTCAAACCCCTACTCTCCATATTCGAATCAGAATTGACAGGATGGTCCAACCTCCAACTTTCATGGTTCGGTCGGATCAACTCCCTTAAAATGAATATCCTGCCCAGAATCCTCTACGTCTTTCAGACTGTACCACTAGATATCCCTAAGAGTTTCTTCACCCTTCTACAGAAGGCGCTGATGAGATTCGTATGGAGAAACTCCTCACCGAGAATTAGCTACAGGACCCTTACCCGACCGAGGTCAGCGGGTGGGGTAGACCTGCCAGACCTTGAACTCTACCACAAGGCAGCAATAGGGAAATGCATCTTAGACCTATACCACTACCCGGACAAGAAAACATGGGTGACATTAGAAACCCACCAGAATAACCTAAACCTGGGGGGCGCATTTTGGGTCCCGGTAAGAGTGGACTGGAGAGGGCAGGTGGCCTTCCCCCTCGCCTTAACCCTTCTGGGAGCTTGGAGCCGAGTAGTCAAGAGTAGAAAGCTAATAAATGTATCGGGCCCATTAACACCTCTCTCCGGAAACCCCCAACTCCCAGCCACTCTAACAGCAACAGAATTATCTATCCTACTAGACATATCAAAGCCACAAGCCCGGGAGGTCTGGGGACCAAGCGGTATGCGCCCACTATGCGAATTAGTAGGAGCCCGCAGAGCAAAACCGGGCGCCTGGATGCAATACTTACAGGTGAGGGACTACCTAAGAGCGTTTGGCGACCCCGGACCACTGAGCTCAGAGCTTACCCCATTCGAGAGGCTCTGCGTCAGTCCTGACTCCCCCCTCATGCAATATCTCTGCTGTACGGATTGCTGGTCAAAGCGAGGTTGGGAACGTCACGTTTGCCATGGGAGACGAGATGGGAGGAAGCGCTGGGCAGGCAGATTCCCGGAGAGCTCTGGAGCAAATCATACCAGCTAACCCACAAATTGTCCATTTCAACAAGAGCCCAGGAACTCAACTACAAAATCGTCACATAGTGGTACAGAACTCCGGACAGACTCCACAGAATCTTTCCGGAAGTCTCAAATGAATGCTGGAGATGCGGCTCTGAGGTAGGAGACATGCTACACATCTGGTGGTCATGCCCGCTAATTGCGCCCCTTTGGGGAGACATCGCCAAGGTCTATGAAAAGACCTGTAGGTCCTCGGTGTCCCTGAACCCCGAAATTGCCCTCCTTTCTATGCTCCCAGGCCCTATTTCTAGGACCAAAAAAAGCCTACTAAGTTATTTTATCATGGCCATGCGCCACATCATCTCCTAACATTGAAGGCGAGGGGGAGGGATTCCGAGGACTACATGGGTGGAAGCAGTTGAAAACATCAAGTATATGGAGGACCTTCGGAATAGCGAGGCCACACCAAACCCTTCAATAGCTGACACACGGGACGTCTGGACGCCCTGGATAGATTTTAAAGGCTCCCCATTCTTTCCCAAATGGCTGGTTGACGGGTCCCTATAGATAACAATGAAAAACTCGCCTGTGTACTGACACGGCCTCTTCCCCAGCTGGCCCCACAATATCCCCCATCCCATTAACAACAGCTGCCTCACGAGATGAGGAGATAGCCAAATCCCCCCACCCCCTTTCCTTGCCCTTCTTCCCCTACTCTCCCCCCCCCCTCCTTCTTCTACCCCTAATGTTCCTTTTGTTGTACCCTGTTTTTCCTACTGTTCTAGATAGAAAATAGGTCTGCAATGCACAGTATTCAGTCTTTCGGGGAGAATGGAAACTCTACAGCTGTGAATTTTGTGGCGCGGGTGTATCCCCCTGGGGAGGGCCTTACCCGCATCTGCCCACAGGATTAGAAAATGCTCCCCCGCATGTTCAAATAACTACACCCTTTTAATTCAATGTTTTGTTGCTGACTTGAAAATTCAATAAACATATTTTGAAAGAAAATAAGCCCTACCCAGATTTTTTGGGATGACTTAAAATATATACTGAAAATAAGCCCCAGCTGCATTACATTAAAAAAAGGGAATACTTACCTAGCAAGATCGATCCAGGTCCTCCTGCTGCCGCCTATAGCTCAGCTGTGCGTTCTACAGTTCTCGTTCACACACAGAAGATCATTTCTTGGTTATGGGATACATAAATCCCACCTCCAGGAAGCGATGGCTCCTATTGGTTCTCGAGCACTGCTCAGCCAATCCATGCAGCGCTTGATGAACTAATGCAATGGCTGTGATTGGTTCATCGACTGCTGTTCAGCCAATAAACGCAGCGCTCGATGAACCAATCATAGCCATCGTGTTGTGGCGGGGGGATTTATGAATTGGCCAATCAATGCCACGGCTCAGCGTGTTGTAGGTCCAGAGAGCAGCGGGAAAGACCTGGACTGAGCCTGGTAGGTAAGTATAATTAGACATCCCCCGAAAATAAGAGCCAGTGCCTGTTTTGTGACAAAAGTTAATATAATACAGGGTCTTATTTTCAGGAAAACATAGTATCATTATGACAACTGTCCATTAACGGGTTAATAGTGACTGATCTTGTGCTGTGCAGCCCCACCCTGTAGTCAACAGAAGAAAACCCGCCCATGGGTCTATGACGGTCAGGAAGTAGTAGTTTCATTTCTCTCTTCCTCCGTCAGCCATGGCGTCTGCTGCTGTGAGAGACGAGCTGCTCTGCTCCATCTGTCTGAGCACTTATACAGATCCTGTAATGCTGAGATGTGGACACACCTTCTGCCGGGTCTGTATTCATCGTGCGCTGGATACACAGGACGAGGCTGGAGTTTATTCCTGTCCTGAATGCAGAGAGGAGTCTCAGGAGCGGCCGGAACTGATAAGATGCTTAGCTCTGTGTAACATCATGGAGAACTTCCTGATTACTCCTCCGACACAGACGGAAGCCGAGATCTTCTGCACTTACTGTGTGGACTCTCCTGTACCGGCTGCTAAATTCTGTCTGATGTGTGAAGCTTCTCTGTGCAAGAAACACCTGAGAGTTCATAGTAAGTCAGCAGAACACGTCTTATGTGAGCCCAGAGCCAGCCTGGGGAGCAGGAAATGTTCTGTCCATAAGAAGATCCTGGAATATTACTGCACTGAGGACGCCGCTTGTATCTGTGTGACCTGCAGTCTGGCCAGAGAACATCTGGAAATACAGAAGGACGAGCTGTCCAGGAAGATGAGACACATGGAGGAGCTGTGTAACATGACTGATCCACTGACTGTCTTACAGGAACCAGACACCGGGGACTTGTATGATCCTGAGGACACGGTGGGACATGATGGAGGTGATGGGGACACGGGGGGACATGATGGAGGTGATGGGGACATGCGGGGACATGATGGAGGTGATGGGGACACGCGGGGACATGGTGAACCGCTTCATGATGTAGATGGTCGGGATGTGGCGGTGATCTCAGACACATTACACACATTATGTGACATAGTAACAGATATAAGGAGGGGGATCTATGTGGAGGGTCCTGCAGACATATTACTGGATGTAAACACTGCTGGTGATAATATCCATATATCAGATGACCTGAAAACGGCAACCTGCACAGTACAGAACCAGAACCATCCAGAAACAGAAGAGAGATTCCAGTATCATCAGGTGATGAGCAGGAGGGGATTCTCCTCAGGACGACATTACTGGGATGTGGAGTGCAGTAGATCAGGGGGGTGGATGGTGGGGATGTGTTACCCCAGTATAGACAGGAGGGGGCAGCAGTCATACATTGGCTATAATAACAAGTCCTGGTGTTTGTGGAGGTCTTATAGTCAGTATTCAGTGATACATGACAGGAAAGAGATCCTGTTACCTCACATTATATCCAGTAATAGATTCAGGATCTGCCTGGATTATGGGGTCGGGCGGCTGTCCTTTTATGCGCTGTGTGACCCCATCAGACACTTACACACCTTCACTGCCTCCTTCACCGAGCCGCTTCATGCTCTATTATGTCTATTTAATGATTCAATAACAATATTGGGAGAAGCAACAACTGGGAGAAACCATAATAGAAACTGACCAGAGACAGGACTGAAAGACAACCTGATTGGTAGATCAGACAGCCAATGGGATGAATGAGGTGGGGCTGCAGGGGATTATAACCAAAGCCAGGCCCACTTGACCATTTTCCCGGAGTAGGGGACTGCGTATCCCTGCGTATTGTCATGTTCTTACACGGTTATGCCTGCACATGTACACGTATTTTACTCACGCTGTCCTGCGCCGGCTGGCTGGTTTCTTCTTTTTTTCACTTTCCTTCTCCTGTCTCCTGGCAACATAAAACCGCCATACATATGTGATGTAATTGTGTAAGCGCTGTGTTGTGAACGCACCCATAGAGAACAATAGGGCTGTTATGTGCAGTATATGCGGTAAAATAGAACATGCTGCGCTCTTTATTACGCACATAACATACGCAATAACATATAGTCAAGCGTGAGCGGAACAGTGAAAGCAATGTCCTTTCATTGACAGCTTTTGCGCGTATTATATGCGTGCGCTGTTAGCGCGATGGAATGCTACAGCTATATTCTTGTGCTCCGAATCCAACGGGGTTCAGTTCGAGCTGCTTGAAGGATCATAGACTCGGTCACACAGCATTCTGTGTAATCAGCTGATTCTCCCTTTATTAGAAAAAAATAGAAATATTTATACGTTTTTTTAGACTCAGACATTGAAAACGAGCCGAACAACAGCCCTTATTTATAGAGAGCGAAGGGCAGGATGGCGCAGGAGAGACCATTGGGACTTCTCTCACAGTACATTGTGGGTGTTATACTCAATGCACATATGTTGGTGCCCGGCCTATCTGACCGCTGTCCTTATGACTAGATCACATGTGGGGGATCCGCTGTGATTGTATTCTGGGTGTGATCCCTGTGTCTCCTTATGGATAATCCTCCGTGTGTCATTGCTGTTTATCCCAATGATGTCTGATCTACTACATCACATGAACCAGCACTCCCATTTTACCAGGATTGTCCCCCAAAAAAGAGCGCTAAGTGGGTGAAGTCCATGAATATCTGCATAAAGGTGGCATCCTGATATGTTTGTGGGGTTCCTGGGTAGATCAGGTCGGGTTCAAGACTGGGTTCACACGGGACTGAAATCTCGCGGAATGACCGCACGGAAATACTGCGAGATTTCTGCGAGAGAAATGCAGCTTCAAAACTCATGGCCTTTCGTTGCGGGTTTAGGAGCGGCTTCACCGCCTGCATTCCGCTGCGGCCATCTCTCCCCATAGAGAGGAGAGAATCCACTGCGGAAGCGGGGAAATAATTGATATGCCACGTCTTTGAGTTCCGTGTGGCTTGTCAATCTCAGTGCGGCTCGGTCGCAGCGTATGGATGAGATTTTTCTAAATCTCCTGCACTTTGCTGGCTCCATAAACTACAGTATTGGGCTCAAAGGTGAGAGAACGGGGAGTCCAGGGAGCGGTGTACAATACTCACCGGGTGCCCCGCTCCAGCGCTGCATCCCCGCGCACACATAGTGTGACTCTACAGCCGACTCTGTGCTCACGCTCTCCCAGACAGAGCGGGCTGAAAACAGTTACGGCTGACACCCACTCGCTTTTTTTCCCTTTTAGCGCTGCATTTTTTTCAATGGGACTTTCTAATGTTAAAATCGCATCACACAAAAATGACAGAAGCAAAAACTTGCGATTTTAACATTAGAAAGTCCCATTGAAAAAAACGCAAAAACCCACTAGTTGTAGAAGCCCTGAGGGCGCGATCACATGACAGATTTTAAGTTCAGTATTTTGTGAGCCAAAACCAGCAGCGGGTCCAAAATCTGGAAGGACGGTACCTCTCCCCATTATACTGGCTCTCCACTCCTGGTTTTGGCTCACAAAAAGCTGAACATAAAAACTGTCATGTGATCGCGCCTTACTGTGTGCGCACCGACTTCACGGAGACACAGCGCCGGAACGAGGCGCCCGTTGAGTGTCAAACACAGCTTCCCGGACTCCCCGTTCTCTCACCTTTGAACCCCGTAATGTAGTTTATAAGGCTGACAGGTGGTGACCGGTTCCCTTTAACCCGACTGCAGTTTGAGGTATGCTGCCACGTGCAGAGTGGCCTCACTAGTAATAGTGTCTCCTATACCAGCCTCAGCAATAATAGTAGCATTCTCTGAGCAGTATAAATAATGTATTAAAGTCATTCTACCGGCCGGTACGATTATGCCAATACCAAATTGAAATAGTTCTTTTCTTTTTCGCAACTTTACACAGTTTAAAAAAAAAAAAAAAAAAAAAAGAAAAGTAATAAAGCTTTAAATCGCCTCCTTTTGCCATATCTATAATAAAAAAATGTAAATCATAAAAGAAAAATACATATTTGGTATCGCCGTGTCTGTAAAAGTCCGATCTATCAAAGTAGTGCATTATTTACCCCGCTAGGTGAACGTAGTCTGAAAAAAAAAAATAAAGAACGCCAGAAATGCACTTTTTCAGTCACCCTGTCTCCCAGAAAAAATGCAATAAAAGTAATCAAAAAGTCGTATGTATTCTGAATTAGTACTAATGAAAACTACAGAACATCCCGCAAAAAATGAGCCCTCGCTCAACTACGTTGATGAAAAAATAAAAAAGTTATTGCGCGCAGAAGATGCAGCAGAAAATTAAATGTCTTTGAAAAGCAATACAAGTACTACAGCAAAAAAACTGTTTGGTATCGCAGTAATCGTACTGACTAGAGATGAGCGAACGTACTCGTTAAGGGCGATTTCGTACTCGAGCATCGCTTTTTTTGAGTACCTGGCTACTTGGGTGAAAAGATTCGTGGAGCGTCGGGGGGGCGGCGTGGTGGAGCGGGGGGTAGTAGTGGGGAACAGGGGGGAGCTCTCTCTCCCCCCCCCCCCCCCCCCCGCAACCCCCCGCTCACCCCCGGCGCCCCCAAATCTTTTCACCCAAAGTAGGCAGGTACTCGAAAATAGCGATGCTCGAGTACAAAATCACCCTTAACAAGTACGTTATCAGGTCATTTTTGTTGCAGTTTGTGCCCCGTAGAAACAAGACGCACTAAAAGATGGCGGAATGTCATTTTTTTTTTCATTTTACTCCACATAGAATTTTGTAAATGTTTTTCAGCACGTTATATGGTACTTTAAATAAATAAAGGAGTTATGATTTTTTAAACGGAGGGACAGCCAAGCACCAGCTCCCCCTGCCACAGAGACCTTCGGCTGTCTTCTGACAAGCCGATGGTCTCTATGGCAACCTGTGAGCAAAGCAGTGCAGGACTTTGAAAATAGAAGCAGGAGATTGCCGGCAGATCAGCAATATCTTCCTGCTTCTGTTTTTCGAAGTCCTGCACTGCTCTGTGTGGGTCTGTGCAGGCAAAGCACACTGCCATAGCTTATGGCAATGTGCTCTGCAGCTCCTATAGTGATACATAGGCCGGACATCTTCTGGGCTATATCGCTATGGGCAGTGGAGCTCGTCCCGGAAAATTTCCGGGTGTGCCACTCAAGGGGTTAATGGTGACTAGACGTCACCAGAGAGTGGGACAAATGCTTGTCCCACTGGGGTCCTGGTGGAAGTCAGGACACAGGGTCCCAAAGTGGGACTGTCCCGCCTAAATCAGGATATATGGTCACCTTACCTTATGGTATGTTAAAAGCTTTTAGAAAGCTCAGTCACACGTTAACCTTTACTATTATCTAAGTATTTTCGATATTAGGGCAATAAATATATTACTAATCAGAATGTCAGTGAATAGAACCCATTCTGTGAATTACCCGTAATCTGGTGTCTGATAATCCAGAGATTCTGATAATCCGGCCCTTGTTTCCAGCACAGAACCAGAAGACGGAGCATTATGTGACAGCAGCAGATTATGTATGAGCATTTCATCTTCCTTCAGCTTCTCTGCCAGAAAGTTTTATAAAGTTTTCTGCCAGTTCAGTAACTCAGAACATCTGATAATCCGGCATCAGAGCCTGTTAATGTCGGACTAAGAAAATGTAATTCTATATATTACTTTAATCTTCAGCAGTTTGGGTTTTAGGTTAATTTCCACTTGTTTCTTGCTTACTATTGTTATAATGACCCAAGCACATGAAATGCGCCTTATTTTCCCCCCACTTTGCATTATTTTGGGGTCACCAGATCTGTGTAGGTAACTGCTGGGCATTGTAAGGGTTAATAAAGATGTATCTGCATATAACTGATGGGCGCCGGTGTCTTTACTTCAGTTTTTACCTCACTGTCACATTTAGTATTTCCTTCTTCCCCCGCTCTGACTTTATATGGTGGTCCGGTGACCCCCCAGCCTTGCTGAGGCATCTTGGGTTCATTGATGGATGTTCATGCAGTTCTCACCTCAGGAATGGCGCCCCACTGAGCATGTTTTGGTAAACACATAGGGGGGTATTTACAGAAGCTTTTACACCACAATTATGGCATAAGGCCTCCTTCACACAGGCGGGTTTGCATCGCGACATCCGGAGTGGGATTCCAGCCCATAGCATGCTATGGCAATCCGCGATTTCCTGCCCATGAGCGGAAATCGATTTTCTACTCAGGGGTGAAAAAAATTGCAGCATGCTGCGATATTGTGCGGGATACGCATGTTTGGCTTCCGTTGAAGGCAATGCAAGCGGTCTGTCCCGCGGCACTTCGCAGTGAGCCCTGCAGAAGTATCGAGGGATACGCTTCACTGCAGAGCTCTGGCGGCTTCTGCTCATGTATCATCCGCAGCGCTGTACAGAAGCCACCGGACAAGAAAGCAGGGGTCACCAGCCGGGTGCCGGTCGAACTCCGCTGGTGAAAATCTGTGTGAAGGTGGCCTAAATAAATGTACATTTTTGTGCAAGTCACAGAAATTTGTGACTTTTTAGCTTTTTTTTGTCACAAAAGGCCTCATCATCATGTAGTCTATTATATAGTTGTAATGATGGATGATGAGGATGTAGTTTATAATATAGTAGTAATGATGGATGATGAGGATGTAGTTTATAATATAGTAGTAATGGTCTTGTGTGGCGCAGAGGGTTAAGGAAGCAGAATGCAGTCCTAAGCTCTCGCTCACGATCTGAAGGTTGAGGGTTCAACATTGATCCGGCTACCCGCATGGTTCAGGCAGCCAGCACAAGGTTGGCTCAGCCTTCTATCCTTCCGAGGTCAGTAAAATGAGCACCCAGCTTACCTGAAAGTCCAGCGTCCGCGGAGCAGGCCCAGAGCCGAGGAGAGAGCGGGGTAGACTGATGCCTTTTCACAGAGCTCTACCATCTCCTCCCTTGGGGGTGGCACGGCACCCGAACAAATTACTGCTGGAGGAGTTTCACAGGGTAAGCCAGTCCGCGGTTTACCTTAAGTCCTTTTTGTCACTTGTGACGCCAGCGTTCCGTCCTCTGTGGTGAATCCAGTAGATGAAAGTAACGTAGTCCACACACAGAGAAAATGTTATGAGCAAAACCCGGAATGGTTGGTAGAGCTCGTTTACTTGTAATAACGATTAACAGTCCATCAACTTTACATCAGCCAGCATATCACCGATGCATACAGATTAGTGGTGTCAGGGAGGATTCACAGGAGGTCAGACGGGTCCACAGTCTCAGTTATCTGTGGGGTTCTGCTCCCGGCCACTCTCTCTCGGTCAACACTCACGTTTAGGGATAGCACTCAGCGCTGCAGGGCGATTCCTCTTTCTTTCTTACAGTCCTCCATATTAATAGCAGGGAGGCCCGGGTGAATAGGGACAGGGCACACATCAGCCCATCGCTCAGCCTTTTCTATCCTAGGGCTCCTTGTAGGACAAAGCACAAGTTCTCCCACTCACTAGAAGTCTCTCAGCTCTCCAGATTTCTGCTAGACTGCACACTGACTTAGATCTTGCAAGACTCAGGGCTGACACCCACTGGCGATATTTTGTTTCTTGTGCTGTGAGAGCACGTGAAAACTCTCGCCTCACAACGCAAGAATGATGCCAAAATAAGACATATCGCCAGTCTTTTCAATGGGGCCAGCCGCAGCAGCGCTAGCCCCATTGCAGAGATGCAGCATGCTATCCCAGTGCTTTCAATGGGATCGGCGCTGCTGCTGGTCCCATTGAAAGCAGTGGTTTGTAGCAAACCCTGCAGTATGATTTTCAAGGAAGGGCTTGAAATATAAGCCCTTCCCTGAAAAGCATCAATAAGTGGTAAAAAATTATTAAAAAAATTACTCACCTCTCCGCCGCTCAGACGCGTCCTCCTGCTGGCTCACCAACACTGCTGTCCAGCACTTTCAGCAGGCGGGGATTTAAAAATCCCCACCTCCTGAAAGTGCTGTGCTGATTGGCTGAGCGCTCAGCCAATAGCAGCTAGTGCTTAGCTATTTGCTGAGTGCTCAGCAAATTACAGATAGTCACAGAGGTGAGGGAAAAAACAAAGACAATAATGTGGAGGAGCAGATTGTTCTTGGAAGGCTAATATGCAGTCACCCACTCAACCCAGCCCAGATTGGGGAGGAGTGACTGCATATACTGCTCCCCCACATTATTGTCTGGCTGACTGCATATCTCCAGGGCTTACGGCCATTGCGCCTGCCCTACGGCGATTGTACCGGTGGCGATTGTGCCTGCCTTATGGCGATCGTGCCTATGGCGACCGTGTCTGCTTTGCAGACCTTCAGGTAGTGTATTTTTGGCTTTTTCTGTGAATAAAGCAAATTACAGATAGTGCTTAGCTATTCATTCAGGAATAGCTAAGATAGTGCTATTCATGAATGAATAGCTAAGCACTATCTGTAATTGGCTGAGCGCTCAGCCAATAGCTAAGCACTAGCTCAGTGTCGGTGAGCCAGCAGGAGGACGCGTCTTAGCGGCGGAGAGGTGAGTAATTTTTTAAATTATTTTTTTACCACTTATTGATGCTTTTCAGGGAAGGGCTTATATTTCAAGCCCTTCCCCGAAAAGCATGCTGCAGGGTTTGCTACAAGCCACTGCTTTCAATGGGACTGGCAGTAGCGCCGATCCCATTGAAAGCAATGAGATAGCATGCTGCACTTCTGCCACAGCTGTCACAGCTGTGGCAGAAGTCCACGGCATTCTCCATATCTTTTCAATTGGGCTAGCGCTGCTGCCTTGGCCCCATTGAAAAGACTTGCAATATCCCGGTGTGATCCCGTTTTTTTTTCTCGCTCTGCACTGCAAGAATTTTCACTTACTCTCGCAGCGCAGTGGAGAGAAAAACGCAAGTGGGTGTTCGCCCTTAGGCTCAGGCTAAGGCTGACTTGCACAGCATCCTTGCAAAAACACATATACATAGCATGATCACTTGACATACAACAACCCATTCAGTGCTGCAGAGGTGCAATACACATCAAATTAACACACACAGAAGACACTAACAAGGCAAATGCACAAGACAAACGCATTCATACTTATGGAGGGGCCCCGCTGCAGAATAAGTTAGTGCTAAACAAATAACAAGTCTCTTCCCCTAGTAATTAGATGGATAATGAGGAAGTAGTATGCAATATAGTAGTAATGATGAGGATGTAGTATATAATATAGTAGTAATGATGGATGATGAGGATGTAGTATATAATATAGTAGTAATAATGGATGATGAGGATGTAGTATGCAATATAGTAGTAATGGTGAGGATGTAGTATATAATATAGTAGTAATGATGGATGATGAGGATGTAGTATATAATATAGTAGTAATGATGAGGATGTAGTATGCAATATAGTAGTAATGGTGACTATTGAGGACATAACATTTAATATAGCAGTGAGGATGAGGAGGGGAGCTGAAAGTACTCTGTTTGGGGAGTTCTCCATCATTTTGGCAGCTCTAGGGCTCTACAAGTGGGCAATGGGGCCTAAAAACCTTCAGGCAAAATTTCTGTTCTGAAAGCCACCGGCTGCTGCTTTTGGTTTGGGCCCCGTTGTGCATACAGATATAGGATTAGGGCCACGATGGGCATGTTTCTGAACAAACAGGGGTATCCTTTTTGGGGTACAAATCTTCTTTTTCATGTTTACTATAGAGAAAAAAACAGTCTTCAAAATGACATATTTGCAAAAATCTGACATTTTATTTTTTCTCTTCTAAATTGCATTGACTCCTGAAAAGAAACTGTGGGGTCAAAATCCTCCTGACCCCCTCAGTGAATACATTAAAGGGGTTCTGTCACTAAAAAAGAAAAATGCTCTACTTATCTATTCCTCCCCCATCAGTCTACTTACAAGATCTTCACCTCCCTTATCTTCTCCTGTCTCCTGCATTCCAGGGGGGTCACTTCACCTCCAGCTGCCTGATTCTGCTCCTTCCTGTGAGGTTATGTACATTAGGTTGGCAGTCTGCCAATGTACCTTATGTCATAGCTCACAGGTCAGCAGGAGGACTGCCTATCTTCTTCAGAGATTGCTCATGTGAGCTGTCTCTGAAATAGATTACAATTCCTTCCCAGGCAGTGAAGCTACAGCACAGGGATGTGACCTTCACTGACCCAGCAGGAAGGAGTTTGTGATAAAGCAGCCTTCATAACAAGCTGGGTCCAGCCTGCAGTGAGCTGACCTGGGGCACTGGAGAAGCTCAACCAGGAGAAGATGTGATAAGGAGACAGACAGGGAAGGAATAGGTAAGTTTAGATTTTTTTTTTAATGACAAAACCCCTTTAAGGAACCCATAGGTGTGGTCAGGAAGTTGGATATAAGGGTACATTCCTGCTACACCCAGAGAGATGTTGGCTGAGAGAGCCAGAGGGGACCAGTGCAGCAGAGCTGAGGTGCTGCAGGCTGGTGGCCTAGCAAAGGCCAGAGGTGGATAGGGGTGACCTGACCACCCTAATCTCAATATCGTGTGGCTGTGTCTCAGGCTAGAAAGGGGGGCGGTCTGCAGGCAAGTGTACCCCAACATGGAGGATGCGCTGGCACAAGTCGGAGTGACAGCCACACGCAAAGAGACAGCTCAGGAGCCGTGCATTTCTTTATCTGGCTCTTGCCACCCTTTATTTACAGTACAAACAATGTAAACAGAGTCCATATACACACCCCACCTGGTGTTGAGGTTAGGGTGGTATATACAGTCTATTCCCCTTTCCATGTATACACGTGTATATGGGTATTTTATGCAACGTATACATCTGGTAATAATGGTTTGATTAGTAATCGTTTGATAAGTATAAAATCACTGAGGTAACCTCTTCAGTGCCGCCCAGCCTATAAGGAATTGATAGATTTCCCTATATGAATTAGGGCGCATTCAGGTATTCATATATATGGGAATATACGGCGTCCCTCTCTGCGGGGGGAGGAGGCTGGAAGAGCCGGAAGCAGGAACTGAGCTCCCGCCCCCTCTCCGCCCCTCGCCACTATTTGCAGAGAGAGCTGACAGCGGGAAGAATTACAGAGCAGCTTGTCACACCGCCGGGGAAACCATCGCGGCTACCGGCTGCAAAGTGAGTATTGCTGTCTGTTTTTACCTAACTCACTCTATAAGCTGAGGGGGGGGGGGGGGGGGTTCAGCATAAAAACATGTGCTGAAAAAGTCGGCTTATACTCGAGTATATACGGTATATCCATCCAGTTCAGCCTATTCAAATACACCTCTACCCCACCCCCTACCCTCAATGAGGGAGAAACCAATTTTTTCTAATATAAGGAGAAAAATTCTTTCCTGACTGTAATTTGGCATTCGGAATAATCCCCGATCACCGACCCTTCTGAAGTAATCAGTGATATAACATGTAATAATGTAACACTCAGTAAAGGCATCCAGGCCCCTCTTATACTTTTTTTTATCTCATTCGCCATTACCACGCCCTCAGGCAGAGTGTTCCATAGTCTCACTGCTCTTACAGTAAGGCCGCCTGCACACGAGCGTTCCGGATTCTGCTAGCGATATGACAGCGCTAAAAACCCCACTAGTGGTAGAAGCCCTAAGGGCGCGATCACATGACGGTTTTTATGTTCAGTTTTTTGTGAGCCAAAACCAGCAGCGGGTCCAAAATCTGGAAGGACGGCACCTCTCCCCATTATACTGGCTCTCCACTCCGGGTTTTGGCTCACAAAAAGCTGAACATAAACTGTCATGTGATCGCGCCTTACTGTGTGCGCACGGACTTCACGGAGACACAGCGCCGGAACGAGGCGCCCGGTGAGTGTCAAACACAACTTCCCGGACTCCCCGTTCTCTCACCTTCGAGCCCCGTAATGTAGTTTATAAGGCTGACAGGTGGTGACCGGTTCCCTTTAACCCGACTGTGGGGGAAGATCAAGAAAGCCAGAATATTACCGCAGATCCATCCCGTTTAGAACGCTGCCGGCCCGTCATACCAGGAGACTTAGTGTAACTGTACTTCTCAGTGATCGGTGAGGATCTCAGCAGTTGTACTTCCAGCCATCCAAACTTTTGACATGTCCTTATGTAAGGTGACCAGATTTTTCCAGGGTCAAAGCGGGACAGGGGTGTGGTCAGGGGCGGGGCTTATCACAACGTATGATTTTACCTCCATCGTTATAAAATGTACAGGGCCGGTTCAAAAAAAGAGACAGGGAGCAAAGTCCGCAGCATTTCTGCCTCCAGAAAACAGAGTCTGTACCATTTGTGTGGATTTTGACAGGAAATCAGCTGCGTATCCGTAGCTGATGTCACACTATTTGGCGCTCCCCCTCACTTCCTCCGAAGGCTTCCCACTGTCAGCGCTCCCCGGCTTCCGGTTCCCAGCGGACCTGTGGTGCCACACCTGACCAGGCCGCCGGGAACTGGAAGCTAGGGAGGGCTGACAGTGGGAAGCCTATGTAGGAGGTGAGGGGGAGTGCCGCTGCGTATCTCCAGCTGATTTCTGGTCAAAATCTGTACCAATGGTACAGACTCTGGCCTCGGTCAGGCAGGCTTTTTTTGCGCAATTTGAGAATCGCATAAAGGAGGCGCATCTGCAAATCTCGTGACCGGGGCCGACAATTCGCTGAAAAATCTGCACCTAGCAGCGTTTTCAGCAAACGGGCCCAATCAAAGGAGCGCTGTCCGCTGTTCGCCCATTGAATTCAATGGAGATGGCAATACAGCGGCTCCATTGAAAGCAATGGGCTGCCGGCGAGTGCGGGATGAATTTTCGGGAAGGGCTTAAAAATATAAGCCCTTCCCTGAAAAACAAACCTGAAATGTATAAAAATAAAAAAAAAGTATACTCCCCTTTTTTCTGCAGGCGGAGTTCAGCCGCGGCCGGCCGGCAGCTCTTGTGAACTGCTCTGTGTAGTATTCAGCAGGCGGGGATTTCAATAAATATATTATTAATCAGAATGTCAGTGAATAGAACCCATTCTGTGAATTACCCGTAATCTGGTGTCTGATAATCCAGAGATTCTGATAATCCGGCCCTTGTTTCCAGCACAGAACCGGAAGACGGAGCATTATGTGACAGCAGCAGATTATGTATGAGCATTTCATCTTCCTTCAGCTTCTCTGCCAGAAAGTTTTATAAAGTTTTTTGCCAGTTCAGTAACTCAGAACATCTGATAATCCGGCATCAGAGCCTGTTAATGTCGGACTAAGGAAATGTAATTCTATGTATTACTTTAATCTTCAGCAGTTTGGGTTTTAGGTTAATTTCCGCTTGTTCCTTGCTTACTATTGTTATAATGACCCAATCACATGAAATGCGCCTTATTTTTTCCCCACTTTGCATTATTTTGGGGTCTCCAGATCTGTGTAGGTAACTACTCCCACACTGTCCTCACATAGTGCTCCCACATAGTGCCCCCAAATAATACACCTACATAGTGCCCACACATAGTGCTCCCACAGTGCCCCCGCATAACATAGTGCCCCTACACAGTGCCCCCCCATGGGGCATCTACATAGTGCCCCCACATGATACTCCCACAGTGCCCCCCACTGACCCCACATAACACAGTGCCCCCACATAGTGCTCCTACATAGTGCTCTCACATAGTGCCCCCTCATGGTACTCCCACAATGCCCTCCCCCAGTGACTCCCCATAACATTGTGCTCCCACATAACAACGTGCCCCCACATGGTACTGTGAGGGGTTAATTCTAGCCTTTCTCCTAGAACAAATTAAATAGAAGAGAATAAGCTTAATTTGTAATTGCAGCTGGTACTTTAATCGGACTTTCTCTATGTATATGACCCTGAGTTTGTTCCCGTGTATCTTATCAGTTCTTTCCCATGTCTTCCTGACGAGAAACTTATTTCTGAGAAGCTTATCCAAGGACATATTATGTTTTGTTGCAGTTGTCACCGAGCGTTGATGTATTGTTCTTGTTGGAAATGTCTTTGAAAGAAGTATTACTAATTACAAAATCCAGCTGTCCAGCGCCCTTGGACACACACAGTAACTAAATCCTACGCAAGCAACCTTCTTCTATAAGATTCTCCACTCTGCAAATAATAAAACACGTCGCTATTGACAATCCCATGTTGCATGTGGCCGTCCATTCGCGTCGTCTGAGTACTCATATCTAAGACTAATTTGGAGGCAGACAGCATCAGCTGAACGGTCCGCCTGGACCCCCCTAACAGTACTCCCACAGTGCCCCCTCAGTTCCCCCACATAACATAGTGCTCCCACATAACACAGTTCCTCCACATGGTGCTCCCACATTCCCTAACATAGTGCTCCCACATAGTGCACCTACATAGTGCTCCCACAGTGCCCCCAACTGACCCCACATAACACAGTGCCCCCACATAGTGCTCCTACATAGTGCTCTCACATAGTGCCCCCTCATGGTACTCCCACAATGCCCTCCCCCAGTGACTCCCCATAACATTGTGCTCCCACATAACAACATGCCCCCACATGGTACTCCCACAGTGCCCCCTCAGTTCCCCCACATAACATAGTGCTCCCACATAACACAGTTCCTCTACATGGTGCTCCCACATTCCCTAACATTGTGCTCCCACATAGTGCACCTACATAGTGCTTCCACATACTGCCCCCTCCAGTGACCCCACATAACATAGTGATCCCACATAACACAGTGCCCCCACATAATATAGTGTCCCCACATGGTGCTCCCACAGTGCCGCCATATAACATAGTGCCCCCACATGGTGCTCTAACAGTGCCCACATAGTGCTCACACACACTGCCCCACATAACATGGTGCTCCCATTTGCTGCCCCCACAGTGCGACCACACATAACATAGTGCGCCCCCATATAACATAGTGCCGCCACAGTGCCTCCTGAGTGCACGCACATAGTGACCACACAGACTGCTCCCACATGGTACTCCCACAGTGCCGCCATATAACATAGTGCCCAACACAGTGCCCCCACATGGTGCTCCCACAGTGCCGCCATATAACATAGTGCCCAACACAGTGCCCCCACATGGTGCTCTCACAGTGCCGCCATATAACATAGTGCCCCCACATGGTGCTCCCACAGTGCCGCCATATAACATAGTGCCCCCATATGGTGCTCTAACAGTGCCCACATAGTGCTCCCACACACTGCCCCCACATAGTGCTCACACACACTGCCCCACATAACATGGTGCTCCCACTTGCTGCCCCCACAGTGCGACCACACATAACATAGTGCGCCCCCATATAACATAGTGCCGCCACAGTGCCTCCTGAGTGCGCGCACATAGTGCCCACACAGACTGCTCCCACATGGCACTCCCACAGTGACAGCACATAACATAGTACACCCACATAACACAGTGCCTCCACATAACATAATGCCCACACATGGTGCTACCACAGTGTTCCCATATAACATAGTGCCCCACATAGCACGGTGCTCTGACATAGTGCCCCCACAGTGTGCCCCCACATAACATAGTGCTCCCACGTAACATAGTGCCCCCACAATAGTAGCCACAGCAGTAATCGTGCCCCCACAATAGTAGCCCCAGCAGCATCAGTGCCCCAACAATTATAGCCACAGCAGCATCAGTGCTCCAACAATAATAGCTGCACCAGCAATAGTAGCCACAACAGTAATAGTGCCCCCACAATAGTTGCCCCAGCAGCATCAGTGCCCCAACAATTATAGCCGCACCAGCAATAGTGCCCCCACAATAGTAGCCCCAGCAGTAATAGTGCCCCCCACAATAGTAGCCTCAGCAGTATCAGTGCCCCAACAATTATAGCTACAGCAGTGATAGTGCCCCCCACAATTATAGTCACAGCAGAAATAGTGACCCCCAGTAATTGCCCCAGCAGTGGTAGGAACCCTCAATAATTGCCCCAGCAGTGATAAATATTGGGAATCACTATCACTGCTGGGGCAGTTACCCTCTACAATTGCCGCAGCAGAAATAGTGCCCCCATTAGCTACAGATACAGACGAGAAAGATGTTTGGCGAATTCTCTTAAAGAAGATGGACACTGAAGTTCCAGTTTGGTCGGGTTCAGGTCGGACTCTGTGCAGCCGGTTCAATCGTGGAACATCCATATCCTCAAACCAACATAAAACAACGTTGGATTTGTGACAAGATTTTCCTCAGTGGTCCTCGTACAATCTCTGGAGCAAAGAAATGCCCCAGCTTGGTAAGGGTGACACCATTGTGCAGACTCTCCTCCAGCTCCGTACGGGGCCACAGCTCCTCATTGAGGCAGGACTCCATCCAGCTGCAGGGAAACCAAGAGTCACCATGATTACACAAGAGAACAGAGGAGACTCCAACCATCATCCGTAGTCGCATCTTCCTCACCGCTTCGTCTCCTCCAGATGACACAGTGTCTGCCATCTTGAGGATCTGTGGCTCTGATATCCCACCGGTGGAGACTTCTTAAGGCTCATCTTTCGACAAAGTGGGGTCTCCTAGGAGGGGACCTCCAAAAGAAGTAAGTGCTTATATAGAAAATTGAAAATATCTACATATATATATTTTACACTTCATCCCTATAAGGAGCGCGGGACTACTAGTTTTTTGGAGGGGTTTTCTGTCCCAGCAGTACTAGTAACGCCCAATAGTTTCCCCAGTGGTAATAGTGACACCAGCCGCCACCCTCCCCTCCCCTTGACACTGCCCCCAGTCGTGATAATGACACCCCTTTCCCTGCACGACAAGTACAATGACAGCACCCCCATCCCTCCCCACCCCCTGACAATTACGGTAGCACCCTCAACCTAGCCCTTCCAGGATAAGTACACTGACAGCACCCCCAACCCCCCCAGCGCCACAAGTGCCATGACAGCCCCCCCCCCCCCCGACAAGTACACTAACAGCCCCCCCCCCCCGACAAGTACACTAACAGCCCCCCCTCTGACAAGTACACTAGCATCTCCCCCCCTGACAAGTACACTGACAGCACCCCACACGGTGCAAAAAGTACACTAGCAACACTCCCATCAACCTCCCCACAAGTACAGTAACAGCAGCCCCCCCCCACAAGTACTCTGACCTGACAGCACCCCTTCCCCCCCACAAGTAGACTGACAGCACCCCCAACTCACCCGACAAGTTCACCAACAGCACCCCTTACCTCCCTCCCCCCCCCCCCTGGCACGACAAGTACACTGACAGACTCCCCCCCCCCCCCCCGACAAGTACATTGACAGTACCCTCCCCCATGGTGCGATAAGTACACTGACAGCACCCCAGCCGCCCGCCGGTGCGACAAGTACAACGACAGCACTCTCCCCCCCCCCCCCCCCCCCTCCGGCAAATACACTGTCAGCACACCTTCCCCCCTCCCTCCGAGTATCAGTTACCATCTGCTGCTTGATAGTCCCCGCTGGACGCTTCTGATCCTCACTGCGGCTGTCCAGGAAAGAAGCATGATCACGGCCTGACAGCAGCTACTGTGCATTCGCAAACCGTACCAGGCTTGTCCACAGGCTTACAATCTCTACTGCACATGCCCGACGAGTGGAGGAGCCGGCTGCAGGAATTAGTCAGATCTAGGGATGGTGAGATCATCAACATGGGGGGGGGGGCACTCCTGTAGGTAAGTATATAACTTTTGTATGGCTCATATTCAATGCACAAAGTATGATTCAAAGTGCATTGTACGGCCCATACGGACAACCCCTTTAATTCATGAACCTCTCAGATGTCTGATTTCTTCATGAATTTGGATCTTGGTGAATCTCTTCTCTTATCTCTGCTGTAAACTCTTTATTTTCAGTAGATTTCTATTAAATTTCTTTTTAAAAGAGAGGAATAACAGAGGAATTTACTGCAAGTAACAACCCAACGCTTTATATGTGACCACAATGTAGGCCCAAATATACAGCAGAAAGAATCTACCCCGTTTTCCCCAAAATAAGGCCTACTCTGAAAATAAGCCCTACCTAGGCCTAGGACATGGAGCAGTAGGACTTGCCTGCACAGAGCTCCCGCTGGACCCCGGCTAAAAAGACACTCACATCGCATCCACAGACGCAGCAAAGATCCCATGGGCCGTATAAAGAAGCAGGGAGACCGGGGGACTCCCGAAAACGAAGACACGGGACCGCTGGACGCATATTTGGCTCACCTGGCGAGACGGCCGCCCTGCACGGAGGAATCCAAGATGGCGCCGCCGCCCAGAGAAGGGGGGGGAGCCACACCACCGCTCGCAGCCGGATCCACACAGACCGCTCCCAGGTACTCACCAGCGGCGCTGAGCAGTCACATAAGCCCCCCAGACACCAAAGTGCAGAAGACTGCTTCCCCACAGCCCCAGAGGCAGCCCAGACAGGCCAAAAGCCTTCCGTGGCAGGCTCCGCCCACTATGTCCGGCGCCATCCCAAAGAAGGGGTCAGCATGATTCCCCAGATCCTCCAGCACGCAGAGACCCCGGAAAGGGGGAGAAAAGAAGCTCTTCCGCAGCACCCCGGTCCCAGGGAATGCAAAAGCTGACCAGAGACACACAGAGCAGAGTGAGTAGGAGCCCAGGCTCCCATAGGGGGGAGGGGAGAACCAGCGCACCCCTGACCATATCAGCTCAAGGGGAAAAACCCTGCAGCCAGACCTCAATAAGAGCAAGCCCTGCAACCCCCCCCCCCCCCCCCCCAGAACGCGGCGTCCCCGAGATGTCATCTGCAGAATCCACTTCTACAGAGAAAAAGAAGAGCTCCTCAGAAGAATCCGGGAAACAGGTCCCCTAACTTACAAGGACATTAACCTGCTAGTGTTGCCGGACCTGTCAAGGAGAACCCTCCAGCTCCGTAGAGCCCTGGAGCCCATCCTGACGGCGTTAAAAGAAAGAAACATCCCTTACCGCTGGGGATTTCCCTTCCAGCTGCACGCCGGAATAGATGGGCGTTCAGCCACATTCAGGGGCCTAGGCGACCTTCCGAGATTCCTGGCCAAACTCGAACTTCCGATGATTGCTATCCCCGAATGGCCTAAAGTTGACGCGCCAGACCCGCTACCTCCGAGAGAAGAGTGGCATCTGGTTAGCCCAAACGGGAAGCGCTAGCTTGAAGAAGCAAGACACCCCCTTTCTTGCCCCCTTACTCCTGCTGCCTGCGCTTGTAGGCTATAGTAAAAGAACACCTTGTTAAAGTCTGTGGATGTCCTGAAACACACCCCCATGTGGGTTCAACGTTGGACGCCGGGGTGTGGGGGGAACCGAAGCTTGGTGTCTGGGCTTAACTTCCCCCACTCTAGGCCAGCAGCACGAGTTGCTGCAACTTAGTTAAAATCTCTTTCCGCAGCCCTACCAGCTGCGTGCAACCATTGCCTGGGGGCGGGGTCTTCCCTGGCCTAAGACCTCGTCTCAATATGTTTACTGTTCAATTTGTTTCCTCCCTCCCTCCTTTTCCCTCCCTTCCCTGGCTTCTCCCCTCTCTTAAACATTCACTCCCAAAGGTCCTGCACTAAACAACCACGAGGCTACCACTTCACCATTACAGGTGATGTCCCCAAGGAGGTAAGCAATGGCAACCATGACAATAAGCTCATATAATGCGAGGGGCCTTAACAGCCCCGGAAAAAGGAATCAGATTTTATATAGCCTCCACAAAAAGAAAATCATGATTGCCTTCTTCCAAGAAACCCATTACACTACCTCAAGCATACCTGCATGCCAGAATAGATACTACCCGTATTGGTTTCATGCTCCCCACCCCAACCGCAAAGCTGGAGGAGTCTCCATAGCCTTCCACAAATCTCTTAAACCAGAGGTCCCCAACTCCGGTCCTCAGAGACCACCAACAGGTCATGTTTTCAGGATTTCCTCAGTGCTGCACAGGTGATGTAATTATTGTCGGTGCCTCAGACATTGTCACAGGTGGTCTTACCATAGGATATCCTGAAAACATGACCTGTTGGTGGTCCCTGAGGACTGGAGTTGGGGACCTCTGTCTTAAACCACAGATTTTAGCGGCAGAAAAAGAGGAGGAGGGGAGATATCTATTCCTGAAACTTAAGCTGTTAAATTAAACATATACCCTGGCTAACTTTTATTTCCCTAATCAGGGCCAGGTCCTATTTGGCTCCAAAGCTCTCCGGAAACTATCAGAGTTCGCTGGCAACACGACCATCATCGTCGTCGGCGACTTCAACATGGTTATGGACCACTGGCGTACATATAGGAGTCGCTGGGGTCGCGATCGCGACCCGGCCCTCAAGCCAGGAGGGCCCAGAGGGCGCCCTTTCCACTCGCTGACTGACTGCAGAGTTACTTTCACTTGGCGCTCTGCGGCTTCTCCTGCACGCTGGCGCCTCCTCACGGACCTCCACTCAGTCTCCTCCCCTGTCTTGTTCTCCTCCACGATCACCAGAGGGGAGGAGTCTAGGCGGAGGTCCGGGAGGAAGTGTCTGCGTGCAGGAGAAGCTCCCCGCGGTGCACAGAAGGCCTAGTGATAGGCAGACCGAGGGCTCTACATCGTGCAGCCCTCCCCCGACTCCTACAGTCATCCTCAGCCAGCAGGGGAATGGAGGTGGAGCGGCCGACACACAGCGGGAGCAGCCTGACAGAAAGTGTAAGTACTGACTGCACATGTCTGTCTCAGTGGGGGAGGGGGGTCAGAGCAGCAGGCAGTGTGGGAGGGGGAAGGGAATTCAGGTAGGGGCATCCTGTGTCAGAAGGGGCAGAGACAGCCATGAAGGGGCATGGGATGTACCATGCTAGGGCATCCTGTGTGATGGGAGAGCCATAAGCCCGTTCTCCCACTGGCGCTGATTACTGCGGCTCTTTGAACGCCGCGGTAATCGCAGTAAAACACTCCCATTGTTTTCCATGCAGCCTTGCAGACATTTGCTCGATTTCAAGCGCTGTTTGCTCTATTTTGCCAGTTTTAGCGCCCCTCATCAGTGATGTTGTGCGCTAAACCAGTATGGACCAAAAACGAAAGTAAAATCCAGCAAAACACCGCAATCAAAATGTCATAGTTTTGCCGAGCGCCTGTGTGAGAGCGGCCTGAAGCCACGGGCACACACACCATCAGTAAAACGCTGCATTTCAAAAGACGTGATTTTGAGTGGTGTTTAACCCCTTCCCTCCCTATGACGTAAGGGTACGTCATGGGAGCGAGGTACTTCCTGCAAAATGACGTACCCTTACGTAATAGGGATAGCGCGAGATCATGACTGATCTCACACTATCCCACAGCGGGAGGCGGCTGTCAGTCATAGCCGGCCTCCTGCTGCAGCAGCAGGGGGTGCATCGGAGATGCGCTCCCCGCTATTAACACCTTCCCTGCCGCGATCTATGTAGATCGCGGCATGGGAAGGGTTCACAGAGGGAGCGCGCTGCCTCTGTGAAGTTGCCGGGCTCTCGCGATATAATTGCAGAGAGCCTGGCTGGTTGCCATGGCAACAGGACGCCAGGGCTTATGATCGCTCTATAAGCGATAAGGCATGGCAGGACAGAAGTTCTGCCATACCTTATCACAGCGATCATCAGTGCTGTGCTGTAAGTTCCTCGGAGGGACACAAGTTGTGTAAAAAAAAGAAAATATAAATGTGAAAAAAAGAAAAATGTTAAAAAGCACCTTTTGTTTTACGCTTTTTCTCATATTGGCATAAAAAAGGTAAAAAAATAAAATGGCACATATTTGGTATCGACGCGTCCGTAACGACTTGTACAATCAGTTAAACATGCTTTTAAAAAAACGCTAAAAAACAGAGGCAAAATGCTAATTTTTAGCATTTTGCCTCCCAAAAAATAGCAATAAACTTGATCAAAAAACCGTATATTCCCCAAAATGGTACCAATAGAAACCACAGCTCGTCTCGCAAAAAATAAGCCCTGATAGAGCTCTGTACATAAAAAAATAACAAAGTTACAGGACTTTGAATGCAGCGATTTAGAAAAAAAAGGGTTTTCATTGTAGAAAAGTGGAAAAACCTAAAAAAAATATAAGAATTTTGATATCGTTGTAATCGTACCGTCGTGAGAAAAAATGGATTGTCTCATTTATGCTGCATGATTAACGCTGTAAAAAAATAATCTATCGCAGAACTGATGCGTTTTTTCTCCCTGTTATAAAAAAAAAAATAATAAAAGTTTTACAACATAGTCTATGTACCCAAAAATGGCACCATCAAAAACTACAGCTCGCCGCGCAAAAAACAAGCCCTTATACGGCCGCGTCGACGGAAAAGTAAAAAAGTTATGGCTTTTAAAAAATGGAGATGAAAATCCGCCAAAAATCGTTGCGTCCTTAAGCCCAAAATATGCCACGTCAGTAAGGGGTTAAGAACACATTGTACAGCTCTACACTGCGATTTATACGCACCCCATCATTATAATGGGCGATGAGGTGTGTTAAAAAGTGCTTCAACACATGAAAATAGAGCAGGCAGCTCTCGAAAGTCGCGGTGTTAGAAACGCCTCATCCGAACGTTAGTCTGCCAAGTTCCATTGACATCAATAGAGACATTGTACAGCGGTTACTGTAGTGTTTGAAACGCCGCGGTAAACACTAAAAAAGCGTTGAGTGTGAGAGTGGCCACAAGTACATAAAATGGCGCAGATTGTCCGCAGCGGACAATTCACACCAAGTTCCGCATCAAAACCACATCAGAAAAAAATGTCACAATCCTCGCCATTGGTGAAGGCTTTGGCGCAGGTTTTTATGTGTGTCCGCAGCAGGTTTCACCCTTCCAATTTTCTTTTGTGGTTTTGATGCAAAATTTTGTGCGGTTTGTCCGACTGAAACAAGAGCTGTTTTCCACTATTTGGGCACAGACCCCAAGACCAGTCTCACTCGAAAAACTGCAATATTGCTGCAATTTTGCGATCACCCTTGTAAATCTAGCCTAAGGCCATGGGGAGGGGGGCCCAAGCTAAACTTCTGCACCCGGGCCCATGAGCCTCTAGTTACGCCCCTGTTATGGACCCATACCTGGACGCTTCCTCGGGGCGCTCCTCGATCTCGTTCTCGGCCATACGCAAACTCATGAAATTACTGGTGAGTCTACACTTGGTCGACATGTGGAGATCACTCCATCCGGCCGTCAAGGACTATAGCTGCCACTCAAGACCACACAATACGTACAGCAGAATCGACTATATTTTCGTCTCCCACAAGTTGTTAGATGAGGACCCTAAATGTAGTATGGGGAACTTCCTATGGTCCGACCATGCCCCAGTACTAGGAGAGCTCAACCCGATAAAGCAGGACTATAGAGGATTTAACTGGAAATTAAACGACAATTTACTTAAAGACCCCACCTGCATGGCTGAGATAACTAAGACGATAACCACCTTCCTGGAGGCCCACACAGCCGACACAACCCCAGCGCCACTCAAATGGGAGGCATTAAAATGCACCCTGAGAGGAGTGTTCATCTCACATGTCTCCAGACTTAAAAAGGAACGTACACGTAGGCTTAAACAGCTGTTCCAGGATCTGGAGTCACGTGAGACAGCCAACAAGGCTCAGAGATCACAGGCCCTACTAATAGAAATCACCAACATTAGACACGAGATTCTGGCCATACTTGACCAGAAAACCCTGAATATAAGGGATAGATTCTGAGCGGGGTACTACGAGTACGGCAATAAGAGCGGAAGGTGGCTGGCTAGGGCACTACGCCCCCAAACCTCACAAACGAACATCATGTCCATCTGTGACCAATCTGGGGCTGAGGTTCACGCTCTGAGCGAGATCCTAGAAGCCTTTAGGGCTTACTATTCCAAACTCTATAATATACCCTGCCGGGAGAAGCCAGAAGAACCTATCCAGAGTGAGCTCACAGCCCAGTACCTGCAACAATATATACACAACACCATCTCGGGAGCTGACTCTGAAGCCCTAGAGAGCGATTTATCGCCCTCGGAATTCTCCCAGGTTTTGCGGGACCTGAAACTGGGGAAAAGTCCCGGCCCAGATGGGTTCACACCAAGGTTCTATAAATTGCTCGGTGATCAGTTATCGGAGCCTATGCCGCCTTTAACGCCGTCACTAAGGGATGCCCATTTCCTCCCCAGGCACTGCAGGCCAACATAGCGGTGATCCTGAAGCCCGGAGGGGACCCTCTCTCATGCAAAAGCTATAGACCTATCTCCCTCATCAATAGCGACCTGAAAATATTCTCAAAAATGCTGGCCAACAGACTAAACCCCCTTATCCCATCTCTTATCCACATCGACCAAGTTGGGTTTGTCCCGGGGAGGGAGGCCAGAGAAAATACGATCAAAACAATATCACTGATCAACAAAGCTCGTAGCACACACACTCCCCTATGCCTTCTCGCAGTCGACGCCGAGAAGGCCTTCGACAGGGTGAGATGGTCTTTCCTAGAGCAGGTGATGAGAGAGGTAGGTCTAGGCTCGAGAGCCCTTTCTTGGATAGCAACCCCTCTGTGCGTATTAGAGTGAATGGCCTCCTATCAGAGCCCTTCCAGATACGGAATGGGACTAGACAGGGCTGCCCGCTCTCCTTGCTATTATATATCCTAGCGATGGAACCGCTGGCAGCAGCCCTGAGGGGAAACCCCGACATCCGGGGGTTGCCGGGCAGAGGAGGAGAACAAAAAAATTCTATCTTTGCAGACGACCTACTGCTCTATGTCACGAACCCCAACACATCCCTCCCGGCAATCTTAGAGGGATTAACTAGCTATGGGAGACTCAACAATTTCAAGATAAACCCCCAAAAATCCGAAATACTCAACGTTTCTATACCAACAACGGAGGCCAACTTGTTAAGCAAGACCCTCCCCTTTATATGGAGAAAGGACTCCTTAAAATTGTTAGGTATAAATATCCCAGCAAACCCGGGCGACACCTTCGACCTTAACTTCAGACCCCTACTCTCCATATTCGAATCAGAATTGACAGGATGGTCCAACCTCCAACTTTCATGGTTCGGTCGGATCAACTCCCTTAAAATGAATATCCTGCCCAGAATCCTCTATGTCTTTCAGACTGTACCACTAGATATCCCTAAGAGTTTCTTCTGGAGTTGGACTGGAGAGGGCAGGGGGCCTTCCCCCTCGCCTTAACCCTTCTGGGAGCTTGGAGCCGAGTAGTCAAGAGTAGAAAGCTAATAAATGTACCGGGCCCATTAACACCTCTCTCCGGAAACCCCCAACTCCCAGCCACTCTAACAGCAACAGAATTATCTATCCTACCAGACATATCAAAGCCACGAGCCCGGGTGGTCTGAGGACCAAGCGGTATGCGCCCACTATGCGAATTAGTAGGAGCCCGCAGAGCAAAACCGGGCGCCTGGATGCAATACTTCCAGGTGAGGGACTACCTAAGAGCGTTTGGCGACCCCGGACCACTGAGCTCAGAGCTTACCCCATTCGAGAGGCTCTGCGTCAGTCCTGACTCGCCCCTCATGCAATATCTCTGCTGTACGGATTGCTGGTCGAAGCGAGGTTGGGAACGTCACGTTTGCCATGGGAGACGAGATGGGAGGAAGCGCTGGGCAGGCAGATTCCCGGAGAGCTCTGGAGCAAATCATACCAGCTAACCCACAAATTGTCCATTTCAACAAGAGCCCAGGAACTCAACTACAAAATCATCACACAGTGGTACAGAACTCCGGACAGACTCCACAGAATCTTTCCGGAAGTCCCAAATGAATGCTGGAGATGAGGCTCTGAGGTAGGAGACATGCTACACATCAGGGGGTCATGCCCGCTAATTGCGCCCCTTTGAGGAGACATCGCCAAGGTCTATGAAAAGACCTGTAGGTCCTCGGTGTCCCTGAACCCCGAAATTGCCCTCCTTTCTAAGCTCCCAGGCCCTATTTCTAGGACCAAAAAAAGCCTACTAAGTTATTTTATCATGGCCATGCGCCACATCATCTCCTAACATTGAAGGCGAGGGGGAGGGATTCCGAGGACTACATGGGTGGAAGCAGTTGAAAACATCAAGTATATGGAGGATTTTCGGAATAGCGAGGCCACACCAAACCCTTCAATAGCTGACACACGGGACGTCTGGACGCCCTGGATAGATTTTAAAGGCTCCCCATTCTTTCCCAAATGGCTGGTTGACGGGTCCCTATAGATAACAATGAAAAACCCGCCTATGTACTGACACGGCCTCTTCCCCAGCTGGCCCCACAATATCCCCTATCCCATTAACAACAGCTGCCTCACGAGATGAGGAGATATACAAATCCCCCCACCCCCTTTCCTTGCCCTTCTTCGCCTACTCTCCCCCCCCCCCCCACTCCTTCTTCTACCCCTAAAGTTCCTTTTGTTGTATCCTGTTTTTCCTACTGTTCTAGATAGAAAATAGGTCTGCAATGCACAGTATTCAGTCTTTCGGGGAGAATGGAAACTCTACAGCTGTGAATTTTGTGGCGCGGGTGCATCCCCCTGGGGAGGGCCTTACCCGCATCTGCCCACAGCATTAGAAAATGCTCCCCCGCATGTTCAAATAACTACACACTTTTAATTCAATGTTGTGTTGCTGACTTGAAAATTCAATAAACATATTTTGAAAGAAAATAAGCCCTACCCAGATTTTTTGGGAAGACTTGAAATATAAGCCCTATCCTGAAAATAAGCCCCAGCTGCATTACATTAAAAAAAATGGAATACTTACCTAGCAGGATCGATCCAGGTCCTCCTGCTGCCGCCTATAGCTCAGCTGTGCGTTCTGCAGTTCTCGTTCACACACAGAAGATAATTTCTTGGTTATGGGATACATAAATCCCACCTCCAGGAAGCGATGGCTCCTATTGGTTCTCGAGCACTGCTCAGCCAATCCATGCAGCGCTCGATGAACTAATGCGATGGCTGTGATTGGTTCATCGACTGCTGTTCAGCCAATAAACGCAGCGCTCGATAAACCAATCATAGCCATCGTGTTGTGGAGGGGGGATTTATGAATTGGCCAATCAATGCCACGGCTCAGCATGTTGTAGGTCCAGAGAGCAGCGGGAAAGACCTGGACTGAGCCTGGTAGGTAAGTATAATTAGACACCCCCCGAAAATAAGACCCAGTGCCTGTTTTGTGACAAAAGTTAATATAATACAGGGTCTTATTTTCAGGGAAACATGGCATCATTATGACAACTGTCCATTAACGGGTTAATAGTGACTGATCTTGTGCCGTGCAGCCCCGCCCTGTAGTCAACAGAAAAAAACCCGCCCATGGGTCTATGACGGTCAGGAAGTAGTAGTTTCATTTCTCTCTTCCTTTGTCAGCCATGGCGTCTGCTGCTGTGAGAGACGAGCTGCTCTGCTCCATCTGTCTGAGCACTTATACAGATCCTGTAATGCTGAGATGTGGACACAACTTCTGCCGGGTCTGTATTCATCGTGTGCTGGATACACAGGACGAGGCTGGAGTTTATTCCTGTCCTGAATGCACAGAGGAGTCTCAGGAGCGGCCGGCACTGATGAGATGCTTAGCTCTGCGTAACATCATAGAGAATTTCCTGATTACTCCTCCGACACAAACGGAAGCCGAGATCTTCTGCACTTACTGTGTGGACTCTCCTGTAGCGGCCGCTAAATCCTGTCTGCTGTGTGAAGCTTCTCTGTGCGAGAAACACCTGAAAGTTCACAGCAAGTCAGCAGAACACGTCTTATGTGAGCCCAGCGCCAACCTGGAGGACAGGAAATGTTCTGTCCATAAGAAGATCCTGGAATATTACTGCACTGAGGATGCCATCTGTATCTGTGTGACCTGCAGTCTGGCCGGAGAACATCGGGGTCATCGGGTGGAGATGCTGGATGAGGCCTCTGAGAAGAAGAAGAGACTGAGAAATGTTCTCCAGAAACTGATCACAAGGAGAGAGGAGACTGAGGAAAGAGTCCGGAGTCTGGAGGAACGCAGGAGGAAAGCTCAAGAAAAAGCAGCTGGAGAAGCGAAGACAGTCACTGCCCTGTGTAGAGACATCAGGAGACGGCTGGATGATCTGGAGAAGAGGGTCCTGAGCGAGATCTCCAGGCAGGAGAAGGAAGAGTCACTCTCACTGTCTGCTCTGATGAAGAAGCTGGAAATACAGAAGGACGAGCTGTCCAGGAAGATGAGACACATGGAGGAGCTGTGTAACATGACTGATCCACTGACTGTCTTACAGGAACCAGACACCGGGGACTTGTATGATCCTGAGGACACAGGGGGACACGATGGAGGTGATGGGGACACGGTGGGACATGATGGAGGTGATGGGGACACGGTGGGACATGATGGAGGTGATGGGGACACGCGGGGACATGATGGAGGTGATGGGGACACGCGGGGACATGGTGAACCGCTTCATGATGTAGATGGTCCAGATGTGGCTGTGATCTCAGACACATTACACACATTATGTGACATAGTAACAGATATTAGGAGGGGGATCTATGTGGAGGATCCTGCAGACATATTACTGGATGTAAACACAGCTGCTAATGATATCCATATATCAGATGACCTGAAAACTGCAACCAGCATACAACAGAACCAGAACCGTCCAGAAACATTACAGAGATTCCAGTATGATCAGGTGATGAGCAGGAGGGGATTCTCCTCAGGACGATATTACTGGGATGTGGAGGGCAGTAGATCAGGGGGGTGGATGGTGGGGATGTGTTACCCCAGTATAGACAGGAGGGGGCAGCAGTCATACATTGGCTATAATAACAAGTCCTGGTGTTTGTGGAGGTCTTATAGTGAGTATTCAGTGAGACATGACAGTGAAGAGATCCTGTTACCTCACATTATATCCAGTAATAGATTCAGGATCTGCCTGGATTATGGGGCCGGGCGGCTGTCCTTTTATGAGCTGTGTGACCCCATCAGACACTTACACACCTTCACTGCCTCCTTCACCGAGCCGCTTCATGCTGTATTATGGGTATTTAATGGTTCAATAACAATATTGGGAGAAGCAACAACTGGGAGAAACCATAATAGAAACTGACCAGAGACAGAACTGAAAAACAAACTGATTGGTAGATCAGACAGCCAATGGGATGAATAAGGTGGGGCTGCAGGGGATTATAACCAAAGCCAGGCCCACTTGACCATTTTCCCGGAGTAGGGGACTGCGTATCCCTGCATATTGTCATGTTCTTACACGGTTATGCCTGCACATGTACACGTATTTTACTCACGCTGTCCTGCGCCGGCTGGCTGGTTTCTTCTTTTTTTCCCTTTCCTTCTCCTGTCTCCTGGCAACATAAAACCGCCATACATATGTAATGTAATTGTGTAAGCGCTGTGTTGTGAACGCACCCATAGAGAACAATAGGGCTGTTATGTGCATTATATGCGGTAAAATAGAACATGCTGCGCTCTTTATTACGCACATAACATACGCAATAAAATATAGGCAAGCGTGAGCGGAACAGTGAGAGCAATGTCCTTTCATTGACACCTTTTGCGCGTATTATATGCGTGCGCTGTTAGTGTGATGGAATGCTACAGCTATATTCTTGTGCTCCGAATCCAACGGGGTTCAGTTCGAGCTGCTTGAAGGATCATAGACTCGGTCACACAGCATTCTGCGTAATCAGCTGATTGTTCCTTTATTAGAAAAAAATAGAAATATTTATACGTTTTTTTAGACTCAGACATTGAAAACGAGCCGAACAACAGCCCTTATTTATAGAGAGCGAAGGGCAGGATGGCGCAGGAGAGACCATTGGGACTTCTCTCACAGTACATTGCGTGTGTTATACCCAATGCACATATGTTGGTGCCCGGCCTATCTGACCGCTGTCCTTATGACTAGATCACATGTGGGGGATCCGCTGTGATTGTATTCTGGCTGTGATCCCTGTGTCTCCTTATGGATAATCCTCCGTGTGTCATTGCTGTTTATCCCAATGATGTCTGATCTACTACATCACATGAACCAGCACTCCCATTTTACCAGGATTGTCCCCCAAAAGAGAGCGCTAAGTGGGTGAAGTCCATGAAAATCTGCATAAAGGTGGCATCCTGATATGTTTGTGGGGTTCCCGGGTAGATCAGGTCGGCTTCAAGACTGGGTTCACACGGGACTGAAATCTCGCGGAATGACCCCACGGAAATACCGCGAGATTTGTGCGAGAGAAATGCAGCTGCAAAACCCATGGCCTTTCGTCGCGGGTTTAGGAGCGGCTTCACCGCCTGCATTCCGCTGCGGCCATCTCTCCCCATAGAGAGGAGAGGATCCACTGCGGAAGCGGGGAAATAATTGATATGCCACGTCTTTGAGTTCCGTGTGGCTTGTCAATCTCAGTGCGGCTCGGTCGCAGCGTATGGATGAGATTTTTGTAAATCTCCTGCACTTTGCTGGCTAATCCCAGGATTAAAGTCGCAGGCGGAATTTCTCTGCAGAAAGTCTGCACGGAACGTTTGCGGCAATTCCGCCCCGTGTGAACGCAGCCTAAGTGTTGTGAATGACGCTTCATTAGGGTTAAATACAAATAACGCTCCACATACACGGAGATCGCTGTGCGCAGCTCGTCCGTGGAGCCGTCCTACGGATGAGCGTGTGTAGAGCGCCGGACACTTCCTGTGTAGCACCCGGCCCTGGGATCTTGTCTTATGGACACATCAGATGTATTTGTTATGGTGACATTCTACCCAAAGGGGAACGCTGAAGTCACGCGGATGATTTACCGCAGTCTTACTGCTTATCACATGTAACGTCTTGTGACTGTGGACCCCGATCCCTACTGAATTACATCATCCCAGATGTTCGCAGCCGCCTTTATAGGGACCCGTCACCAGCTGTCAGCTCCATAAACTACATTATTGGGCTCAAAGGTGAGAGAACGGGGAGTCCGGGGAGCGGTGTACAATACTCACCGGGTGCCCCGCTCCAGCGCTGTGTCCCCGCACACATAGTGTGACTCTACAGCCGACTCCGTGCTCACGCTCTCCCAGAGGGATGAATGGAAGAACATGCGCAGAGCGGGCTGAGAAGAGTTACGGCTGACACCCACTGGCTCTTTCTTTTTAACGCTGTGTTATCGCTACGTTTTTTTTCAATGGGACAGAAGCACAAACTTGTGATTTTAACATTAGAAAGTCCCATTGAAAAAAATGCAGCGATATCGCAGCGCTAAATACCCCACTAGTGGTAGAAGTCCTAAAGGCGCGATCACATGACAGTTTTTATGTTCAGTTTTTTGTGAGCCTAAACCAGCAGCGGGTCCAAAATCTGGAAGGACGGCACCTCTCCCCATTATACTGGCTCTCCACTCCGGGTTTTGGCTCCCAAAAAGCTGAACATAAGAACTGTCATGTGATCGCGCCTTACTGTGTGCGCACGGACTTCACGGAGACACAGCGCCGGAACGAGGCGCCCGGTGAGTGTCAAACACAACTTCCCGGACTGCCCGTTCTCTCACCTTCGAGCCCCGCAATGTAGTTTATAAGGCTGACAGGTGGTGACCGGTTCCCTTTAACCCGACTGTGGGGGTAGATTAAGAAAGCCAGAATATTACCACAGATCCATCCCGTTTAGAACGCTGCCGGCCCGTCATACCAGGAGATTAGTGTAACTGTACTTTCTAGCGATCGGTGGGATCTCAGCAGTTGTACCTCCAGCAATCCAAACTTTTGACATGTCCTTATGTAAGGTGACCAGATTTTTCCAGGGTCAAAGCGGGACAGGGGTGTGGCCAGGGGCGGGGCTTATCACAACGTATGATTTTACCTCCATCGTTATAAAATGTACAGGGCCGGTTCAAAAAATGTAGAGATGGAGCAAAGTCCGCAGCATTTCTGCCTCCAAAAACAGTCAAAATCTGTATCATTTGTGAGGATTTTGACTGGAAATCAGCTGGAGATACGCAGCGGCGCTCCCCCTCACCTCCTATGTAGGCTTCCCAACGATCCTCTCAGCGCTGCTGCTAGTGGGCGGAAGTGTGTGTGCAGCAGCGCCTCCTGCCCTCTGCTCTAGCGGAACCAAAGAGGAGAGTTTAGGGGAGGAGGATCCCAGATGGACACACTGCTATCGGTATGTGCATCAGGCTGCGGCGCTGCAGAGTGATTACCGGGCAGGCAGCTGCGGCACCTCGCCCGGTAATCACTTTAACCCCTTGAGTGGCGGATTTCTACCCCCCTGTCAGACCCACCAGGGCAGGTTTTTTAAATGGTCTAATCATTTAATTTCAACCAATTTTGCAGTCGCGTTCCAAGAGCCATAACTTTTTCATTTCCCCATTGACACGGCCGTATGAGGGCTTGTTTTTTGCGGGACAAGTTGTACTTTTTGTTGGCATCATTTTCGGGTATAAATAATGTATTGCATAACTTTTGTAAAAAATTTGTAGGAAGATTGGGGGAAAAAAGAAATTCTGCTATTTGTTTTTTTGGATTTCATTTATACGGCGTTCAGTGTGCGGAATAAACAGTGTGATAACGTTATTCTCTGAGTCACATGATCCCGGCGATACCGAGTTTATACAGGTGTTTTATGTTTTGCTATTTTTATACATTTAAAACATTTTTTTTTCTTAAAGGTTTGCTTTTGTGTCGCCGCATTCCCAGAGCCGTAGTAATGTTATTTCCCATTGCCAGCGCTCTAGAAGGCCGTGTTTATTGCAGGATGAACTCCAGTCTTCATTTATCTAATTTTTAGGAACATGTAACATTTTGATCGCTTTTTATTCCATTTTTTCTAGGGGCAAGATTAACAAAATCTGTAATTCTGGCATGTTTTTCATCTTTATTTTTCCCTGCATTCTCTGAGCAGTATAAATAATGTATTAAAGTCATTCTACAGGCCGGTACGATTATGCCAATACCAAATTGAAATTGTTGGGGGGTTTTTTCGCAACTTTTTCACAGTTAAAAAAAAAAAGAAGAAAAGTCATAAAAGTTTAAATTGCCCCCTTTTACCATAGTAAAAAAATGTAAATCATAAAAGAAAAATACATATTTGGTATCGCCGCGTCCATAAAAGTCCGATTTATCAAATTAGTGCATTATTTATCCCGCACGGTGAACGTAATCCGAAAAAAAAAAAATACAGAACGCCACAAATGCACTTTTTCAGTCACCCTGTCTCCCAGAAAAAATGCAATAAAAAGTGATCAAAAAGTTGTATGTATTCTGCATTAGAACTATCGGAAACAACAGAACATTCTGCAAAAAATGAGCCCTTGCTCAACTACGTCGATGGAAAACATAAAAAAGTTATTGCGCGCAGAAGATGCAGAAAAAATTATTTTAAAAAATTCAATGTCTTTGAAAAACAATACAAGTAGTACAGCAAAAAAAACCTCTACAGGTTTGGTATCGCAGTAATCGTACCGACCCTTAGAATAAAGGTATCAGGTCATCTTTGTTGCAGTTTGTGTACCGTAGAAACAAAACGCACTGAAAGATGGCGGAATGTCATTTTTTTTCATTTTACTCCACTTAGAATTTTGTAAAAGTTTTTCAGCACATTATATGGTAATTTAAATAAATAAAGGAGTTATGATTTTTTAGTGTGCTCTGCAGCTCCCATAGTGAAACATAGCCCGGAAATCTTCCGGTCTATATCGCTATGGGCAGTGGATGGTGACTAGACGTCACCAGAGAGCCGGACAAATGTCCCGAAAGTGGGACAACTGCCTGTCCCACTGAGGTCCCGGTGGAAGTCCGGACACAGGGTCCCAAAGCGGGACTGTCCCGCGTAAATCAGGATATATGGTCACCTTACCTTATGGTATGTTAAAAGCTTTTAGAAAGCTCAGTCACACGTTAACCTTTACTATTATCTAAGTATTTTCGATATTAGGGCAATAAATATATTACTAATCAGAATGTCAGTGAATAGAACCCATTCTGTGAATTACCCGTAATCTGGTGTCTGATAATCCAGAGATTCTGATAATCCGGCCCTTGTTTCCAGCACAGAACCAGAAGACGGAGCATTATGTGACAGCAGCAGATTATGTATGAGCATTTCATCTTCCTTCAGCTTCTCTGCCAGAAAGTTTTATAAAGTTTTCTGCCAGTTCAGTAACTCAGAACATCTGATAATCCGGCATCAGAGCCTGTTAATGTCGGACTAAGGAAATGTAATTCTATATATTACTTTAATCTTCAGCAGTTTGGGTTTTAGGTTAATTTCCGCTTGTTTCTTGCTTACTATTGTTATAATGACCCAATCACATGAAATGCGCCTTATTTTTTCCCCAGTCTGCATTATTTTGGGGTCACCAGATCTGTGTAGGTAACTGCTGGGCATTGTAAGGGTTAATAAAGATGTATCTGCATATAACTGATGGGCGCCGGTGTCTTTACTTTAGTTTTTACCTCACTGTCACATTTAGTATTTCCTTCTTCCCCCGCTCTGACTTTATATGGTGGTCCGGTGACCCCCCAGCCTTGCTGAGGCATCTTGAGTTCATTGATGGATGTTCATGCAGTTCTCACCTCAGGAATGGCGCCCCACTGAGCATGTTTTGGTAAACACATAGGGGGGTATTTACAGAAGCTTTTACACCAGAATTATGGCATAAGGCCTCCTTCACACAGGCGGGTTTGCATCGCGACATCCGGAGTGGGATTCCAGCCCATAGCATGCTATGGCAATCCGCGATTTCCTGCCCATGAGTGGAAATCGATTTTCTACTCACGGGTGAAAAAAATTGTAGCATGCTGCGATTTTGTGCGGGATACACACGTTTGGCTTCCGTTTAAGGAAATACAAGCGGTCTGTCCCGCGGCACTTCGCAGTGAGCCCTGCAGAAGTATCGAGGGATACGCGTCACTGCAGAGCTCTAGCGGCTTCTGCCCATGTATGACGGAGTGCCACCCGGCACATCCGCAGCGCTGTAAAGAAGCCACCGGACAAGAACGCAGGGGTCACCAGCCGGGTGCCAGGTCGAACTCCGCTGGGGAAAATCCGTGTGAAGGTGGCCTAAATAAATGTAAATTTTTGTGCAAGTCACAAAAAGACTTGCACAGCATCCTTGCAAAAACACATATACATAGCATGATCACATGACATACAACAAGATACATTTTTCAGACATAACACAGACATTAAGGGCTCATGTCCACGGGGAAAAGAAGAATTAAAATCCGCAGCGGATTTTAACTCTTCTCCCGCGCGCGGATCCGCACCCCATAGGGATGCATTGACCACCCGCGGGTAGATAAATACCCGCGGATCGTCAATAAAAGTGATTTAAAAAAAAATGGAGCATGAAAAAATCTGGACCATGCTCCATTTTCATGCGGGTCTCCCGCGGGGACGGCTCCCGCGGGCTTCTATTGAAGCCTATGGAAGCCGTCCGGATCCGCGGGACACAAAAATCACATTTTACTTACCCGCTCCGGTTCTTCTCTTCGGCGCCGCGCCATCCTCTCTCAGCCGCGGCCGGATCATTTTGCTTCGGCCCGGCGCATGCGCGGGGCACGTCACCGACGTCATCGTGGACATCCGCCGAGCCGAAGAATGAAGATCCGGCCGCGACGAGAGAAGATGACGCCGCCGCGAAGAGAAGAAACGGAGCGGATGGGAGGTGAGTTTATTGTCATTTATTCTTATTTTCAGCGCTCATGTCCGCGGGGCAGGAGGGACCCGCTGCAGATTCTACATGTAGAATCCGTAGCGGGCCCGATTTTCCCCGTGGACATGAGCCCTTACTCATTCAGTGTTGCAGATGTGCAATACACATCAAATTAACACACATAGAAGACACTAACAAGGCAAAAGCATTCATACTTATGGAGGGGCCCCGCTAGCTCTGGGCCCCTACAATAGCGCTACAGAATAAGTTAGTGCTATACAAATAACAAGTCTCTTCCCCTAGTAATGATTGATAATGAGGAAGTAGTATGCAATCTAGTACTAATGATGAGGATGTAGTATATAATATAGTACTAATGATGAGGATGTAGTATATAATATAGTAGTAATGATGGATGATGATGATGTAGTATATAATATAGTAGTAATGATGGATGATGAGGATGTAGTATATAATATAGTAGTAATGATGGATGATGGGGATGTAGTATATAATATAGTAGTAATGATGAGGATGTAGTATATAATATAGTACTAATGATGAGGATGTAGTATATAATATAGTACTAATGATGGATGATGATGATGTAGTATATAATATAGTAGTAATGATGGATGATGAGGATGTAGTATATAATATAGTAGTAATGATGGATGATGAGGATGTAGTATATAATATAGTAGTAATGATGGATGATGAGGATGTAGTATATAATATAGTAGTAATGATGAGGATGTAGTATATAATATAGTACTAATGATGAGGATGTAGTATATAATATAGTACTAATGATGGATGATGATGATGTAGTATATAATATAGTAGTAATGATGGATGATGAGGATGTAGTATATAATATAGTAGTAATGATGGATGATGAGGATGTAGTATATAATATAGTAGTAATGATGGATGATGAGGAAGTAGTATGCAATATAGTACTAATGATGAGGATGTAGTATATAATATAGTAGTAATGATGGATGATGAGGATGTAGTATATAATATAGTAGTAATGATGGATGATGAGGAAGTAGTATGCAATATAGTACTAATGATGAGGATGTAGTATATAATATAGTAGTAATGATGGATGATGAGGATGTAGTATATAATATAGTAGTAATGATGGATGATGAGGATGTAGTATATAATATAGTAGTAATAATGGATGATGAGGATGTAGTATATAATATAGTAGTAATAATGGATGATGAGGATGTAGTATATAATATAGTAGTAATGATGGATGATGAGGATGTAGTATATAATATAGTAGTAATGATGGATGATGAGGATATAGTATATAATATAGTAGTAATAATGGATGATGAGGATATAGTATATAATATAGTAGTAATGATGGATGATGAGGATATAGTATATAATATAGTAGTAATAATGGATGATGAGGATGTAGTATATAATATAGTAGTAATGATGGATGATGAGGATATAGTATATAATATAGTAGTAATAATGGATGATGAGGATGTAGTATATAATATAGTAGTAATGATGGATGATGAGGATATAGTATATAATATAGTAGTAATGATGGATGATGAGGATGTAGTATATAATATAGTAGTAATGATGGATGATGAGGATGTAGTATATAATATAGTAGTAATGATGGATGATGAGGATGTAGTATATAATATAATAGTAATAATGGATGTTGAGGATGTAGTATATAATATAGTAGTAATAATGGATGATGAGGATGTAGTATATAATATAGTAGTAATGATGGATGATGAGGATGTAGTATATAATATAGTAGTAATAATGGATGTTGAGGATGTAGTATATAATATAGTAGTAATGATGGATGATGTGGATGTAGTATATAATATAGTAGTAATGATGGATGATGAGGATATAGTATATAATATAGTAGTAATAATGGATGATGAGGATATAGTATATAATATAGTAGTAATGATGGATGATGAGGATATAGTATATAATATAGTAGTAATAATGGATGATGAGGATGTAGTATATAATATAGTAGTAATGATGGATGATGAGGATATAGTATATAATATAGTAGTAATAATGGATGATGAGGATATAGTATATAATATAGTAGTAATGATGGATGATGAGGATGTAGTATATAATATAGTAGTAATGATGGATGATGAGGATGTAGTATATAATATAGTAGTAATGATGGATGATGAGGATGTAGTATATAATATAGTAGTAATGATGGATGATGAGGATGTAGTATATAATATAATAGTAATAATGGATGTTGAGGATGTAGTATATAATATAGTAGTAATAATGGATGATGAGGATGTAGTATATAATATAATAGTAATAATGGATGTTGAGGATGTAGTATATAATATAGTAGTTATGATGGATGATGAGGATGTAGTATATAATATAGTAGTAATGATGGATGATGAGGATATAGTATATAATATAGTAGTAATAATGGATGATGTGGATGTAGTATATAATATAGTAGTAATGATGGATGATGAGGATGTAGTATATAATATAGTACTAATGGTGACTGTTGAGGACATAACATTTAACCCCTTCCAATCCACTGTCTGATGTCTGAAGACATTCTGATTGAAGGCTCTACAGCTCCAATGTCGGTAGACGTCCGGCAGGGTTTTCTTACTGTATATTACTGGCTGCTCTGTTGTCGGGGGCCTCTCTGGCATGTCAAAAACCGCAGTATTGTCTCTAGCCAGCAGATGGTGCTATTGTATAATGGCAGAAAGAGAAAAAACCCTAGAAAACCCGGAACCCAAAATTGGATTGCGAAGGGTTAATATAGCAGTGAGGATGAGGAGGGGCGCTGAAAGTACTCTGTTTGGGGAGTTCTCCATCATTTTGGCCGCTCAAGGGCTCTACAAGTGGGCAATGGGGCCTAAAACCTCCAGGCAACATTTCTGTTCTGAAAGCCACTGGCTGCTCCTTTTGGTTTGGGCCCCGTTGTGCATACAGATATAGGATTAGGGCCACAGCGGGTATGTTTCTGCACTCAGGATAAACAGGGGGATCCATTTTGGGGTACAAATCTTCTTTTTCATGTTCACTATAGAGAAAAAACACTCTTTAAAATGACATATTTGCAAAAATATGACATTTTATTTTTTCTACATGTTATTGTTTCTTACAGCTGACACCCACGGGCAATAGCATATCATATCTTGAGTTTACTCTCAGCCACAATTACGTTTTGTTTGACACCAGGTACTTCTACCAGCTCAGGGGTACAGCGATGGGGAGGCCCTGTGCCCCATCAGATGCCAACCTGTACCTGGGCTGGTGGGAGGAAAGGTTTGTCTACAGTAACACCATGTGGTCTGACAACATTATCTTATGGCTTCCATATATCGACGACATCTTCTTTTTCTGGAAAGGCACATCATCCTCCTTTAAGAACTTCGTGGACTCATTGAATCAAAATACTCTTAATCTCCATCTAACGTATGAGATTAATTCCACGGCCTTACCCTGCCTGGATCTACTGATCAAGAAAGACGAGGATGGTATGATCTCTTCGACTTTATATAACAACAGCCACCAACAGTCTGCTCGGTGGGAAGAGCCGTCACCCCTTCCCACTCAAGAAGGGAATCCCAAAAGGGCAACTTTTATGTCTGAGACGCAATTGCTCTGATGACTCTTCCTTCATGATGGAAAGTGAGAAACTCTCCACACGTTTCCAGGATGGACAGTCCCCGAAGAGGCTGTTCATAGAGCATTTAGACATGCTGTTCACAAAACCGTACTCCCCTCCTGACACCACGGGAACGCCCGACTGACCAATACACTCGAGTTACAGGGACTTACGATAAAGCCTCAAAGGAAGTACGCAATATCCGGAATCATTATAGGGATATCCTAAAAAGCGACGCTGACCTTGGAGAGTCTACATCACCTACGCCTCTGATCACATTTCGTCGCGGCCATAACCTTAAAGATCACCTGCTTAAGAGTCATCTTCACTCCGATGATGCATAAAAGACGTGGCTCAGGTCTAATAAACCCTCCGGTACCTTTCCCTGTCACGGGGGTCTAGCATGCCCGCTTATTTTAAAGGGCTATTCGTTCACATGCGCCTCTACCAGCAAAACATATCTATGCCGTGACTTCATTAACTGCAGGACGTCGTATACATGGCCACCTGCCCTGCCCTAAAAATGACATAGGGACAATATACAGCAATTTGGCCGCCGGATCCTAGGCCATGTTGGCAACATCCAACGTCATGAATCCCCACCACTAGCCGACCACGTCTGGGCAATGCATAATGGAGACGCTCATTCTATCAAATTTCAAGGAATTGAATTATCTAAAACCGTATGGCGGCAGAGGTGATCCTGACGAGCGCTTACTCCAGAAAGAGGATTTACCGCATCAATACTCTCAATCCAGTCGGGCTAAATGGAAATTTATGTTTTAATTGTTTGACTTTATTTCCTGGGAGATTCCACATGTTTGGGACAAACACATTTCCCTCCCTGATATACCGTTCCTGGCCAAACTGCCATTTACTCTATCATGAGTCTTATCTTGTGTACAATAACATGTATCTTCAGTCTTTAAACGACTTGCAGCCATTAACTCTTTGCAATCCAATTTTGGATTCAGGGTTTCCTAGGGGGCTTTCTCTTTCCGCCATTATACAACGGCACCATCTGCTGTCTAGAGCCAGTACTGCGGTATGGGACATGCTGGAGCAGTCCCCCGACAACAGAGCGGCTAGTAATATACAGTAACAATACCCTGCCGGACGTCTTCCAACATCGGAGCTGTACAGCCTTCAATCAGAATGTCTTCAGACATCAGACAGTGGATTGGAAAGGGTTAATACTTACCCGTTTGCGTCCAGACTGTATGTCTGCTTCATTAAAAAACCTCTTAAGGATTTTAGAGCCTAATTCTATATTTGTTTGATTCTAAACTTCCTTCCTAGACTTCTCTCTATCACGTTGTCGGCTTGTCTGATCTTATATTCATTGTTAAGTCATGTATGTTAAGCAGTAGTTCTGCTATTAGGAGGTCCGTCGGCAGCGATACATCCTCATCACTACTTAAGTTCAGCATCGTTTAATCCAATCGGAATGGGCTCCTATAATGACATCGCAGATTTTATGAATGAATGGCGCCGTCTCCATACCGCTACGTCATTCCGCAAGGCCGAACGTGACGGACATCACATGATAGACGTAATGACATCATCACGCTGCGCACGCATGCGCACTCCGCCCATAACATCCCGGTGCATGGGGAACATACTATGGCCGCTTGAGAGCGATCGTAGCTAGCGGCAAGCAATCAGATGTGAGACGGAGGTTACCTACAATGTCCCAAATATACTTATCTGTTTTCTGTGTATCTCATGGGACTGGTGGCTTTCCCAAGAGGCAATTTTAGGGTAAGGTATCCGGCCCCTCCCCTTATTCATTAAGAGTTTGTAATCCATTGGAGGATCTATAGGTCTCCTCCCCAAGAGGAGGGCTTAGGCCGGGTATATCAGGCATTGAGGCTGAGACAACAATCATAGCCTGGGGTTCACCATCAGGGCCACAGGCCCGATCTCTCTATCCAGTGGCGTAACTAAAGGCTCAGGGGCCCTGATGCAAAAGGTGAGCTGGGGCCCCCCTCTATCTGTACCCGTACCCGTACCCATACCTAAACCACGCTGCACAGAGGCATAACTTAAAGCTTCTGGGCCCCAATGCAAAACCTGTAACAGGGCCCCCAACTATAATGCTTTATTCATAGTAATGGGATCCCTATATGTAGAAGAGAGGCCTTATGGGCCCCCTAAGGCTCCTGGGCCCGGGTGCAACCACATCCCCTGCACCCACTATAGTTACGCCCATGTCTATTTCTACATGTTTGTTATTTGATGGTGCTCTGGCTAGTTACCATCAGGGTTATACATACAGGGCAATCAGGCCAGCGTGTAAAAGACTTTGTGCTAGTCTATCTTGGAAGGGGAGAATATAGTGTCTAAGACTAATATAGCAGACACCTCCTTAATAAGCTATCCGCTGATGTGCATGCATATCAGGCATCTTGATGTGCTTTACCTTAGCCTGATTCCTCATAGTGGGGTTGAGCCAAAAACCTGGCCTCGTTTCTCCCCCCCCTGATTTCCTTTTTAAATAGAAACTCTTCTATGGCCGCCTGCAGGGACGAGCGCATACTCACCCGTGCCTGGCGGCCCCAGCTCTTTCATGTGCCGGCTGCCGCGCAGCCGGCGCATGCGCAGACCGGAGCCGGCGGCCGGGTAAGTGACGTCGCTGTGGGAGGCTCTGCGTGCCCCGCAGAAAAATAGGACATGCCGCGGTTTGTTTGCCGCGCGAGATTTCGCGCGGCCAAACCGCGGCCGTCTGCATAGGAGTGCGTATTGTAATGCACTCCTACAGCTGGTAGCTGGGCTGAAAGTCAATATCTTCACTAACTCAAAGTATGTTTTCCTCATTCTTCATGTTTATGGGGCCCTGTACCAAGAAAAGTGTCTGATCATTTCAGCGGGTCAAGAAGTGAAGCATGCCCCTGTTAGTGAAATGAATGTGACTCCATGTTCTATGATTAGAACATTCCAAGGACCTAGATTGAATGTCTCAGGTCTTTGTGCCCTGTTCTCCTGTCCCTCTCTAAACAATTATTGTATCTTTGTATTCTGAAAAATTAATCATGTAGGATTCTACTGCGTCTGCGCTGCTTTTCCTTCAGCTGTGTGATTTAATGTTAAGGCCCATTTACACACACAGATATCTTTCAAAAGATTAAAAGATCAACTATCGTTTTGCATAAAGTACTAATAGACACTAATTACTATTAGTACTTTTTTAGCTTCATGCAATAAAGAGCTTCTGGGAGCTGTTACAGAACTTAGCAGGAGGTCTGAGCTCTGTATATAGCTCTATTGTTCAGCCACAGGCTCCCTGTGGGGAATTCAGAACCACGGACAGCAAACACAGCTTGGGGTCCTACTTATCAGCTGTTCTGCTGGTGGGGTTGATGGCTGTAAAAATGTTATCAACTGTAATCAGCTCTCCTTGGGCAGAGCACAGCATGTGGTCCTGCTTATCAGCTGTTTTGCTGAAGGACATTTTTTAAGCAGAACTGAAAATCGTCCTTCAGTCAAACAGTGAAAGATGGGCACATTTAAACACAACAATATCACTGAAAAGACAGTGAATTTTGAGCAATAATCATTATGTCTAAATGGGCCTTTAGTCTCAGCTTACCTCTAATAATTGAATTTGGACCCCAACAGAATATCATATAGCAAATATTGGTTTGCACTAACACCCTTCTCATTCTGGAACTGTTAGAAGATGTGTGGGCCTCTACTCAAGTGGCAGTCATTCACTGTAAAGGAAATCAGAAAAGAGACTCACTCATTGCACAGGGAAACAGAAAAGCAGATGCTGCTGGCAAGCGAGCTGCCGCTCTCCTAAATGCCGAATGTTTTTCTCTCTAACAAAAGTCGATACTGTCTGCTTTGCTATGTATCTAATTCTCATCTATGGGATACTAACTGTAGATGAGATACTGTTGTGGCTTGTCAGTCGCGACAACGACGTGGCATGGTGGCCTCAACACAGATTGTTAAGCAGGTCAAGGGTCAATGCACCATGTGTACAGTCTAGGGTCTGTCTTTGCTGCATGGATGCATGCTGGATTAGTCATGCCTGGGAGTAGGGTGGAGGTATGGTTTTCTATTCACTCTGTCAGTTTTCAGGTGCAGAGTGGCTATATATTCTCACCCCTCCTGGTGATCAGTGCTGCTTATTCCGTTGCATAGTACAGATCTTGGAGTTTAGAGCTCTGCTATGCTGAGTGTTTTTTTTACTTGCAGATAAGTAGCTGTGGGTTCCTTTTCAGTTATAGTGTTGCTTTTTATTTCTATTTTGCTTTGCTGTTCAGTTCATCTCTCCAGGGGTCCCTTCAGGGACAGCCAGGGCCCAGGATGAAGACCGTGGGGCCGTCTCTATTGAGATGAATACTCCACTTCTAGGCAGGGACCCTTCACCTCCTCTGCTAGGTTAGGGCCAGGCTTCCTCCTCCTTGGAGGGGTGCTACCATGCAGCATAGCTTGTTGTGCATCTATTTTCTATCATGTGTACATTCCCTGTCGCCACGCTGAGTGTTGTACTCTGGTGTCACACGGGCATTACATCTGGGTTATGTACTTCTGTTGTGGTGCGCGCTGTTCTTCAGTGCAATAGTCTTTCAGCTACTGTAGTTGTTATCATCACCCTGCGTCCTTGCTGAGTGTGGCGCTCGTGTGCTGCACGGACATGACAGATACACTGTGTAACCAGATACCAGGGATTTAGCAGCAGTTGGAATTTACCCACTAACACCCTTTCCTTCCTTCACAGTCTCTCTCCCTCCCTTTCCTAAACTTGTAAGTGAAAGTAAAATATACTTCCTGCTGTTTTTTTTGTCTCAATTTAAAGATAAGATGAAGCAATAAGTGTTAGCTTTTTTTTTGTATATATTCTTTATTTTTCAATTTTAATAGGGTGGGGGGGAGGGGTTACAACAGAAATAGAAATAAATCAGTGGTAAATCACATTACAAAACAATCAATCCTGTAACATACAAAGAACAATGACAGCTCTGCTGAGAATACACTCCAATATCAGAGAAAAGAGAAAAAACTATTAGAAATATAGAATAGAACACTTATGCATTACATACATATAGTAGAGTACATATATTCTGGATTCTTGTGTTGACCGGAAGTGACGTCAGACGCCAGGAGCAGCGCGCCGAGGCAGAGGCACGAGCGGGGGTCTGAGGGAGACATCGGACCAGCGGAGGAGCCGATACCGGCGCCCGAAGGTGACAGGAGCCGGCAGGAGGAGTGCAGAAGCGGAGCGGGTCTCGGAGCAGCAGCAGGAGGGCAGAGTGACAGGTGGAGTGAGCGGCCGCCGAAGCAGGTGCGGGGGCAGCAAACAGAGACCGGCAGCAGCGGAGGGGACCAGCGGAGGAGACGGAGTGAGCGGCCGCCGGGACAGCGGGTGACGTCACCAGGAGGAGTGGAGGAGCTGATAAGTATCTACCTCTGTGTGTGTTTGTGAGCTGTGTGTCTTCTGTGTATCTGGTTAATCGTGTCTTCTGTGTGTGTGTGTGTCTGGGGGTCTAAGTGTTTGTGAGGGGGAAAAAAAAAAAAATTAAAAAAAAAAAAAAATTAAAATTTTTGAGCGCGTGTCAGCGGGTAAGCGTTTGCGCGAGAGCGGCAGCATGTGAGTGGTTGCACAGAGGCAGCAGCGGGTGAGGGGTCGCAGCAGCGGGTCAGCGGTTGCAGCAGCGGGTGAGCGGAGTGTGAGCGGTTGCAGCAGCGGGTCAGCGGTTGCAGCAGCGGAGTGTGAGCGGTTGCAGCAGCGGAGTGTGAGCGGTTGCAGCAGCGGAGTGTGAGCGGTTGCAGCAGCGGTGTGTGAGCGGTTGCAGCAGCGGAGTGTGAGCGATTGCAGCAGCGGAGTGTGAGCGGTTGCGGCAGCGGGACAGCGGTTGCAGCAGCGCGCGAGCGGAGTGTGAACAAGTCTATCTTCACTACTTTCACAAGTAAATTGTAGATCCCCATTAGGATGAGCTCCATGTCTGGAAATGCCATCCAGTGTGCTACTTGTGCAATGTATGCGGTCCTTGATCAGCCGATCGAGGGTGCATACTGTTGTGCAGATGCGTGCACGTCGCACATTTAGAAGCCCAAATCCTGGATCTAAATGGGCAACTGGCAACACTGAGAGCCATTGACATCATGGAAAGGAGTTTGGTGCTCACTGAGCAGACACTCGCTGGGGTAGAGGCGGGGGCGGATGGTATTACGGAAAAGCAGGGGGAGCAGGCAGTCAGCTGGGTGTCAGATAGAAGGAGGCGTAGAGGGAATAGATCCAGGGAGGCTGGTCCTGAACTGGCACAACCCAACATGTCTGCAACGTTGGCAGATGAGGGCGATGCCGTTACAGAGCCAGCACCGCTGCAGCACGACATGCCCTCTGAACGCCAGGGGGATGACTGCTCCAGTGAGACGGGGACGGGGAGAGCAGGGCAGGCTAGACAGGTTCTAGTGGTGGGGGACTCAATTATTAGGGGGACAGAGAGGGCAATCTGCCATAAAGACCGGGATCGTCGAACGGTGTGTTGTCTTCCTGGCGCTCGGGTTCGACACATCGCGAATCGGATTGACAGATTACTGGGAGGGGCTGGTGAGGATCCAGCAGTCATGGTGCACGTTGGCACCAATGAACAAGTTAGAGGTCAATGGAGGGCCCTCAAAAATGATTTCAGGGACCTAGGGTCCAAGCTCAGGGAGAGGACCTCCAGGGTAGTTTTCTCAGAAATACTACCTGTACCTAAAGCCACACTAGAAAGGCAGCAGGATCTTAGGGAGGTAAACAAGTGGCTCCGGAGTTGGTGTAAGAAGGAGGGATTTGGGTTCCTAGAGAACTGGGCTGACTTTGCTGTCGGCTACAGGCTCTACCGTAGGGACGGGCTGCATCTTAATGGGGAGGGTGCAGCTGTGCTGGGGGAAAAGATGGCTAGAAGCCTGGAGGAGTGTGTAAACTAGGGACTGGGGGGGAGGGTAAAATGAGAAATAGTGGGGTAGCCAGTGTAATTAGCAATCCGGGTCCAAGCAAAGGGAATGGGGGACGAGCAGGGGGTGGGGTTAGTACAGTTAGAACTGATAGATCAGCCATAAGTACGAATAGCAACAAAACAAATTTAAAAAACAAAAAAAAAGATATAAATTGTATGACCACGAAAGCAAGAAGTCTGATTGGTAAAGTGGGTGAGCTTGAAGCGAGAGTGACTGATGAAAACTATGGTATAGTCGGAATAACGGAAACATGGCTTGACGATAAGTGCGATTGGGCGGTGAATTTGCAGGGGTACAGTCTCTTCAGAAGAGACCGAAGGAACCAGAAAGGGGGAGGGGTATGTCTGTACGTCAAATCGAACTTGAAGCCGAGGCTACGGGAGGATATAGGGGTAGGAGACGAACAGGTGGAATCTCTGTGGGTAGAAATACAGAGGGGAAAAAATAACAAAATCCTGATAGGGGTCTTCTATAGACCACCAAAAGCAACAGAAGAAACTGACAACATACTACTAAGGCAGATAGAAGAGGTGTCAAAGCGCAACGAAGTAATTATCATGGGGGACTTTAATTATCCAGATATAACATGGGAAAACGAAACCTGCAAATCTCACAGGGGTGATAAGTTCTTGAGAACAATTAAAGATAATTACCTGAACCAACGTGTGCAGGAGCCAACTAGAGGGAGGGCCATTCTGGACCTGGTGCTAACTAACAAACCGGACCAAATAAAGGGGGTACAGGTTGAGGGGCACCTGGGGAACAGTGACCACAATATAATCAACTTCCAGCTGTCAATCAATAGCAAGCCTTATCAGGGAGCAACAAAGAAACTAAACTTTAGTAAAGCAAAATTCGATCAGCTTAGAACTAATTGGTAACATTAATTGGGACAACATCCTCAAAAATATCAGTACAGAGGAAAAATGGGAAAAGTTCAAAAGGATCCTAATCGCCTCATGTGAGCAGTTCATTCCCTTTAAAAATAAAAGAAAGTCAACTAAAAGGAAACCAATGTGGCTCGACAAGACGGTAAGAGGGGCAATAAATGAAAAGAAGAAAGCGTTCAAACTACTAAAGCAACAAGGCAGCGAAGAAGCGCTAAAATCATACAGGGAAAAAAACAAAATATGCAAAGATACGATCAAAATTGCCAAGGAGGAAGCAGAAAGACGGATCGCCAAAGAGAGCAAAAACAACCCAAAGCTATTTTTCAACTACATTAACAGCAAAAGGATTTGCAGGCAGAGCGATGGCCCTTTAAAAAACAATGCAGGAGAAATCATTGACGATGACGAAGGGAAAGCAAATCTACTAAACAGTTTCTTCTCAAGTGTATTCACAGAAGAAAAGGAAATGCCACACGAGATACAGGGGAATAAAACAAACCCCTCACAAAACATCTCATACCTAACGCAGGAGGAGGTGCGGAAGCGTCTAAAGAAAACTAAAATTGATAAATCGCCAGGCCCAGATGGATTACACCCAAGGATACTAAGGGAACTAAGTGACGAGATAGCTAGGCCGCTATACCTAATATTTCTAGACACTATCAAGACCGGTGTAGTACCATTGGATTGGCGCATTGCCAACGTGGTGCCAATTTACAAAAAAGGGAGCAAAAGTGAGCCTGGAAACTACAGGCCAGTAAGTCTCACTTCAGTAACGGGAAAAATTTTTGAGGGGATTCTGAGAGACGCCATCGATGAGTACCTCAAGGAGAACAAGGGAATAACTCCTCACCAGCATGGATTCATGAAGAGTCGCTCATGTCAGACAAATCTGATCAGTTTCTACGATGAAGTAAGCTCTAAGCTGGACCTGGGAGAGTCTATTGATCTTGTATATCTGGACTTCTCTAAAGCCTTTGACACCGTGCCACATAATAGGCTAATATACAAAATGAGGCAGCTCGGACTGGGCGAAAATGTGTGTAATTGGGTAAAAAATTGGCTCAATGATAGAAAGCAGAGGGTGGTAATAAATGGTGCGTACTCTGATTGGACCACAGTCGCTAGCGGGGTGCCACAGGGTTCAGTTTTGGGCCCCACTGTGTTCAACATATTTATCAATGACCTGATAGAGGGGCTGCACAGCAAAATATCAATATTTGCAGATGACACAAAATTATACAATATAATTAATACAACGGAGGACAACGTGCGGCTACAAACGGACCTGGATAAGCTGGGGGCTTGGGGGGGGAAATGGGAAATGAAGTTCAATGTTGATAAATGTAAGACTATGCACATGGGCAGGAGAAACTGATGTCACCAATATTCACTTAATGGGGTACCACTAGGGAAAAGTGATATGGAAAAGGATCTGGGGGTATTAGTGGATAATAGACTAAACTGGAGTAACCAATGCCAGTCAGCTGCTGCAAAGGCAAATAAAGTCTTGGGGTGCATTAAAAGAGGTATAGGGGCGAAGGACGAGAACATCATCCTTCCATTATATAAGACACTTGTCAGGCCTCACATGGAATACTGCGTACAATTCTGGACACCGGTGCTCAGGAGGGATGTTGCGGTATTGGAGGGGGTTCAAAGAAGGGCAACTAAACTAATACATGGAATGACGGGACTGGAATACCCAGAGAGGCTATCCAAATTGGGACTATTTACTCTAGAAAAAAGAAGGTTAAGAGGGGACCAAATAACCATGTATAAGTACATGAGGGGACAATACAAGGATCTCTCCCGAGATTTGTTTACACCCAGGACCACGACGGTAACAAGAGGACATCCGCTACGATTAGAGGAAAGTAGGTTTCATCACCAACATAGAAGGGGATTCTTTACTGTAAGAGCAGTGAGACTATGGAACACTCTACCGGAGGAAGTGGTGATGGCAAAATCCGCAGAGGCGTTTAAAAGGGGACTTGATGTCTTTCTGGAGAAGAAGGATATTACAGGATATAAATATTAGGTGAAGTGTCAATCCGGGTATACAGGCAGGTAGGAACTATTAGGGGTTGATCCAGGGAACAGTCTGATTGCCATTAGGGAGTCGGGAAGGAATTTTTTCCCCAAAAGGGCAAATTGGTTTCTGGCCTTGGGGTTTTTTGCCTTCCTCTGGATCAACAAAGTAGGTTAGACAGGCTGGACTAGATGGACATTGTCTTCATTCAGCCTTACATACTATGTTACTATGTTACATAAGTAATTCAATGGTTGGGGGGTATCAATTATTTATGGTGGTGGGCCAGGAACGTTGCGAAGAAATGTAAACCAGGGATCCCAGAGATTCATGAATTTCTCCAGACCCCCTTCACGTCTGGCTTTGACCTTCTCGAAAGAGCATATAATAATAATCTTTATTTGTATAGCGCCAACTTATTCCGCAGCGCTTTCAGGCATGGATAAATGCAAAACAATACAACAATTACAATGTGAGGTACATTGGGTTAGACACAAATGGGTTGTGGGGTGGTACAGGAGGTGGGGAACACAGGCAATAGGGGATTTCATGTACAGATCATTTATTAGAAGACAAACAGGGTGGGGAGCCATAGGGAAGGGAGGGGGGGCTAGGTCAGGGGATTTGGTATACTTCCCTGAAGAGGTGAGTTTTTAAGGCACGTCTAAAATTTCGTGCATCGGGAATTGTCCGGATGCCTTGGGGTAGAGCATTCCAGACGATGGGTGCTGCTCTGGTGAAGTCCTGTAGGCGACCATGTGAGGTGCGTATTACAGGGGTGTTTAGTCTGAGTGTGTTAGCCGATCGGAGTGAGCGGGCTGGGTGGTGTATTGACAGGAGGGAGGCGATGTATGGTGGTGCCGCGCCATGCAGAGCTTTGTGAGTGAGGTAGAGGAGTTTAAATTTAGTTCTGCAGTGGATGGGCAGCCAATGCAGCGACTGGCATAATGCAGAGGCGTCTGAATAACGACTGGATAGAAAAATCAGTCTAGCTGCTGCATTTAGTATAGATTGGACTGGAGCGAGTCTAGTGCGGGGGAGGCCGATGGGTAGCGAGTTGCAGTAGTCAAGCCGGAAGTGGATGAGGGCAACCACGAGCGTCTTTAGCGTGTCCGTGGTGAGGAACGGACGTATTTTAGCAATATTTCTGAGGTGCATGTGGCATGTTTGGGCCAGAGATTAGATATGGGGGGCAAAGGAGAGGTCAGAGTCCAGTGTGACCCCAAGGCATTGGGCATGCCGTCTGGGGGTTATGATGGTGCCAGACACTGGAATGGAGATGTTGAGGGGAGGTCGGTTAGAAGGTGGAAAGACAAGGAAGTCAGTTTTAGAGAGGTTTAGTTTGAGAAAAAGGGAGGACATAGTGTTAGAGACAGCGGACAGACAGTCAGTGATATTCTGGAGGAATGGTCCAGAGATCTCACGAGAGGAGGTGTATAGTTGGGTGTCGTCAGCGTAGAGATGGTATTGGAGACCAAACTTGTGGATGGTTTGTCCAATTGGGGCAGTATAGATGGAGAAGAGAAGGGGACCAAGGACCGAGCCCTGGGGTACCCCAACAGCGAGACGAAGTAGAGCAGAGATAGAACTAGCAAAGGAAACACTGAAAGAGCGGTCAGAGAGGTAGGAAGAGAACCAGGAGAGAGCAGTGTCCTTTAGACCAATAGAGCGGAGCATAATGAGAAGGAGGTTATGGTCGACAGTGTCAAAAGCAGCAGACAGGTCAAGGAGGATTAGTAGGGAGTGGTCACCTCTAGACTTTGCAGTCAACAGGTCATTTGTTAGTTGTGTGAGGGCAGTTTCGGTCGAGTGTAAAGAGCGGAAACCAGACTGGAGGGGGTCGAGGAGCGAGTTGTCAGAGAGAAAGCGAGTAAGGCGGGAGTAGACCAGGCGTTCCAGTAATTTGGAGATGAAGGGGAGGTTTGAGACGGGTCGGTAGTTGGCAGCATCAGTCGGGTCCAGGGTTGGTTTTTTAAGCAGAGGGGATATAATGGAGTGTTTGAATGAGGAGGGAAAAGTGCCAGAGGTTAGGGAGAGGTTTCAGATTGTAGTGAGGTGAGTAATAAGAGCTGGGGAAAGGGACCGGAGGAGGTGAGAGGGGAGAGGATCGCTGGCGCAGGTGGTGGGGCGGGCAGCGGAAAGGAGCCTGGAGACTTCTTCCTCTGTCGTTGGTTCTAGCGTAGATAGTGAGTAGGTGCTGGATGCAGTGCTGATGAAACTGGGATTGGGGTTAACCATACAGCTTGCAGAGATTTCTTTTCGAATGTTGTCCATTTTTTCTTTGAAATAGGCAGCTAGTTCTCCAGCAGTCAGGTCTGTCGCAGGGGCCTGTTCTTTGGGGCTGAGGAGGGAGTGAAAGGTCTCAAAGAGTTGTTTGGGGTTGTGGGATAGTGAGGAGACAAGGGAGGTGAAATAAACTTGTTTGGCATGGTGAAGGGCTAGATTATAAGTTTTAAGCATGAATTTGAAGTGGAGAAAGTCTGCCAGCAGCTTTGACTTTCTCCACAGCCGCTCAGCGCACCTAGAGCACCGTCGGATGAAGTGTGTTTGGGACGTGAGCCAGGGTTGCCGTGGTCTGCGTTTGACGGCTCGAGTCACGGGTGGTGCCACTTCATCCAGGGCACGGCTGAGGGTGGTGTGGTAGTATTCGGCTGCCAGGTTTGGGCAGGGGAGGCGAGAGATAGGGGATAGGGAGTAATGAATAGTCTCGGCAAACTGTTTAATGCAGACAGACTGGAGGTTCCTAGAGGTGCGATAGATAGGAGGGTCAGGAGAGATGCTAGGGTGCCTGATGGAGAAAGAGATAAGGTTGTGATCTGAGAGTGGAAGTGGGGAGTTAGTAAAGTGAGAAGCAGAGCAGAGACGGAGGAAAACTAAATCGAGAGTGTTACCATCTCTACGAGTGGGGGAGTCAGAGATTAGTGATAAGCCAAGGGAGGAGGTAAGTGTTAAAAGCCGGGAGGCAGATGAGGAGCTAGAGTCGTTAGTAGGGATGTTGAAATCACCAAGGATGAGGGTTGGGATTTCACAGGATAGGAAGTGGGGGAGCCAGGCAGCAAAGTGGTCTAGGAACAGGCGGGTGGGACCTGGGGGGCGGTAAATAACTGCGACACGCAGAGGCAGTGGGCGGAAGAGTCGCAGGGTGTGGACCTCGAAGGAGTGGAAGGTAAGCATATAATATTCACCTCATTATACCATTCTGGCATGGAGGTGCTATCTCTCCAATGCCTGGGGATTGAAATTTTAGCTGCATTTGTGAGAAATGGAACAATAGATTTGTATTCCAATAGGAGACCTGGGACATTCATGTTCAAGAGGACAATCTCAGGTGTAAGGGTAAAATTCGTTTTACAAATAAGGCCAAGTGATCTTTGGATCTCCTCCCAGAATGGTTGTAGGAGCAGGCATGAGAACCAAATATAGGTGAAGGTGCCAACACTATCTGAGCATCTCCAGCATAGGGGGGAATAATCCGAATCTATTTTGTTGAGTAGGGCCGGGGTTTTATACCATCTGGAGATAATTTTATAGTTTAATTCTTGAAACCTAGTGGAGGAGGAGGGCGAATGTGAATTGCGGAGGATATCTTTTACTTCATCAGTAGTAAAATTGGTGTTTAGTTCGGTCTCCCATCGGGGTATAAAGGAGGGTTGCAGCCCATACTGTATCAGGGTCTTGTAGATTTTGGAGATTGCATTTTTAACGGGTTGGGGGTTCCAGAATAATTTGTGGAATAGCAGATTCTGATCTGTGTCGAGAATATCTGGAGAATGGAACCTGATTGTATCCCTAATGATACATAACTCTTTGTCATTAAATATAGTATCTCCTTGTTGGTTTAAAAATTGGAAATCATGTGCTACGGAATCATCTATTATGAGACAACGGGATTGCAATGAGGCTAGGTAGGTATCTTTTCTAATTTTCTGCTTAAGTACTCTGAATTTGTTGGGAATTAACAGGAGAAGTGGGGTGAAACCGCTAATCTGAGGTACCAGTTTGTGTTTTTTGTTGGATTTATGCCATATATTCAAAGTTAGCCGGGTGAAAGGGTTTTGGATCTCTTTCAATGATGTTTTGTTAAGTGGGGTGGACCACATTGAGAGTTTCTGATCGTTGTTTAGGGAGGAAAGTTCCAACTCCACCCACAGTTAAGAACTTGCTTGGCGGGATAAGTCCACCATGCGATTCAGATGTGACGCAATCCAGTATATTTCAAAGTCTGGGAGTCCTATGCCACCCTCTTTTTTTGTTTTGATAAGAGTTGCATGTTTAACCCTATGTCCTTTACCTTGCCAAATGAATTTTGCTATGAGATTTTTCAATTTGGCAAAAAAGCTCAGAGGGATCTCTATTGGCAACGTTTGTAGTACATATAATATTTTTGGTAAGCAGACCATTTTGATTAAATTCTTCCTGCCAAACCAGGAAATAGGCAAAGTGTTCCAGGAGATAAGATCCTTTTCGATTTTCTCGAGTAGGGGGACAAAATTTAATTTATAGACATCTGCAAGGTTCCGGGATATTCTCGTCCCCAGATATGTTATTTGTTCACTTGAATTTTTAAAAGGTGAGATTTTTAAAATTTCTGTCCACTGGTCTGGCTCTATATTTATATTCAACAATTCTGATTTTGTGAGATTTAGTTTAAAATTGGATATTCGGCCAAAGTTCTTAAATTCTTGCAGAATGTAAGGAATTGAGTTTTGGGGTTCTGTGAGAAAAAACAACATGTCATCTGCGTAGGAGGCTGATTTGTGTTCCCTACAACCCCATTTCATGCCTGCAATTTTATCATTTTGTCTAATTTTTTCCAGAAAGGTCTCCATAGTAAGAACAAATAATAGAGTGGCTAGGGGGCATCCTTGCCTGGTGCCGTTGCTAATATGGACTGTAGGGGAGAATTCCGAGTTTATTTTAATTTTAGCGGAGGGGAGGGAGTACAGCGCCATAATCTTATCTATGAATAGTTCTGGGAAGCCAAATTTTTGAAGTGACATTCTAAGAAATAACCAATCAACCCTATCAAAGGCCTTCTCGGCATCGGTGGTGAGCAGGACTAATGGGGATTTGCTGTGGTGGGCTTGGTGTATCAGATTTAGTAGTTTTGTGGTATTATCCTTTGCCTCCCTATTTGGTATAAAGCCCACTTGTTCGGGACTGATTAAACAAGGCAGTATTAATTTTATTCTGTTGGCTAGGATTTTAGCATATAGCTTGACATCGTTATTAATTAAAGATATGGGTCTATAGCTGCTGCATAAAGTAGGATATTTTCCTTCTTTGGGGATTAAGGTTATGTGTGCTGTCAATGCTTCTTTTTGGAACTGATTTTCAGTGCTAATGAAGTTGAAATAATGTACCAAATGTGGTGTGAGAGTTTCTTTGAAGGTTTTAAAGTAAAGGGACCCGAAACCATCGGGACCTGGACTTTTCCCATTTGGGGCGGACTGGATACTTTCCTCCACTTCTTGGGGAGAGATCGGTTCAAGGAGAGATTCTAGTTGACTTGTGGGTACGTTAGTAAGGTTAACCGAGTCCAGAAAATCACGGATCTTTTGATGTTTAATGGTTATTGACTCCTTGGGATTTCGAATATTATATAGATCAGTGTAGAATGCATGAAAAATATTGGAGATATCTGCAGTTTTGTAATGCATTTTATCATATTTATCTTTTATTTTAGGAATGAATGCCTTAGCATTCTGAGTTTTAATTTGGGCTGCGAGCTTTTTACCACATTTGTCAGCGAAGGCATAGTGTTTATATTTTGCAAAGAAGAGGTATTTTTCTAATTTTTGGTTAAGGAGTAGAGATGAGCGAACGTACTCGTCCGAGCTCGATGCTCGGGCGAATATTAGGGTGCTCGGGATGCTCGTTATTCGTAACGAGCACCACGCGATGTTCGGGTTACTTTAACTTTCTTCCCTGAGAAATTTGCGCGCTTTTCTGGCCAATAGAAAGACAGGGAAGGCATTACAACTTCCCCCTGCAACGTTTAAGCCCTATACCACCCCCCTGTTGTGAGTGGCTGGGGAGATAAGGTGTCACCCGAGTATTGAAATCTGCCCCTCCCGCAGCTCGCTATGGATGCATTCTGACATGAGTTTAGGGAAAGCGCTATCGTGTTGGAGCTGCTATAGGGAGAGTGTTAGGAGTATTTTAGGTTTCAAGAACCCCAACGGTCCTTCTTAAGGCCATACATCTTCTCTATATGCGCTCAATGGGGCCGGCGGCAGCAGCGCCGACACCATTGAGAACATATAGAAGACAAATCCTTCTTCTCTGCCACAGCTGTAACAGCTGTGGCAGAGAAGAACGATGTTTGCCCATTGAATTCAATGGAACCGGCAATACAGCAGGTTCCACTGAATGCAATGGGCTGCCGGCGATCGCAGGATGAATGGTCGGGAAGGGGTTAAATATATAACCCCTTCCCTGCAATTCATCCAGAAATGTGTTACAATAAAAATATATACCGGCGTATAAGACGACCGGGCGTATAAGACGACCCCCCAACTGTCACCTTATACGCCGGTAATACAGTGGAGCAAAGAATAAAAATCATTACTCACTTTTTCAGACGATCTGCGGCGCTCCTGCAGGCTGTCGCTCCTTCCTGGTTCCCGGCAGACTATTGCTTTCTCCACGAAAGGCTTTAAATCCCCGCCTCCAGAAACACATGTGCCTTCAGCCAATCACAGCCAATGACAATGATGTCATTGAATGGCTGTGATTGGCTGTGTTTCTGGAGGCGGGGATTTCAAGCCTTTCATAGAGAAAGCAATACTCTGCCGTGGATCAGGAGGGAGCGACAGCCTGCAGGAGCGCCGCAGATCGTCTGAAAAAGTGAGTAATGATTTTTATTCTTTGCTCCACTGTATTACCGGCGTATAAGGTGACAGTTGGGGGGTCGTCTTATACGCCCGGTCGCCTTATACGCCAGTATATATTTTTATTGTAACACATTTCTGGATGAATTGCAGGGAAGGGGTTATATATTTAACCCCTTGCCGACCATTCATCCTGCGATCGCCGGCAGCCCATTGCATTCAGTGGAACCTGCTGTATTGCCGGTTCCATTGAATTCAATGGGCAAACATCGTTCTTCTCTGCTACAGCTGTTACAGCTGTGGCAGAGGAGAACGATCTTTATGCTGACAGTGGGGGGGGGGGCACTCTTGCCGCTATTGTGGCTTAATAGTGGGACCTGTGAACTTGAGATGCAGCCCACCATGTAGCCCCTCGCCTGCCCTATCCGTCACTGTGTCATTCCCATCACTTTCTTGAATTGCCAAGATTTTCACACATGAAAACCTTAGCGAGCATCGGCGAAATACAAAAATGTTCCGGTCGCCCATTGACTTCAATGGGGTTCATTATTCGAAACGAACCCTCGAGCATCGCGGTAATTTCGTTCCGAGTAACGAGCACCCGAGGATTTTGGTGCTCGCTCATCTCTATTAAGGAGCTCTTTTAGTTTAATACGCAAGTTAAACAGGTGTTTTTCATGTTGGAGTGAGAACGTTTTCTTGTTACATGATTCTATGTTTTTAATCTGCTCAATGAGAGAGGAAGTCTCTCTCTCTCTTTCTTTCTTCTTTCTAGTACCCAGTTCAATAAATAAACCTCTTATTACAGCCTTGTGGGCCTCCCAAAGAATCGCAGGGTTATATGGCTCCAGAGCATTCTCCCTGAAATAATGTTGTAGGCCTTTTTGTATATATTCGACATCCTCTTTGTTATTCAACAGGTTGTCATTTAATAGCCAATTGGTTGCAGATCTCCTCGTGGGGGACAAAGCCATGTTCATGAAAATAGGGGCATGATCTGAGTAGAGGATAGAATCATAGAATGTTTTGATGATTGAATCTAGTAAAGAATGCGTGACAAAAAATAGTCTATTCTTGAGTATTTTTTCTGGACTGGGGAATAAAAAGAGAAATCTTTTGTATCTGGGTTAAGAACCCTCCATGGGTCCACCAGGTGGAGATCCGCTAACAGATTCTTAATTATTTTTAGTTTGAGAAAGGAGACCGCCGAGGAGCCATTAGAAGTGTCTAAGGTAGGATTAAGCGGAACATTAAAGTCACCGCCAAGGATAAGATCACCCTCTGAGAATTCTTGTAATATATTAGCGACTTTAGTGAAGAAGGCATCTTGATAGGAATTGGGGGCATACACATTAGCTCATGTAATCGTTCTGTCACCAATTGTACCCTTGATCATGATGTACCTGCCCTCGGGATCAGTTAAGGTATTTAACAATTGAAATTGAACCTTTTTATGTAGAACTATAGCTACACCTCTATGCTTTTTCAAAGGCGTTCAGGCATTAAACCATTTAGTGAAAACTTTTTTTTTTGTAACAGGGGTGTAGTTTTTTTAAAAATGCGTTTCTTGAAAGAAAGCAATGTCCACACCATGTTTCTCTAAATAATGCAAAATTTGGGACCTTTTTTGTGGGACATTAATACCCTTTACATTGAATGAGGCTAGGTGTAAATCAGCCATTACTGTAGCTATGGGATGTACCTTTTGAGTTGACGATATCAGCCGAACTGTCAGAAAAATACAGAACATAAAAGAAGGGAAACACAAAACTTATATAACTGGCCTGTGATTGGCCAACATTGAACAAAAACATTATGACCTTTTGCTGCTGGACCAGATTATAGGGACAAAGTCCTATCTGGAACCAGATTATCAAGCAGGAATTAGGAAATTGCGGGGACGTGGTGAGGCTCAGGAGATCCATGACTCCCAGCGTAGTCTGTTATCTGTAGGGAAATGTTAGATAAAAGCAGAAACAGATATACTATGCAGTGGAAGAACAAAACACTGAGATAGAGAACAAGTGGCATTGCCAAATAGTGCCACTTAGGTAAAAGTTATAGCATTCAAGCATTATAATATATGAATTAACGTTCAAACGTTATCATTCTTAGGGTGCCCTCTTCCAGGTGATTTGTAAGGGTCCGAGTTGTGAGTTCGGGACTTCTTAAAGGGGTTGTCTCGCGGCAGCATATGGGGTTATACACTTCTGTATGGCCATATTAATGCACTTTGTAATATACATCGTGCATTAATTATGAGCCATACAGAAGTTATTCACTTACCTGCTCCGTTGCTAGCGTCCCCGTCGCCATGGATCCATCTAAATTCGCTGTCTTCTGGCGTTTTTTGACGCGCTTGTGCAGTCCGGTCTTCTCCCTTCTGGTCGTCCCGGCACGAGCGGCGTTCTGGCTCCACCCCCTTCTACGCATCATCGCGTAGCTCCGCTCCGTCACGTGTGCCGATTCCAGCCAATCAGGAGGCTGGAATCGGCAATGGACCGCACAGAGCCAACGGTGCACCATGGGAGAAGACCCGCAGTGCATCGTGGCTGAAGATCCCGTCGGCCATCTTGGTAAAGGAAGAAGAAGGAAGAAGGAAGACGTCGCAGAGCGGGGATTCGGGTAAGTAATGAATTTTTTTTTTTTTTTAACACATCCTTTGGGGTTGTCCTGCGCCGAATGGGGGGCCTATGGAAAAAAAAAAACCCGTTTCGGCGCGAGACAACCCCTTTAACTTTACGTGGTGTTACCGACGACCAGGTCTCACATCTGGGAAGAGGTGGTATATTCAGAATGTCTTCAGCTGTGGTCCAATCGGGAATTTGGATATGACCGAGATCTAATTTTGGCAGGACCAGAGGAAGATCTTGAGGTGTTCTAATAGTCCAGGTTCTGCTGTGCCCGGATATAGCGAAGCCAAAAGGAAACAACCATTTGTAGGGTATGGCATTTTCCCTCAGAGCTTTAGTCAATGGCTGGAGTTGCCTTCTTAAATCCAGGGTTAGTTTGGATAGGTCTTGGAAGATTAAGATCTCTTTATCGGCATATTCTATCTTTTTAGCCAGTCTGGCTTTGTACAGATTCTCCTCCTTGACCTTGAAGCTTTGCAGGCAGCACAATATATCTCTCGGTTTGTCCGCGTTTATTGATCTGGGTCTAAAGACTCGATGCGCCCTTTCAAGGCCCAGATCATGGTCGTCTGATTTACCCAAGAGCTCATTAAAAATGGCAGCTAGAGTCGCTGGTATTTCTTTATCTAGGACAGATTCAGGGATTCCTCTGATTCGGATGTTGTTTCTCCTTGAACGGTTTTCAAGGTCATCAATTTGCAGCTTTTTGAAAATAGGCTTCTTTATGTTTATCAATGAGGATCTCTGATACTCTCTCAGAGTGGCTGACCACCTGAGTATAAGTGTCCTCCAAAGATTGTACTCTTGTGTATATTTGCTGTACATCCTTCCTCATCTCCGATATCTCCTCTTTGATTGTCTGGGTAAATTCTTTAAATAAGTCTCTGATGCAGTCCTTGGTAAGGCTTTGATGTAATCTCTTAATTCTGAGACCCCTGAGCTTGCGCACCCTCTTCAAGGTCGCTATCTGAGTCCGAGATTAAGGGTTGAGCAAGTAGGGATGAGGATTTGACTTCCTCCACAGTGTTCTTTGTTCTCATCAGTCTTGAAATCTCTGGCGAGGTTTTTTTGAGGATTTTTTCACTTTCCAGGTATTTGTTGGGAGTTTTAGTATTTTTGCTTGTCTCCGGGTTGGCAATTTTGGTGTTCTTCCCCATTGTGTCTGCTTTGAATGTCACTATGCTGGGAGAGATGTAGGGCTTGTTCACATTAGTATATTATTATCTTGCAGCAATTTTCCATGGTGCAGAAGGATCATAAAAGAGCAGCTTGGCATGAGGGATAAGTTGTAAGTTGGTCGCTCTAGCGCTGCTAGTTTCGGTCTTAGGCTGTTTGTAGGCGTGACAAAAGTACTTATTTGTGATAAGTTAAAATTAGAGATGAGCGAACACGTTCGGCCCCGCCCCTTTTTCGCCCGAACACCGAACTTTGCGAACACTTCAGTGTTCGGGCGAAAAAGTTCGGGGGCCGCCGTGGCAGCGCGGGGGGGTGCGGCGGGGAGTGGGGGGGAGAGGGAGAGAGAGAGGGCTCCCCCCTGTTCCCCGCTACTGCCGCCCGCGCCGCCGCGCATCTCCCCCCCCCCCCTCCCCCCCGTAAAGGAAGGCAAGTATGGTGGCTGCTGCAGTGCCAGGATCCCCTGTTGGAGCTCAGAGATCCCCTCAGCGGGTCCCCGACAGGATACTCCGACTCTGAGTGGCAAGTGGAGGTGCCGACAGTCCTCTCCTCAGACAGCCAGCGGCAGAAGGAAACGCCGACTGACTTGATCGCTCCTGCAGTATGACGTAATGCTATAGCAGGAATAAGTAGAACTGGCGGCCTCTAGATACACCATGTGGACAAACTGGACGCTGCATGTTCTTCAGAAAAAGTGCTTTATTATTCTCTGTAGTAACGTGTCGGCCCTCCTTTTGTTGGTATTACAGCGGCCGCACGTCGAGGCGTACTTCCCACAAGGTCTCTGTAAGACTGGGCAGGAATAGCCGCCATTCTTCGTACGAGGCTGTGAGAAGAGATTGCTGTGAGGATGGGCGTGGGCGGCGGTGTCGTACCCGTCGCTCCAGTTCGTCCCACAAGTGCTCGATCGGATGAATGAATGGTTATTACAGAATGAGCAGCTTTTTATTTTACCCATGCCCTTCCCAGCATGCCGTTCGGCAAACTCAGTATTTGCTTATTTGCTGATTTTCAGCAGTGTCCAAATACTTTTAGTCCATATAGTGTATTATGTGTGATGATTGCAGCATCAATCACTCACATTACTACTATTTTCTGTCCTGGAGGTTGACTGTCACATTGCTCCCTACACAAAGCTGTAACTCTACTACACTCTGGCTTGGTATCTACGGGAAGATTAACGGTGTTCCTACTACGTTCTACATGGCGCCCCTCTACAATCCCAGGAGCTTCAAGTTGTATCATCATTTTCCATAAACCATTGTTGTATGACGCGGCATTATCTAACAATGGTCATATCGAACCCCACATATCAGCCAGCCAGTATCTTCAAAACCACACTGTTATCACTGCTGCCGGTTTCTCCAAGTCAATCCATCCTACAGCATCCTTAGATTCTCGCAGAAGGAAGTATTTAGGTTGCAGTTTATCTAGTTTTCGGCAATACTTCCAGTATCTACCTTTTACTTTCCATGGATGGAACAATTCCGGATTGTTAACGGGCTGCAGCAGCCTGTGACGTCCTGTAAATAGTCTAGTACAGCTTGTGATCATTACATCAGCGAGAGGACTCGGACCGGTCCGCGGGGGAGGGGCATGAGCTGGTTTATTACTTGTAAGCATGAGGAACACAAATATAAAAGAAACCTTTAAGTCAGACAACCCCTTTAATCTGCGTTACAAATTGCCTTTGGAGCCTCCATCAAAGATTCCATCAATTCTACTGTAACAATGCAGCGTTATTACCACTGGTAACATGAAGAGTAATGGCTACTATGTCCATCATGTGACACATCGGGCCGTCCATCATGGTTGGTTTTCTGTTCCTATGATGGCACAGAGGAGGATAAATGTTTAGCTCAGATGTAAACCTGGCCTTGTGCTGTGCTGATAATGTATTCATATATTTGGTTTCTGGTTTCACCCAAGACCCCCCCCCCCCCCCCCACCGGCTGGCAGGATGCCGATTGTCTAACTGGCAGACACAAATGGGATATGCAAAATCTCTGGGCTGTAAATGGGGCCAGAATCGTGCCGCAGCATCTTATTACATGCCGATGTGTCCCGCATCACATGTCCATCAGTGTGAAGATAAAATGCTGATGACTTATTTTCACTCTCGTTTCTTTGCCCCGTTTTCTCCTTAAAGGGGTTGTCCGGCCGCCCAAAGTGATGTTATTTCCATTAATGCCCTGTAGAGTAAAAGCATCCTACAATACAGCATTACACATAAAACACGGGATTCTGCTAACCTTTTTATTCCTTATCTTCTCCTTGTAAAGCTGACCTGCAGAATATTTCAAAGATGGCGCCGCCGAGGTAGTTCCCATGATGCACTGCTCCCTCTCCTCCTCAGTGTGTCCGCTCCTGATGACGCCCGTCACATGAATGGAAGACCGGCGTCATTATGAGAGACGCACGCTGTGATGGGGAGAGCGATATCGGGCTGTGAGTGATGGCCTGATATAGCTCCCTCCGTGCGAGTCCCCACTGCTTTCAATGGAGCCGGCAGCAGGCAGCGCACCAGCCTCAAAGAGAGATGAAGGAATCTCCTGCTACAGCTGTCACAGCAGAAGCAGGAGATCGCGATCCTCTCCCATTGAAAGTAATTAAATGTGAAACTAACACCACCTGCTCTCACACAGTGCCCCCCCATGGTGCACCTACTTAGTGCCCCCACATGGTGCACCCACAGTTCCCCCCATACAGTGCACCCACAGTGCCACCACATAACATATTGCCCCTACATAGTGCTCCCACAGTGCCCTCATATAGTGCCCACACATAACATAGTGCTCCCACACTGTCCTCACATAGTGCTCCCACATAGTGCCCCCCAGATAATGCCCCCAAATAATACACCTACATAGTGCCCACACATAGTGCTCCGACAGTGCCCCCGCATAACATAGTGCCCCTACACAGTGCCCCCCCATGATACTCCCACAGTGCCCCCCAAGTGACCCCACATAACACAGTGCCCCCACATGGTGCTCCCACAGTCCCCCAAATAGTGCTCCTACATAGTGTTCTCACATAATGCCCCCTCATGGTACTCTCACAATGCCCTCCCCCAGTGACTCCACATAACATTGTGCTCCCACATAACAACGTGCCCCCACATGGTACTCCCACGGTGCCCTCTCAGTTCCCCCACATAACATAGTGCTCCCACATAACACAGTTCCTCCACATATTGCTCGCACATTCCCTTACATAGTGCTCCCACATAGTGCACCTACACAGTGCTCCCACATAACACAGTGATCCCACATAAAACAGTGCCCCCACATAATATAGTGTCCCCACATGGTGCTCCCACAGTGCCGCCATATAACATAGTGCCCAACATAGTGCCCCCACATGGTGCTCTCACAGTGCCCACATAGTGCTCCCACACACTGCCCCCACATAACATGGTGCTCCCACTTGCTGCCCCCACATAACATAGTGCTGCCACAGTGCCTCCTGAGTGCCGGCACATAGTGCCCACCCACACTGCCCCCACATAGTGCTCCCACAGTACACCCCCCCCCCCAGTGACCCCAGATAACATAGTACACCCACATAACACAGTGCCCCCAGATAACATAATGCCCACACATGGTGCTCTCACAGTGCTGCCATATAACATAGTGCCCAACACAGTGCCCCCACATGGTGCTCTCACAGTGCCCACATAGTGCTCCCACACACTGCCCCCACATAACATGGTGCTCCCACTTGCTGCCCCCACATAACATAGTGCTGCCACAGTGCTTCCTGAGTGCCCGCACATAGTGCCCACACACACTGCCCGCACATAGTGCTCTCACAGTACACCCCCCCCCAGTGACCCCAGATAACATAGTACACCCACATAACACAGTGCCTCCACATAACATAATGCCCACACATGGTGCTACCACAGTGCTCCCATATAACATAGTGCCCCACATAGCACGGTGCTCTGACATAGTGCCCCCACATAACATAATGCTCCCACGTAACATAATGCCCCCACAATAGTAGCCCCAGCAGCATCAGTGCCCCAAAAATTATAGCCACAGCAGCATCAGTGCCCCAACAATTATAGCCACAGCAGCATCAGTGCCCCAACAATTATAGCCACAGCAGTAATAGTGCCCCCACAATAGTAGCCACAGCAGTAATAGTACCCCCACAATAGGAACCTCAGCAGCATCAGTGCCCCAACAATTATAGCCGCAACAGCATCAGTGCCCCAACAATTATAGCTACAGCAGTAATAGTGACCCCCAGTAATTGCCCCAGCAGTGATAGTGACCCCCCCATTAATTGCCCCAGCAGTGATAGTGACCCCCAGTAATTGCCCCAGCAGTGGTAGTAAACCTCAATAATTGCCCCAGCAGTGATAAATATTGGGGGTCACTATCACTGCTGGGGCAGTTACCCTTAGCAATTGCCGCAGCAGAAATAGTGCCCCCATTAGCTATGATACAGACGAGAAAGATGTTTGGCGAATTCTCTTAAAGAAGATGGACACTGAAGTTCCAGTTTGGTCGGGTTCAGGTCGGACTCTGTGCAGCCGGTTCAATCGTGGAACATCCATATCCTCAAACCAACATAAAACAATGTTGGATTTGTGACAAGATTTTCCTCAGTGGTCCTCGCACAATCTCTGGAGCAAAGAAATGCCCCAGCTTGGCAAGGGTGACACCGTTGTGCAGACTCTCCTCCAGCTCCATATGGGGCCGCAGCTCCTCATTGAGGCAGGACTCCATCCAGCTGCAGGGAAACCATGGGGGGAGCGGGGGGGGGGGGCACTCCTGTAGGTAAGTATATAACTTTTGTATGGCTCATATTCAATGCACAAAGTATATTACAAAGTGCATTGTACGGCCCATACGGACAACCCCTTTAATTCATGAACCTCTCAGATGTCTGATTTCTTCATGAATTTGGATCTTGGTGAATCTCTTCTCTTATCTCTGCTGTAAATTCTTTATTTTCAGTAGATTTCTATTGAATTTCTTTTTAAAAGAGAGGAATAACAGAGGGAATTTACTGTCAGTAACAACCCAACGCTTTATATGTGACCACAATGTAGGCCCTAAATATACAGCAGAAACAATCTACCCCGTTTTCCCCAAAATAAGACCTACCCTGAAAAAAGCCCTACTCACATTTTCCGGGAAGGCTTGAAATATAAGCCCTACACTGAAAATAAGCCCTAGCTGCATTACATTAAAAAAAAAATTGAATACTTACCTAGCAGGATCGATCCAGGTCCTCCTGCTGCTGCCTGGAGTTTCGCCGTGCGTCCTGTAGTTCTCGTTCACACACAGAAGATCACTTCCTGGTTATGGGATTCATAAATCCCACCTCCAGGAAGCGATAGCTCCTATTGGTTCTCAAGAATTAAAAACAATCACAGAAAATGGCCGTTACTTACTGACTGAGGAGTGCATATAGATGCATCCTCCTCTCACCATGCAGGTAGCTGACTACCAAATGGAGAAGCCAATAACACCTGTGCAGGACACCGATAAGACAACCACTCACACTGCCTCCTGATAATGAGGGGGGTGGATGCTTGGTGTAAACTCCCACACATAGTGGATACAGAGTGCCAGACCATTCTGATATATGTAGTTCACCATGCAGACCAGCAACCTATTAATGACGCCATGATAATTCGGCGGGTTGCCCTGCATATCCATCAGTGAACCACATTGGTACTGCCACCCTGGGCTCCCCCTGGAGTCTTACTGCCACACTGCATGTGAATGATAGATAATAAATGCAAGGCATTGGTTGGATGTTGGCCAAGATACATGAGCCCACTAACCAGGTCACGGTTCCTTGCGTTGTAGTGGGTCCCTACACTAATATAAATGCGCTCCTATTGGTTCTCGAGCACTGCTCAGCCAATCCATGTAGCGCTCGATGATCTTATGCCGTGCAGTGTCTAAAGATATGGCATGGGACAGGGAACAGGTACAGAAAGGGTTAAGGCAAGCGAGCTTACTGGGGGGGCGGAGCTTTGACAGGAAAAGGAAAGAAGAAGAGGAAAGGAGCCAGTCCAGCGGTGATAGGAGAAGAGGAAGGACCTATTGAAGGAGACAGAGACAGCTAAAGAAAACAAAGAAAGAAAGAGAAGTTAAAGATAAGAAGCAGATCGAGGGCATCCGAAGAACTGAAGAGGACAGTAAGGAGACAAGTGGGAAGAAAGAGCGGAAGCGGAGCCGGGGGAAAAAGAAAGCAAGCGACAGTCGGGCGGACGAGAAGAAAATGGAGGACTTACGTGCACGGATACAGCGGGCAGTTCGTCAAGAAGGTGCAGGCTGGTTGGAGGAGCCGCTCGTGAGCTGCAGAGCGGAGTCGGAGCCTGCGGGAACGGAAGCGGCCGAAGCCGAAGTCGGAGCTAGCGCAGTCCAGGAGCGTGAAGAGGAGCGGGGACGTCCGGTGAGGCGACGAAACCCCCCGCTGAGGCTCAGCCCGAGCCCGGCGGCGAAACAGAGGAGCAATCGTCAGAGCCGGGGCAACGAAGGTCCGGAGGAAGCCGGAAGCAACGGGCGAAGAGAAAAGGCGCCAATTTCAAACCGCACGGCGGGAAAAACCCCCGCGAGGAGCCAGCGGTCACCTCCCGTCGGAGGCACGGGACGAAGAGGCAGGCAGCCGGCAGCAAATAGCTACGAAGCGCCAGTACAGCGCGCGGACAGGCGCAGGACAGCAGCCGCAAGAGGAGGTGAGGAGCGGCAGCATGAGGAGACAGCCCCAGGGAGCGCGCGGCATGGCCGTCGGCTCACACAAGATGGCGGCACATCAAGCAGGTCAGAGCAGGCAGAAGGGCAGAGAGCGGGGGGAGGGAGCGCAGCAGCAGCAAGCAAGGGAACTTGTCGCAGGGAGGGGGAGTATAGGGGGGCCATAGGGAGGGGGGATGGAGAGCAGTACAGCACAGATGCTAGTGTGGCCAGTAACCGGAGCAGTAGGGCATCCAGCGCGCTAGGGAGCAGCACAGGAGGAGATAGTGAAAGGGGGGAAAATAGGGCCTCCCTCTCCCGACATAGGCACGCTCCGTATCCGGAGCACGCGGCCAGAAGCGCAGCGGAATTAACAGGATCTGAGGGGTCCATTTATTCACAAGGCCCGCGCCCACGTCTAGTTTCCCAGCGCCTGCCATATGAAAGCTCGCAGTGCCATGCGTTACCTACCCGCCCTCTACAGAGAGTGGAATTAGCCACGACAAGCACCCAACATTTCTGTCACGTGAACCCTAGGTACGTGTTCACGTCAGCGAACCCATCAGGCTACTCTTCTAATAGTTCCTTTAGCCGCACGGGTAGCCGGCGCCAGGGCCAAGACGCAAAACATAGGCAGAGGGAAAGGGCTAGGAGAGAGAGGTATGCACGCGAGCGGGTTAGAGAGCAGGGTAGAGAAGTGGCAGAGCGCAGGCGGGCTCAGGATAGACAGCAAGAGGCAGATAGGAGCGATAGACATAGGGCGCAGGAGTACGATAACCGCCAAGAAGGCTAGCAACAGCCTGTGGCTGCATCAACAAACATCCCAAGTGGGGATAATTTACGCCGCAGGAGGCATGAGGACTTGCTGGAACGGCCATATCGGGGCCATCCCAGAGACAAGCAGCCCAGTAGGGCAGGAGAGGCTACGCATGCAACAGACCGGCAGCCTTTGCCCAGGCTGGGCAGCAGTTCCACAAGACGACTGGCGGGGACCACGCCCTTGGCGATGCCGGAGGACGGTCGAGCCGGTGAGTTTGACTATACCAATGCATGGAAAAATGTGATGAATCCCGCAAGAGCGGTGGATAAGAGTGATTTAGTCGCTGTGTTAAAATCGTTGTTGAGTAAGGTTGACACAAGCGAAGGTCTTTCGGTGTCCGGTGTGTCGGCAGGGGGCGTGGGCCCACCTGGAGTTAATGTGGTTGCTACGGAATCGGACCCGACGGATGGGTTGTGATACGCGGATTCCTTGTTTTGTGGAGTTGCCCCACTTGGGGTTGGTTTATCGGAAGAGGTATTGGAGAAAATCAAAAAAGGGTTGTATGTCGACATTTGGTCCTTGCTGGCAGCGGACCACGTAATGGTAGACAAGGAGCGCGTGTCTGAATGCGGTGTGGATAAGAAGCCGAAAGTTGCCAAAACGTTTGGCAACTGGTTGCAAGCATACACGGTGTTGGCATATGTTGTCTGCCAACATCAGCCGAGCAAAGGCCCTGAGTTACTAGTGTATTTAAATACGATTTTTAGCGTGTATAAATTACACGGCGGTACCGCATGGTGGCGGTACGACGAAGATTTCAGGCGTCGTGTATCGGGGGTTAGTCACGTGAGCTGGGCGTCGAAAGCAACTGATGTATGGATCCAGTTAATCCTGTCGCAGCGCCCACAAAAAACTCCTTTTCAGGGAGGAGCCATGGGGGGGAAATCAACAGCCTTCCGCGGCCTCACCACAACCAAATGGCTCTTGTTGGCTATACAACGAGGGCCATTGTAGATTCTTTGCCTCTTGCAAGTTCAGGCACGAGTGCTCTGTCTGCGGGGGGGCAGCATGTGGCGGTTCGCTGTTTCCGAAAGCAAAGAGCGACGGCAGCGGTGGGAGGTGCCAGTGGAGCATCGAACACCGGTGAAAAACAGGCTACTGCTTCCGTGGCTAAACATGTACCACAGGAAGCAGGAAGCAAAAATTCTTAAAATGGGGTTTTCCGACGGTTTCGTTATCCCTTTCTCAGACCAGCCGGCCACCACGTTATGTCGTAACCTGAAGTCAGTCATTGATAATCCGGAACTAGTAAAGGAAAAATTATTAAAGGAAGTAGAATTAGGCCGTATGGCCGGACCCTTCATGGAACCTCAGTTTTCTAATTTACGGGTGTCCCCGCTGGGACTGGTCCCCAAAAAAGAGTCGGGTAAGTTCCGTATGATTCATCATTTATCCTTCCCAAAAGGGGAGTCAGTAAACGATGGTATCTCAAAGGAACAAGCTTCGGTGGCTTATGCTTCCTTTGACCAGGCAGTACTGTTGGTTAAGAACGCCGGGAGGCGGGCACAGTTGGCAAAGACGGATATAGAATCACAACGGTGACACATTGCTTAGATGACTTTTTGTTTATTGGTTCGGAGACGTCGGGTGTGTGCCAATTTTTGTTGGATACTTTTCGGGATCTAATGCGATACGTGGGGGTCCCGTTGTCGGCAGAAAAGACAATGGGACCCGGTTAACTTTTTTAGGTATAGAAATCGATACGGAAGAAATGGTCTTCCGGCTTCCAATGGATAAAGTAGCTCGGCTGCGCCAAACGGTAGCGGACGTGTCACGGTGTAAAAAAGCAACGTTACGCCAGTTTCAGGTGCTCATGGGCTTGTTGAACTTCGCGTGTAAGGTCATCCCCATGGGGCGCGCTTTTTCAAGACAGTTATCATTGGCGACGGCGGGGGTCAAAGAACCTCATCATTTTATTCGGGTTACGCACGGTATCAGAGCGGATTTGCACAAGTGGCTGGTTTTTCTGGAAACGTTTAACGGCCAGGTCCTGTGCCCAAAGGAGGAGTGGTCGGGAACTAACCTTGACCTGTTTGCAGATGCAGCCGGTTCGGCTGGGTTTGGTGTTATATTTCGGAAACATTGGTGCAGGGAGTCCTGGCCAAGGTTGTGGATACAAAATGAGTGGGTTAAGAACATTACGTTATTGGAATTCTTCCCAATTGTGGTGGCTTTGGAGCTATGGGGAGAGGAGCTCCAGGATCGGAAAATCTGTTTTTGGTCAGACAATGCAGCGGTGGTGCAAACAATCAATAAGCAGTCCTCGGCGTCTCAGCCGGTGTTGGCATTATTGAGACACGTGGTTTTAAAATGTCTGCAACGAAATATATATTTGCGAGCAAAACATGTACCGGGTTTTTTAAATGGAGCGGCTGATGCACTCTCTCGTTCGCAGATGGAGTTGTTCAGGGAACGGTACCCCCAGGCGGATGCCGAGGGGGTACGTTGCCCGGATTTCTTATGGAGTCTGGCCGAGAGGAGTTGCTGAAGTTGGTGGAAGCATCTGTCTCGATGGCGACATGGAAAAGTTACAACACGGTGTGGTCTATGTGGCTGAATTTCACAGGTGGTCGCGTCGCGGGGGGCGACAGCGCCCGGACGGCGACAATGGACATGTTAACGGTGCTGCGGAAGCGGCGAATGTCGTTCGGGGTGGCTAAAAAATACCTGGATGGAGTCGCCTTTTTGTTAAAATTACATAGATTGGAGGATGTGACAAAAGATTTTGCCTTCCGACAAATGCTCCGAGGGTGGAAAAAGGAAAAAGGGCGGATAGATTCTCGCCGCCCGGTCACCTATAATTTGTTATGCAAGTTGATGGAGGTTTTGCAAACCGTGTGCGTCAGTTTTGAGGAAACAGTATTATTCAGAGCAGCTTTTATGTTGGCATTTTTTGTGGCATTAAGGATAAGCGAGTTGGTTCCAGCTAGTAAGAACAAGGAGGGAGGCCTCCTTTTGAACGACGTGGTGTTGTCAAACGGGCAGTTATTGGTGATCATGAAGCAGGATATGCTAAGGTTTTGGGCCTGTTTTCAAGAAGGAATCCTGGTGTGGTCGGACATAGTGGCCCGAAGGAGCTGGAGAGGAGTAAGAGACCCGGAGGCTATGGATAGGGTCAGGAGGCTCGTTAACCTCAAGATGTCTAAGTTCGTGCGGTCACTAGGCAGAATCGCGATAAGGCATTGGGAGTTGGAGGACAGGGAGAGAGGAGCATTCAGAGAGGACGGAGTCCATTTGAATGAGGTCGGTCTGGATACCTTTCTCGCCGGATTGCAGGACGGAGTGGAAGCAGCGTTGGCACGGGTTGGTGGGGTGGGGCGGCATGCGTAGTAGCGTTACGACGCATTTCCGCGTGGCCTGGAGTTTTTTCCGTGCTGAACAAGGAGAGTGGAGGAAGGTTAGCAGCCAAAGGACCTGGGCTCACGAACTTCCTCGGGACTGTGATTGACTCAAAGGTTTTAACGTTTACGGCACGGAAAGGTTTTCAAAGGTTTCAAAGTTAATTTTAGATAACATGCGGTTTAATAAAGCTGTGGCCTACCCCACAAATTTTACCCATCAAGAAGACTGGTGTTTAATCTGATAGGTAAGAGAGCATTCAGGTAGCATGGATGTTCCCATTCTTTTATGCCGTGCAGTGTCTAACGATACGGCATGGGACGGGGAACAGGTACAGAAAGGGTTAAGGCAAGTGAGCTTACTGGGGGGGCGGAGCTTAGACAGGAAGGGGAAAGAAGAAGAGGAAAGGAGCCAGTCCAGCGGTGAAAGGAGAAGAGGAAGGACCTATTGAAGGAGACACCCGCCCACCCGCCCCTGAGGTAGGGCAAGGAAGGAGCAGAAGGAGTCTATTTAGGACAGGAGGATTGTTAAAAGATGTCACAGCTACGTTAGGCCTGGAGTTTTTTCCGTGCTGTACAAGGAGAGTGGAGGAAGGTTAGCAGCCAAAGAACCTGGGCTCACGAACTTCCTCGGGACTGTGATTGACTCAAAAGTTTTAACGTTTACGGCACGGAAAAGTTTTCAAAGGTTTCAAAGTTAATTTTAGATAACATGTGGTTTAATAAAGCTGTGGCCTACCCCACAAATTTTACCTATCAAGAAGACTGGTGTTTAATCTGATAGGTAAGAGAGCATTTAGGTAGCACGGATGTTCCCAGTCACTAATGCGATGGCTGTGATTGGTTCATCGACTGCTGCTCAGCCAATAAACGCAGCGCTCGATGAACCAATCACAGACATCGCGTTGTGGAGGCGGGATTTATGAATTAATGCCACGGCTCAGCGTGTTGTAGGTCCAGAGAGCAGCGGGAGGGACCTGGACCTATCAAGTATAATAAGACATCCCCCGAAAAAAAGACCCAGTGACTGTTTTGTGACAATAATTAATATAATACAGGGTCTTATTTTCAGGGAAACATGGTATCATTATGACAACTGTCCATTAACAGGTTAATAGTGATCTTGTGCCGTGCAGCCCCGCCCTGTAGTCAACAGAAGAAAACTTGCTCATAGGTCTATGAGGGTCAGGAAGTAGTAGTTTCGTTTCTCTCTTCCTCTGTCAGCCATGGCGTCTGCTGCTGTGAGAGACGAGCTGCTCTGCTCCATCTGTCTGATCACTTATACAGATCCTGTAATGCTGAGATGTGGACACAACTTCTGCCGGGTCTGTATTCATCAGGTGCTGGATACACAGGACGAGGCTGGAGTTTATTCCTGTCCTGAATGCAGAGAGAAGTCTCAGGAGCGGCCGGCACTGATGAGATGCTTAGCTCTGCGTAACATCATGGAGAACTTCCTGATTACTCCTCCGACACAGATGGAAGCCGGGATCTTCTGCACTTACTGTGTGGACTCTCCTGTGCTGGCTGCTAAATCCTGTCTGCACTGTGAAGCTTCTCTGTGCAAGAAACACCTGAAAGTTCACAGCAAGTCAGCAGAACACGTCTTATGTGAGCCCAGAGCCAACCTGGAGGACAGGAAATGTTCTGTCCATAAGGAACTTTTAAAGTACTTCTGTACTAAGGACGCCATCTGTATCTGTGTGTCCTGCAGTCTGGCCGGAGAACATCAGGGTCATCGGGTGGAGATGCTGGATGAGGCCTCTAAGAAGAAGAAGGAGAAACTGAGAAATGTTCTCCAGAAACTGACCACAAGGAGGGAGGAGACCGAGGAAAGAGTCCGGAGTCTGGAGGAGCGCAGGAGGAAAGCTCAAGAAAAAGCAGCTGGAGAAGCGGAGAGAGTCTCTGCCCTGTGTAGAGACATCAGGAGACGACTGGACGATCTGGAGAAGAGGGCCCTGAGCGAGATCTCCAGGCAGGAGAAGGAAGAGTCACTCTTAGTCTCTGCTCTGATGAAGAAGCTGGAAATACAGAAGGACGAGCTGTCCAGGAAGATGAGACACATGGAGGAGCTGTGTAACATGACTGATCCACTGACTGTCTTACAGGAACCAGACACCGGGGACTTGTGTGATCCTGAGGACATGGGGGGACATGATGGAGGTGATGGGGACACGGGAGGACATGATGGAGGTGATGGGGACACAGGGGGACATGATGGACCGCTCCATGATGTAGATGGTCCGGATGTGGCTGTGATCTCAGACACATTACACACATTATGTGACATAATAAGAGGTATAAGGAGGGGGATCTATGTGGAGGGTCCTGCAGACATATTACTGGATGTAAACACAGCTGGTGATAATATCCATATATCAGATGACCTGAAAACTGCAACCTGGACAAAAGAGAAGCAGAACCGTCCAGAAACAGCAGAGAGATTCCAGATTTATCAGGTGATGAGCAGGAGGGGATTCTCCTCAGGACGACATTACTGGGATGTGGAGATCAGTGGATCAGTGAGGTTGATGGTGGGGATGTGTTACCCCAGTATAGACAGGAGGGGGCAGCAGTCATACATTGGATATAATAACAAGTCCTGGTGTTTGAGGAGGTGTAATAATCAGTACTCAGTGATACATGACAGTGAAGAGATCCGGTTACCTCACATTATATCCAGTAATAGAGTCAGGATCTGTCTGGATTATGGGGTCGGGCGGCTGTCCTTTTATGAGCTGTGTGACCCCATCAGACACTTACACACCTTCACTGCCTCCTTCTCCGAGCCGCTTCATGCTGTATTATGGGTATTTGATGGGTCAATAACAATATTGGGAGAAGCAACAACTGGGAGAAACCATAATAGAAACTGACCAGAGACAGGACTGAAAGACAACCTGATTGGTAGATCAGACAGCCAATGGGATGAATGAGGTGGGGCTGCAGGTGATTATAACCAAAGCCAGGCCCACTTGACCATTTTCCCGGAGTAGGGGTCTGCGTATCCCTGCGTATTGTCATGTTCTTACACGGTTATGCCTGCACATGTACACGTATTTTACTCACGCTGTCCTGCGCCGGCTGGCTGGTTTCTTCTTTTTTTCACTTTCCTTCTCCTGTCTCCTGGCAACATAAAACCGCCATACATATGTAATGTAATTGTGTAAGCGCTGTGTTGTGAACGCACCCATAGAGAACAATAGGGCTGTTATGCGCATTATATGCGGTAAAATAGAACATGCTGCGCTCTTTATTACGCACATAACATACGCAATAAAATACAGGCAAGCGTGAGCGGAACAGTGAGAGCAATGTCCTTTCATTGACACCTTTTGCGCGTATTATATGCGTGCGCTGTTAGTGCGATGGAATGCTACAGCTATATTCTTGTGCTCCGAATCCAACGGGGTTCAGTTCGAGCTGCTTGAAGGATCATAGACTCGGTCACACAGCATTCTGTGTAATCAACTGATTCTCCCTTTATTAGAAAAAAATAGAAATATTTATACGTTTTTTTAGACTCAGACATTGAAAACGAGCCGAACAACAGCCCTTATTTATAGAGAGCGAAGGGCAGGATGGCGCAGGAGAGACCATTGGGACTTCTCTCACAGTACATTGCGTGTGTTATACCCAATGCACATATGTTGGTGCCCGGCCTATCTGACCGCTGTCCTTATGACTAGATCACATGTGGGGGATCCGCTGTGATTGTATTCTGGGTGTGATCCCTGTGTCTCCTTATGGATAATCCTCCGTGTGTCATTGCTGTTTATCCCAATGATGTCTGATCTACTACATCACATGAACCAGCACTCCCATTTTACCAGGATTGTCCCCCAAAAGAGAGCGCTAAGTGGGGGAAGTCCATGAAAATCCGCATAAAGGTGGCATCCTGATATGTTTGTGGGGTTCCCGGGTAGATCAGGTCAGATTCAAGACTGGGTTCACACGGGACTGAGATCTCGCGGAATGACCGCACGGAAATACTGCGAGATTTCTGCAAGAGAAATGCAGCTTTAGGCCTTAGTCAGACGGGCGATTTTTCGCGCGATTTGCGCATGTGCATGCGTCCGGCGATTTTATAAAACCATTGCTTTGCAATGGTATCGGACACATGAGCGCTTTTTATGCGCTCGTCCGATAAATTATAGAACAAAAAATCGCAGATCACACCTATGTGCGATCTGCAATTCCTGTTCTCTTCTCTATATGCGCTCGATGGGGCCAGCGGCAGCAGCGCCGACCCCATTGAGAACATATAGAAGACAAATCATTCTTCTCTGCCACAGCTGTAACAGCTGTGACAGAGAAGAACGATGTTTGCCCATTGAATTCAATGGAGTGGCAATACAGCCGCTCCATTGAAAGCAATGGGCTGCCGGCGTGCGCGGGGTGAATTGTCGGGAAGGGGTTAAATATATAAACCCTTCCCTGCAATTCATTCTAAAATGTGTTAAAATAAAAAAAAATTGTATACTCACCTTTCCGCTGCAGCCGGAGTCCAGCCGCGGCCGCTGTCAGTTCTCCTGAACTGCTTCTTGGCACTATTCAGCCGGCGGGGCTTTAAAATCCCCGCCTGCTGAATGATCTGCCTCTGATTGGTCACAGCCCTGACCAATCAGAGGCTGAAAACACTCACACACCCATTCATGAATTCATGAATGGATGAGTGACTGCTGCCTCTCAGCGCTGAGCCAATCAGGGGCAGGTCTGACTCACATCCATTCATGAATTCATGAATGGGTGTGAGTGAGGCATGCCTCTGATTGGCTCAGCGCTGAGCCAATCAGGGGGCAGGTCTGACTCACACCCCCTTCACACCCACTGCAGGACGGCCGCACGGAGCTCCGGCAGAAGGTGAGTATACAATTTTTTTTTATTTTAACACATTTTAGGATGGATTGCAGGGAAGGGCTTATATATTTAAGCCCTTACCGACAATTCATCCCGGGCTCGCCCGCAGCGCATTGCTTTCAATGGAGACGGCTGTATTGCCGTCTCCATTGAATGCAATGCGCTGGACAGCTCCGGCCCGTTTCTAATGAAACGCGGCTAGGAGCAGATTTTCGGGCGATTTGTGGGCGACTTGCGCGCACCGGTCACGCGATTTGCGGATGCGCATCCGTCATGCGATCCGCAAATCGCGCGAAAAAACGCCCGTCTGACTAAGGCCTTAAACCCATGGCCTTTCGTCGCGGGCTTAGGAGCGGCTTCACCGCCTGCATTCCGCTGCGGCCATCTCTCCCCATAGAGAGGAGAGAATCCACTGCGGAAGCGGGGAAATAATTGATATGCCACGTCTTTGAGTTCCGTGTGGCTTGTCAATCTCAGTGCGGCTCGGTCGCAGCGTATGGATGAGATTTTTGTAAATCTCCTGCCCTTTGCCGGCTAATCCCAGGATTAAAGTCGCAGGCGGAATTTCTGTGCAGAAAGTCTGCACGGAAGGTTTGTGGCAATTCCGCCCCGTGTGAACGCAGCCTAAGTGTTGTGAATGACGCTTCATTAGGGTTAATTCAAATAACGCTCCACATACACGGAGATCGCTGTGCGCAGCTCGTCCGTGGAGCCGTCCTACGGATGAGTGTGTGTAGAGCGCCGGACACTTCCTGTGTAGCACCCGGCCCTGGGATCTTGTCTTATGGACACATCAGATGTATTTGTTATGGTGACATTCTACCCAAAGGGGAACGCTGAAGTCACGCGGATGATTTACCGCAGTCTTACTGCTTATCACATGTAAGGTCTTGTGACTGTGGACCCCGATCCCTACTGAATTACATAATCCCAGATGTTCACAGCCGCCTTTATAGGGACCCGTCTCCAGCTGTCAGCTCCATAAACTACATTATTGGGCTCAAAGGTGAGAGAACGGGGAGTCCGGGGAGCGGTGTACAATACTCACCGGGTGCCCCGCTCCAGCGCTGCGTCCCCGCGCACACATAGTGTGACTCTACAGCCGACTTTGCGCTCACGCTCTCCCAGACAGATGAATGGAAGAGTTAGGGCTTCTCCCCTTTAGCTTTTTTTTTTTTTACGCTGCGTTTTTTCAATGGGACTTTCTAATGTTGAAATCGCATCGCACAAAAATGACAGAAGCCAAAACTTGCGATTTTAACATTAGGAAGTCCCATTAAAAAAAATGCAGCGATATCGCAGCGCTAAAAACCCACTAGTGGTAGAAGCCCTGAGGGCGCTTTCACACGACAGTTTTTATGTTCAGCTTTTTGTGAGCCACAACCAGCAGCGGGTCCAAAATCTGGAAGGACGGCACCTCTCCCCATTATACTGGCTCTCCACTCCTGGTTTTGGCTCACTAAAAACTGAACATAAAAACTGTCATGTGATCGCGCCTTACTGTGTGCGCACGGACTTCACGGAGACACAGCGCCGGAACGAGGCACCCGGTGAGTGTCAAACACAACTTCCCGGACTCCCCGTTCTCTCACCTTCGAGCCCCGTAATGTAGTTTATAAGGCTGACAGGTGGTGACCGGTTCCCTTTAACCCGACTGTGGGGGTAGATCAAGAAAGCCAGAATATTACCGCAGATCCATCCCGTTTAGAACGCTGCCGGCCCGTCATACCAGGAGACTTAGTGTAACTGTACTTCCTAGTGATCGGTGGGGATCTCAGCAGTTGTACCTCCAGCAATCCAAACTTTTGACCAGATTTTTCCAGGGTCAAAGCAGGACAGGGGTGTGGTCAGGGGCGGGGCTTATCACAACGTATGATTTTACCTCCATCATTATAAAATGTACAGGGCCGGTTCAAAAAAAGAGACAGGGAGCAAAGTCCGCAGCATTTCTGCATCCAAAAAATAGTCAGAGTCTGTACCATTTGTGTGGATTTTGACTGGAAATCAGCTGGAGATACGCAGCGGCGCTCCCCCTCACCTCCTATGTAGGCTTCCCAACAATCCTCTCAGCGCTGCTGTTAGTGGGCGGAAGTGTGTGTGCAGCAGCGCCTCCTGCCCTCTGCTCTAGCGGAACCAAAGAGGAGAGTTTGGGGGAGGAGGATCCCAGATGGACACACTGCTATCAGTATGTGCATCAGGCTGCGGCGCTGCAGAGTGATTACCGGGCAGGGAGCTGTGGCACCTCGCCTGGTAATCACTTTAACCCCTTCAGTGGCGGGTTTCTTACCCTCCTGTCAGACCCACCAGGGCAGGTTTTATAAATGGTCTAATCATTTAATTTCAACTTTTTGCAGTCGCGTTCCAAGAGCCATAAGTTTTTCATTTCTCCACTGACACGGCCGTATGAGGGCTTGTTTTTTGCGGGACAAGTTGTACTTTTTGATGGCATCATTTTTGGGTATATATAATGTATTGCATAACTTTTGTAAAAAAATTTGTAGGAAGATTGGGGGAAAAAAAGAAATTCTGCCATTTGTTTTTTGGATTTGATTTTTACGGCGTTCAGCGTGCGGAATAAATAGTGTTATAACGTTATTCTCTGAGTCACATGATCCCGGCGATACCGAGTTTATACAGGTTTTTATCACTTGCTATTTTTGTACATTTAAAACATTTTTTTTCTTAAAGGTTTGCTTTTGTGTCTCCACATTCCAAGAGCCGTAGTAATGTTATTTCCCATTGCCAGAGCCCCAGAAGGCCGTGTTTATTGCGGGATGAACTCCAGTCTTCATTTATCTAATTTTTAGGAACATGTAACATTTTGATCGCTTTTTATTCCTATTTTTCTAGTGGCAAGATTAATAAAATCTGTAATTCTGGCATGTTCTCTGAGCAGTATAAATAATGTATTAAAGTCATTCTACAGGCCGGTACGATTATGCCAATACTAAATTGTAATTGTTTTTTTCTTTTTCACAGTTTAAAAAAAAAGTAATAAAAGTTTAAATCATAAAAGAAAAATTTTGCCTTCCTTGAGCTTCTCTGCCAGAAAGTTTTATAAAGTTTTTTGCCAGTTCAGTAACTCAGAACATCTGATAATCCGGCATCAGAGCCTGTTAATGTCGGACTAAGGAAATGTAATTGTATGTATTACTTTAATCTCCAGCAGTTTGGGTTTTAGGTTAATTTCCGCTTGTTCCTTGCTTACTATTGTTATAATGACCCAATCACATGAAATGCGCCTTATTTTTCCCCAGTCTGCATTATTTTGGGGTCACCAGATCTGTGTAGGTAACTGCTGGGCATTGTAAGGGTTAATAAAGATGTATCTGCATATAACTGATGGGCGCCGGTGTCTTTACTTTAGTTTTTACCTCATTGTCACATTTAGTATTTCCTTCTTCCCCCGCTCTGACTTTATATGGTGGTCCGGTGACCCCCCAGCCTTGCTGAGGCATCTTGAGTTCATTGATGGATGTTCATGCAGTTCTCACCTCAGGAATGGCGCCCCACTGAGCATGTTTTGGTAAACACATAGGGGGGTATTTACAGAAGCTTTTACACCACAATTATGGCATAAGGCCTCCTTCACACAGGCGGGTTTGCATCGCGACATCCGGAGTGGGATTCCAGCCCATAGCATGCTATGGCAATCCGCGATTTCCTGCCCATGAGTGGAAATCGATTTTCTACTCAGGGGTGAAAAAAATTGCAGCATTCTGCGATTTTGTGCGGGATACGCATGTTTGGCTTCAGTTGAAGGCAATACAAGCGGTCTGTCCCGCGGCACTTCGCAGTGACCCTGCAGAAGTATCGAGGGATACGCTTCACTGCAGAGCTCTGGCGACTTCTGCGCATGTATGACGGAGCGCCACCCGGCACATCCGCAGCGCCGTACAGAAGCCACCAGACAAGAGCGCAGGGGTCACCAGCCGGGTGCAGGTCGAACTCCGCTGGTGAAAATTTTGGCCTAAATAAATGTAAATTTTTGTGCAAGTCGCAGAAATTTGTGACTTTTTAGCTTTTCTTTTTCTCACAAAAAGTGGGTGGGGCCTCATCATCCATGTAGTATATTATATAGTTGTAATGATGGATGATGAGGATGTAGTTTATAATATAGTAGTAATGGTCTTGTGTGGTGCAGAGGGTTAAGGAAGCAGAATGCAGTCCTAAGCTCTCGCTCACGATCTGAAGGTTGTGGGTTCAACCTTGATCCGGCTACCCGCATGGTTCAGGCAGCCAGCACAAGGTTGACTCAGCCTTCTATCCTTCCGAGGTCAGTAAAATGAGCACCCAGCTTACCTGAAAGTCCAGCGTCCGCGGAGCAGGCCCAGAGCCGAGGAGAGAGCGGGGTAGATGGATGCCTTTTCACAGAGCTCTACCATCTCCTCCCTTGGGGGTGGCACGGCACCCGGACAAATTACTGCTGGAGGAGTTTCACAGGGTAAGCCAGTACGCGGTTTACCTTAAGTCCTTTTTGTCACTTGTGACGCCAGCGTTCCTTCCTCTGTGGTGAATCCAGTAGATGAAAGTAACGTAGTCCACACACAGAGAAAATGTTATGAGCAAAACCCGGAATGGTTGGTAGAGCTCGTTTACTTGTAATAACGATTAACAGTCCATCAACTTTACATCAGCCAGCATATCACCGATGCACACGGATTAGTGGTGTCAGGGAGGATTCACAGGAGGTCAGACGGGTCCACAGTCTCAGTTATCTGTGGGGTTCTGCTCCCGGCCATTCTCTCTCGGTCAACACTCACGTTTAGGGATAGCACTCAGCGCTGCAGGGCGATTCCTCTTTCTTTCTTACAGTCCTCCATATTAATAGCAGGGAGGCCCGGGTGAATAGGGCCAGGGCACACATCAGGCCATCGCTCAGCCTTTTCCATCCTAGGGCTCCTTGTAGGACATAGCACAAGTTCTCCCACTCACTAGAAGTCTCTCAGCTCTCCAGATTTATGCTAGACTGCACACTGACTTAGACTCTTGCAAGACTCAGGCTTAGGGCTCGGTCACACGAGCGTTTTTTGGTCCGATCTGCAGACACGCTTGCGATCTGCAGATCTATAGACCAAATGCATCCCAATGGGATCGGTCACATGTCCGCTTTTTATGCGCATGTGCGATAAATTATAGGACACAACGATTCGCAGAACGCACCTATCTGCGTTCTGTGAATCGTTGTGTTCTATATATGCGCTCAATGGGGCCGGCGGCAGCAGCACCGATCCCATTGAGAACATATACTAAAGATCGTTCTACTCTGCCACAGCTGTAACAGCCGTGGCAGAGAAGAACGATGTTCGCCCATTGAAGTCAATTGAGCCGGCAATACATGAATTCATGAATGGGTGAGTGAGTGCTGCCTCTGATTGGCTGAGCGCAGGGACCAATCAGAGGCAGCTCTCAGCTATTGAATGACAGCTTAGAGCTGCCTCTGAATGGTCCCAGCGCTCAGCCAATTCATGCAGCGCTTTCAATGGAGCTGGCTGTATTGCAGGCTCCATTGAATTCAATGGGCAAACATCGTTCTCCTCTGCCACAGCTGTGGCAGAGGAGAGCGGGCAGCACTTGGGCCACTTCGCTGAAAACGCTGCTATGTGCAGCTTTTTCAGCGAATCGTCGGCCCCGGTCACGCGATTTGCGGATGTGCATCCGTTATGCGATCCGCAAACCGTGGATAAACCGTCCGTGTGACCGAGGCCTTAGGCTAAGGCTGACTTGCACAGCATCCTTGCAAAAACACATATACATAGCATGATCACATGACATACAACACGATACATTTTTCAGACATAACATAGACATTAACCCATTCAGTGCTGCAGAGGTGCAATACACATCAAAATAACACACACAGAAGACACTAACAATACAAATGCACAAGACAAACGCATTCATACTTATGGAGGGGCCCCGCTAGCTCTGGGCCCCTACAATAGCGCTGCAGAATAAGTTGGTGCTATACAAATAACAAGTCTCTTCCCCTAGTAATGATAAATAATGAGGAAGTAGTATGCAATCTAGTACTAATGATGAGGATGTAGTATATAATATAGTAGTAATGATGGATGATGTGGATGTAGTATATAATATAGTAGTAATGATGGATGATGAGGATGTAGTATATAATATAGTAGTAATGATGGATGATGAGGATGTAGTATATAATATAGTAGTTATGATGGATGATGAGGATGTAGTATATAATATAGTAGTAATGATGGATGATGAGGATGTAGTATATAATATAGTAGTAATGATGGATGATGAGGATGTAGTATATAATATAGTAGTAATGATGGATGATGAGGATGTAGTATATAATATAGTAGTAATGATGGATGATGAGGATGTAGTATATAATATAGTAGTAATAATGGATGATGAGGATGTAGTATATAATATAGTACTAATGGTGACTGTTGAGGATATAACATTTAATATAGCAGTGAGGATGAGGAGGGGAGCTGAAAGTACTCCATTTGGGGAGTTCTCCATCATTTTGGCCGCTCAAGGGCTCTACAAGTGGGCAATGGGGCCTAAAACCTTCAGGCAAAATTTCTGTTCTGAAAGCCACCAGCTGCTCCTTTTGGTTTGGGCCCCGTTGTGCATACAGATATAGGATTAGGGCCACAATGGGTATGTTTCTGAACTCAGGACAAACAGGGGGATCCATTTTGGGGTACAAATCTTCTTTTTCGTGTTCACTATAGAGAAAAAACAGTCTTTAAAATGACATATTTGCAAAAACATGACATTTTATTTTTTCTCCTCTTAATTGCATAGAGGTGCACTACAGAGAACGGCCTGTAGGGGGCAATAGACAGGCATTCTGGTGCCTGAGAAAAGGGAAAACACCCATGGGTGTGGTCAGGAAGTTGGATATAAGGGTACATTCCTGCTACACCCAGAGAGATGTTGGCTGAGAGACCCAGAGGGGACCAGTGCAGCAGAGCTGACGTGCTGCAGGCTGGTGGCCTAGCAAAGGCCAGAGGTGGATAGGGGTGACCTGACCACTAGAGATGAGCGAACGTATTCGTAATGAGTACTTACGCACCCGAGTACCGCCATTTTCGAGTACTTCAGTACTCGAGCGTAAAGATTCGGGGGCCGGCGGGGAGAGGCGCGGCGGTGCGGGGGGTAGCAGCGGGGAACAGGGGGGAGCCCTCTCTCTCTCCCTCTCCCCCCCCACTCCCCACTGCTACCCCCGTGCCGCCACGGCGCCCCCCGAATCTTTACGCGCGAGTACTGCGGTACTCGAAAATGGCGGTACTCGGGTGCGCAAGTACTCGTTACGAGTACGTTCGCTCATCTCTACTGACCACTCTAACCTCAACACCAGGTGGGGTGTGTATATGGACTCTGTTTACATTGTTTGTACTGTAAATAAAGGCTGGCAGTATCCAGATAAAGAAATGCACGGCTCCTGAGCTGTCTCTCCGCGTGTGGCTGTCACTCAGGCTAGAAAGGTGGGCGGTAAGCAAGGCATGTAAGCAGTTGTGTGAGACCAGAGCTCCTCAGTAAAATACCTGCCAGACCATCCTGTAAGCAGGCTTACCTGGATAAAGCAGCAGCCCTAGGACTCTCTGTGTGCCTGGACAGCAGTGGGAAGCGCTGGGACAGCTGACTGCAGAGATGACCTGCAGAAAAGAGAAAGAAGGTAGCGGGGAGACAAGTGGGCGGTGTCGAGGGTTAAAGGAGATGTCCCGAGGCAGCAAGTGGGTCTATACACTTCTGTATGGCCATAATAATGCACTTTGTAATATACATTGTGCATTAATTATGAGCCATACAGAAGTTATAAAAAGTTTTATACTTACCTGCTCCGTTGCTAGCGTCCTCGTCTCCATGGTGCCGACTAATTTTCGGCCTCCGATGGCCAAATTAGCCGCGCTTGCGCAGTCCGGGTCTTCTCCTCTTCTCTATGGGGCTCCGTGTAGCTCCGTGTAGCTCCGCCCCGTCACGTGCCGATTCCAGCCAATCAGGAGGCTGGAATCGGCAATGGACCGCAGAGAAGCCCTGCGGTCCATGAAGACAGAGGATCCCGGCGGCCATCTTCAGCAGGTGAGTATGAAGACGCCGGACCGCCGGGATTCAGGTAAGCGCTGTGCGGGTGGGTTTTTTAACCCCTGCATCGGGGTTGTCTCGCGCCGAACGGGGGGGGGGTTTAAAAAAAAAAAAACCCGTTTCGGCGCGGGACATCTCCTTTAATTTGTTCAAACAGACTGGTCAGCTATGTTGTCGGTTCCAAATTGACCTAAGCAGGAGGAGCGCTCCTTTTGAGAGTCAAAGTACTGGCCATACACACGGTATATGGTGAAGTAATGAACTCTGTTTATTGTCTGTATCGTCTCAGTTTATATAGAAGATCGCCCACGCAGGGATGCGACCTCTGGTAATACAGGGAATAACCTCATGATTTCCATACATCTTAAACTCATGACTTCTATATCTGACAATAAACTTATGACATAATCATTCAATAAACTTTGACATTTAGGCTTGATATATGACTTTTAAGAAATAGCTGATTTCACATGACTCTTAGACAAACATATTTTTCTTTAAAGAACTGATGACTGTGGTCAAGCCATCTGCTATGGTGAACTTCCTGATTCCACTAGGTCAGGCATAGACCTTCAGTGTAGACAGAAAGCCACAAAAACAGTCATGACTTCTGTTACACATACAATATATTGCAATACATACATTTTGCTAAAATGGATTGATAAGCATATATTCTCATTTTTGATTAGCGACATATATTAATTTCTTTACAGCCCCTATTGGCCCTTATCATTCCCCCATTTTGGACATCAGGAAGACACACGCAGGCTCCAGTTCTATTTTGAAAAGTCATAGTCGAGGTAGGTCTTATTGGTCGACTAGCCCATATAAGGTGTCTCTAGTATGATGTTACAATACTAGTAGCGTGCATAGGTACGCACGGCAGGGGATTCCCTAATCTTCACCCACACCAATGTCCCTCCTGGAGATAGTCCTAGTGGTGAACACGTCCAGGTCGCGTTACCCTGACCCTACACTACCTAGTGACAAGACTGGAAGGAACCGCCGTATGTTCTGCCTTCATCCAGCAGGGGTCGGCCTACACAGGGGCTGCAAAGGCTTTTGCCGTACATTTGCTCACATAAGAGATTATGACTTTGATTATTATATATATACACAACAGCATGACAATTATGGGGAATTTTGAGGCTGAGTTGATCCAGAGGAAGGCGAAAACCCTTTTAGGAAAAAGCCAATTATCCTTGTATAAAAGGGAAAAATTCCTTCCTGACCCCAAATATGGCGATCGGAACAAGTCCCAAGATCACAGCCGACATCTGACTTTTTAAAATGCATTATTGTTTTCATGAATCTAAACAAATCTTTTATCATTTGTGTGAAACATAAAGTGTATGTTTGACCGCATCATAATAGGAACAATATTCATATACATTAAGAAAGGTATTTTCCTGAATAACATGGCTCTCTTCCACATCACTATCATTATGCACTATTGAATATATATCGCGAAGTGTCTTTATTGGAGTGGGGATAGACAGTAAGCAAGTCCGTAAAATATCTTCCCCACTCCGCAGGTTGGGCATGCACATGTGGGAAATATTCAGTACGTCTTTTGCAAAGTATTCCCACATGTTGGGGTGTCCTTCCGCCCAAACAGTCCATCTTCTTCTTACATCGACAGTTGATGAGGAATTGTCCCGAAAAGAGAGTAGTCCAAGAAAACAAAGGGTAAATAATACACCTATCCAGACTATCAGTGCTGGTGTCCAGGTTGCCATCCCCCTCCCCCACCCTGGGTTGGGCTTACTCTCCACCCCCCTCGTGGTGCTGAGGCGTTGGAACTTTCTTGCAGTGTGAGGCATGGATCCAAGTGGGTTTGCCTTCTAGCTTGACCGAGGTGGGAGTGGTTAACAGCACTTGGTATGGTCCGTCAAAGCGAGGTTCCAAAGTCTTTCTGACGTGTCTCTTTACCACCACCCAATCTCCAGGTTGCAGAGAGTGGGATCCTTCCAAACTATCAGGGTCTGCAATAGAAGAGAAGACTAGGTCGTGCGTTATTTTTAGCTTTTGGCATAAATCCTGCACAAAGGAAGTAACTTTATCATGACCCAGGGATAGAGCTTGGGGGTGATACAGTCCTAACCTGGGCACGGAGCCAAAGAGAATCTCATAAGGAGACAGTCCTGTTTTCCTATTTGGCGTGGTCCGTACTGAGTAGAGGGCCAGAGGTAGGCACTCGGGCCAAGGTTTTCCTGTTTCAACCATGGCTTTCTGTATCTTAAGTTTGAGGGTGCCATTGAGTCTTTCTACTTTTCCGGAGCTCTGCGGATGATAGGGGGTGTGAAACGCCTGTTCTACTCCTAAGGCGGACATGACTTCCTTCATTACCTCACCAGTGAAGTGAGTACCACGGTCGCTCTCAATGGTCTCTGGTACCCCAAATCTGCACACTAACTCTGACACAAGTTTTTTTGCAGTGGCCTGGGCAGTGGCCTTCGTGACCGGGTAGGCCTCGGGCCACGCAGAAAAGAGGTCAATGCATACCAGGACATACTCGTACCTTCCTGACCTGGGCAGCTGGATGTAATCTATCTGTAGTCTCTGGAAGGGGTACAAAGGTCGCGGAGTGCACTTCCGAGGGGTCTTTACTACTTGACCGGGGTTGTGTAGTGCACAGATTTCACAAGCCTTGACGTATGCCTTTGCCATCCTGTCAAATCCCGGAGCGTACCACATTTTCTCCACCAGGGCTACCATGGCATTACGAGAAGCGTGCACCTTTCCATGAGCCAAAAGGGCCATACTAGGATAGGCAGCCGCAGGTAAACACATACGGGAACCCATCATCCAACCTTCATTTCCTTTTACTGCCCCTGCACTTGCCCAGCGCTCCGGCTCTTGCCCTGAGGGGAGTAGGTCCACCTCCTTCTGTGGTGGGACAGAGAGGGTCTGGTCCTTGGCAGGGGGATCAGGATCCTCCTCCGCTGGGCAGGACCTGGTCTGAACTCTGCACACGGGTGCCCTCCAGTCCAGCAGGGCTGCAGCCTTAGCTGCTCCGTCTGCCTTCTCGTTGCCTCTGCTTTCCAAGGAGTCCCCTTGGGTGTGTGCCTTTACCTTTATTATGGCTACCTGCTTCGGGAGCATGATAGCTGACATTAAACTACTTACTGCCTCACCATTCTTTATCGGTCTGCCTTGAGCTGTTAGGAAGCTCCGCGCGCGCCAAATCGGTCCATAGTCATGCGCAACGCCAAACGCGTACCTGGAGTCCGTGTAGATATTAGCAGTGACTCCCCGGGCTAACTTGCAGGCCTCGGTCAGAGCGCACAGCTCCGCTTCCTGTGCTGACATATGTGGGGGCAAGGCGCGGCCTATCAGTACTTCATTCATTGATACTACAGCAAACCCTGTCACAAATCTGCCCATCTCATTCTGGTATCGTGATCCATCCACAAACATTTCAAGGTGGGGGTTCAGGAGAGGCTTATCTGTGACATGAGCAAATCCAGCTGTCTCCTGCTCCATCAGAGCAGCACAGTCATGCTGGTGCTCGGTGTCAAAAGCTTCCTCTTCGCCTAGGGAATTGACAAAAAGTTGATCCCCTGTGCTTACTCCCCCTTTTGAATCAGTGTCACCTAATGGCAGTAAGGTGGCCGGATTCAAAGTTGTGCAACGTTGAAATGAGACATTGGATGAAGAGTGTACTGCAAGTTCCATTTTAACCTGTCTAGCAAGAGACAGATGTCTACGGCTCACCTGTGTCAGAATTCCATGTACGTCATGGGGCGTGAGGACCACAAGAGGGTAGTCTAGGACCACCTCAGACGCTTTCTCAAGTAGTGCTTGTACAGCCAGAACTGCTCTTACACAGGAGGGTGAACCCCTGGCTACTGCATCAAGATGTGCACTGTAGTATGCTACAGGGCGCTTTTTGTCACCATGCTCTTGTGTGAGGACGGCAGTAGCATGTCCCGCCATCTCAGTCACGAACATCTGGAAGGGTTTATCATAGTCTGGCAGACCCAGTGCTGGAGCACTGGTAATCTGTATTTTCAGCTGATGGAAAGCTGACTCGGCTTCCGGAGACAAAGCAAATGGCTTAGAACTCAGGCAGTCGTACAGAGGCTGCATGGTCATGGAGGCAGAGCGAATCCACGGCCGACAATATGAAACTAACCCCAGAAATGTCCGCAACTGAGCATGGGAGGTAGGGAGTGGCATGTCCTCCACCACCTTGGTACGTTCTGGCGTGAGGTGTTTTGTACCAGGACCTAGGCAGTGACCAAGAAACACAACATGAGATTTGCAAAACTGTAATTTGTCTTTACTGGCTTTACACCCGCTGTCTGCAAGAAAACAAAGGAGGCTGAGTGAAGCCGCAACGCAGGTAGGTCTGTCCGGTGCACAGAGTAGGAGATCATCAACATACTGAAGCAGGGCCACACCTGGTGGGACCGTCCATGCATCAAGTACAAGCCTCATACATCGGGTGAATTGATTTGGGCTGTTTTGTGCCCCTTGTGGTAGAACAGTCCAACAGTACTGTTTTCCTCGGAATGTGAAGGCAAACAGGTACTGGCAATCGGGGTGGATCGGGACGGACATAAATGCATTGGCTAAATCGATCAGAGTGTACCAACAGGTTCCGGATGGTATGGTGGACAACAGAGTGTAAGGGTTGGGGACCAAAGGTGTTTCTAGGATGGTCACCTTATTGATTTCTCTTAGATCGTGAACCATCCGGTAGGTATCAGGTTCACCTTTCTTCCCTTTCTTTTTAACTGGGAAGAGTGGCGTGTTAGCGGGTGAGACGCAAGGTTTTAAAGCATTCAAGGCACATAACTCTGTAATAGTGGAGGCTATTGCGTCTTCCTGTGCCATGGCTAGGGGATATTGGCGGATCATGGGGGCTTTTTCCCCATCTTTGAGATATACCATGACTGGGGGTACGTGGAGATGGCCCAAGTCTGTCTTCCCTTTTGCCCATAGGGTCTCTGGCACTGCTGAGAGAACCTGTGTATCTTCTGGGGTCAACACATATACAGTACAAGAAGGAGGCGGAGTGACCAAGTCTGCTGCCATGAGACAGAATACTTGGTGGTCGGCCGCAGAGGTACTGACATGAGCCTCACCGGAAGGATGGAGCTGAATACAGCACCCCAGGGGTCCCATCACATCGGTTCCCATGATGCAATCCCCAGCGGGTGACACCAGGAAGCGAGTGAGGACTCGTGACCCTTGAAAAGAGACTTCTATGGGCTCGGTCTCACGCATGGGTGTTGGTTCACCGGACACTCCAACGGCTATGGCTATGGAGTCTGAGAGGGGAATACTAAGATCATTGACTTGTGAGGTACTGACACATGATTTAGTAGCCCCTGTGTCAATTAAAAAGGGCACCTCCTTCCCCTGGATTTTTAGAGGCTGAAAAATTTGTGGCCCACGTGCGTCAGTAACTATAAGGGACACGGGGGAAGGAGTGCCAGACCTTCATTGGTAATTGGTATACCTGTTGTTTCCCTGTGGGCGGGATGATGCGGTATTGGCCGTACTTCCCTGTTGCCCCCTTTCGTCTGACATGTTCTGTCTAGTGCGTTTAGGGGCTCTACAATTACGGGCCAAGTGTCCAGTCTTCCCGCAGTTATAACACTTACGGGTCTCCCGCCTGGGGTCGTTAAGTCGGACTGTGTCCCCCTCCATGGTGTAATGTTTAACCATAACACCCTTTGCGTGGTCTTCTGTGTCCATGACAAATCCTACAGCTTTCTTATATAGATCACGCGGTTTGGCCTGCCGCCAATCGGGGGTACATGCTTTAACGCGTTCAGACAGGCGCTTATCTATTCCTTGCATAAAGGCTTCACAAAAAGCAGCATTACGTATGGCTTTTGGACAGTCATATAAACCCAGATCTCTGCCAACTTCCTCTAAACGGCCAAAGTAACATTCAATAGACTCGCCCTTGTTCTGTCTACACTGGGTTAGGGCTGTACGTCTCTCTTGGGCTTTATCCTTAAACCAGGTCTTAACCTTGTCCACATATTGAGTACCACTAAGTAATGTCTGGGGGTCATCTGGGCGATCTTCAAGACCACAAAATTGAGCAATACTATTGTAAAGGCCCAGAGGACATTTTACATTCATAAGACATTCCATATCTGTCCAAGTGGCAGAGTAGTTTTTCTGTATGACTTCCAACTTTCTATGGAAAGCTGCTGGCTCTGTCTGGGGATCGGGCAGTTGCTGACACAGTGCCATCTGGTCTGTGGCGCTCCAGGGTCGCCATGTAGTGACTGTAGACCCGGGAGTTGGTCTATGTGCGTCCGTAGGTCTGTCATTAGAAGACGATGGTCTGTCAGTGTCCTCTTGTCTGACCGTGCCCAATGGTGGACTCGGTCTGTTTGGTTCTCTATAATGGGTAGTGGAGGTTGTAACTGGGAACAAGGGAACCGGTTGTCTACACTGATCCCTGCGACGTGGAGTCCCACATACTGTACAGATTTCTCTAAAACAGGCATTCTGTTGACTACAACGTGGACAATCCCAAGCCGGACCTCTATTTACTTCAGGGCCCGGGGATCCTGATTGAGGGCTGTAGGGAGGTGTATCCATCTGGGCAGTAGCCTGTGGATACGTAGGAGGCAGGGGCGGCAAATTGGGATACAGAGAATTAAAGGGATTATTAGGAGACATTGGTGGAACGGCCGGGACGACAGGAGAGACTAATGGAACCGTAGGGGTTTCCATGGGAACGTCTATTGGTGGCCGGGGCATAGGACAATAAACTAAAATGCCCTCGCCTCGGGACTCGGAGTCCCAGTGTTCGTCTTCTGCTGTTTTAGAGCAGTCCAGAATAGCCTTCATGCCTTTTTCCAAACCCTTATTTCTTATTTCCTTTCTATGCTTATCCTCATATTGTGACCAAAATTCATAATTGAATGTTCCCGCCTTCTTGAGGCCTATACGTTTGTAAACTTTATAGGCTTGTCTGCAAATGTCCTCCCCTTCTCTATCTTTAATTATCTCAATAGGAGTCTGATATATCTTAGATTGTTCAGAACCCATCTTGACCACTTCCGACTATTCTTCACTAAGTATACAGGACGTATATTTCACACAGTAAACTAAGATAATCACTGAGACTATCTGGGAACACACAGTTCCCTGTCCCGGAATAGATTTACAGAACTAAAACGTGGTCAACTTCAAACACTAGGATTCAGGGGAGACCAGACTTCGCCTCTTAGGGAACTTTTAGTAATATTATAACAGATCCAGAGTAACAATATGACTGCCAGAAATGAGACTATAACAATAACAATTATTTCAATCTCCAATACAGACAACATGACTCTTTAAGTCCCAATGAGTGAGTTCTTCCGTCTAGGACAGTTAAATGAACTTGTTCACTCTAAAATATGGACGGGGCAGAAAATATAGGAAACAGGCAACAACATACCTCTAGTCCGTTAGAGACACAGATCAAAAGAATCCAGACTGTATAATAGTAAGATAAGCTCTTACCTCTACACCGGTGTTTAAGTCTGGAGTCTCCGGATCCAATATCCACGTCAACGGGCCAGGAGTTTGTTTCAGTCTACTGGTTGCGATGTCCCGTAAAGGTAAGCCCCGCCCCACGTTGGGCGCCAAGAACTGTCGAGGGTTAATTTGTTCAAACAGACTGGTCAGCTATGTTGTCGGTTCCAAATTGACCTAAGCAGGAGGAGCGCTCCTTTTGAGAGTCAAAGTACTGGCCATACACACGGTATATGGTGAAGTAATGAACTCTGTTTATTGTCTGTATCGTCTCAGTTTATATAGAAGATCGCCCACGCAGGGATGCGACCTCTGGTAATACAGGGAATAACCTCATGATTTCCATACATCTTAAACTCATGACTTCTATATCTGACAATAAACTTATGACATAATCATTCAATAAACTTTGACATTTAGGCTTGATATATGACTTTTAAGAAATAGCTGATTTCACATGACTCTTAGACAAACATATTTTTCTTTAAAGAACTGATGACTGTGGTCAAGCCATCTGCTATGGTGAACTTCCTGATTCCACTAGGTCAGGCATAGACCTTCAGTGTAGACAGAAAGCCACAAAAACAGTCATGACTTCTGTTACACATACAATATATTGCAATACATACATTTTGCTAAAATGGATTGATAAGCATATATTCTCATTTTTGATTAGCGACATATATTAATTTCTTTACAGCCCCTATTGGCCCTTATCATTGGCACCTCCAAGATGGCGCCGACACATGTGTGGAGGGGACTCCACGTGGAGACCGGACCCCCCGCACTGAACTGCACAAAGATACAGCGAGCAAGCTAGCTCGGTATACCAGAGGAGGCACGCTGCAGAGAGAAGAGCCAGCCAGCTACCAGCAGCCAGATGGGAGCCCTAAACCACGGGTGAGTGCCTCTAAACATGACAGCATGGGAGCCGGGAGGAGAGGCAAGCAAGGGGAGGAAGACTAAGCAAGAGATGTACAGAGGGGACATACATGAATGTAGCAGAGCCCAGAATGCAGCATACCTTTGGAGCTGTGGCCACAGCATCTGGTGCAGCAGAGGTCATAATGCAAAGCACCTCTGGAGCTGTTGATAAAGCTCTCAATGTAGCAGAGCCAACAATGCAGAGCACCTCTGGAGCTGCTGCTAAAGGTTCCAATGTAGCAGAGCCAACAATGCAGAGCACCTCTGGAGCTGTTGATAAAGCTCTCAATGTAGCAGAGCCAACAATGCAGAGCACCTCTGGAGCTGCTGCTAAAGGTTCCAATGTAGCAGAGCCAACAATGCAGAGCACCTCTGGAGCTGCTTCTAAAACCCATAATGTGATAGAACCAGCAATACAGTATGCTCCTAGAGCGGCCCCCGGCACCACTGAAGTAGCAGAGCCCACGCTACATGAAATCCTTGGAGCTATTACGAAATGTTCCAATACAGTACAGGCACTATATCAGCAGTTTGGCACTTTACAAGAACATATGGGGCTGCTTAGACAAGATATGCAGAAAACCTCAGAGACGATGACGGCGGCGGAAGGCAGAATAAGTGACATTGAGGATAAAATGCCACCTATGCAACGTGAAGTGAAAGGGAACACGCAGAATATAGCTTTTCTCCTCACCAAAATTGACGATTTAGAGAACCGCTCCCGCAGAAATAATGTGCGCCTCGTCGGACTGCCAGAGAGGATGGAAGGCAATAACCCATCTGAATATATTGAGAAGTGGATACTGGACCTGTTTGGTAGAGACTGCTTCTCGCCAATGTTTGCGATAGAAAGAGCCCATCCAGTCCCTACACGGCCTCCTCCCCCAGGGACCCCTCCAAGACCGGTCCTTATGAAACTCTTACACTTCAAAGACCGGGAGGCCATACTACGCCGTGCCAGAGAGAAGGGCGATATAAGGAGCAATGGCTCCAGAATCCCCTTTTTTCCTGATTTCTCGGCAGAAATCCAAAAGAAAAGGGGAACTTTCATAGATGTGAAGAGGAGAATGCGTGACCTCCGTATTCCATATGCCATGCTATATCCTGCTAGACTGCGTGACCTCCGTATACCATATGCCATGCTATATCCTGCTAGACTGCGTGACCTCCGTATTCCATATGCCATGCTATATCCTGCTGGACTGCGTGACCTCCGTATTCCATATGCCATGCTATATCCTGCTAGACTGCGTGACCTCCGTATTCCATATGCCATGCTATATCCTGCTGGACTGCGTGACCTCCGTATTCCATATGCCATGCTATATCCTGCTGGACTGCGTGTCGTAGCAATGGGAGAAAGGCAGTTTTTTGACAACCCAAGATCTGCGGCAGTTTGGCTAGAAAGAAACGGAGCTGCGATACGGGATGCGATCGCCGCGACGCTCTGCGGAGGCCAATAATAGACCCTGACAGAGGAGGAGCTGCATTACAGATGTTGCTTATCACCTGGGAGAGTGATTGGAGCGAAACGTTGATAACAGGGAATGAAGAATGAAGAAGAGGATATCGGAGGAAGCAGGATGGATCTACTGCCTCTAGTGGTTGTTTACAGCTTTATTTTTTCAAGCTTACAATGTTTTACATTCGCAACTGCGAACAAACCGCCATTTTTCGTTGCTTGGTGGACTGACAACCTGATCTGTGCGGGTGAAAACAGACCAAAACATGTTATGTGGGAAGGGTCTGCACCTAGTTACATGTTATGTGGGAAGGGTCTGCACCTAGTTACATGTGGGGAATGTTTTTGTGGGAAATGTTCACATTTGTTATGTTCTATCTCCCTTGTGCTACCAATAGCTGCTGTGCGGAGGCGCTATTCTGCTGGGGGCGGACGCGGAAACTCTGCCGTGCCGCTGGATTCTTGACTGGAGAGAAACGGCTGACACATTTACGGTTATATCTTGGAACATCAGAGGTACGGGGGATCCGGCCAAGCGTCTAGCGGGGCTCCAGACAATTAAGGAGTACCACCCTGTGATTCTCTGCCTACAAGAGACACACCTTTCTTGAGACACGCTGCCCTTCTTTAAGGTGGGGTGGGCGGGGCATAGCTTCCACTCGGTATATTCTTCTTGTTCTAGAGGAGTTAGTATTCTTGTCCATCGGTCCATACCATTTGTGGTCTTCACGCAGAGGATAGACGCAGAGGGCCGATTTGTTTGCCTCCATTATAAAATATTTAAGTATGTGTGTTTACTAATTTCAGTGTACCTTCCACCTCCCTATAGCAGTGCGGTAATGCAGCAGATCCTGGGCTTTGTAGCGGAAACACCAGATGTCCCCGTCTTGATGGTAGGAGACTTTAACTCGGTAATTGACCTCTACTGGGACAGGCAAAGATCGCAGGGACCACCGGACAGGGGGGGCCTGACACTGCTAGGTCGCCTATTGGAAGAAACACTCCTGCTGGACATATGGCGCACCAAAAATCCAAAAGTTAGAGATTATTCGTGCCACTCCAGTACGTTCCAGACTCTGTCGCGTATTGATCTGGCAATTGGCAGCACATTGTTATACGGGAGAATACAATTGATCCGATATCTTCCTAGAGTGCGGTCTGACCGCTCCCCATTGCAGGTTGTGGTGCAGCACTCTGGAGGTGGTGCGCTCGTGCGTCCTTCATGGAGGTTCAACGCATACTGGCTAAATATAATAGGACATCAGGACCTGGGAGAAACGCTGAGAGAATACTTTGAATTAAGTACGGGTTCTGCAACCATTGGTGTACAATGGGAAGCGATGAAGGCATATTTTAGAGGTATCCTCCTCCAGCGGATGACGCAAATGAAGAGGAGACATAGAGAACGAGGGCAAAAGCTGAGAGAACAGTTGACAAATAGTGAAGCTAGATTTGTAGAATCGGGTACAGTGGAGGCGATAGAACAATGGGGGGCGGCCCAGGAGAACCTGACTTTGTACACGCTAGAGACTGCAGCACGTAAAAGTAAATGTAAAAAACAGGCCTACTATGAAGAGGGCGAGAAAGCTGGACATATGCTGGCGATGGTCTCTCAGGGACAGAGAAATTCTACCCACATTATAGAGCTGCGACATGAACAAGGTACACTGGAAACAGACTCGGCGGCGGTAAGAGAGACGGTGCGGCGGTATTATGCTTCCTTATACTCCTCCAAGCTTCATAAGACGCAGGAACACATTGCTCAATATTTAGCAGACATAGAACTGCCGAGATTGACTGAAGAGCAAAGGGAGTTCTTGGATTCCCCCGTGGAGCTGGAGGAGTTGGGGGAAGCGCTAGAATCCATGCAAAACAATAAATCACCGGGAGACGACGGGCTCCCAGCTGAGCTGTATAAGCAATATGCGGGGGGGCTATTGCCTAAATTATTGGAGGTAGTTTTAGAAGTGGAAGGACAAGCGGAGCTGCCGCCATCCATGCGTAATGCAATAATAACAATTATCCCAAAGCCAGGGAGAGATCCACTCTTGCCGGACTCGTATAGACCTATTTCATTGCTTAATGCGGATGTGAAACGTTTAGCGACAGTCCTGGCTAATAGGCTCTCGCGGGGCTCGCGGCTCTCATCCATCCTGATCAGAGGGGATCTATTCCAGCCCGATCCACTGCGATCCACATACGCAGATTGTTCCTTAATCTCAGTTACCAGCAGATAATATGGGCCGGAGGATAATATGTTCCCTGGACGCTGCTAAAGCGTTGGACAGTGTGGAATGGCCCTTTATGTGGGAAGTACTGAGCAGGATGGGATTTGGTCGGACATATGTGAGACTCATACGGCTTTTGTATACTAACGTGAGGGCATGTGTCACGGTGAATGGCGCTTGTTCTGAACCTTTTATGCTTAACAGAGGAACAAGGCAGGGCTGTCCGCTCTCGCCGCTCCTGTTTGCGCTAGTAATTGAGCCCCTAGCTAGTGTTTTAAGAGCTTGTCCAGAGGTAGTGGGGTTAAAGAGAGAACAGGTGGAAGAGAAAGTGGCATTATATGCTGATGATCTGTTGCTATTTCTGAGAGATGCTGGCGAATCCTTAGACGCGGCAATGTCACTGATCAAACGATACGGTGTATTCTCGGGCCTCACTATAAATTGGAGTAAATCGGACATACTGCCAATAGATGACCCTGGTCTCGCAGCAAGAGAAAATACAACGCCTATGCAGTGCAAGCCAGTAATCACATACCTGGGAGTCAGGGTCTCCAAGAATGCTTTGGATTACGGGAAGTTGAACCTAGACCCCCTATTGGTGAAATTTAAGGGAAAACATGACATTTGGTGTAAACTTCCCCTAACGATTATAGGAAGGGTGAACCTCATTAAAATGATCTGGATGCGGCAATTACTGTACCTACTCCATAATTCACCCCATTGGATTGCGCGAGGCTCCTTTAACAGGATTAATCAACTGTTTAGAAACTTGATATGGAGAGATAACGGACCTAGAATTAGGTTGGAGACGCTGTGCAACTCTAAGGGGGATGGAGGACTTGCGTTGCCTAATCCCATGTCATTTTTTCTCGCATCACATATACAACATTTTAGAGGATGGGAATCGGAAAACACGCGAGATGGGAGTTTTCGTCTTCTAAAAATTCATTTTCACGGTGCGCACCTGTTTGAGGCCCTGGAGAGCTTTAGGTTCCGCTGCAGTCCCCACAGTCTCCCAACTTTGGCCCTCATGCATAGGGTTTGGTGGAAGGTCAAAGAAATAATAGGGATTAAGAGCTTTACGCATTATACCCCTATCTGGGATAACCCAAGGCTACGAGAGCTGGAGAAGTTGGAGGGCTTTCAGGAATGGAAGGATAGGGGGATCAGGCGTCTGGGTCAGATAGTGTCAGGAACCCAGATTAAATCCTTTGAGCAATTGAGAAATGAATGCGGCCTGCCACATTCTCAATTCTTCAAATATTTGCAGCTCCGGCATGCCTTTCAAGCAGAGAGAGGCCTAGAAAATATAGAGATTGAGAGACTTCTGCCAGCAGAGATCGTAGGAGGTACAACTAATACTAAGGGGAAGATATCCTGTGTATACTCCAGTATACAGAGCCAGATAAATCTGCGCTATCCTCTAGCGACGAGGAGCAAGTGGGAGGAAGATATTGGCCCTATTGAAGAATCCTTGTGGGCAGAAGTATTACAGATGACCCCCAAACTGTCCTTGAGCGAGTCTCATAGACTATCACAAATCTATTTATTGCATAGGGTGTACCGCACTCCAGCGTTTCTATACAATATAGGCGTGAGGGATACCCCCTTGTGTAACAGATGCAAGACCCACACAGCAGACCTTATACACATGATGTGGCGTTGTAGAGATATTGGACCGAGGTGTGCAGTCTGATCCGCGCTGTGTATAACATTCAACTGGAATTTACACCCCTGGTATGTGTTTTAGGATAGGTGAATGATGTGCCCCTGCAAGAAAATGAAAAGCTAGCAGTAGCTAGGATACTATATCTAGCCAGGAAACTGATAGCACAGCATTGGCTGGACGAAGCCCCCCTGCTCTGGCTGAGCTAAGAAAAACAATCACTCAAATCATAATGTGGGAAAAAAGCATTTATTATAAAAGAAAAACACCACAAAAATACTGCAGTGTTTGGTTCAAATGGCTGCAAAATGACCGACTAGAGGATAAGGTCCGATGAGATAACGAGGTCATGGAAATGGTAACCCTTACATTCTCGGTGACGCTGAGCTGTGTGGTCTGTGAAGTGCCCCTCAGTGATTGTGACAAACCCAAGGAACTTCATACAATGAGCTGAGACACTGCAGGAGAGACTGTTGGGTCTTGTTTACCGGGGAGATTCGTTATTGTCTGTGTGTTTGTACTGTTTGTGGACCAAAAGGGTCTTGAGACACAAGAAAATTGTATTCAATAAAAAAGAATCAAAAAAGAAAGGGGGGCGGTCCGCAGGCAAGTGTACCCCAACGTGCCACACATGGTGGAGGATGCGCTGGCACTTGGATGACGTTCACCGTGTGGGGAAAATAATGCATTACTTTGATTGGACTTTTACGGACGCGGCGATACCAAATATGTATTTTTATTTTATGATTTTCATTTTTTAATTATAGATATGGCAAAAGGGGGGGGGATTTAAGCTTTTTTATAACTTTTTTTGTAGAATGAATAAAACTTTATTGCTCTTATTTTCACTTTTCCTGGGGGACGACAACATGCGATGCTTTGATTGCTCCTGCAGTATGATGTAATGATAGGCAGTCTGCTTAGGCAGCCCTGCATGGCTCCCCTGATCTCACCGCGTGGAGGGGGGGGGGGGGGTATGGGGATTTAAATGCCGCTGGCAGAATTGACAGAGGCATTTAAAGGGTTGATAGCCGCAATCGCCCGCGCTGTATGGAGAGAGGTTGCCCCGCGACCTCTCTTCATACATACCTCGACGCTCCAGGACGTACCCTCATGTCCTTGGTCGTTAAGGGGTTAAACATACATAACTCCCTGACATAAGTACAGGGGGAGGCAGACTGCTGCAACACCTCCATTTCTGCACATCTGCACACAGCTGGGTGCTCACCAGGAGGACCTGGATGATGCAGAAGCAATTATAAGCACTCTCACCCCTGCAGCATACTATCATACATTACAAATAAAGCGGCCTGTTTGGGACTGTAAGGGCTGGAAGAGCAGGGGGGGATACACGGCCAAGAACCGCTTTTGGCTACACAAAAGGGCCGGATTCAGAGCATACCCAGTTCTATTCAAAGGCAGCAATCTCTCTCACTCATTTCTATTGCATACTGGCTTAACTCTGCTGACCTCAAACAAGTTGACAGCAGCACCACCTAGTGGCTGAAAACGACACACAAAGCAATTGACTGCAATAATTCTTTTTTAGAGCAGTAGTTCTCAATGTGGGCGTTATTTCCGCCTCAGGGGCGTTTTTACGTCTCAAGGGTGTGGCAGGGGGGCGTTGGAGCATACAGGGGGCGGTAGGGGGGGCGTTCTGTGTTTGCTTTGTTGATTTTTTTTCATCTAGTAACTACATTTTTCTAAAAATTAGTAGTGATACCTCAGTTTTCGGCGATAATCCATACAAAAACAATCAGTGAAATCCGAAACTGATGAAAACCGAGGCAATTATTTCCATATGAATCGCTTATAGTTGTGTGCAGCCTGTGCGCCTCTATCATATAATGTATGACTTCTATAACTCCATGACTCCGCTACAGATCAATCACACTTCATATCACTGGATAACCTACAGCACAACCTAACCCGATGTATTCCATAATGCCGCTGATTGGCTGGAACCGCTTCAAACTTTCACTTGTGTGGGTCTCTGGGAGTTGTAGTCTTAGTGGACGCCAAGTGTCTTTTCAGACCACTGATATAAACTACAACTCCCAGAGACCCACACAATTAAAAGTTCCAGCCAATCAGCGGCATAATGGAATACAGCGGGTTAGGTGGTTCTGTAGGTTATCCAGTGTGATTGATCTGTAGTGCAGTCATGGAGTTATAAACGTCATCCATCATTATATGATAGAGCGACATAAGCAGTGCATTATTGAAGCAGACTTTATAGAAATGGCTGAGAAGAAGAAATGCCATCAATATGGATATCGGGGATTTATAGCCCATTTTAAATCTGGTATGCCTGGCATAATGGCAGTCCACTGTGTGATCCATCGGCAGCACCTTGTTGCTAAACATGTATGTGAGAGATTGCATGATTCTCTGCGCTATGTAGTTAATGCTGTTAACACGATTAGCGCACTCTTTTGAATAAACGTCTTTTCCGCTCTGTCAAGACCACGATGAAGAATCAAATATCTACTCCTACACACCGAAGTGAGGTGACTGTCAAGAGGGAAGTGCTTACCACGCTTGTACAAACTGCATTACCTTGTGTGAGGGATTAGCGTTAGGCACTCCCGTTCAACAATGCTGTAATTTTTCTCGGGTGGCGTGAGCTTCCTGCTTAGATAAATTACGGGATGTTCCTCTCCCTCTACTTCTTGGGACAGGACTGCTCCCAGTCCCACGTCGGACGCGTCTGTTTGAACAACGAATTTTCTTTTAAAATTAGGTGTGACCAACACTGGACGTCTACAGAGGGCCCATTTTAGCTCTTGGAACGCCTTTTCTGCGTCAGGGGTCCACTTAACCATGACTGACTTACTGTTCTTGCTCAAGTCTGTTAGGGGCGCTGCTATGCTAGCAAAGTTTTGCACGAACCGCCTATAGTACCCCACAATGCCTAAAAAGGCTCTCACCTGCTTTTTAGTTGTGGGTTGTGGCCAGTCCTGAAAGGCTTCAACTTTATTGACCTGGGGTTTTATAATACCCCTGCCTATTATATACCCCAGGTATCGGGCTTCTTCAAGACCCAGGGCGCACTTCTTTGGGTTTGCTGTGAGCCCTGCTTTTCTAAGGGAGTTCAGTACTGCCTGTACCTTGGGTAGATGGCTGTCCCAGTCTTCGCTAAAGATGATGATATCATCTAAATATGCTGACGCATATTGACGATGGGGTTTGAGTATGATATCCATCAATCTTTGGCATACGCAGTCTTTTCTTTCGCCCTCTCTGTAAGGGGAACTTGCCAGTAGCCTTTAGTAAGGTCGAGAGTGGAAAAGTATCTGGCATGACCCAGTCTCTCAATTAACTCGTCCACTCTCGGCATTGGGTATGCGTCAAATTTTGACACGTCATTTAGCTTCCGGAAGTCGTTACAGAAGCGCAGAGAGCCATCTGGTTTTGGTATCAGCACGATAGGGCTGGACCATTCGCTTTTCGACTCCTCAATTACTCCGAGGTCTAGCATTTTCTTGACCTCCTCTGAGATGGCTCGTCTGCGGGCTTCTGGAACCCTGTACGGTTTCAACTGCACCTTTACCCCGGCTCAGTTATGATGTCGTGTTTTATGACACCAGTACGCCCTGGTATATCAGAGAACACATCTGAATTACGCTGTATAAATTCCCTCGACACTTGTTGTTGGGATTTGGACAGGGACCCTGATACACACACCTCTGGGATCCCACCATGGGGGGTGCTCACTGCAGTCAGGGCTTCTCTGTCCTTCCATGCCTTAATTAGATTTAGATGGTACAACTGTTCTGGCTTCCGCCTACCCGGCTGGTACACCTTATAGTTTACCTCTCCGACTTTCTCGATTAGTTCATAGGGCCCTTGACATTTTGCTAGGAATTTACTTTCTAGGGTGGGCACCAACACTAGTACCCGATCCCCAGGGTTGAAGCTTCTCACCTTGGCGGACCTGTTATATACCCGGCTTTGGGCTTCTTGGGCCTGCTGTAAATGTTCCCTAACAATGGGCATGACCGCCACAATTCGATCTTGCATGAGGGAGATGTGTTCAATAACACTCCTGTAGGGGGTGGACTCGTGCTCCCAGGTCTCCTTGGCTATATCAAGGAGCCCCCGTGGATGTCTACCATAAACTAATTTAAAGGGAGAGAACCCAGTGGAGGATTGTGGGACTTCACGGATTGAGAACATTAAATATGGCAGCAGACAGTCCCAATCCTTCCCATCCTTATTGACTACCCTTTTTAGCATGCTTTTTAGGGTCTTATTGAATCTCTCAACAAGACCATCCGTCTGTGGGTGGTACACAGACATCCTTAGGTGCTTAATATTCAGCAGCTTACACAATTCCTTCATGACCTTTGACATAAAGGGGGTTCCTTGGTCCGTCAGGATCTCTTTTGGTATGCCCATGCGGGAGAACATATGAAGTAGTTCCTTTGCAATACCCTTTGATGAAGTATTGTGCAAAGGAATGGCTTCGGGGTAACGGGTGGCGTAGTCTACAACCACTAATATGTGTTGGTGACCCCGGGCAGACTTTACCAAGGGTCCGACTAGGTCCATAGCGATCCGCTCAAACGGCACCTCTATAATGGGCAAGGGCACTAAGGGACTCCGGTAATGGGGCATAGGAGCTGTTATTTTGCACTCTGGGCATGACTCGCAGTAACGTTTTACATCACCATGTACCCCGGGCCAGAAAAACCGCTGAAGAACGCGTTCCCTAGTTTTTTCGCTCCCGAGATGACCTCCTAGCACATGCTTGTGCGCCAGGTCTAAGACCATCCCACGATAAGGCTGAGGTACCACCAGCTGTTCCACAACCTCCCCACGGACCTTGTTAACCTGATACAACAATTCTTGGTTGACTGCCAGGTGTGGGAACACTACATCAGCCCCTGGGAATTGAGGCTCCCCACTTATCACTTTAACATTTTCCCTGGCTTTTACTAAGGTGGGGTCTCGGAGTTCCGAAATTCACACGTGCGACCTCTAAGTCAGGCATGGCAACCACTTCGTCCTGCACCTCAGTCTCACCTGCCAGTACCGTTAAGGGAAAGTTATCCCCATTCTCTTGGGTCACCCCTACTGCCGGAACCGTACCCTCAGGGTCAAACGGTTCGGGGCACACATCGTACATATTGGCATCATCATGAACCTTATTTGCAGACGACCCTCGGTTTCGCCACAAGTCCCAAAATAGGGGAAAGTCTCTCCGGAGGATCACGGTGTGCATTAAGAACTTTACGATGCCCACCTCATGAGTGGCAAGTCCACACGGAGTCTCAAGTCTCACCGGGGCAATAGGATACTCCTTGGTGTCCCCATGCACACACACACACAATGCCCATGCGACGGCCGGTGACGGTTGTGGGGTCAACCAAGCTGGAGTGCACCAGCGTAACCAAACTCCTCGAGTCCAGTAGAGCTGTCACCGCAAAGTCGTTCACCTTTATGTGGCATAAGGGCCGATCAGTCTCTGACACCGGTTCAGCAGAGCATACTGGCCGAGCGAACATCAACCTCCGCCGGGCAGAGTCACAGTCCATGGGCTCCACAGTGAGGGGACAGTTGGCAACAAGATGCCCAGGCTCATGACAGCGCCAACACCGTATGGGGGCCTGGTCTCCTTGGGGTTCTACCCGGGACCAGACTGACCATTTGGGGCTCCTTCTCTGTCCCAAACGATCCCCCTCTGAGCCGCCTCCCTTTGGGACACTTTTGACACCCCTTACATACGGAACAGTCTTACCAGGGGTTCCGGTCGTCTTGCTGTTCCCGGGGTTGGAGCATCCAGGAGGCACGCCTTGCAATAAGTCCTCCGTGGCTTTATACCTCTCGACGAGGCTCACAAGTTGTTCCACGTCCTGGGGACCCCCTTGTCCCACCCAGCGCTGGATTGCAGGGGGCAACGAGCGGATAAACTTGTCCAGAACCACTTTCTGTATGATCTCTGCCGGGGACGGCTCCTCCGGCTGCAGCCACTTTCTCACCAGGTGGAACAGGTCGTACATCTGGGAGCGAGCTGGCAGGTCGTCCGTGAAAGTCCAGGCGTGTACACATCGGGCCCGCACATGGGTGTCCACGCCCAAGCGCGCCAAGATCTCACCTTTGAGCTTATTATAGTCCTTGGCATCCTGCTCACTGAGGTCAAAATAGGCCTTTTGTGGTTCTCCCATCAGGAAAGGCGCTACTACCTCAGCCCATTGAGGCGCCGTTAATTTCTCGCTTTCTGCCACTCTTTCAAAGACCGCGAGATAGGCCTCAATGTCATCGGTGGCCGTCATCTTTTGTAGGGCCATCTGTACCGCGGTACGGGTGGTGGGGAGCGAACCAGACGACCTTTACACACTTTGCACCACTGCCAGGACTTGTTCTTGCAGCTGCTGGTTAACCCGCTGTTGCTCCTGCAAGGCTAAATGATTGGCTTCCGCCAGGAGAGCATTAGTCTCGGCCTGAGCTCTCATGGCCTCCTCATGGACCTTTTGCTGGGTCGCCGTCATCAGCGTCAAATGTTTCATCAGGTCCTCCATCTTGGCCGTATCGGGTTGCTGCGCCGTTGCAGCCTTCACCCAGGACATGGGGTTACAGCACTCTCCCGTCAATCCCTTGGGCGGTTGCCCTTAGCAACAGTTCTCCAGCTGCTGTAGCAGTATGTCCATTAATAGGTGTGTGTCTCTTTAAGACCGCTGCCCACATCCAAACACCATGTGTGATAAATAAGCGTTAGGATCGGTAGCAACTGGGCATAAACAGTCAGAGACAGTGACACACGGGATACAGTCTGTAGTCCAGGCTTTGCTTGGGTTTATTTCAGTACAAGCAAAGCAAAAACACAGGCCTTAACATCAGGCCAACATAAAATAACTCCTGCTCGTCTGAGCACTGACTAGACATAGATTAACCCTGTCTACTCACTTGCAAACCAAATGCTTATTGCGTACAAACAGCCAGGCTCTCAGACCTGTAGAGGTCTCAGCTCTCCCCTCTAGGGCATGTAGGCCCAGGCTTTATAAGGCCTGGTACCAGCCTCACCTGGTACGTGGGAGTGGCCATCCCACCCTTCGCTTTGACCACTCCAGGAAAAGCCGGCCCGGATTATGTGGCTTGGAGCCACTTACATACTACAACATGTCAGTAACTTAATGTTACTGACACCTGACTGCCAGCTTCCTCCACCGAGCCCAGGCTGCTCAGTGGCACGTATCTGCCCAAGTGCTCCATAAAGCAGCATAGGAGAGCATCCTAGGCGAAATGTATCGGCCCTCCAGCACTTTGCCGGTCACTGTCTCACACTAGAGAAACATGGCGTGGATATCATTTTATTTCAAGAAACGCATTAAAAACAACACTACACCCCTATTAACAAAAATAAAGTCTTCACTAAATGATTCAACGCTTTTACGCCATTAAAAAGGCATTTCCTTATCTTCCCGTACAATGACCCACCTCCTTCATATGTACAGAAGGGCAGTTATAACCCAACAACTAGCACTTCTTTCATACAGAACAGCCCAGATTGTGGGAGGTACTGGACAAGGCGGGAAGCATCACTTTATTGTACCACCACAATGCACCTCGGGAGACAAAGAAGTCACTCATCAATTTTTGTATCTACCAGACTGTCCAAAACCACTGTTGGAACAGGATGTGTTGACAAAACTACAGGCCCAAGTGTCCTTTCAACCGGACGGACAGATGACTTTACAACTTGGAGAAGATGTTCCAATTCCTGCCCGCATCTTCTCATTCACAGTTCCTGTCATTCATGAGCCAGATCACTCAGGCCCCACCCTGGACCAAGTAATGAAAATACCAGGAGTATGGGCGGAAGATAATCCACCAGGACTCGCTCAGAATATACCCCCAGTCGCAGTACATCTGAAACCAGGGGCACAACCGATGTCCATGAAGCAATAGCGTACGCCATCTGCTGCCTGCCATAGCATTGCACTGCATCTGGAGAAGTTTGCAAAGTTCGTGCAGCATCCGAGGAGCAGGCCCTCAGCCGAGGAAACAGCGGGGTAGAGTCTTAACCTTGTCAAGGGGCAAGGCTACCGTCTCCTCCCTAAAAGTAATTCGGAACCTGAGCTAGTAACCATGGTTACCTGTAGTCTAACTTGTCACTTGTGATGCCAACGTTCCTTCCTTTTCGGTGGAGCCCTCTAATGTCAATTCCGGGAAATAAAGTAGTCCACGCACAAGGTACACTTTTCTGAACAGGAACCAGTAACATTCAGTTCTATTCGTTGACTTTAAGTCTCTTTAGACAAACAACAATACAACAGACTTAACTAGTAAATAGAGATGAGCAAATATACTCGCTGAGGCACATTACTCGAGCGAGTAGTGCCTTAGTCGAGTATCTCCCCGCTCGTCTCAAAAGATTCGGGGGCCGGCACTGGTGACAGGTGAGTTGCGTCGGGGAGCAGGTGGGAGCGGGGGGGAGAGAGAGCTCTCCCCTCCGTTCCGCCCCGCTCTCCCCCGCCGCTCCCCGCCGGCCTCCGAATCTTTAGAGACGAGCGGGGAAATACTCGGCTAAGGCACTACTCGCTCGAGTAATGTGCCTTAGCGAGTATACTCGCTCATCTCTACTAGTAAACACTCTGTGAGAACAGTGCTGGATCAGGCAGGACTCTCTGGGCATTACTCAACCACAGTCCCAATGATCTGTCAGTTCTGTCTCTCCCGGCAACTCTCTCTCTGTCTCCTGCCAGTCACTAACATTTCTCTCGCTTGCTAACGGTTCCTCTCTCCCGGACCACCTCTCTGACTCTTCCATTTTCTAATCATCCGGTTCTCTTACTCAGGCAGACTGAGTCCTACATCGACTCTCTCTCTTTCTCTCTGTCCTAGACAACAGCCGCAGCAGACTGACAGACTGAACATGACTGCCCAAACAGAAAGCTAGACAGGGGCAGCCTTACCGCGCATCACATGACTATACTTTTATACCACACCAGACAAAATGATACACTTTCCAGACATTAACCCTTTAATGCCTGCAGCCATCCAATACACATAAACCTGATGCATTCTACAAACAAGACAGTGCACTAGACAAACATAGAACATTCTGGAGGGGACCTCATTAACTCTGGGCCACTACATATGGTATCCTGAGGAGATGTCAATCACCCTGAAACACCTGCCTCTTGCCTGTACAGAAGCCTGTAACAACAGAGTACCATCCGGTTTAAGATCTCAGAGCGGTAAATCAAGCTGTGGTTACTTTGCATCAGACAGTGCCCAAGCCATACACTTTGCTTAAACTGATACAGGGGGCAGCAACTCACTTTACTGTGCTGGATTGGAAAGACGCTTTCTTCACCATCAGGGTAACAGAGGACAGTGAGCTCATCTTTGCCTTCCAATGGAAAGACCCAAGAACTGGAGAAAAGTACCAGCTTACTTGGACCTGTTTGTGCCAAGGGTTCAAGAACTCATCCACGCTCTTCGGTGAAGCACTTGCTACTGACCTAGGGAAATTCTCTATCCCTTCCCAGCCAGGCAAATGTATTGCTATAGTATGTGGATGACCTTCTCATAACCTAATCTACCTCTGAGTGATATCTGCAGAACACTGAGACAGTACTTCGTCATCTCTATGAAGCCAGATAAAAAGTGTCAAGGAAGAAGGCACAGATCTGCCAAACTGTCAAGTACCTGGGATTTCACATCTCACAAGGGAAGAGACAACTGGGAGTTGAAAGAAAACAGGCCATCTGCAATATCCCTGTACCAGCCACCTGAAGAGAAGTCAGAGAAATCCTTGGAGTTGCCAGATTCGGCAGAATATGGATACCTGGTTTTGCTGAAATGGCCAAACCCCTTTTTTTGACGTGACAAAGGCAGGTAAAGATTCCCCCTTCTGCTGGGAGCAGGAACACACAAGGGCCTATGACAACATCAAGCCAGCTCTACTAAAAGCACCCACAATGGCCTTGCCTAATCTGGAGAAACCATTTATTGTGTATGTTCATGAGAAGAAGGGACTGACAATTAGTGTTCTCACCCAGATGATGCGATCATGGCACCAACTTGTTGCCTATCTCTCCAAACAACTTGACAATGTGGCCAAGGGATGGCCTCCCAACCTTGGTTATGGAGGCAGACAAGCTAACCCTGGGTCAAGATCTTACGGTACGGGTGCCACATTCTGTCCTAACTCTGATGGATGCCAAAGATCACCACTGGCTGACAAAATCCATTTTGTTACTATTGGTACTATTGGCAGAACTGTTGGATCAGCCAATAGTACCATTAGTAACAAAATTAATTTAAAGAACAAAAAAAACTGTATAAATTGTATGGCTATGAATGCAAGAAGTCTGATCAGTAAAGTGGGTGAGCTTAAAGCGAGAATGACGGATGAAAACTATTATATAGTCGGAATAACGGAAACATGGCTTGATGATAAGTGCAATTGGGCGGTGAATTTATAGGGTTACAACCTCTTCAGAAGAGACTGTGGAAACCAGAAAGGGGGAGGGGTATGTCTGTATGTTAAATCGTACTTAATGTCGTGGCTACAGGAGGATATGAGGGAAGGAGGTGAACACGTGGAATCTCTATGGGTAGAAATACAGGGAGAAAAAAAGAACAAAATCCTGGTAGGGGTTTTCTAAAGGCCACCAAAAGCAACAGAAGAAACTGAAACCTTACTACTAAGACAGATAGAAGAGGTGTCAAACTGCGACGAAGTAATTATCATGGGAGACTTTAATTATCTGGATATAACATGGGAAAACGAAACCTGCAATTCTCATAGAGGTGATAAATTATTGAGAACAATTAAAGATAACTACCTTACCCAACTTGTGCAGGAGCCAACTAGAAGGAAAGAAAAATGTCTGACCATTTCAGCGAGTCAAGAAGTGAAGCATGCCCCTGTTAGTGAAATGAATATGACTCCATGTTCTATGATTAGAACATTCCAAGGACCTAGATTGAATGTCTCAGGTCTTTGCGCCCTGTTCTCCTGTCTCTCTCTAAACAATTATTGTATCTTTGTATTCTGGGAAGTTAATCATGTAGGATTCTACTGTGTCTGCACTGCTTTTCCTTCAGCTGTGTGATTTAATGTTAAGGCCCATTTACACACACAGATATCTTTCAAAAGATTGAAAGATCAGCTATCGTTTTGCACAAAGTACTAATAGGCACTAATTACTATTTCTACTTTATTAGCTTCATTTGCATGCAAATGAGCTTCTTGGAGCTGTTACAGAACTCGGCAGGAGGTCTGAGCTCTGTAATTAGCTCTATTGTTCAGCCAGGGGCTCCCTGTGGCAAATTCAGCACCATGGACAGCAGACACAGGTTGCGGTCCTACTTATCCGCTTTTCTGCTGGTGGGGCTGACAGCTGTAAAAATGTTATCAACTGTAATCAGCTCTTCCTGGGCAGAGCACAGCAAGTGGTCCTGCATATTAGCTGTTCTGCTGAATGACATTTTTAGGCAGAACTGAAAACCGTTGTTCGGTCAAACAGTGAAAGATGGGCACATTTAAACAACGAATATCACTCAAAAGACAGCTTTAGAGTGAATTTTGAGCAATAATCGTTATGTCTAAATGGGCCTTTAGTCTCCTGAGCTCAGCTTATCTCTAATAAATGAATTTGGACCCCAACAGCATATTGTATAACAAATATTGGTTTGCACTAACACCCTTCTCATTCTGGAACTGTTAGAAGATGTGTGGGCCTCTACTCAAGTGGCAGTCATTCACTGTAAAGGAAATCAGAAGGGAGACTCATTGCACAGGGAAACAGAAAAGCAGATGCTGCTGGCAAGCGAGCTGTCACTCTTGGTATCTACGGGAAGATTACCGGTGTTCCTGCTACGTTCTACATGGCGCCCCTCTACAATCCCAGGAGCTTCAAGTTGTATCATCATTTTCCATAAACCATTGTTGTATGACGCGGCATTATCTAACAATGGTCATATCAAACCCCACATATCAGCCAGCCAGTATCTTCAAAACCACACTGTTATGACTGCTGCCGGTTTCTCCAAGTTAATCCATCTTACAGCATCCTTAGATTCTCGCAGAAGGGAGTATTTTGGTTGCAATTTATCTAGTTTTCGGCAATACTTCAAGTATCTACCTTTTCACTTTCTGAGGATGGAACATTTCCGGATTGTTAACGGGCTGCAGCAGCCTGTGACGTCCTGTAAGTAGTCTAGTACAGCTTGTAATCATTACATCAGCAAGAGGACTCGGACCGCTCCGCGGGGGAGGGGCATGAGCTGGTTTATTACTTTTAAGCATGAGGAACACATATAAAAGAAAAATGTAAGTCTGACAACCCCTTTAAGCTAGGGTCACATCTGTGTTAAAGGATCACTTTGGAGCCTCCATCAAAGATTCCATCAATTCTACTGTAAACAATGCAGCGTTATTACCACTGGTAACATGAAGAGTAATGGCTACTATGTCCATCATGTGACACATCGGGCCGTCCGTCATGGTTGGTTTTCTGTTCCTATGATGGCACAGAGGAGGATAAATGTTTAGCTCAGATGTAAACCTGGCCTTGTGCTGTGCTGATAATGTATTCATATATTTGGTTTCTGGTTTCACCCAAGAACATCAAGACCCCCCCCCCCCCACACACCGGCTGGCAGGATGCCGATTGTCTAACTGGCAGACACAAATGTGATATGCAAAATCTCTGGGCTGTAAATGGGGCCAGAATCGTGCGGCAGCATCTTATTACATGCCGATGTGTCCCGCATCACATGTCCATCAATGTGAATATAAAATGCTGATAACGTATTTTCACTCTCGTTTCTTTGCCACGTTTTCTCCTTAAAGGGGTTGTCCGGCCGCCCAAAGTGATGTTATTTCCATTAATGCCCTGTAGAGTAAAAGCATCCCACAATACAGCATTACACATAAAACACGGGATTCTGCTAACCTTTCTATTCCTTATCTTCTCCTTGTAAAGCTGACCTGCAGAATATTTTAGATGGCGCCGCCGAGGTAGTTCCCATGATGCACTGCTCCCTCTCCTCCTCAGTGTGCGCTCCCGATGACACCCGTCACATGAATGGAAGACCGGCATCATTATGAGAGACGCACGCTGTGATGGGGAGAGTGATATCGGGCTGTGAGTGATGGCCTGATATAGCTCTCTCCCTCCGTGCGATCCCCACTGCTTTCAATGGAGCCGGCAGCAGGCAGCGCACCAGCCTCATTCAAAGCAATGGGAGAGCATTACTATCTCCTGCTAGAGCTCTGACAGCTGTAGCAGGAGATTCCTTCACCTCCCCGGTATGTCCCCTCATCACTGGACACTGTGACAATGATGTGACAACAGTGTCCCAGTGTCCAGTGATGAGGGGACATGCCGGGGAGATGAAGGAATCTCCTGCTACAGCTGTCACAGCAGTAGCAGGATATCGCGATGCTCTCCCATTGAAAGTTATGATAAAAGATTGCTATCTTCTGCTAGAGCTGTGACAGCTGTAGTAGGAGATTCCTTCATCTCCCCGGCATGTCCCCTCATCACTGGACACTGTGACAGCACTGTCGCATCATTGTTACACCATTGTTACAGTGTCCAGTGATGGAAGATGAAGGAATCGTCTGCTACAGCTGTCACAGCAGAAGCAGGAGATCGCCATCCTCTCCCATTGAAAGTAATTAAATGTGAAAGTAACACCACATGCTCTCACACAGTGCCCCCCCCCACAGTTCCTCCATACAGTGCACCCACAGTGCCACCACATAGTGCACACACACAGTGCCTCCATATAACATAGTGCCCCCCATGGTGCCCCCACATAGGGCCCACACATAACATAGTGCTCCCACATAGTGCCCCCAAATAATACACCCACATAGTGCCCCCAAATAATACACCTACATAGTGCCCACACATAGTGTTCCCACAGTGCCCCCGCATAACATAGTGCCCCTACACAGTGCCCCCCATGGGGATCTACATAGTGCCCCACATGATACTCCCACAGTGCCCCCCAAGAGACCCCACATAACACAGTGCCCCCACATGGTGCTCCCACAGTCCCCCACATAGTGCTCCTACATAGTGCTCTCACATAGTGCCCCCTCATGGTACTCCCACAATGCCCTCCCCCAGTGACTCTACATGACATTGTGCTCCCACATAACAATGTGCCCCCACATGGTACTCCCACAGTGCCCCCACATAACATAGTGCTCCCACATAACACAGTTCCTCCACATGGTGCTCCCACATTCCCTAACATAGTGCTCCCACATACTGCCCGCTCCAGTGATCCCACATAATATAGTGATCCCACATAACACAACGCCCCCACATAATATAGTGTCCCCACATGGTGCTCCCACAGTGCCGCCATATAACATAGTGCCCAACACAGTGCCCACATAGTGCTCACACACACTGCTGCCACAAAACATGGTGCTCCCACTTGCTGCCCCCACAGTGCGCCCCCACATAACATAGTGCCGCCACAATGCCTCCTGAGTGCGCGCACATAGTGCCCACACAGACTGCTCCCACATATTGCTCCCACATGGTACTCCCACATGGTACTCCCACAGTGACCCCACATAATATAGTACACCCACATAACACAGTGCCCCCACATAACATAATGCCCACACATGGTGCTACCACAGTGTTCCCATATAACATAGTGCCCCACATAGCACGGTGCTCTGACATAGTGCTCCCACGTAACATAGTGCCCCCACAATAGTAGCCACAGCAGTAATCGTGCCTCCACAATAGTAGCCCAAGCAGCATCAGTGCCCCAACAATTATAGCTGCACCAGCAATAATGCCCCCACAATAGTAGCCATAACAGTAATAGTGCCCCCACAATAGTTGCCCCAGCAGCATCAGTGCCCCAACAATTATAGCCACAGCAGTAATAGTGCCACAACAATTATAGCCGCACCAGCAATAGTGCCCCTACAATAGTAGCCACAGCAGTAATAGTGCCCCCACAATAGTTGCCCCAGCAGCATCAGTGCCCCAACAATTATAGCTACAGCAGTATCAGTGCCCCAACAATTATAGCCGCACCAGCAATAGTGCCCCTACAATAGTAGCCACAGCAGTAATAGTGCCCCCACAATAGTTGCCCCAGCAGCATCAGTGCCCCAACAATTATAGCCACAGCAGTAATAGTGCCACAACAATTATAGCCGCACCAGCAATAGTGCCCCTACAATAGTAGCCACAGCAGTAATAGTGCCCCCACAATAGTAGCCCAAGCAGCACCAGTGCCCCAGCAATTATAGCCACAGCAGTAATAGTGCCCCAATAATTATAGCCACAGCAGTAAACGTGCCCCCACAATCATAGCCACAGCAGCATCAGTGCCCCAACATTTATAACCACAGCAGTAATAGTGCCCCCACAATAGTAGCCAGAGCAGTAATAGTACCCTCACAATAGTAGCCCCAGCAGCATCAGTGCCCCAACAATTATAGCTACAGCAGTAATAGTACCCCCACAATAGTAGAGACAGCAGTAATAGTGCCCCCACAACTATAGTCACAGCAAAAATAGTGACCCCCAGTAATTGCCCCAGCAGAGGTAGAAACCCTCAATAATTGCCCCAGCAGTAATAAATATTGGGGGTCACTATTATTGCTGGGGCAATTATTGGGAATCACTATCACTGTTGGGGCAGTTACCCTCTACAATTGCAGCAGCAGAAATAGTGCCCCCATTAGCTATGATACAGACGAGAAAGATGTTTGGCGAATTCTCTTAAAGAAGATGGACACTGACGTTCCAGTTTGGTCGGGTTCAGGTCGGACTCTGTGCAGCCGGTTCAATCGTGGAACATCCATATCCTCAAACCAACATGAAACAACGTTGGATTTGTGACAAGATTTTCCTCAGTGGTCCTCGTACAATCTCTGGAGCAAAGAAATGCCCCAGCTTGGCAAGGGTGACACCATTGTGCAGACTCTCCTCCAGCTCCATATGGGGCCCCAGCTCCTCATTGAGGCAGGACTCCATCCAGCTGCAGGGAAACCAAGAGTCACCATGATTACACAAGAGAACAGAGGAGACTCCAACCATCAGCCGTAGTCGCATCTTCCTCACCGCTTCGTCTCCTCCAGATGACACAGTGTCTGCCATCTTGAGGATCTGTGGCTTTGATATCCCACCGGTGGAGACTTCTTAAGGCTCATTTTTCGACAAAGTGGGGTCTCCTAGGAGGGGACCTCCAAAATAAGTAAGTGCTTGTATAGAAAATTGAAAATATCTACATATATATATTACACCTCATCCCTATAAGGAGCGCGGGGCTACTAGTTTTTGGTTTTTTTTTTCTGGTCCCAGCAGTACTAGTAACCCCCAATAGCTGCCCCAGTGGTAATGGGGACACCAGCCGCCACCCTCCCCTCCCCTTGACACTGCCCCCAGTAGTGATAGTGACACCCCTCCCCCGCACGACAAGTACACTGACAGCACGCTACTTCACGGTGCGACAAGTACAATGACAGCACGCCCATCCCTCCCCACCCCCTGACAATTACGCTAGTACCCCCCACCTAGCCCCACCCGGATAAGCACACTGACAGCACCCCCAACCCCCCAGCGCCATGACAGCCCCCCTGACAAGTACACTAACAGCCCCCCCTCTGACAAGTGCACTAACAGGTCCCCCCCCCTGACAAGTTCACTGACAGCACCCCCTATGGTGCGCCATGTACACTAGCAGCACTCGCATCCAACCCCTCACAAGTACAGTAACAGCAGCCCCCATCCACAAGTACTCTGACCTGACAGCACCCCCTTCCCCCCACAAGTACACTGACAGCACCCCCAACTCACCCAACAAGTTCACTAACAGCACCCCTTCCCTCCCCCCCCCCATAGAACGACAAGTACAGTGACAGACTCCCCCCCCCCCCCGACAAGTACATCGACAGCACCCTCCCCCATGGTGCGATGAGAACACTGACAGCATCCCAGCCGCCCGCCGGTGCGAGAAGTACACCGACAGCACTCCCCCCCCCCCCCCCGACAAGTACACTGTCAGCACACCTTCCCCCTCCCTCCCAGTAACAGTTACCATCTGCTGCTTAATAGTCCCCACTGGACGCTTCTGATCCTCACTGCGGCTGTCCAGGAGAGAAGCACGATCATGGCCTGACAGCAGTTACTGTGCATTTGCAAACTGTACCAGGCTCGTCCACAGGCTTACAATCTCTACTGCACATGCCCGATGAGGGGAGGAGCCGGCTGCAGGAATTTGTCGGATCTAGGGGCGACAAGATCATCAACATGGGGGTGGGGGAGGGGGGGCACTCCAGTAGGTAAGTATATAACTTTTGTATGGCTCATATTCAATGCACAAAGTATATTACAAAGTGCATTGTACGGCCCATACGGACAACCCCTTTAATTCATGAACCTCTCAGATGTCTGATTTCTTCATGAATTTGGATCTTGGTGAATCTCTTCTCTTATCTCTGCTGTAAACTCTTTATTTTCAGTAGATTTCTATTGAATTTCTTTTTAAAAGAGAGGAATAACAGAGGAATTTACTGCAAGTAACAACCCAGCGCTTTATATGTGACCACAATGTAGGCCCCAAATATACAGCAGAAAGGATCTACCTCGTTTTGCCAAAAATAAGACCTACCCTGTAAATAAGCTCTACACAGATTTTTCAGGAAGGCTTGAAATATAAGCCCAACCTTGAAAATAAGCCCTAGCTGTATTACATTAAAAAAAAAAGTAAAAAATTGAATACTTACCTAGCAGGATCGATCTAGGTCCTCCTGCTGCTGCTTGGAGCTCCGCTTTGCATCCTGCACTTCTTGTTCACCCACAGAAGATCACTTCTTGGTTATGGGATTCATAAATCCCACCTCCAGGAAGCGATAGCTCCTATTGGTTCTCGAGCACTGCTCAGCCAATCCATGCAGCGCTCGATGAACTAATGCGATGGCCGTGGTTGGTTCATCGACCGCTGCTCAGCCAATAAACGCAACGCTAGATGCACCAATCACAGCCATCACGTTGTGGAGGCGGAATTTATAAATTGGCCAGTCAATGCTATGGCTCAGCGTGTTATAGGTCCTGAGAGCAGCGGGAGATAAGTATAATAAGACATCCCCAGAAAATAGGACCAAGTGCCTGTTTTGTGACAAAAATTAATATAAGACAGGGTCTTATTTTCAGGGAAACATGGTATCATTATGACAATTGTCCATTAACAGGTTAATAGTGACTGATCTTGTGCCGTGCAGCCCCGCCCTGTAGTCAACAGAAGAAAACTTGCTCATAGGTCTATGTGCATCAGGAAGTAGTAGTTTCATTTCTCTCTTCCTCTGTCAGCCATGGCGTCTGCTGCTGTGAGAGACGAGCTGCTCTGTTCCATCTGTCTGAGCACTTATACAGATCCTCTAATGCTGAGATGTGGACACAACTTCTGCCGGGTCTGTATTCATCAGGTGCTGGATACACAGGACGAGGCTGGAGTTTATTTCTGTCCTGAATGCAGACAAAGGTCTCAGAAGCGGCCAAGACTGATGAGGAACTTGGCTCTGCGTAACATCATGGAGAACTTCCTGATTACTCCTCCCACACAGATGGAAGGCGGGATCTTCTGCACTTACTGTGTGGACTCTCCTGTACCGGCTGCTAAATCCTGTCTGCATTGTGAAGCTTCTCTGTGCGAGAAACACCTGAGAGTTCACAGCAAGTCAGCAGAACACGTCTTATGTGAGCCCAGCGCCAACCTGGAGCACAGGAAATGTTCTGTCCATAAGAAGATCCTGGAATATTACTGCACTGAGGACGCCGCTTGTATCTGTGTGACCTGCAGTCTGGCCGGAGAACATCGGGGTCATCGGGTGGAGATGCTGGATGAGGCCTCTGAGAAGAAGAAGGAGAGACTGAGAAATGTTTTCCAGAATCTGACCACAAAAAGGGAGGAGACTGAGGAAAGAGTCCGGAGTCAGGAGGAGCGCAGGAGGAAAGCTCAAGAAAAAGCAGCTGGAGAAGCGGAGAGAGTAACTGCCCTGTGTAGAGACATCAGGAGACAGCTGGACGATCTGGAGAAGAGGGTCCTGAGCGAGATCTCCAGGCAGGAGAAGGAAGAGTCACTTTTATCCTCTACTCTCATCCAGAAGCTGGAAATACAGAAGGTTGAGCTGTCCAGGAAGATGAGACACATGGAGGAGCTGTGTAACATGACTGATCCACTGACTGTCTTACAGGAACCAGACACCGGGGACTTGTGTGATCCTGAGGACACGGGGGGACATGATGGAGGTGATGGGGACACGGGGGGACATGATGGAGGTGATGGGGACACGGGGGGACATGATGGAGGTGATGGGGACACGGGGGGACATGGTGAACCGCTCCATGATGTAGATGGTCCAGATGTGGCGGTGATCTCAGACACATTACACACATTATGTGACATAGTAACAGATATAAGGAGGGGGATCTATGTGGAGGGTCCTGCAGACATATTACTGGATGTAAACACAGCTGCTAATTATATCCATATATCAGATGACTTGAAAACTGCAACCTGGATACGACAGAACCAGAAGTGTCCAGAAACAGCAGAGAGATTTCAATATAATCAGGTGATGAGCAGAAGGGGATTCTCCGCAGGACGGCGTTACTGGGATGTGGAGATCAGTAGATCAGGGGGATGGATGGTGGGGATGTGCTACCCCAGTATAGACAGGAGGGGGCAGCAGTCATTCATTGGAGATAATAATAAGTCCTGGAGTTTGTGTAGGTCTTGGTTAAATAATCAGTATTCAGTAATGCATGATAGTAAAGAGATTCCGTTAGCTGACAAGATCTCCAGTGATAGAGTCAGGATCTGTCTGGATCATGAGGCCGGGCGGTTGTCCTTTTATGAGCTGTGTGACCCCATCAGACACTTACACACCTTCACTGCCTCCTTCACCGAGACTCTTCATGCTGCATTATGGGTAATTGATGGTTCAATAACAATATTGGGAGAAGCAACAACTGGGAGAAACCATAATAGAAACTGACCAGAGACAGGACTGAAAGACAAACTGATTGGTAGATCAGACAGCCAATGGGATGAATGAGGTGGGGCTGCAGGTGATTATAACCAAAGCCAGGCCCACTTGACCATTTTCCCGGAGTAGGGGACTGCGTATCCCTGCGTATTGTCATGTTCTTACACGGTTATGCCTGCACATGTACACGTATTTTACTCACGCTGTCCTGCGCCGGCTGGCTGGTTTCTTCTTCTTTTCACTTTCCTTCTCCTGTCTCCTGGCAACATAAAACCGCCATACATATGTAATGTAATTGTGTAAGTGCTGTGTTGTGACCGCACCCATAGAGAACAATAGGGCTGTTATGTGCATTATATGCGGTAAAATAGAACATGCTGCGCTCTTTATTACGCACATAACATACGCAATAAAATACAGGCAAGCGTGAGCGGAACAGTGAGAGCAATGTCCTTTCATTGACACCTTTTGCGCGTATTATATGCGTGCGCTGTTAGTGCGATGGAATGCTACAGCTATATTCTTGTGCTCCGAATCCAGCGGGGTTCAGTTCGAGCTGCTTGAAGGATCATAGACTCGGTCACACAGCATTCTGCGTAATCAGCTGATTCTCCATTTATTAGAAAAAAATAGAAATATTTATACGTTTTTTTAGACTCAGACATTGAAAACGAGCCGAACAACAGCCCTTATTTATAGAGAGCGAAGGGCAGGATGGCGCAGGAGAGACCATTGGGACTTCTCTCACAGTACATTGTGGGTGTTATACCCAATGCACATATGTTGGTGCCCGGCCTATCTGACCGCTGTCCTTATGACTAGATCACATGTGGGGGATCCGCTGTGATTGTGTTCTGGGTGTGATCCCTGTGTCTCCTTATGGATAATCCTCCGTGTGTCATTGCTGTTTATCCCAATGATGTCTGATCTACTACATCACATGAACCAGCACTCCCATTATACCAGGATTGTCCCCCAAAAGAGAGCGCTAAGTGGGTGAAGTCCATGAAAATCTGCATAAAGGTGGCATCCTGGTATGTTTGTGGGGTTCCCGGGTAGATCAGGTTGGGTTCAAGACTGGGTTCACACGGGACTGAAATCTCGCGGAATGACCGCACGGAAATACCGCGAGATTTCTGCGAGAGAAATGCAGCTTCAAAACCCATGGCCTTTCGTTGCGGGTTTAGGAGCGGCTTCACCGCCTGCATTCCGCTGCGACCATCTCTCCCCATAGAGAGGAGAGAATCCACTGCGGAAGCGGGGAAATAATTGATATGCCACGTCTTTGAGTTCCGTGTGGCTTGTCAATCTCAGTGCGGCTCGGTCGCAGCGTATGGATGAGATTTTTGTAAATCTCCTGCACTTTGCTGGCTAATCCCAGGATTAAAGTTGCAGGCGGAATTTCTGTACGGGTTTGTGGTAATTCCGCCCCGTGTGAACACAGCCTAAGTGTTGTGAATGACACTTCATTAGGGTTAAATACAAATAACGCTCCACATACACGGAGATCGCTGTGCGCAGCTCGCCCGTGGAGCCGTCCTACGGATGAGCGTGTGTAGAGCGCCGGACACTTCCTGTGTAGCACCAGGCCCTGGGATCTTGTCTTATGGACACATCAGATGTATTTATTATGGTGACATTCTACCCAAAGGGGAACGCTGAAGTCACGCGGATGATTTACCGCAGTCTTACTGCTTATCACATGTAGCGTCTTGTGACTGTGGACCCCGATCCCTACTGAATTACATCATCCCAGATGTTCGCAGCCGCCTTTATAGGGACCCGTCACCAGCTGTCAGCTCCATAAACTACATTATTGGGCTCAAAGGTGAGAGAACGGGGAGTCCGGGGAGCGGTGTACAATACTCACCGGGTGCCCCGCTCCAGCGCTGTGTCCCCGCACACATAGTGTGACTCTACAGCCGACTCCGTGCTCACGCTCTCCCAGAGAGATGACTGGAAGAACATGCGCAGAGCGGGCTGAGAAGAGTTACGGCTGACACCCACTGGCTCTTTCTTTTTAACGCTGTGATATCGCTGCGTTTTTTTCAATGGGACAGAAGCACAAACTTGCGATTTTAACATTAGAAAGTCCCATTGAAAAAAATGTAGCGATATCGCAGCGCTAAATACCCACTAGTGGTAGAAGCCCTGAGGGCGCGATCACATGACAGATTTTATGTTCAGTATTTTGTGAGCCAAAACCAGCAGCGGGTCCAAAATATGGAAGGACGGCACCTCTTCCCATTATACTGGCTCTCCATTCCGGGTTTTGGCTCACAAAAAGCTGAACATAAAAACTGTCATGTGATCGCGCCTTACTGTGTGCGCACGGACTTCACGGAGACACAGCGCCGGAACGAGGCGCCCGGTGAGTGTCAAACACAACTTCCCGGACTCCCCGTTCTCTGACCTTCGAGCCCCGTAATGTAGTTTATAAGGCTGACAGGTGGTGACCGCTTCCCTTTAACCCGACTGTGGAGGCAGATCAAGAAAGCCAGAATATTACCGCAGATCCATCCCGTTTAGAACGCTGCCGGCCCGTCATACCAGGAGACTTAGTGTAACTGTACTTCCTAGCGATCGGTGGGATCTCAGCAGTTGTACCTCCAGCAATCCAAACTTTTGACATGTCCTTATGTAAGGTGACCAGATTTTTCCAGGGTCAAAGTGGGACATGGGTGTGGTCAGGGACGGGGCTTATCACAACGTATGATTTTACCTCCATCGTTATAAAATGTACACGGCCGGTTCAAAAAATGTAGAGATGGAGCAAAGTCCGCAGCATTTCTGCCTCCAAAAACAGTCAGAGTCTGTATCATTTGTGTGGCTTTTGACTGGAAATCAGCTGGAGATACGCAGCGGCGCTCCCCCTCACCTACTATGTAGGCTTCCCGTTGATCCTCTCAGTGCTGCTGCTAGTGGGCGGAAGTGTGTGTGCAGCAGCGCCTCCTGCCCTCTGCTCTAGCGGAACCAAAGAGGAGAGTTTAGGGGAGGAGGATCCCAGATGGACACACTGCTATCGGTATGTGCATCAGGCTGCGGCGCTGCAGAGTGATTACCGAGCAGGGAGCTGCGGCACCTCGCCCAGTAATCACTTTAATCCCTTGAGTGGCGGGTTTCTTACCCCCCTGTCAGACCCACCAGGGCAGGTTTTTTAAATGGTCTAATCATTTAATTTCAACTAATTTTCCAGACGCGTTCCAAGAGCCTTAACTTTTTCATTTCTCCATTGACACGGCCGTATGAGGGCTTGTTTTCTGCGGGACAAGTTGTACTTTTTGATGGCATCATTTTTGGGTATAAATAATGTATTGCATAACTTTTGTAAAAAATTTGTAGGGAGATTGGGGGGAAAAAAAGAAATTCTGCAATTTCTTTTTTGGATTTCATTTTTTTTACGGCGTTCAGCGTGCGGAATAAATAGCGTGATAACGTTATTCTCTGAGTCACATGATCCCGGCGATACCGAGTTTATACAGTTGTTTTATATTTTGCTATTTTTGTACATTTAAAACCTTTTGTTTTCTTAAAAGTTTGCTTTTGTGTCGCCACATTCCAAGAGCCGTAGTAATGTTATTTCCCATTGCTGGAGCCCTAGAAGGCAGTGTTTATTGCGGGATGAACTCCAGTCTTCATTTATCTCTTCATTTATCTAATTTTTAGGAACATGTAACATTTTGATCGCTTTTTATTCCTTTTTTTTCTAGTGGCAAGATTAACAAAATCTGTAATTCTGGCAGGTTTTTTATTTTTATTTTTCATTACATTCCCTGAGCAGTATAAATAATATATTAGAGTCATTCTACAGGCCGGTACGATTATGCCAATACCAAATTAAAATTGTTTTTTTCTTTTTCGCAACTTTTTCACAATTTAAAAAAAAAAAAAAGTTATAAATGTTTAAATCACCCTCCTTTTGCCATATTTATAATAAAAAAATTTAAATCATAAAAGAAAAATACTTATTTGCCGCATCCGTAAAAGTCCGATCTATCAAAGTAGTGCATTATTTTCCCCGCACGGTGAACGTAGTCCGAAAAAAAAATACAGAACGCCACAAATGCACTTTTTCAGTCACCCTGTCTCCCAGAAAAAATGCAATAAAAAGTAATCAAAAAGTTGTATGTATTCTGAATTAGTACTATCGGAAACTACAGAACATTCTGCCAAAAATGAGCCCTTTCTCAACTACGTCGACGGAAAAATAAAAAAGTTATTGCGCGCAGAAGATGCAGCACAAAATTGTAAAAAACTAAATGTCTTTGAAAAACAATACAAGTACTACAGCAAAAAAAACCTCTACAGGTTTGGTATCGCAGTAATCGTACTGACCCATAGTATAAAGGTATCAGGTCATTTTTGTTGCAGTTTGTGCCCCGTAGAAACAAAACGCACTGAAAGATGGCGGAATGTCGTTTTTTTTTTTCATTTTACTCCACTTACAATTTTGTAAAAGTTTTTCAGTACATTATATGGTACTTTAAATAAATAAAGGAGTTATGATTTTTTAAACGGAGGGACAGCCAAGCACCAGCTCTCCTTGCCACAGAGACCTTCGGCTGTCTTCTGACAAGGCGATGGTCTCTATGGCAACCTGCAAACAAAGCAGTGCAGGACTTTGAAAATAGAAGCAGGAGATTGCCAGCAGATCGGCAATATCTTCCTGCTTCTGTTTTTCAAGGTCCTGCACGGCTCTGTGTGAGTCTGTGCAGGCGGAGCACACTGCCACAGCTTATGGCAATGTGCTCTGCAGCTCCCATAGTGAAACATAGCCCGGACATCTTCTGGGCTATATCGCTATGGGCAGTGGAGCTCGTCCCAGAAAATTTCCGGGCGTGCCACTCAAGGGGTTAATGTTGACTAGACGTCACCAGAGAGGGGGACAAATGCCTGTCCCACTGGGGTCCTGGTGGAAGTCAGGACACAGGGTCCCAAAGTGGGACTGTCCCACCTAAATTAGGATATATGGTCACCTTACCTTATGGTATGTTAAAAGCTTTTAGAAAGCTCAGTTACACGTTAACCTTTACTATTATCTAAGTATTTTTGATATTAGGGCAATAAATATATTACTAATCAGAATGTCAGTAAATAGAACCCATTCTGTGAATTACCCGTAATCTGGTGTCTGATAATCCAGAGATTCTGATAATCCGGCCCTTGTTTCCAGCACAGAACCAGAAGACGGAGCATTATGTGACAGCAGCAGATTATGGATGAGCATTTCATCTTCCTTCAGCTTCTCTGCCAGAAAGTTTTATAAAGTTTTTTGTCAGTTCAGTAACTCAGAACATCTGATAATCCGGCATCAGAGCCTGTTAATGTCGGACTAAGGAAATGTAATTCTATATATTACTTTAATCTTCAGCAGTTTGGGTTTTAGGTTAATTTCCGCTTGTTTCTTGCTTACTATTGTTATAATGACCCAATCACATGAAATGCGCCTTATTTTTTCCCCAGTTTGCATTATTTTGGGGTCACCAGATCTGTGTCGGTAACTGCTGGGCATTGTAAGGGTTAATAAAGATGTATCTGCATATAACTGATGGGCGCCGGTGTCTTTACTTTAGTTTTTACCTCATTGTCACATTTAGTATTTTCTTCTTCCCCCGCTCTGACTTTATATGGTGGTCCGGTGACCCCCCAACCTTGCTGAGGCATCTTGAGTTCATTGATGGATGTTCATGCAGTTCTCCCCTCAGGAATGGCGCCCCACTGAGCATGTTTTGGTAAACACATAGGGGGGTATTTACAGAAGCTTTTACACCAGAATTATGGCATAAGGCCTCCTTCACACAGGCGGGTTTGCATCGCGGAATCCGGAGTGGGATTCCAGCCCATAGCATGCTATGGCAATCCGCGATTTCCTACCCATGAGCGGAAATCGATTTTCTACTCAGGGGGAAAAAAATTGCAGCATGCTACGATTTTGTACGGGATACGCACGTTTGGCTTCGGTTGAAGGCAATGCAAGCGGTCTGTCCCGCGGCACTTCGCAGTGAGCCCTGCAGAAGTATCGAGGGATACGCTTCACTGCAGAGCTCTGGCGGCTTCTGCACATGTGTGACGGAGCGCCACCCAGCACATCCGCAGCGCTGTACAGAAGCCACCAGACAAGAACGCAGGGGTCACCAGCCGGGTGCCGGGTCGAACTCCGCTGGGGAAAATCCGTGTGAAGGTTGCCTAAATAAATGTAAATTTTTGTGCAAGTCACAGAAATTTGTGACTTTAGCTATTTTTCTAACAAAAAGTGGGTGCGGCCTCATCATCCATGTAGTATATTATATAGTTGTAATGATGGATGATGAGGATGTAGTATATAATATAGTAGTAATGGACTTGTGTGGCGCAGAGAGTTAAGGAAGCAGAATGCAGTCCTAAGCTCTCGCTCACGATCTGAAGGTTGTGGGTTCAACCTTGATCCGGCTACCCGCATGGTTCAGGCAGCCAGCACAAGGTTGGCTCAGCCTTCTATCCTTCCGAGGTCAGTAAAATGAGCACCCAGCTTACCTGAAAGTCCAGCGTCCGCGGAGCAGGCCCAGAGCCGAGGAGAGAGCGGGGTAGATGGATGCCTTTTCACAGAGCTCTATCATCTCCTCCCTTGGGGGTGGCACGGCACCCGAACAAATTACTGCTGGAGGAGTTTCACGGGGTAAGCCAGTACACGGTTTACCTTAAGTCCTTTTTGTCACTTGTGACGCCAGCGTTCCGTCCTCTGTGGTGAATCCAGTAGATGAAAGTAACGTAGTCCACACACAGAGAAAATGTTATGAGCAAAACCCGGAATGGTTGGTAGAGCTCGTTTACTTGTAATAACAATTAACAGTCCATCAACTTTACATCAGCCAGCATATCACCGATGCACACAGATTAGTGGTGTCAGGGAGGATTCACAGGAGGTCAGACGGGTCCACAGTCTCAGTTATCTGTGGGGTTCTGCTCTCGGCCATTCTCTCTCACGTTTAGGGATAGCACTCAGCACTGCAGGGCGATTCCTCTTTCTCTTTCAGTCCTCCATATTAATAGCAGGGAGGCCCGGGTGAATAGGGACAGGGCACACATCAGGCCATCGCTCAGCCTTTTCCATTCTAGGGCTCCTTGTAGGACAAAGCACAAGTTCTCCCACTCACTAGAAGTCTCTCAGCTCTCCAGATTTCTGCTAGACTGCACACTGACTTAGATCTTGCAAGACTCAGGGCTGACACCCACTGGCGATATTTTCTTTCTTGTGCTGTGAGAGCACGTGAAAACTCTCGCCTCGCAGTGCAAGAAAGACGCTGAAATAAGACCGGCATATCGCCAGTCTTTTCAATGGGGCCAGTCGCAGCAGCGCTAGCCCCTTTGAAGAGATATGGAGAATACCCGGGACTTCTGCCACAGCTGTCACAGCTGTGACAGCTGTAGCAGAAGGGCAGCATGCTATCCCATTGCTTTCAATGCGATCAGCGCTGCTGCCGGTCCCATTGAAAGCAGTGGTTTGTAGCAAACCCTGCAGTATAACTTTCAGGGAATGGCTTGAAATATAAGCTCTTCCCTGAAAAGCATCAATATTTGCAGATGACACAAAATTATACAAAATAATCAATGCAACGGAGGACAATGTGCGGCTACAAACGGACCGAGATAAGCTGGGGGCTTGGGGAGAGAAATGGCAAATGAAGTTCATTGTTGATAAATGTAAGGTTCTGCACATGGGCAGGAGAAACGGATGTCACCAATATACACTAAATGGGGTACTGCTAGGGAAAAGTGATATGGAAAAAGACCTGGGGGTACTAGTGGATTATAGATTTAACTGGAGCAACCAATGCCAGTCAGCTGCTGCAAAGGCAAATAAAGTCTTGGGGTGCATTATAAGAGGTATAGGGGCAAAGGATGAGAACATTATCCTCCCACTATATAAGGCACGTGTCAGGCCCCACATGGAACACTGCGCACTGTTCTGGACTCCGGTGCTCAGGAAAGATGTTACAGTACTGGAGGGGGTTCAAAGATGGGCAACTAAACTAATACCTGGAATGTATGGACTGGAATACCCAGAGAGGCACCAAAACTGGGATTATTTACTCTGGAAAAAAGACGGCTAAGGGGCGACCAAATAGCTATATATAAATACATGAGGGAACGATACAAGGATCTCTCCCAGGATCTGTTTATACCCAGGACTGCGACGGTAACAAGAGGGCATCCGCTACGTCTAGAAGAAAGCTGGTTTTATCGCCAACACAGAAAAGGGTTCTTTACTGTAAGAGCAGTGAGACTGTGGAACTCTCTGCCTGAGGACGTGGTGATGGCAAAATCCATAGAGGAGTTTAAAAGGGGACTTGATGTCTTTATAGAGCGGAAGGATATTACAGGATATAAATCTTAGGTTAATTGTTAATCCGGGTATACAGCAGGTAGGAACTATTAGGGGTTGATCCAGGGAACAGTCTGATTGCTATTAGAGAGTCGGGGAAGGAATTTTCCCCCAAATGGGCTAATTGGCTCCTGCCTCTTGGGGTTTTTTTGCCTTCTTCTGGATCAACATAGGAGGATAAACAGGCTGAACTAGATGGACATTGTCTTCATTCGGCCTTACATACTATGTTACTATGTTAAATGCTCGCATGACCAAGTACCAAGGCTTCCTATGTGAAAACCCAAGACTGAAGTTGGAAGTGTGCACCACTCTAAATCCAGCGACCCTGTTGCTGACTAGAACTGGAACCCCGGACCATAACTGCTGTGAGTTAAAGGGTGAAGTTTTTCGCAGCCATCCTGATCTACAGGACACAACTCTTGAAACTCCTGATGCTGAATATTACACAGATGGCAGCAGCTTCATGGATAAAGGTATGCACTATGCTGGATATGCAGTGGTCACCTTACAGACTACTATAGAAGCAGAACTTCAGCTCAAAGGTCAGAACTTATTGCACTTATCAGAGCCCTACAGCTGGTAGCTGGGCTGAAAGTCCATATCTTCACTAAATCAAAGTAAACAATTATTGTATCTTTGCATTCTGAGAAATTAATCATGTAGGATTCTACTGCGTCTGCGCTGCTTTTCCTTCAGCTGTGTGATTTAATGTTAAAGCCCATTTACACACACAGATATCTTTCAAAAGGTTAAAAGATCAGCTATCGTTTTGCATAAAGTTCTAATAGACACTAATTACTATTAGTACTTTATTAGCTTCATGCAATAAAGAGCTTCTGGGAGCTGTTACAGAACTTAGCAGGAGGTCTGAGCTCTGTAATTAGCTCTATTGTTCAGCCACAGGCTCCCCGTGGGGAATTCAGCACCATGGACAGCAAACACAGCATGTGGTCCTGCTTATCAGCTGTTCTGCTGAAGGACATTTTTCAAGCAGAACTGAAAACCATCCTTCAGTCAAACAGTGAAAGATGGGCACATTTAAACACAACGAATATCACTCAAAAGACAGTGAATTTTTAGCGATAATCGTTATGTCTAAATGGGCCTTTAGTCTCAGCTTACCTCTAATAATTGAATTTGGACCCCAACAGAATATCATATAGTAAATATTGGTTTGCACGAACACCCTTCTCATTCTGGAACTGTTAGAATATGTGTGGGCCTCTACTCAAGTGGCAGTAATTCACTGTAAAGGAAATCAGAAAAGAGACTCACTCATTGCACAGGGAAACAGAAAAGCAGATGCTGCTGGCAAGCGAGCTGCCGCTCTCCTAAATGCCGAATGTTTTTCTCTCTAACAAAAGTCGATACTGTCTGCTTTGCTATGTATCTAATTCTCATCTATGTGATATTAACTGTAGCTGAGATACTGTTGTGGCTTGTCAGTCGTGACAACGACGTAGCATGGTGGCCTCAACACAGATTGTTAAGCAGGTCAAGGGTCAGTGCACCATGTGCAGAATCTGCTGTTTGTCTTTGCTGCATGGATGCATGCTAGATTAGTCATGCCTGGGAGTAGGGTGGAGGTATGGTTTTCTATTCACTCTGCCGGTTTTCAGGTGCAGAGTGGCTATATATTCTCACCCCTCCTGGTGATCAGTGCTGCTTATTCCGTTGTACAGATCTTGGAGTTTGGAGCTGTGGCGTGCTGAGTGTTTTTTTACTTGCAGGTAAGTAGCTGCGCGTTCCTTTTCAGTTATAGTGTTGCTTTTCATTTATGTTTTGCTTTGCTGTTCAGTTCATCTCTCCAGGGGTCCCTTCAGGGACAGCCAGGGCCCAGGATGAAGACCACGGGGCCGTCTCTATTGAGATGAATACTCCGCTTCTAGGCAGGCACTCTTCACCTCCTCTGCTAGGTTAGGGCCAGGCTTCCTTGTCCTTGGAGAGGTGCTACCATGCAGCATAGCTTGCTGTGCATCTATTTTCTATCATGTGTACATTCCCTGTCACCACGCTGAGTGTTGTTCTCTGGTGTCACACGGGCCTTACATCTGGGTTATGTACTTCTGTTGTGGTGCGCACTGTTCTTCAGTGCAATAGTCTTTCAGCTACTGTAGTTGTTATCATCACCCTGCGTCCTTGCTGAGTGTGGCCCTCGTGTTCTGCACGGACATGACAGATACACTGTGTAACCAGATACCAGGGATTTAGCAGCAGTTGGAATTTACCCACTAACCCTCTTTCCTTCCCTCACAGTCTCTCTCCCTCCCTTTCCTAAACTTGTAAGTGAAAGTAAAATATACTTCCTGCTTTCTTTGTCTCAAGTTAAAGATAAGATGAAGCAATAAGTGTTAGCTTTTTTTTGTATATATTCTTTATTTTTCAATTTTAATAGGGTGGGGGGGAGGGGTTACAACAGAAATAGAAATAAATCAGTGGTAAATCACATTACAAAACAATCAATCCTGTAACATACAAAGAACAATGACAGCTCTGCTGAGAATACACTCCAATATCAGAGAAAAGAGAAAAAACTATTAGAAATATAGAATAGAACATTTATGCATTACATACATATAGTAGAGTACATAAGTAATTCAATGGTTGGGGGGTATCAATTATTTATGGTGGTGGGCCAGGAACGTTGCGAAGAAACGTAAACCAGGGATCCCAGAGATTCATGAATTTCTCCAGACCCCCTTCACGTCTGGCTTTGACCTTCTCGAAAGAGCATATAATATTCACCTCATTATACCATTCTGGCATGGAGGGAATTGTGCTATCTCTCCAATGCCTGGGGATTAAAATTTTAGCTGCATTTGTGAGAAATGGAACAATAGATTTGTATTCCACTAGGAGACCTGGGACATTCATGTTCAAGAGGACAATCTCAGGTGTAAGGGTGAAATTCGTTTTACAAATAAGGCCAAGTGATCTTTGGATCTCCTCCCAGAATGGTTGTAGGAGCGGGCATGAGAACCAAATATGGGTGAAGGTGCCAACACTATCTGAGCATCTCCAGCATAGGGGGGAATAATCCGAATCTATTTTGTTGAGTAGGGCCGGGGTTTTATACCATCTGGAGATAATTTTATAGTTTAATTCTTGAAACCTAGTGGAGGAGGAGGGCGAATGTGAATTGCGGAGGATATCTTTTACTTCATCAGTAGTAAAATTGGTGTTTAGTTCGGTCTCCCATCGGGGTATAAAGGAGGGTTGCAGCCCATACTGTATCAGGGTCTTGTAGAGTTTGGAGATTGCGTTTTTAACGGGTTGGGGGTTCCAGAATAATTTGTGGAATAGCAGATTCTGATCTGTGTCGAGAATATCTGGAGAATGGAACCTGATTGTATCCCTAATGATACATAACTCTTTGTCATTAAATATAGTATCTTTAAAAATTGGAAATCATGTGCTACGGAATCATCTATTATGAGACAACGGGATTGCAATGAGGCTAGGTAGGTATCTTTTCTAATTTTCTGCTTAAGTACTCTGAATTTGTTGGGAATTAACAGGAGAAGTGGGGTGAAACCGCTAATCTGAGGTACCAGTTTGTGTTTTTTGTTGGATTTATGCCATATATTCAAAGTTAGCCGGGTGAAAGGGTTTTGGATCTCTTTCAATGATGTTTTGTTAAGTGGGGTGGACCACATTGAGAGTTTCTGATCGTTGTTTAGGGAGGAAAGTTCCAACTCCACCCACAGTTAAGAACTTGCTTGGCGGGATAAGTCCACCATGCGATTCAGATGTGACGCAATCCAGTATATTTCAAAGTCTGGGAGTCCTATGCCACCCTCTCTTTTTGTTTTGATAAGAGTTGCATGTTTAACCCTATGTCCTTTACCTTGCCAAATGAATTTTGCTATGAGATTTTTCAATTTGGCAAAAAAGCTCTGAGGGATCTCTATTGGCAACGTTTGTAGTACATATAATATTTTTGGTAAGCAGACCATTTTGATTAAATTCTTCCTGCCAAACCAGGAAATAGGCAAAGTGTTCCAGGAGATAAGATCCTTTTCGATTTTCTCGAGTAGGGGGACAAAATTTAATTTATAGACATCTGCAAGGTTCCGGGATATTCTCGCCCCCAGATATGTTATTTGTTCACTTGAATTTTTAAAAGGTGAGATTTTTAAAATTTCTGTCCACTGGTCTGGCTCTATATTTATATTCAACAATTCTGATTTTGTGAGATTTAGTTTAAAATTGGATATTCGGCCAAAGTTCTTAAATTCTTGCAGAATGTAAGGAATTGAGTTTTGGGGTTCTGTGAGAAAAAACAACATGTCATCTGCGTAGGAGGCTGATTTGTGTTCCCTACAACCCCATTTCATGCCTGCAATTTTATCATTTTGTCTAATTTTTTCCAGAAAGGTCTCCATAGTAAGAACAAATAATAGAGTGGCTAGGGGGCATCCTTGCCTGGTGCCGTTGCTAATATGGACTGTAGGGGAGAATTCCGAGTTTATTTTAATTTTAGCGGAGGGGAGGGAGTACAGCGCCATAATCTTATCTATGAATAGTTCTGGGAAGCCAAATTTTTGAAGTGACATTCTAAGAAATAACCAATCAACCCTATCAAAGGCCTTCTCGGCATCGGTGGTGAGCAGGGCTAATGGGGATTTGCTGTGGTGGGCTTGGTGTATCAGATTTAGTAGTTTTGTGGTATTATCCTTTGCCTCCCTATTTGGTATAAAGCCCACTTGTTCGGGACTGATTAAACAAGGCAGTATTAATTTTATTCTGTTGGCTAGGATTTTAGCATATAGCTTGACATCGTTATTAATTAAAGATATGGGTCTATAGCTGCTGCATAAAGTAGCATCCTTTCCTTCTTTGGGGATTAAGGTTATGTGTGCTGTCAATGCTTCTTTTTGGAACTGATTTTCAGTGCTAATGAAGTTGAAATAATGTACCAAATGTGGTGTGAGAGTTTCTTTGAAGGTTTTAAAGTAAAGGGACCCGAAACCATCGGGACCTGGGCTTTTCCCATTTGGGGCGGACTGGATACTTTCCTCCACTTCTTGGGGAGAGATCGGTTCAAGGAGAGATTCTAGTTGACTTGTGGGTACGTTAGTAAGGTTAACCGAGTCCAGAAAATCACGGATCTTTTGATGTTTAATGGTTATTGACTCCTTGGGATTTCGAATATTATATAGATCAGTGTAGAATGCATGAAAAATATTGGAGATATCTGCAGTTTTGTAATGCATTTTATCATATTTATCTTTTATTTTAGGAATGAATGCCTTAGCATTCTGAGTTTTAATTTGGGCTGCGAGCTTTTTACCACATTTGTCAGCGAAGGCATAGTGTTTATATTTTGCAAAGAAGAGGTATTTTTCAAATTTTTGGTTAAGGAGTAGAGATGAGCGAACGTACTCGTCCGAGCTCAATGCTCGGGCGAATATTAGGGTGCTCGGGATGCTCGTTATTCGTAACGAGCACCACGCGATGTTCGGGTTACTTTAACTTTCTTCCCTGAGAAATTTGCGCGCTTTTCTGGCCAATAGAAAGACAGGGAAGGCATTACAACTTCCCCCTGCAACGTTTAAGCCCTATACCACCCCCCTGCTGTGAGTGGCTGGGGAGATAAGGTGTCACCCGAGTATTGAAATCTGCCCCTCCCGCAGCTCGCTATGGATGCATTCTGACATGAGTTTAGGGAAAGCGCTATCGTGTTGGAGCTGCTATAGGGAGAGTGTTAGGAGTATTTTAGGTTTCAAGAACCCCAACGGTCCTTCTTAAGGCCATACATCTTCTCTATATGCGCTCAATGGGGCCGGCGGCAGCAGCGCCGACACCATTGAGAACATATAGAAGACAAATCCTTCTTCTCTGCCACAGCTGTAACAGCTGTGGCAGAGAAGAACGATGTTTGCCCATTGAATTCAATGGAACCGGCAATACAGCAGGTTCCACTGAATGCAATGGGCTGCCGGCGATCGCAGGATGAATGGTCGGGAAGGGGTTAAATATATAACCCCTTCCCTGCAATTCATCCAGAAATGTGTTACAATAAAAATATATACCGGCGTATAAGGCGACGGGGCGTATAAGACGACCCCCCAACTGTCACCTTATACGCCGGTAATACAGTGGAGCAAAGAATAAAAATCATTACTCACTTTTTCAGACGATCTGCGGCGCTCCTGCAGGCTGTCGCTCCTTCCTGGTTCCCGGCAGACTATTCCTTTCTCCACGAAAGGCTTTAAATCCCTGCCTCCAGAAACACATGTGCCTTCAGCCAATCACAGCCAATGACAATGATGTCATTGAATGGCTGTGATTGGCTGTGTTTCTGGAGGCGGGGATTTCAAGCCTTTCATAGAGAAAGCAATACTCTGCCATGGATCAGGAGGGAGCGACAGCCTGCAGGAGCGCCGCAGATCGTCTGAAAAAGTGAGTATTACCGGCGTATAAGGTGACAGTTGGGGGGTCGTCTTATACGCCCGGTCGCCTTATACGCCAGTATATATTTTTATTGTAACACATTTTGGATGAATTGCAGGGAAGGGGTTATATATTTAACCCCTTGCCGACCATTCATCCTGCGATCGCCGGCAGCCCATTGCATTCAGTGGAACCTGCTGTATTGCCGGTTCCATTGAATTCAATGGGCAAACATCGTTCTTCTCTGCTACAGCTGTTACAGCTGTGGCAGAGGAGAACGATCTTTATGCTGACAGTGGGGGGGGGGGCACTCTTGCCGCTATTGTGGCTTAATAGTGGGACCTGGGAACTTGAGATGCAGCCCACCATGTAGCCCCTCGCCTGCCCTATCCGTCATTGTGTCATTCCCATCACTTTCTTGAATTGCCAAGATTTTCACACATGAAAACCTTAGCGAGCATCGGCGAAATACAAAAATGTTCCGGTCGCCCATTGACTTCAATGGGGTTCATTATTCGAAACGAACCCTCGAGCATCGCGGTAATTTCGTTCCGAGTAACGAGCACCTGAGGATTTTGGTGCTCGCTCATCTCTATTAAGGAGCTCTTTTAGTTTAATACGCAAGTTAAACAGGTGTTTTTCATGTTGGAGTGAGAACGTTTTCTTGTTACATGATTCTATGTTTTTAATCTGCTCAATGAGAGAGGAAGTCTCTCTCTCTTTTTCTTTCTTCTTTCTAGTACCCAGTTCAATAAATAAACCTCTTATTACAGCCTTGTGGGCCTCCCAAAGAATCGCAGGGTTATATGGCTCCAGAGCATTCTCCCTGAAATAATGTTGTAGGCCTTTTTGTATATATTCGACATCCTCTTTGTTATTCAACAGGTTGTCATTTAATAGCCAATTGGTTGCAGATCTCCTCGTGGGGGACAAAGCCATGTTCATGAAAATAGGGGCATGATCTGAGTAGAGGATAGAATCATAGAATGTTTTGATGATTGAATCTAGTAAAGAATGCGTGACAAAAAATAGTCTATTCTTGAGTATTTTTTCTGGACTGGGGAATAAAAAGAGAAATCTTTTGTATCTGGGTTAAGAACCCTCCATGGGTCCACCAGGTGGAGATCCGCTAACAGATTCTTAATTATTTTTAGTTTGAGAAAGGAGACCGCCGAGGAGCCATTAGAAGTGTCTAAGGTAGGATTAAGCGGAACATTAAAGTCACCGCCAAGGATAAGATCACCCTCTGAGAATTCTTGTAATATATTAGTGACTTTAGTGAAGAAGGCATCTTGATAGGAATTGGGGGCATACACATTAGCTAATGTAATCGTTCTGTCACCAATTGTACCCTTGATCATGATGTACCTGCCCTCGGGATCAGTTAAGGTATTTAACAATTGAAATTGAACCTTTTTATGTAGAACTATAGCTACACCTCTATGCTTTTTCAAAGGCGTTCAGGCATTAAACCATTTAGTGAAAACTTTTTTTTTTGTAACAGGGGTGTAGTTTTTTTTAAAATGCGTTTCTTGAAAGAAAGCAATGTCCACACCATGTTTCTCTAAATAATGCAAAATTTGGGACCTTTTTTGTGGGACATTAATACCCTTTACATTGAATGAGGCTAGGTGTAAATCAGCCATTACTGTAGCTATGGGATGTACCTTTTGAGTTGACGATATCAGCCGAACTGTCAGAAAAATACAGAACATAAAAGAAGGGAAACACAAAACTTATATAACTGGCCTGTGATTGGCCAACATTGAACAAAAACATTATGACCTTTTGCTGCTGGACCAGATTATAGGGACAAAGTCCTATCTGGAACCAGATTATCAAGCAGGAATTAGGAAATTGCGGGGACGTGGTGAGGCTCAGGAGATCCATGACTCCCAGCGTAGTCTGTTATCTGTAGGGAAATGTTAGATAAAAGCAGAAACAGATATACTATGCAGTGGAAGAACAAAACACTGAGATAGAGAACAAGTGGCATTGCCAAATAGTGCCACTTAGGTAAAAGTTATAGCATTCAAGCATTATAATATATGAATTAACGTTCAAACGTTATCATTCTTAGGGTGCCCTCTTCCAGGTGATTTGTAAGGGTCCGAGTTGTGAGTTCGGGACTTCTTAAAGGGGTTGTCTCGCGGCAGCATGTGGGGTTATACACTTCTGTATGGCCATATTAATGCACTTTGTAATATACATCGTGCATTAATTATGAGCCATACAGAAGTTATTCACTTACCTGCTCCGTTGCTAGCGTCCCCGTCGCCATGGATCCATCTAAATTCGCTGTCTTCTGGCGTTTTTTGACGCGCTTGTGCAGTCCGGTCTTCTCCCTTCTGGTCGTCCCGGCACGAGCGGCGTTCTGGCTCCACCCCCTTCTACGCATCATCGCGTAGCTCCGCTCCGTCACGTGTGCCGATTCCAGCCAATCAGGAGGCTGGAATCGGCAATGGACCGCACAGAGCCAACGGTGCACCATGGGAGAAGACCCGCAGTGCATCGTGGCTGAAGATCCCGTCGGCCATCTTGGTAAAGGAAGAAGAAGGAAGAAGGAAGACGTCGCAGAGCGGGGATTCGGGTAAGTAATGAATTTTTTTTTTTTTTTAACACATCCTTTGGGGTTGTCCTGCGCCGAATGGGGGGCCTATGGAAAAAAAAAACCCGTTTCGGCGTGAGACAACCCCTTTAACTTTACGTGGTGTTACCGACGACCAGGTCTCACATCTGGGAAGAGGTGGTATATTCAGAATGTCTTCAGCTGTGGTCCAATCGGGAATTTGGATATGACCGAGATCTAATTTTGGCAGGACCAGAGGAAGATCTTGAGGTGTTCTAATAGTCCAGGTTCTGCTGTGCCCGGATATAGCGAAGCCAAAAGGAAACAACCATTTGTAGGGTATGGCATTTTCCCTCAGAGCTTTAGTCAATGGCTGGAGTTGCCTTCTTAAATGCAGGGTTAGTTTGGATAGGTCTTGGAAGATTAAGATCTCTTTATCGGCATATTCTATCTTTTTAGCCAGTCTGGCTTTGTACAGATTCTCCTCCTTGACCTTGAAGCTTTGCAGGCAGCACAATATATCTCTCGGTTTGTCCGCGTTTATTGATCTGGGTCTAAAGACTCGATGCGCCCTTTCAAGGCCCAGATCATGGTCGTCTGATTTACCCAAGAGCTCATTAAAAATGGCAGCTAGAGTCGCTGGTATTTCTTTATCTAGGACAGATTCAGGGATTCCTCTGATTCGGATGTTGTTTCTCCTTGAACGGTTTTCAAGGTCATCAATTTGCAGCTTTTTGAAAATAGGCTTCTTTATGTTTATCAATGAGGATCTCTGATACTCTCTCAGAGTGGCTGACCACCTGAGTATAAGTGTCCTCCAAAGATTGTACTCTTGTGTATATTTGCTGTACATCCTTCCTCATCTCCGATATCTCCTCTTTGATTGTCTGGGTAAATTCTTTAAATAAGTCTCTGATGCAGTCCTTAGTTGGTAAGGCTTTGATGTAATCTCTTAATTCTGAGACCCCTGAGCTTGCGCACCCTCTTCAAGGTCGCTATCTGAGTCCGAGATTAAGGGTTGAGCAAGTAGGGATGAGGATTTGACTTCCTCCACAGTGTTCTTTGTTCTCATCAGTCTTGAAATCTCTGGCGAGGTTTTTTTGAGGATTTTTTCACTTTCCAGGTATTTGTTGGGAGTTTTAGTATTTTTGCTTGTCTCCGGGTTGGCAATTTTGGTGTTCTTCCCCATTGTGTCTGCTTTGAATGTCACTATGCTGGGAGAGATGTAGGGCTTGTTCACATTAGTATATTATTATCTTGCAGCAATTTTCCATGGTGCAGAAGGATCATAAAAGAGCAGCTTGGCATGAGGGATAAGTTGTAAGTTGGTCGCTCTAGCGCTGCTAGTTTCGGTCTTAGGCTGTTTGTAGGCGTGACAAAAGTACTTATTTGTGATAAGTTAAAATGAATCTGCAGAAATACTCTGTGAGAAATCGATATGTAATCAAAAATAGCGATTTTTCCCTTTGGGCCACCAGGTGGCGCTAGAGTGAATTAGTTAGACGTCTCAATGTGAAAGTTGCATGTAGCAGAGTTGGAAATGTTGCTGCTTCTGTATAAGCTGGCAGAAGTTTAGAGCAGCACTGGATAATGATCCCAAGCTCTTTCTGGGTTTAGCAAGTTATTTATTTTTCGTTTATTAGCTGTGGGGTGCAGACTCTCTCTTGGTCATGTGCAGCTGCAGGGGTGCATTGTGTGGTACTGTAAGGAAGCCCTGGGCTGCAGGCTGTGAGGACTCCTGACTGTGCAGGCAAGTAGGATCTCCCTCAAAGGACCCAGGGGTGCACTCCAAGCCCCTGCCAGAAAGGGTTAATTTGTGGAGCCTGCAGTCCACCTAGGACAGGCTGGACCTTATGGTCAGGCTGAAGCTTGCAAGCAGGGAGCTCTGCTGCCTCTCCCCCCCCCCCCCCCCCCCCGTAAAGGAAGGCAAGTATGGTGGCTGCTGCAGTGCCAGGATCCCCTGTTGGAGCTCAGAGATCCCCTCAGCGGGTCCCCGACAGGATACTCCGACTCTGAGTGGCAACTGGAGGTGCCGACAGTCCTCTCCTCAGACTGCCAGCAGCAGAAGGAAACGCCATTGACCTCCCTCCTCCGCTGCATACAACGGCTCTTCACTTCCAGCAGCTGAAGGGGGCGTCTGCAGACCTCCCTCCCCAGCGGCAGAAGGGAACGCCGACTGACTTGATCGCTCCTGCAGTATGACGTAATGCTATAGCAGGAATAAGTAGAACTGGTGGCCTCTAGATACACCATGTGGACAAACTGGACACTGCATGTTTTTCAGAAAAAGTGCTTTATTATTCCCTGTAGTAACGTGTCGGCCCTCCTTTTGTTGGTATTACAGCGGCCGCACATCGAGGCGTACTTCCCACAAGGTCTCTGTAAGACTGGGCAGGAATAGCCGCCATTCTTCGTACGAGTCTGTGAGAAGAGATTGTTGTGAGGATGGGCGTGGGCGGCGGTGTCGTACCCGTCGCTCCAGTTCGTCCCACAAGTGCTCGATCGGATGAATGAATGGTTATTACAAAATGAGCAGCTTTTTATTTTACCCATGCCCTTCCCAGCATGCCGTTCGGCAAACTCAGTATTTGCATATTTACTGATTTTCCGCAGTGTCCAAATACTTTTAGTCCATATAGTGTATTATGTGTGATGATTGCAGCATCAATCACTCACATTACTACTATTTTCTGTCCTGGAGGTTGACTGTCACATTGCACCCCTACACAAAGCTGTAACTCTACTACACTCTGGCTTGGTATCTACGGGAAGATTAACGGTCTTCCTACTACGTTCTACATGGCGCCCCTCTACAATCCCAGGAGCTTCAAGTTGTATCATCATTTTCCATAAATTATCTAGTTTTCGGCAATACTTCAAGTATCTACCTTTTACTTTCCATGGATGGAACAATTCTGGATTGTTAACGGGCTGCAGCAGCCTGTGACGTCCTGTAAGTAGTCTAGTATAGCTTGTAATCATTACATCAGCGAGAGGACTCGGACCGGTCCGCGGGGGAGGGGCATGAGCTGGTTTATGACTTGTAAGCATGAGGAACACAAATATAAAAGAAACCTTTAAGTCAGACAACCCCTTTAATCTGCGTTACAAATTCCCTTTGGAGCCTCCATCAAAGATTCCATCAATTCTACTGTAAACAATGCAGCGTTATTACCACTGGTAACATGAAGAGTAATGGCTACTATGTCCATCATGTGACACATCGGGCCGTCCGTCATGGTTGGTTGTCTGTTCCTATGATGGCACAGAGGAGGATAAATGTTTGGCTCAGAAGTAAACCTGGCCTTGTGCTGTGCTGATAATGTATTCATATATTTGGTTTCTGGTGTCACCCAAGGACTTCAAGACCCCCCCCCCCCCCCCCCCACCGGCTGGCAGGATGCCGATTGTCTAACTGGCAGACACAAATGGGATATGCAAAATCTCTGGGCTGTAAATGGGGCCAGAATCGTGCCGCAGCATCTTATTACATGCCGATGTGTCCCGCATCACATGTCCACCAATGTGAATATAAAATGCTGATGACTTATTTTCCCTCTCGTTTCTTTGCCACGTTTTCTCCTTAAAGGGGTTGTCCGGCCGCCCAAAGTGATTTTATTTCCATTAATGCCCTGTAGAGTAAAAGCATCCCACAATACAGCATTACACATAAAAAACGGGATTCTGCTAACCTTTTTATTCATTAGCAGAGATGAGCGAGCATTGCCTTTAGCGAGTATCTCCCCGCTCGAGACGGAAAGTTCAGGTGCCGGCGGGCAGGGAGCTGCGGGGGAGAGCGGGGCGGAACGGAGGGGAGATCTCTCTCTCCCTCTCCCCCGCTCCCTCCTGCTGACTGCCGCTACTCACCGCTCCCCCGCACCGGCAACCGAACCTGCAGTCTCGAGCGGGGAGATACTCGCTAAAGGCAATGCTCGCTCGAGAAGTTGTCTTTAGCGAGTATACTCGCTCATCTCTATTCCTTATCTTCTCCTTGTAAAGCTGACCTACAGAATATTTCAAAGATGGCGCCGCCGAGGTAGTTCCCATGATGCACTGCCCCCTCTCCTCCTCAGTGTGCGCTCCCGATGACGCCAGTCAAATGAACGGAAGACCGGCGTCATTATGAGAGACGCACGCTGTGATGGGCAGAGCGATATCGGGCTGTGAGGGATGGCCTGATATAGCTCTCTCCCTCCGTGCGAGTCCCCACTGCTTTCAATGGAGCCGGCAGCAGGCAGCGCACCAGCCCCATTCAAAGAGAGATGAAGGAATCTCCTGCTACAGCTGTCACAGCAGAAGCAGGAGATCGCCATCCTCTCCCATTGAAAGTAATTAAATGTGAAAGTAACACCACCTGCTCTCGCACAGTGCCCCGCCCATGGTGCACCTACTTAGTGCCGCAACATGGTGCCCCCACATAGTGCTTCCACACTGTCCTCACATAGTGCCCCCACAGTGCTCTCACATAGTGCGCCAACATAGTGCCCCCCCCATATAATGCCCCTAAAGAATACACCTACATAGTGCCCACACATAGTGCTCCGACAGTGCCCCCACATAACATAGTGCCCCTATGCAGTGCCCCCCATGGGGCACCTACATATTGCCCCCTCATGATACTCCCACAGTGCCCCCCAAGTGACCCCACATAACACAATGCCCCCACATGGTGCTCCCACATTCCCCCACATAGTGCTCGTACATAGTGCTCTCACATAGTGCCCCCTCATGGTACTCCCACAATGCCCTCCCCCAGTGACTCCACATAACATTGTGCTCCCACATAACACAGTTCCTCCACATGGTGCTCCCACATTCCCTAACATAGTGCTCCTCCATAGTGCACCTACATAGTGCTCCCACATAATATAGTGTCCCCACATGGTGCTTCCACAGTGCCGCTATATAACATAGTGCCCAACACAGTGCCCCTACATGGTGCTCTCACAGTGCCCACATAGTGCTCCCACACACTGCTCCCACATAGTGCTCCCACACACACTGCCCCCACATAACATGGTGCTCCCACTTGCTGCCCCCACAGTGTGACCCCACATAACATAGTGCGCCCCACATAACAGTGCCTCCTGGGTGCCCGCACATAGTGCTCCCACATGGTACTCCCACATGGCACTCCCACAGTGCCCCCCCCAGTGACCCCACATAACATAGTACACCCACATAACACAGTGCTCCCACATAACATTATGCCCACACATGGTGCTACCACAGTGCTCCCATATAGTGCTCCAACGTAACATAATGCCCCCACAATAGTAGCCACAGCAGTAATAGTGCCCCCACATTAGTAGCCACAGCAGCATCAGTGCCCCAACAATTATAGCCGCACCAGCAATAGTGCCCCCACAATAGTAGCCTCAGCAGCATCAGTGCCCCAACAATTATAGTCACAGCAGAAATAGTGACCCCCATTAACTGCCCCAGCAGTGATAAATATTAGGAATCACTATCACTGCTGGGGCAATTATTGGGAATCACTATCACTGCTGGGGCAGTTACCCTCTACATTTGCCGCAGCATAAATAGTGCCCCCATTAGCTATGATACAGACGAGAAAGATGTTTGGCGAATTCTCTTAAAGAAGATGGACACTGAAGTTCCAGTTTGGTCGGGTTCAGGTCGGACTCTGTGCAGCCGGTTCAATCGTGGAACATCCATATCCTCAAAGCAACATAACACAACGTTGGATTTGTGACAAGATTTTCCTCAGTGGTCCTCGTACAATCTCTGGAGCTAAGAAATGCCCCAGCTTGGCAAGGGTGGCACCGTTGTGCAGACTCTCCTCCAGCTCCGTATGGGGCCACAGCTCCTCATTGAGGCAGGACTCCATCCAGCTGCAGGGAAACCAAGAGTCACCATGATTACACAAGAGAACAGAGGAGACTCCAACCATCATCCGTAGTCGCATCTTCCTCACCGCTTCGTCTCCTCCAGATGACACAGTGTCTGCCATTTTGAGGATCTGTGGCTTTGATATCCCACCGGTGGAGACTTCTTAAGGCTCATCTTTTGACAAAGTGGGGTCTCCTAGGAGGGGACCTCCAAAAGAAGTAAGTGCATGTATAGAAAATTGAAAATATCTACATATATATATTTTACACCTCATCCCTATAAGGAGTGCGGGACTACTAGTTTTTTTTTTTTTTTCTGACCTAGCAGTACTAGTAACCCCCAATAGTTGCCTCAGTGGTAATAGTGACACCAGCCGCCACACTCCCCTCCCCTTGACACTGCCCCCAGTAGTGATAGTGACACCCCTCCCCCGCAGGACAAGTACACTGACAGCACCCTACTTCACGGCGCGACAAGTACAATGACAGCAACCCCCTCCCTCCCCACCCCCTGACAATTACGCTAGCACCCCCCACCTAGCCCCACCCGGATATGTACACTGACAGCACCCCCCGACAAGTACACTGACAGCACCCGCAAACCCCCCCCCCCCCCAGCTCCACAAGTGCCATGACAGCCCCCCCGACAAGTACACTAACAGCCCCCCCACCCTCTGACAAGTACACTAATAGCCCCCCTAACAAGTACACTAACAGCTCCCCCCCTGACAAGTACATTGACAGTACCCCCCCATGGTGCAACAAGTACACTAGCAGCACTCCCACCCCCCCAAGTACAGTAACAGCAGCCCCCATCCAAAAGTATTCTGACCTGACAGCACCCCCAACTCACCTGACAAGTTCACTACCAGCACCCCTTCCCTCCCCCCCCCATCACGACAGGTACACTGACAGACCCCCCCCCCCGACAAGTACATTGACAGCACCCTCCTGCACAGTGCAATAAGTACACTGACAGCACCCCAGCCGCCCGCCGGTGCGACAAGTACATCGACAGCACTCCCCCCCCCCATGACAAGTACACTGTCAGCACACCTTCCCCCCTCCCTCCAAGTAACAGTTACCATCTGCTGCTTGATAGTCCCCGTGGGAAAGCACGATCAAGGCCTGACAGCAGCTACTGTGCATTTGCAAACTGTACCGGGCTTGTCCACAGGCTTAGGGACGATGAGATCATCAACATGGGGGGCGGGGGGGGGGGTCACTCCTGTAGGTAAGTATATAACTTTTGTATGGCTCATATTCAATGCACAAAGTATATTACAAAGTGCATTGTAAGGCCCATACAGAAGTGCATACATATACTTGTCACAACGGGACAACCCCTTTAACCCTTTGCAATCCACTGACTGATGACATCAAAGACATTCTGATTGAAGGCTGTACAGCTCCGATGTCAGAAGACGTCCGGCAGGGTATTCTTACTGTATATTACTGGCCGCTCTGTTGTTGGGAGCCTCTCCAGCAAGTCACATACCGCAGTACTGTCTCTAGCCAGCAGATGGCGGCATTGTATAATGGCAGAAAGAGAAAGCCCCCTAGCAAACCCTAAATCCAAAATTGGATTGCAAAGGGTTAATTCATGAACCTCTCAGATGTCTGATTTCTTCATGAATTTGGATCTTGGTGAATCTCTTCTCTTATCTCTGCTGTAAATTCTTTATTTTCAGTAGATTTCTATTGAATTTCTTTTTAAAAGAGAGGAATAACAGAGGAATTTACTGCAAGTAACAACCCAACACTTTATATGTGACCACAATGTAGGCCCCAAATATACAGCAGAAAGAATCTACCCCAGTTTCCCGAAAATAAGACCTACCCTGAAAATAAGCCCTACCCAGATTTTTTGGGAAGGCTTGAAATATAAGCCTGACCCTGAAAATAAGCCCTAGCTGCATTACATTTAAAAAACAAATTGAATACTTACCTAGCAGGATTGATCCAGGTCCTCCTGCTGCTGCCTGGAGCTCCGCCGTGCGTCCTGCAGTTCTCGTTCACACACAGAAGATCACTTCTTGGTTATGGGATTCATAAATCCCACCTCCAGGAAGTGATGGCTGCTATTGGTTCTCGAGCACTGCTCAGCCAATCCATGCAGCACTCGATGAACGAATGCGATGGCTGTGATTGGTTCGCGTTGTGGAGGCAGAATTTATGAATTGGCCAATCAATGCCACGGCTCAGCGTGTCGTAGGTCTAGAGAGCAGCGGGAGGGACCTGAACTGAGCCTGGTAGGTAAGTATAATAAGACATTCCCCAAAAATAAGACCCGATGCCTGTTTTGTGACAAAAATTTATATAAGACAGGGTCTTATTTTCAGGAAAACATGGTATCATTATGACAACTGTCCATTAACAGGTTAATAGTGATCTTGTGCCGTGCAGCCCCGCCCTGTAGTCAACAGAAGAAAACTTGCTCATAGGTCTATGAGGGTCAGGAAGTAGTAGTTTCGTTTCTCTCTTCCTCTGTCAGCCATGGCGTCTGCTGCTGTGAGAGACGAGCTGCTCTGCTCCATCTGTCTGAGCACTTATACAGATCCTGTAATGCTGAGATGTGGACACAACTTCTGCCGGGTCTGTATTCATCGTGTGCTGGATACACAGGACGAGGCTGGAGTTTATTCCTGTCCTGAATGCAGAGAGGAGTCTCAGGAGCGGCCGGCATTGATGAGATGCTTAGCTCTGTGTAACATCGTGGAGAACCTCCTGATTACTCCTCCGACACAGACGGAAGCCGGGATCTTCTGCACTTACTGTGTGGACTCTCCTGTACCGGCCGCTAAATCCTGTCTGCTGTGTGAAGCTTCTCTGTGCGAGAAACACCTGAGAGTTCACAGCAAGTCAGCAGAACACGTCTTATGTGAGCCCAGCGCCAACCTGGAGGACAGGAAATGTTCTGTCCATAAGAAGATCCTAGAATATTACTGCACTGAGGACGCCGCTTGTATCTGTGTGTCCTGCAGTTTGGCCGGAGAACATCGGGGTCATCGGGTGGAGATGCTGGACGAGGCCTCTGAGAAGAAGAAGGAGAGACTGAGAAATGTTCTCCAGAAACTGATCACAAGGAGGGAGGAGACTGAGGAAAGAGTCCGGAGTCTGGAGGAGTGCAAGAGAAAAGCTCAAGAAAAAGCATCTGGAGAAGCTGAGAGAGTCACTGCCCTGTGTAGAGACATCAGGAGACGGCTGGACGATGTGGAGAAGAGGGTCCTGAGCGAGATCTCCAGGCAGGAGAAGGAAGAGTCATTCTCACTGTCTGCTCTGATGAAGAAGCTGGAAATACAGAAGGACGAGCTGTCCAGGAAGATGAGACACATGGAGGAGCTGTGTAACATGACTGATCCACTGACTGTCTTACAGGAACCAGACACCGGGGACTTGTATGATCCTGAGGACACAGGGGGACATGATGGAGGTGATGGGGACACGGGGGGACATGATGGAGGTAATGGGGACATGGGAGGACATGATGGAGGTGATGGGGACACGGGGGGACATGATGGAGGTGATGGGGACACGCGGGGACATGGTGAACCGCTTCATGATGTAGATGGTCCGGATGTGGCTGTGATCTCAGACACATTTCACACATTATGTGACATAGTAACAGATATAATGAGGGGGATCTATATGGAGGATCCTGCAGACATATTACTGGATGTAAACACAGCTGCTAATGATATCCATATATCAGATGACCTGAAAACGGCAACCGGGACACAAGAGAACCAGAACCGTCCAGAAACAGCAGAGAGATTCCAGCATAATCAGGTGATGAGCAGGAGGGGATTCTCCTCAGGACGACATTACTGGGATGTGGAGATCAGTGGATCAGTGAGGTGGAGGGTGGGGATGTGTTACCCCAGTATAGACAGGAGGGGGCAGCAGTCATACATTGGAGATAATAACAAGTCCTGGGGTTTGAGGAGGTTTAATAATCAGTATTTAGTGAGACATGATAGTAAAGTGATTCCGTTACCTCACATTATATCCAGTAATAGAGTCAGGATCTGCCTGGATTATGGGGCCGGGCGGCTGTCCTTTTATGCGCTGTGTGACCCCATCAGACACTTACACACCTTCACTGCCTCCTTCACCGAGCCGCTTCATGCTGTATTACGTGTGAATGCCGGTTTAATAACGATATTGGGAGAAGCAACAACTGGGAGAAACCATAATAGAAACTGACCAGAGACAGGACTGAAAGACAAACTGATTGGTAGATCAGACAGCCAATGGGATGAATGAGGTGGGGCTGCAGGTGATTATAACCAAAGCCAGGCCCACTTGACCATTTTCCCGGAGTAGGGGTCTGCGTATCCCTGCGTATTGTCATGTTCTTACACGGTTATGCCTGCACATGTACACGTATTTTACTCACGCTGTCCTGCGCCGGCTGGCTGGTTTCTTCTTTTTTTCACTTTCCTTCTCCTGTCTCCTGGCAACATAAAACCGCCATACATATGTAATGTGATTGTGTAAGCGCTGTGTTGTGAACGCACCCATAGAGAACAATAGGGCTGTTATGTGCATTATATGCGGTAAAATAGAACATGCTGCGCTCTTTATTACGCACATAACATACGCAATAAAATACAGGCAAGCGTGAGCGGAACAGTGAGAGCAATGTCCTTTCATTGACACCTTTTGCGCGTATTATATGCGTGCGCTGTTAGTGCGATGGAATGCTACAGCTATATTCTTGTGCTCCGAATCCAACGGGGTTCAGTTCGAGCTGCTTGAAGGATCATAGACTCGGTCACACAGCATTCTGCGTAATCAGCTGATTCTCCCTTTATTAGAAAAAAATAGAAATATTTATACGTTTTTTTTAGACTCAGACATTGAAAACGAGCCGAACAACAGCCCTTATTTATAGAGAGCGAAGGGCAGGATGGCGCAGGAGAGACCATTGGGACTTCTCTCACAGTACATTGTGTGTGTTATACCCAATGCACATATGTTGGTGCCCGGCCTATCTGACCGCTGTCCTTATGACTAGATCACATGTGGGGGATCCGCTGTGATTGTATTCTGGGTGTGATCCCTGTGCCTCCTTATGGATAATCCTCCGTGTGTCATTGCTGTTTATCCCAATGATGTCTGATCTACTACATCACATGAACCAGCAGTCCCATTTTACCAGGATTGTCCCCCAAAAGAGAGCGCTAAGTGGGTGAAGTCCATGAAAATCTGCATAAAGGTGGCATCCTGGTATGTTTGTGGGGTTCCCGGGTAGATCAGGTCGGATTTAGGACTGGGTTCACACGGACTGAAATCTCGCGGAATGACCGCACGGAAATACTGCGAGATTTCTGCGAGAGAAATGCAGCTTCAAAACTCATGGCCTTTCGTCGCGGGTTTAGGAGCGGCTTCACCGCCTGCATTCCGCTGCGTCCATCTCCCCATAGAGAGGAGAGGATCCACTGCGGAAGCGGGGAAATAATTGATATGCCACGTCTTTGAGTTCCGTGTGGCTTGTCAATCTCAGTGCGGCTCGGTCGCAGCGGATGGATGAGATTTTTGTAAATCTCCTGCCCTTTGCTGGCTAATCCCAGGATTAAAGTCGCAGGCGGAATTTCTGTGCAGAAAGTCTGCACGGAACGTTAGTGGCAATTCCGCCCCGTGTGAACGCAGCCTAAGTGTTGTGAATGACGCTTCATTAGGGTTAAATACAAATAACGCTCCACATACACGGAGATCGCTGTGCGCAGCTCGTCCGTGGAGCCGTCCTACGGATGAGCGTGTGTAGAGCGCCGGACACTTCCTGTGTAGCACCCGGCCCTGGGATCTTGTCTTATGGACACATCAGATGTATTTGTTATGGTGACATTCTACCCAAAGGGGAACGCTGAAGTCACGCGGATGATTTACCGCAGTCTTACTGCTTATCACATGTAGCGTCTTGTGACTGTGGACCCCGATCCCTACTGAATTACATCATCCCAGATGTTCGCAGCCGCCTTTATAGGGACCCGTCACCAGCTGTCAGCTCCATAAACTACATTATTGGGCTCAAAGGTGAGAGAACGGGGAGTCCGGGGAGCGGTGTACAATACTCACCGGGTGCCCCGCTCCAGCGCTGCGTCCCCGCACACACATAGTGTGACTTTACAGCCGACTCCGTGCTCACGCTCTCCCAGAGCGCAGAGCGGGCTGCAAAGAGTTACGGCTGACACCCACTGGCTCTTTCTTTTTAACGCTGTGATATCGCTGCGTTTTTTTCAATGGGACAGAAGCGCAAACTTGCGATTTTAACATTAGAAAGTTCCATTGAAAAAAATGTAGCGATATCGCAGCACTAAAACCCCACTAGTGGTAGAAGCCCTGAGGGCGCTTTCACACGACAGTTTTTATGTTCAGTTTTTTGTGAGCCACAACAAGGAGCGGGTCCAAAATATGGAAGGACGGCACCTCTCCCCATTATACTGGCTCTCCACTCCGGGTTTTGGCTCACAAAAAGCTGAACATAAAAACTGTCATGTGATCGCGCCTTACTGTGTGCGCACCGACTTCACGGAGACACAGCGCCGGAACGAGGCACCCGGTGAGTGTCAAACACAACCTTCCGGACTCCCCGTTCTCTCACCTTCGAGCCCCGTTATGTAGTTTATAAGGCTGACAGGTGGTGACTGGTTCCCTTTAACCCGACTGTGGGGGAAGATCAAGAAAGCCAGAATATTACCGCAGATCCATCCCGTTTAGAACGCTGCCGGCCCGTCATACCAGGAGACTTAGTGTAACTGTATTTTCTAGCGATCGGTGGGGATCTCAGCAGTTGTATCTCCAGCAATCCAAACTTTTGACATGTCCTTATGTAAGGTGACCAGATTTTTCCAGGGTCAAAGCGGGACAGGGGTGTGGCCAGGGGCGGGGCTTATCACAACGTATGATTTTACCTCCATCGTTATAAAATGTACAGGGCGGTTCAAAAAAAGAGACAGGGAGCAAAGTCCGCAGCATTTCTGCACCAAAAAACAGTCAGAGTCTGTACCATTTGTGTGGATTTTGACTGGAAATCAGACTCGTATCCGCAGCTGATGTCACACTATTTGTGACTCCCCCTCACTTCCTCCGAAGGCTTCCCACTCTCAGCGCTCCCTGGCTTCCGGTTCCCAGCGGACCTGTGGTGCCGCACCTCACCAGGCTGCCGGGAATCGGAAGCTAGGGAGCGCTGACAGTGGGAAGCCTACGTAGGAGGTGAGGGGGAGTGCCGCTGCGTATCTCCAGCTGATTTCTGGTCAAAATCTGTACCAATGGTACAGACTCTGGCCTCGGTCAGAAAGGCGTTTTTTCGCGCAATTTGCGAATCGCATAACGGATGCGCATCTGCAAATCTCGTGACCGGGGCCGACAATTCGCTGAAAAATCTGTACCTAGCAGCGTTTTCAGCGAAACGGGCCCAATCAAAGGAGCACTGTCCGCTGTTCGCCCATTGAATTCAATGGAGCCGGCAATATAGCTGGCTCCATTGAAGGCAATGGGCTGCCGGCGAGCGCGGGATGAATTTTCGGGAAGGGCTTAAAAATATAAGCCCTTCCCTGAAAACCATCCTGAAATGTATAAAATAAAAAAAAATGTATACTCACCTTTTTTCTGCAGCCGGAGTTCAGCCACGGCCGGCCGGCAGTTCTCCTGAACTGCTCTGTGTAGTATTCAGCAGGCGGGGATTTGAAATCCCCGCCTGCTGAATGGGCTGCCTCTGATTGGTCACAGCCCTCACCAATCAGAGGCAGCACTCACTCACCTATTTACTATTATCTAAATATTTTTTGATATTAGGACAATAAATATATTACTAATCAGAATGTCAGTAAATAGAACCCATTCTGTGAATTACCCGTAATCTGGTGTCTGATAATCCAGAGATTCTGATAATCCGGCCCTTGTTTCCAGCACAGAACCAGAAGACGGAGCATTATGTGACAGCAGCAGATTATGTATGAGCATTTCATCTTCCTTCAGCTTCTCTGCCAGAAAGTTTTATAAAGTTTTTTGCCAGTTCAGTAACTCAGAACATCTGATAATCCGGCATCAGAGCCTGTTAATGCCGGACTAAGGAAATGTAATTCTATATATTACTTTAATCTTCAGCAGTTTGGGTTTTAGGTTAATTTCCGCTTGTTTCTTGCTTACTATTGTTATAATGACCCAATCACATGAAATGCGCCTTGTTTTTTCCCCACTTTGCATTATTTTGGGGTCACCAGATCTGTGTAGGTAGCTGCTGGTCATTGTAAGGGTTAATAAAGATGTATCTGCATATAACTGATGGGCGCCTGTGTCTTTACTTTAGTTTTTACCTCCCTGTCACATTTAGTATTTCCTTCTTCCCCCGCTCTGACTTTATATGGTGGTCCGGTGACCCCCCAGCCTTGCTGAGGCATCTTGAGTTCATTGATGGATGTTCATGCAGTTCTCACCTCAGGAATGGCGCCCCACTGAGCATGTTTTGGTAAACACATAGGGGGGTATTTACAGAAGCTTTTACACCAGAATTATGGCATAAGGCCTCCTTCACACAGGCGGGTTTGCATCGCGGAATCCGGAGTGGGATTCCAGCCCATAGCATGCTATGGCAATCCGCGATTTCCTGCCCATGAGCGGAAATCGATTTTCTACTCAGGGGTGAAAAAAATTGTAGCATGCTGCGATTCTGTGCGGGATATGCATGTTTGGCTTCCGTTGAAGGCAATGCAAGCGGTCTGTCCCGCGGCACTCCACAGTGAGCCCTGCAGAAGTATCGAGGGATACGCTTCACTGCAGAGCTCTGGCGGCTTCTGCGCATGTAGGACGGAGCGCCACCCGGCACATCCGCAGCGCTGTACAGAAGCCACCAGACAAGAACGCAGGGGTCACCAGCCGGGTGCCAAGCCGAACTCTACTGGGGAAAATCTGTGTGAAGGTGGCCTAAATAAATGTAAATTTTTGTGCAAGTCACAAAAAGACTTGCACAGCATCCTTGCAAAAACACACATATATAGCATGATCACATGACATACAACAAGATACATTTTTCAGACATAACACAGACATTAACCCATTCAGTGCTGCAGATGTGCAATACACATCAAATTAACACACATAGAAGACACTAACAAGGCAAAAGCATTCATACTTATGGAGGGGCCCCGCTAGCTCTGGGCCCCTACAATAGCGCTACAGAATACGTTAGTGCTATACAAATAACAAGTCTCTTCCCCTAGTAATGATGGATGATGAGGAAGTAGTATGCAATCTAGTACTAATGATGAGGATGTAGTATATAATATAGTAGTAATGATGGATGATGAGGATGTAGTATATAATATAGTAGTAATAATGGATGATGAGGATGTAGTATGCAATATAGTACTAATGGTGACTGTTGGAGACATAACATTTAACCCCTTCCAATCCACTGTCTGATGTCTGAAGACATTCTGATTGAAGGCTCTACAGCTCCAATGTCGGAAGACGTCCGGCAGGGTTTTCTTACTGTATACTAGTGGCTGCTCTGTTGTCGGGGGCCTCTCCGGCATATCAAAACCCGCAGTATTGTCTCTAGCCAGCAGATGGCGCTATTGTATAATGGCAGAAAGAGAAAAACACCTAGAAAACCAGGAACCCAAATTTGGATTGCAAAGGGTTAATATAGCAGTGAGGATGAGGAGGGGAGCTGAAAGTACTCTGTTTGGGGAGTTCTCCATCATTTTGGCCGCTCAAGGGCTCTACAAGTGGGCAATGGGGCCTAAAACCTCCAGGCAAAATTTCTGTTCTGAAAGCCACCGGCTGCTCCTTTCGGTTTGGGCCCCGTTGTGCATACAGATATAGGATTAGGGCCACAGCGGGTATGTTTCTGAACTCAGGACAAACAGGGGGATCCATTTTGGGGTACAAATCTTCTTTTTCATGTTCACTATAGAGAAAAAACAGTCTTTAAAATGACATATTTGCAAAAATATGACATTTTATTTTTTCTACATGTTATTGTTTCCTACAGCTGACACCCACGGGCAATAGCATATCATATCTTGAGTTTACTCTCAGCCACAATTACTTTTTGTTTGACACCAAGTACTTTCACCAGCTCAGGGGTACAGCGATGGGGAGGCCCTGTGCCCCATCATATGCCAACCTGTACCTGGGCTGGTGGGAGGAAAGGTTTGTCTACAGTAACACCATGTGGTCTGACAACATTATCTTATGGCTTCCATATATCGACGACATCTTCTTTTTCTGGAAAGGCACATCATCCTCCTTTAAGAACTTCGTGGACTCATTGAATCAAAATACTCCTAATCTCCATCCAACGTATGAGATTAATTCCACGGCCTTACCCTGCCTGGATCTACTGATCAAGAAAGACGAGGATGGTATGATCTCTTCGACTTTATATAACAACAGCCACCAACAGTCTGCTCGGTGGGAAGAGCCGTCACCCCTTCCCACTCAAGAAGGGAATCCCAAAAGGGCAACTTTTATGTCTGAGACGGAATTGCTCTGATGACTCTTCCTTCATGATGGAAAGTGAGAAACTCTCCACACGTTTCCAGGATGGACAGCCCCCGAAGAGGCTGTTCATAGAGCATTTAGACATGCTGTTCACAAAACCGTACTCCCCTCCTGACACCACGGGAACGCCCGACTGACCAATACACTCGAGTTATAGGGACTTACCATACAGCCTCAAAGGAAGTACGCAATATCCGGAATCATTATTGGGATATCCTAAAAAGCGACGCTGACCTTGGAGAGTCTACATCACCTACGCCTCTGATCACCTTTCGTCGCGGCCATAACCTTAAAGATCACCTGGTTAAGAGTCATCTTCACTCCGATGATGCATAAAAGACGTGGCTCCGGTCTAATAAACCCTGTGGTACCTTTCCCTGTCACGGGGGTCTAGCATGGCCGCTTATTTTAAAGGGCAATTCGTTCTACCAGCAAAACATATCTATGCCGTGACTTGATTAACTGCAGGACGTCGTATACATGGCCACCTGCCCTGCCCTAAAAATGACATAGGGAAAACTATACAGCAATTTGGCCGCAGGATCCTAGGCCATGTTGGCAACATCCACCGTCATGAATCCCCACCACTAGCCGACCACGTCTGGGCAATGCATAATGGAGACGCTCAGTCTATCAAATTTCAAGGAATTGAATTATCGAAACCGTATGGCGGCAGAGGTGATCCTGACGAGCGCTTACTCCAGAAAGAGGATTTACCGCATCAATACTCTCAATCCAGTCGGGCTAAATGGAAATTTATGTTTTAATTGTTTTCTGTGACTTTATTTCCTGGGAGATTCCACATGTTTGGGACAAACACATTTCCCTCCCTGATATACCGTTCCTGGCAAAACTGCCGTTTACTCTATCATGAGTCTTATCTTGTGTACAATAACATGTATCTTCAGTCTTTAAACGACTTGCAGCCATTAACTCTTTGCAATCCAATTTTGGATTCAGGGTTTCCTAGGGGGTTTTCTCTTTCTGCCATTATACAATGGCACCATCTGCTGGCTAGAGCCAGTACTGCGGTATGGGACATGCTGGAGCGGTCCCCCGACAACAGAGCGGCTAGTAATATACAGTAACAATACCCTGCCAGACGTCTTCCGACATCGGAGCTGTACAGCCTTCAATCAGAATGTCTTCAGACATCAGACAGTGGATTGGAAAGGGTTAATACTTACCCCTTTGCGTCCAGACTGTATGTCTGCTTCATTAAAAAGCCTCTTAAGGATTTTAGAGCCTAATTCTATATTTGTTTGATTCTAAACTTCCTTCCTAGACTTCTCTCTATCACGTTGTCGGCTTGTCTGATCTTATATTAAGTCCTAGTATGTTCCCTTCACCATCACCATCATCAGCACCATCGCTGTGTAATACGCCCTAATTATGCTATACGTCTAAACGATAACGAAATCAAGGATGCAGCATTCCTTATTCCATACCGTTTATTCATGCGGAGGCGTTGATCTTATATGTTAAGCAGTAGTTCTGCTACTAACAGGTCCGTCCGCAGCGATACATCCTCATCAGCGCACCACTTACCTCCAGCATTGCTTCATCTATCAGAATGGGCTCTTTTATTGGCCTCCCAGACACGCTAAACGCTTAAACTCTGAATGATAAAGAAATGACGGATGCGGCCTTCCTTACGGTGTCATCGTTATTTCTGCGGATCATGTATGTTAAGCAGTAGTTCTGCTATTAGGAGGTCCGTCGGCAGCGATACATCCTCATCACTACTTAAGTTCAGCATCGTTTAATTCAATCGGAATGGGCTCCTATATCGACATCGGAGATTTTATGAATGAATGGCGCCGTCTCCATACCGCTACGTCATTCCGCAAGGCCGAACGTGACGGACATCACGTGATAGACGCAGTGATGTCATCACGCTGCGCACGCATGCGCACTCCGCCCATAACATCCCGGTGAATGGGGAACATACTATGGCCGCTTGAGAGCGATCGTAGCTAGCGGCAAGCAATCAAATGTGAGACGGAGGTTACCTACAATGTCCCAAATATACTTATCTGTTTTCTGTGTATCTCATGGGACTGGTGGCTTTCCCAAGAGGCAATTTTAGGGTAAGGTATCCGGCCCCTCCCCTTATTCATTAAGAGTTTGTAATCCATTGGAGGATCTATAGGTCTCCTCCCCAAGAGGAGGGCTTAGGCCGGGTATATCAGGGATTAAGGCTGAGACAACAATCATAGCCTGGGGTTCACCATCAGGGCCACAGGCCCGATTTCTCTATCCAGGGGCGTAACTAAAGGCTCTGGGGCCCTGATGCAAAAGGTGATCTGGGGCCTCCCCTCTATCTGTACTCGTACCCATACCTAAACCATGCTGCACAGAGGCGTAACTTGAAGCTTCTGGGCCCCAATGCAAAACCTATAACAAGGCCCCCAACTATAATGCATTATTCATAGTAATGGGCTCTCTATATGTAGAAGAGAGGCCTTATGGGCCCCCTAAGGCTCCTGGGCCCGGGTGCAACCGCATCCCCTGCACCCACTATAGTTACGCCCATGTCTCTATCTACATGTTTGTTATATGATGGTACTCTGGCTAGTTGCCATCAGGGTTATAGATACAGGGCAATCAGGCCAGCGTGTAAAAGACTTTGTGCTAGTCTATCTTGGAAGGGGAGAATATAGGGTTATTAGACCAGTGTCTAAGACTAATATAGCAGACACCTCCTTAATAAGCTATCCGCTGATGTGCATGCATACCAGGCATCTTGATGTGCTTTACCTTAGCCTGATTCCTCATAGTGGGGTTGAGCCAAAAACCGGGCCTCGTTTCTCCTCCCCCCCCCCCCCCTGATTTCCTTTTTAAATAGAAACTCTTTTATATGAGTTATTCTATTTCTATGACCAATGTATCCATACTGGTCATTATTACACCTTGTAAAGATAGTGCCATCACCTTGTATGCAGCGCAAACATCTGCCATGCTATGACAAGGGGGAGTTGTAGAGAACATTTCAGCATACCGCAGTTCTGATATAAAGTCAGTATTTTGGAGCTCCTGATGAACTGCTCCTCACGGAGTGGGGAAACGCGTCGAGCCTTCGTTTTGCTGAACTTTTGACTAGATCTTATTCTCTTTTCTTACACACTGTGAATTACGCAGTCATACACCCATCTTCATATAAAGATCGATACATTACTGTTATTTGGGTAATATAAATCCATCTATCGCTTGTATTATCCAATAAGTGTTTCGGATGTCACCAATATACACTAAATGGGGTACTGTCTAGGTGACGTTGAGCTGTGTGGTCTGTGAAGTGCCCCTCGGTGATTGCGAAAAATCCAAGGAACTTTATACAATGAGCTGAGACACTGCAGGAGAGACTGTTGGGTCTTGTTTACCGGGGAGATTCGTTATTGTCTTTGTGTTTGTACTGTTTGTGGACCAAAAGTGTCTTGAGACACAAGAAAAATGTATTCAATAAAAAAGATTTAAATCAACAAATGGAGTACTGCTAGGGAAAAGTGCTATGTATCTAATTCTCATCTATGTGATACTAACTGTAGCTGAGATACTGTTGTGGCTTGTCAGTCGCGACAACGACGTGGCATGGTGGCCTCAACACAGATTGTTAAGCAGGTCAAGGGTCAGTGCACAATGTGCACAGTCTAGGGTCTGCCTTTGCTGCATGGATGCATGCTAGATTAGTCATGCCTGGGAGTAGGGTGGAGGTATGGTTTTCTATTCACTCTGTCAGTTTTCAGGTGCAGAGTGGCTATATATTCTCACCCCTCCTGGTGATCAGTGCTGCTTATTCCGTTGCATAGTACAGATCTTGGAGTTTGGAGCTGTGGTGTGCTGAGTGGTTTTTTATTTGCAGATAAGTAGCTGCGGGTTCCGTTTCAGTTAAAGTGTAGCTTTTCATTTCTATTTTGCTTTGCTGTTCAGTTCATCTCTCCAGGGGTCCCTTCAGGGACAGCCAGGGCCCAGGATGAAGACCATTGGGCCGTCTCTATTGAGATGAATACTCCGCTTCTAGGCAGGGACCCTTCACCTCCTCTGCTTTTGTGTGATTTAGTTTAAAATTGTATATTCGGCCAAAGTTCTTAAATTCTTGCAGAATGTAAGGAATTGAGTTTTGGGGTTCTGTGAGAAAAAACAACATGTCATCTGCGTAGGAGGCTGATTTGTGTTCCCTACAACCCCATTTCATGCCTGCAATTTTATCATTTTGTCTAATTTTTTCCAGAAAGGTCTCCATAGTAAGAACAAATAATAGAGGGGATAGGGGGCACCCTTGCCTGGTGCCGTTGCTAATATGGACTGTAGGGGAGAATTCCGAGTTTATTTTAATTTTAGCGGAGGGAAGGGAGTACAGCGCCATAATCTTATCTATGAATAGTTCTGGGAAGCCAAATTTTTGAAGTGACATTCTAAGAAATAACCAATCAACCCTATCAAAGGCCTTCTCGGCATCGGTGGTGAGCAGGGCTAATGGGGATTTGCTGTGGTGGGCTTGGTGTATCAGATTTAGTAGTTTTGTGGTATTATCCTTTGCCTCCCTATTTGGTATAAAGCCCACTTGTTCGGGACTGATTAAACAAGGCAGTATTAATTTTATTCTGTTGGCTAGGATTTTAGCATATAGCTTGACATCGTTATTAATTAAAGATATGGGTCTATAGCTGCTGCATAAAGTAGCATCTTTTCCTTCTTTGGGGATTAAGGTTATGTGTGCTGTCAATGCTTCTTTTTGGAATGGATTTTCAGTGCTAATGAAGTTGAAATAATGTACCAAATGTGGTGTGAGAGTTTTTTTGAAGGTTTTAAAGTAAAGGGACCCGAAACCATCGGGACCTGGGCTTTTCCCATTTGGGGCGGACTGGATACTTTCCTCCACTTCTTGGGGAGAGATCGGTTCAAGGAGAGATTGTAGTTGACTTGTGGGTACGTTAGTAAGGTTAACCGAGTCCAGAAAATCACGGATCTTTTGATGTTTAACGGTTATTGACTCCTTGGGATTTCGAATATTATATAGATCAGTGTAGAATGCATGAAAAATATTGGAGATATCTGCAGTTTTGTAATGCATTTTATCATATTTATCTTTTATTTTAGGAATGAATGCCTTAGCATTCTGAGTTTTAATTTGGGCTGCGAGCTTTTTACCACATTTGTCAGCGAAGGCATAGTGTTTATATTTTGCAAAGAAGAGGTATTTTTCAAATTTTTGGTTAAGGAGCTCTTTTAGTTTAATACGCAAGTTAAACAGGTGTTTTTCATGTTGGAGTGAGAACGTTTTCTTGTTACATGATTCTATGTTTTTAATCTGCTCAATGAGAGAGGAAGTCTCTCTCTTTTTTTCTTTCTTCTTTCTAGCACCCTGTTTAATAAATAAACCTCTTATTACAGCCTTGTGGGCCTCTCAAAGAATCGCAGGGTTATATGGCTCCAGAGCCTTCTCCCTGAAATAATGTTGTAGGCCTTTTTGTATATATTCGACATCCTCTTTGTTATTCAACAGGTTGTCATTTAATAGCCAATTGGTTGCAGATCTCCTCCTGGGGGACAAAGCCATGTTCATGAAAATAGGGGCATGATCTGAGTAGAGGATAGGATCATAGAATGTTTTGATGATTGAATCTAGTAAAGAATGCATTTTTAATTGTAATACTGGTCAAGCTATTGTATGCCTGAACGTATTAATAAAAGATCAAAAAGCACCATCTAAAATTGTGAAGAAATCACAAACACATTATTGGCCTAGCCATTGTATGATTGACGAAATCAACAAAAGACTAAAAAGTACCATCAAAAGTGCAAAATCATCAAGTTTTTCGCTTGAATTGAATGAGTAAGGAGCCCTGATACTATACAGGTTCGGCTCCTTTCATTCAAGTACAAGCAGAGTCGCCCACTATATATCCTAAACGGGCGTCTACTTGAAATTCCCTCTCCGTGACAAAAAAAACCCTTGGGAAACATTGAGCAATCTGGCAGATGAGAAGCCATAATAACTATCTATGACTCATGTTTTCCTAAAAGGTGTGACTATCCTCACGTATCTAGTGAACTTTTTGTTACACCCCTATATACGGTTTAATCCTATAGTGTGGGATGCTTATCAGTGTCATCTAATAATACAAACAGGCACTGGGTGGACTGATCTACAGTGCTCCACTAATAAATTAATAACGGGGAAGGATACATAGCAAGTTAATGACATCCTGAGTTCTGAGTTTATGAACAATTTTAGACCTATTAGCCTACCACATTGCTTTATCTCCCCTTTTTGCTTATCAAGAAGAGGCAAAAAGTATAGGCAGCAAGTGGTAGTAAGTCTCTCTTTTTGAGACTTGTACACCTCTAAAAAACTTGGAGGTCTATGCGTAGTGCCCTATTTGTGCTTTACGTTTTTTTTTTTTTAAATTACTTAATAAAAAGATTTGTTTTTATAAATTCTTGTCTAAACTGTGAAAGGTAGCAAAGAATGCGTGACAAAAAAATAGTTTATTCTTGAGTATTTTTTGTGGACTGGGGAATAAAAAGAGAAATCTTTTGTATCTGGGTTAAGAACCCTCCATGGGTCCACCAGGTGGAGATCCGCTAACAGATTCTTAATTTTTTTTAGTTTGAGAAATAAAAATTAGGGAGAGCGCCATTGCTCCAGGAGAGTGCAGAAAAAAAACTTTTTTATGAACTACTGTACAGATTTTACTCACCAGGTGCCAGGCGGAGCAACAAAAAGAACAAATTCCTTGTGTTCCGCCAGCACCAAATAATCCACGTTCACCTTTCAAGGTTTCTTGGCTGGAGGGTCTGTGGTTTAATCCAGGATAGCTTACGGTGAAAAGAAATCGCTAGATTCCACTATGCTATACTGGAGAGCAGCAGCTAGAAAAGTACCCCATGATTCACAAAGGAAAGGGGATAAGAATGAGAACAAACAAAAAACAGAAAAAAACTCTTCTTTAAGCTGCGCTACACCATCAGCCCTGGGGACATGATAGGGAATAAGCCTCTAACACCGTGATAAATAGCAGGCTAAATTTATTGTTCCCTCAAAGTACAAACAAATGTTTAAAAGCAACGCGTTTCAACGTCTCCTGACGTCTTTATCAAGCTTACAAACACAATGTTCAGTCATACACATATAAATATACATCCTATACCTTAATCAAGTGTCTCCATGGATTACAGCTGTAGCCCTTCCTGGCTCCATATTGAACGCCGGTAAAGCACGTGTGGGGAGGGAGCAGAATCCCGTCGAACTGCCGACGTCATCTGACAGGTGCCGGGAGGTGTATGCCTACCACCTGGGGACCACACCACGTCGCTGCTGACGCTGTAGGGGGCGTGGTTTACCGGGGCTCGTCACTACTGACGCTGTAGGGGGCGTGGTTTACCGGGGCTCGTCACTACTGACGCTGTAGGGGGCGTGGTTTACCGGGGCTCATCACTGCTGACGCTGTAGGGGGCGTGGTTTCTCGGGGCTCGTTCCGTCCCCTTTCCAAACCTCCTCCACTAAGCCAGACAGTTGTCCTCCACACAGGCAGCCAGGTCACGTTAAGCTGCCTGTATTGGGTGGCAGATCGTAAGAGGTACGTGCACTACACCAGGAGGTGTAGTGCTTCGTACCTCATCGATACTAGCGCTAGGGGGGGCGTGGTTTCCTGGGATGCACCGCATCCCTATAGGGGGCGTGGTTTACCGGGGCTGGTCACTGCTGACGCTATAGGGGGCGTGGTTTCCCGGGGCTCATTCCGTCCCCTTTCCAAACCCCCTCCACTAAGCCAGACAGTTGTCCTCCACACAGGCAGCCAGGTCACGTTAAGCTGCCTGTATTGGGTGGCAGATCGTAGGGGGTACGTGCACTACACCAGGAGGTGTAGTGCTCCGTACCTCATCGATACTAGCACTGGGGGGGGCGTGGTTTCCTGAGAAGCACCGCATCTCTATAGGACTGTCTGCATCAAGTGACAGCTCCCAAGAGGTCCGTGCACTCAACCAAAGGTGTAATGCTATGTACCTCATTACTACTAACGTTGCAGGGGATGTGGTTTCCAGAGATATATCACATCCCCATATCATCCCTCCTACATTGTAAGGGGTGTCAGTATAGGTACAGATGGAGCCCCAATCGCCATGCTATATTCCGCATTAGGGGAACATCATCCCTCCTACTTACAAATTCAAACAGGATCAATAGGACCCATGGTTTCAATAAATACATATATAACAACAATCTATGAATAATCAATATAAAATTAATAAATCCCAATATTATAATAAACTTTCCAAGGAATATATATCATAAATAATGCATAAATACATCATAAAAGTACATAGTCATACTAACCACCTCAAAAACACCTTATCACTCAAAATGTATAAAATCAATAAAAAACTCATCTAACAATCATAAATATAAAATTAAGTAATCTTTTCTAGAGTTTCGTTCAGCCCATTGGGAAATAAAGAGTTCATCCGAAAAATCCAGAACATTTCGCGCTGGCGTAATTGAGAAAAGGATCTAGAAGGAATAGTTTCTAATGGCGTGACGATCAATTGAGTGGGGTCCTGGTTATGTGCTTCTTTAAAGTGTCGTGAAACGCTATGTTTCGTAAACCCCGATGTAATATTAAATCGGTGTTGGTTTATTCTTATCCTCAAATTTTTTGTTGTTCGACCAATATATTTGAGTCTGCAGGGGCACTCTAGTAGATAAATAACCCATGCAGAATCACAACTTAAGCGTTGTTTCAATTGTACCGGTTTACTCTCATGTCCTGTAAGGATTTCTCTTCTTCCATCCGAGATAGCGGCACAACATTTACACCGGTTTTTTAGGCATCTAAATACCCCTACATTGTGTTCACCCAGTCTATCTTGAATTTTTCTTTTATTATTCATGATCTTTTTCAATGGGTCAGATGGTGCTATAATATTCTGGAGAGTTCTATTTTTGCGATAAATAATTTTAGGTCCCTCAGGTAATTCTTTTGACAAAAATGGGTCCTGTTTTAATAAGTCCCAATTTTTCTTCATTATTTTCTCTATTGTTTTGTGTTGCGTATTATATTTTGTCAAAAATAAAAGTCTTTTATCGAACTCATTATTCTCCATTTTTTTCTTCACTTTTTCCAGGGGTGGTCTTTGTTCTATCAATACTTTCTTATATGCATCATTGATTAGACTTCTGGGGTAACCTTTCTCTATGAACCTTGTTTTTATTGTTTCCGCCTGATCTTTAAAAATCTCAATTGATGAAGAATTTCTTCTAAGACGCTTCAATTGGCCGTAAGGAATGTTTGTTCGCCAACACTTCTTGTGGCAACTCTTAAAACTCAGATAGCTGTTGCAATCGGTCTTTTTAAAATGGGTTCTTGTTTTAATTTCCCCCTTATCAATAAAAATCACTAAATCCAAAAAAACTATTTCCGTAGAGTGTATATTGCTAGTGAATTCAAGTTGACAATCGTTCTTATTAATACCGCCAATAAAACCTTCCAAGTCTTCCAAACCCCCGTCCCAAACCATAATGATGTCATCAATAAAACGTTTAAAAAATACTACCCGACTGTCGTTAAAATGACTCCTCTCAAACGCACCCATAAATAAATTCGCGTAACTGGGCGCGAAACGCGTCCCCATGGCCGTTCCGTTCATCTGTTGGTAAAAATGGCCATTAAAAGAAAAATAATTATTATTTAGAATAAAACCTATAGCCTCCAATAAAAATTTCTTTTGGGACTCCGGCATCAAGGGATCGTCTCCAAGGAAAGATTGTATCGCCAGAAGGCCTTGATGATGTTGGATGTTCGAATAAAGGGATGTAACATCCAGTGTACACCATGTGTATGACTCTTTCCATGATAATTGTTCAAGCAAGGAAAGTACATGTCCAGAGTCTTTGATGTGGGAGGGAAGGGAAACTACAAATTTTTGTAGATGTAAATCAATGTAGTGTGACAATGCGCTAGTGATGGAGTTTATCCCCGCTATAATTGGGCGGCCTGGGGGCCGTGTTATGTCTTTATGTACCTTAGGGAGAAAGTAAAAAAACGGAACTTCTGGTTTCTTGATACATATAAAATCTCTCTCCTTTTTCCCCAGGCAGTTATTCATTAAGGCTTCATCCACCAGGTTGATTAATTTGGTCGAAATTATGTCTGTTGGGTCGAACCTTAATTTCTTATAGTATTTCTGGTCACTTAATATCCTATCCGATTCCCATAAATAGTACTCCAGATCCATAATGACCACCCCTCCCCCTTTATCGGCCTTCTTGATTACAATATCATTCCTTGAGGCTAGATTTTTTAAGAGGTGGAGTTGTTCCCGGGTCAGATTATCTGGGACATCTAAACTCTTATTACACATTACGGAAAAGTCTTGAATTACATTATGGTAAAATGTTTCTATAAAATTCCCACGACTCTCCACTGGGTTAAATTTGCTAATAGGTTTAAGGTTAGTAAAAATAGGATCCTCTAAACAAAATAATTCACCTGTTTGTTGATTAGAATTATCATTCTTTAATTTTTGCATGGCAAAATGTCGACAGACGGTGAGTTTCTTAATATATTGATTGAGGTCCACGAATAAATCGAACAAGTTGGCTCTCGCTGATGGACTAAAAGAAAGACCTTCCGCCAAAATTTCGGCTTCTTTTCTCCGTAAAATATATTTCGAGATATTAAAAATCCCCATCTCACGCGCCTCATTAGTCCCAATTACTCTGGTGTGGGGATTGCTCTCGATTTTTTTGATGTTTCTCTGTATCCCAGACCTCCTTCCGCCCCTTTTGCCTCGACGTCTTGGAAATTCCTTTTTCTTTGTTTGGTTTGTGTTGAGGGTAATAGGGGTTGGTAAAATTGAAAGATCTTTTTGGATTTTACCCCGGATATTGCTCTGGAGTTTACCGCCCGGGGAGTTGTGGGCTCCAGAACCGGAAAAAGGGCCTCAGTACTACAAATCCCTTTTAGAGGACTGTATTTAACTGTATGTTGTGTCGATAACCCGTTTACAATCTGAGAATTTAAATCTATAAAATTCGGGGGTGAGTCGGCTAATGGTGAACATAGAAGTCTCTTCTCAACTTCCGGTATTGAAACTTCGATACCAGATTCTATTCCAGGATTCTCCATATTTACAACATCCCTTCCATTCTTTCTCACAACCAATGGAGTCAAAGGTACTGTTTCACATGTTGGTACAATACTCTTCCTCATCACCAACGTAGGGGGGGTTAAGTCAATTAATAGGGGGGTCATTTTCTTAATCAGACCTATCTCTGGTACTTCTGGGACACTTGATAGTCTCGAGATCCTACTAACTTGTGTAGATTTGTTAGTTTTAGACAACGTCGATGTCTCCTCACCTCTAGGATCCAATCTGTTAGTCTTGGATTGGTTTATAGGAGGATTAATTTTTTTCTTTATCGCGGGGGGCTCTAGTGGGGACAATACTGGGGGGGTCCTATTGCTATTCACACCAACCCCTCTCGTATACATATTCCCTTGATTTTCTGTTTTCTTCTTGGGGTCTCTACTTTTACCCTTATTATTATCTATACTCCTTATTGAGTCATTACGCCATCGAGATTGGTTTGTGAAAACACTGGTTTTCCCCAACCATGTTCCACTATGCCCATTCTCACCATGTGTATAGTTGTTTCTTTTCCATACATTAGTATTGTTCTTATTTCTAGAGTTCCACCCCGCAGATCTATTCCCCCCTCCCATAAAATTATGGGTCTTCGTTCTATTAAAGGGTCGTTCAAATTTATCGGGCCTCTCTCTCCCTCTCTTAGCCACTTTTTTATATTCCCAGGGGAAATAATTCTCCTGAGAATAGTCCATAGCATCCCTTTTAAGTTTATCGAATTTCCTAGAAAATGTACTGATTTCGAGGTTATTGATAAAGGCTAAAGCAAATAAAAAGTCCTCTTTTTTACAAAAGTCCGCCAAAAATGTCACTCTCTGCAATGCAGAAACCATCAAAGTCTCTCTTTTCATTAATATTTTATTCAAGATCAAATTTGTAAACGTAGTCAGCATTAAACGCCATTCTCCGGCAAATGTCGAGTCACCCACGAAGGCCGGGCCAATATTGATCCTCAAACCACGTGGGACCAATTTGTTCTCAATATAAATATTCAAAGTCAGCCAGTCCATCGCGTGTCTCCACAATGTCAACAGACTTTCTTTCAGATCATATTTTAATAAACCTCGAAGCTGGGGTTGTTCCTCTGGAAAAACACCCCACTCAGAGTTACCTGTGAAGCCTTGGGAAATAGAAGAAAGCTGTAATGACTCTAGTCCATCCGCATATCTCCTTAAGGATTTTACGAACCGGGATGGTAGAAGTATCCATTCCTTCTTTAACTCCTCCATGGTACTCAGTCGCTCAATCCCACAAAAAGACGAACCAGGATCCAGACGGATACCGTATCAAATAGAAATAAAAATTAGGGAGAGCGCCATTGCTCCAGGAGAGTGCAGAAAAAAAACTTTTTTATGAACTACTGTACAGATTTTACTCACCAGGTGCCAGGCGGAGCAACAAAAAGAACAAATTCCTTGTGTTCCGCCAGCACCAAATAATCCACGTTCACCTTTCAAGGTTTCTTGGCTGGAGGGTCTGTGGTTTAATCCAGGATAGCTTACGGTGAAAAGAAATCGCTAGATTCCACTATGCTATACTGGAGAGCAGCAGCTAGAAAAGTACCCCATGATTCACAAAGGAAAGGGGATAAGAATGAGAACAAACAAAAAACAGAAAAAAACTCTTCTTTAAGCTGCGCTACACCATCAGCCCTGGGGACATGATAGGGAATAAGCCTCTAACACCGTGATAAATAGCAGGCTAAATTTATTGTTCCCTCAAAGTACAAACAAATGTTTAAAAGCAACGCGTTTCAACGTCTCCTGACGTCTTTATCAAGCTTACAAACACAATGTTCAGTCATACACATATAAATATACATCCTATACCTTAATCAAGTGTCTCCATGGATTACAGCTGTAGCCCTTCCTGGCTCCATATTGAACGCCGGTAAAGCACGTGTGGGGAGGGAGCAGAATCCCGTCGAACTGCCGACGTCATCTGACAGGTGCCGGGAGGTGTATGCCTACCACCTGGGGACCGCACCACGTCGCTGCTGACGCTGTAGGGGGCGTGGTTTACCGGGGCTCGTCACTACTGACGCTGTAGGGGGCGTGGTTTACCGGGGCTCATCACTGCTGACGCTGTAGGGGGCGTGGTTTCTCGGGGCTCGTTCCGTCCCCTTTCCAAACCTCCTCCACTAAGCCAGACAGTTGTCCTCCACACAGGCAGCCAGGTCACGTTAAGCTGCCTGTATTGGGTGGCAGATCGTAAGAGGTACGTGCACTACACCAGGAGGTGTAGTGCTTCGTACCTCATCGATACTAGCGCTAGGGGGGGCGTGGTTTCCTGGGATGCACCGCATCCCTATAGGGGGCGTGGTTTACCGGGGCTGGTCACTGCTGACGCTATAGGGGGCGTGGTTTCCCGGGGCTCATTCCGTCCCCTTTCCAAACCCCCTCCACTAAGCCAGACAGTTGTCCTCCACACAGGCAGCCAGGTCACGTTAAGCTGCCTGTATTGGGTGGCAGATCGTAGGGGGTACGTGCACTACACCAGGAGGTGTAGTGCTCCGTACCTCATCGATACTAGCACTGGGGGGGGCGTGGTTTCCTGAGAAGCACCGCATCTCTATAGGACTGTCTGCATCAAGTGACAGCTCCCAAGAGGTCCGTGCACTCAACCAAAGGTGTAATGCTATGTACCTCATTACTACTAACGTTGCAGGGGATGTGGTTTCCAGAGATATATCACATCCCCATATCATCCCTCCTACATTGTAAGGGGTGTCAGTATAGGTACAGATGGAGCCCCAATCGCCATGCTATATTCCGCATTAGGGGAACATCATCCCTCCTACTTACAAATTCAAACAGGATCAATAGGACCCATGGTTTCAATAAATACATATATCTTAAAAAATCTAGCCTCAAGGAATGATATTGTAATCAAGAAGGCCGATAAAGGGGGAGGGGTGGTCATTATGGATCTGGAGTACTATTTATGGGAATCGGATAGGATATTAAGTGACCAGAAATACTATAAGAAATTAAGGTTCGACCCAACAGACATAATTTCGACCAAATTAATCAACCTGGTGGATGAAGCCTTAATGAATAACTGCCTGGGGAAAAAGGAGAGAGATTTTATATGTATCAAGAAACCAGAAGTTCCGTTTTTTTACTTTCTCCCTAAGGTACATAAAGACATAACACGGCCCCCAGGCCGCCCAATTATAGCGGGGATAAACTCCATCACTAGCGCATTGTCACACTACATTGATTTACATCTACAAAAATTTGTAGTTTCCCTTCCCTCCCACATCAAAGACTCTGGACATGTACTTTCCTTGCTTGAACAATTATCATGGAAAGAGTCATACACATGGTGTACACTGGATGTTACATCCCTTTATTCGAACATCCAACATCATCAAGGCCTTCTGGCGATACAATCTTTCCTTGGAGACGATCCCTTGATGCCGGAGTCCCAAAAGAAATTTTTATTGGAGGCTATAGGTTTTATTCTAAATAATAATTATTTTTCTTTTAATGGCCATTTTTACCAACAGATGAACGGAACGGCCATGGGGACGCGTTTCGCGCCCAGTTACGCGAATTTATTTATGGGTGCGTTTGAGAGGAGTCATTTTAACGACAGTCGGGTAGTATTTTTTAAACGTTTTATTGATGACATCATTATGGTTTGGGACGGGGGTTTGGAAGACTTGGAAGGTTTTATTGGCGGTATTAATAAGAACGATTGTCAACTTGAATTCACTAGCAATATACACTCTACGGAAATAGTTTTTTTGGATTTAGTGATTTTTATTGATAAGGGGGAAATTAAAACAAGAACCCATTTTAAAAAGACCGATTGCAACAGCTATCTGAGTTTTAAGAGTTGCCACAAGAAGTGTTGGCGAACAAACATTCCTTACGGCCAATTGAAGCGTCTTAGAAGAAATTCTTCATCAATTGAGATTTTTAAAGATCAGGCGGAAACAATAAAAACAAGGTTCATAGAGAAAGGTTACCCCAGAAGTCTAATCAATGATGCATATAAGAAAGTATTGATAGAACAAAGACCACCCCTGGAAAAAGTGAAGAAAAAAATGGAGAATAATGAGTTCGATAAAAGACTTTTATTTTTGACAAAATATAATACGCAACACAAAACAATAGAGAAAATAATGAAGAAAAATTGGGACTTATTAAAACAGGACCCATTTTTGTCAAAAGAATTACCTGAGGGACCTAAAATTATTTATCGCAAAAATAGAACTCTCCAGAATATTATAGCACCATCTGACCCATTGAAAAAGATCATGAATAATAAAAGAAAAATTCAAGATAGACTGGGTGAACACAATGTAGGGGTATTTAGATGCCTAAAAAACCGGTGTAAATGTTGTGCCGCTATCTCGGATGGAAGAAGAGAAATCCTTACAGGACATGAGAGTAAACCGGTACAATTGAAACAACGCTTAAGTTGTGATTCTGCATGGGTTATTTATCTACTAGAGTGCCCCTGCAGACTCAAATATATTGGTCGAACAACAAAAAATTTGAGGATAAGAATAAACCAACACCGATTTAATATTACATCGGGGTTTACGAAACATAGCGTTTCACGACACTTTAAAGAAGCACATAACCAGGACCCCACTCAATTGATCGTCACGCCATTAGAAACTATTCCTTCTAGATCCTTTTCTCAATTACGCCAGCGCGAAATGTTCTGGATTTTTCGGATGAACTCTTTATTTCCCAATGGGCTGAACGAAACTCTAGAAAAGATTACTTAATTTTATATTTATGATTGTTAGATGAGTTTTTTATTGATTTTATACATTTTGAGTGATAAGGTGTTTTTGAGGTGGTTAGTATGACTATGTACTTTTATGATGTATTTATGCATTATTTATGATATATATTCCTTGGAAAGTTTATTATAATATTGGGATTTATTAATTTTATATTGATTATTCATAGATTGTTGTTATATATGTATTTATTGAAACCATGGGTCCTATTGATCCTGTTTGAATTTGTAAGTAGGAGGGATGATGTTCCCCTAATGCGGAATATAGCATGGCGATTGGGGCTCCATCTGTACCTATACTGACACCCCTTACAATGTAGGAGGGATGATATGGGGATGTGATATATCTCTGGAAACCACATCCCCTGCAACGTTAGTAGTAATGAGGTACATAGCATTACACCTTTGGTTGAGTGCACGGACCTCTTGGGAGCTGTCACTTGATGCAGACAGTCCTATAGAGATGCGGTGCTTCTCAGGAAACCACGCCCCCCCCAGTGCTAGTATCGATGAGGTACGGAGCACTACACCTCCTGGTGTAGTGCACGTACCCCCTACGATCTGCCACCCAATACAGGCAGCTTAACGTGACCTGGCTGCCTGTGTGGAGGACAACTGTCTGGCTTAGTGGAGGGGGTTTGGAAAGGGGACGGAATGAGCCCCGGGAAACCACGCCCCCTATAGCGTCAGCAGTGACCAGCCCCGGTAAACCACGCCCCCTATAGGGATGCGGTGCATCCCAGGAAACCACGCCCCCCCTAGCGCTAGTATCGATGAGGTACGAAGCACTACACCTCCTGGTGTAGTGCACGTACCTCTTACGATCTGCCACCCAATACAGGCAGCTTAACGTGACCTGGCTGCCTGTGTGGAGGACAACTGTCTGGCTTAGTGGAGGAGGTTTGGAAAGGGGACGGAACGAGCCCCGAGAAACCACGCCCCCTACAGCGTCAGCAGTGATGAGCCCCGGTAAACCACGCCCCCTACAGCGTCAGTAGTGACGAGCCCCGGTAAACCACGCCCCCTACAGCGTCAGCAGCGACGTGGTGCGGTCCCCAGGTGGTAGGCATACACCTCCCGGCACCTGTCAGATGACGTCGGCAGTTCGACGGGATTCTGCTCCCTCCCCACACGTGCTTTACCGGCGTTCAATATGGAGCCAGGAAGGGCTACAGCTGTAATCCATGGAGACACTTGATTAAGGTATAGGATGTATATTTATATGTGTATGACTGAACATTGTGTTTGTAAGCTTGATAAAGACGTCAGGAGACGTTGAAACGCGTTGCTTTTAAACATTTGTTTGTACTTTGAGGGAACAATAAATTTAGCCTGCTATTTATCACGGTGTTAGAGGCTTATTCCCTATCATGTCCCCAGGGCTGATGGTGTAGCGCAGCTTAAAGAAGAGTTTTTTTCTGTTTTTTGTTTGTTTTAGTTTGAGAAAAGAGACCGCCGAGGAGCCATTAGAAGTGTCTAAGGTAGGATTAAGCGGAACATTAAAGTCACCGCCAAGGATAAGATCACCCTCTGAGAATTCTTGTAATATATTAGCGACTTTAGTGAAGAAGGCATCTTGATAGGAATTGGGGGCATACACATTAGCTCATGTAATCGTTCTGTCACCAATTGTACCCTTGATCATGATGTACCTGCCCTCGGGATCAGTTAAGGTATTTAACAATTGAAATTGAACCTTTTTATGTAGAACTATAGCTACACCTCTATGCTTTTTTAAAGGCGTTGAGGCGTTAAACCATTTAGTGAAAACTTTTTTTTTTGTAACAGGGGTGTAGTTTTTTTTAAAATGCGTTTCTTGAAAGAAAGCAATGTCCACACCATGTTTCTCTAAATAATGCAAAATTTGGGACCTTTTTTGTGGGACACTAATACCCTTTACATTGAATGAGGCTAGGTGTAAATCAGCCATTACTGTAGCTATGGGATGTACCTTTTGAGTTGACAATATCAGCCGAACTGTCAGAAAAATACAGAACATAAAAGAAGGGAAACACAAAACTTATATAACTGGCCTGTGATTGGCCAACATTGAACAAAAACATTATGACCTTTTGCTGCTGGACCAGATTATAGGGAGTCCTATCTGGAACCAGATTATCAAGCAGGAATTAGGAAGTTGCGGGGACTTGGTGAGGCTCAGGAGATCCATGACTCCCAGCGTAGTCTGTTATCTGTAGGGAAATGTTAGATAAAAGCAGAAACAGATATACTATGCAGTGGAAGAACAAAACACTGAGATAGAGAACAAGTGGCATTGCCAAATAGTGCCACTTAGGTAAAAGGTATAGCATTCAAGCATTATAATATATGAATTAACGTTCAAACATTATCATTCATTAGGGTGCCCTCTTCCAGGTGATTTGTAAGGGTCCGAGTCGTGAGTTCGGGACTTCTTAACTTTACGTGGTGTTACCGACGACCAGGTCTCACATCTGGGAAGAGGTGGTATATTCAGAATGTCTTCAGCTGTGGTCCAATCGGGAATTTGGATATGACCGAGATCTAATTTTGGCAGGACCAGAGGAAGATCTTGAGGTGTTCTAATAGTCCAGGTTCTGCTGTGCCCGGATATAGCGAAGCCAAAAGGAAACAACCATTTGTAGGGTATGGCATTTTCCCTCAGAGCTTTAGTCAAGGGCTGGAGTTGCCTTCTTAAATCCAGGGTTAGTTTGGATAGGTCTTGGAAGATTAAGATCTCTTTATCGGCATATTCTATCTTTTTAGCCAGTCTGGCTTTGTACAGATTCTCCTCCTTGACCTTGAAGCTTTGAAGGCAGCACAATATATCTCTCGGTTTGTCCGCGTTTATTGATCTGGGTCTAAAGACTCGATGCGCCCTTTCAAGGCCCAGATCATGGTCGTCGGATTTACCCAAGAGCTCATTAAAAATGGCAGCTAGAGTCGCTGGTATTTCTTTATCTAGGACAGATTTAGGGATTCCTCTGATTCGGATGTTTCTCCTTGAACGGTTTTCAAGGTCACCAATTTGCAGCTTTTTGAAAATAGGCTTCTTTATGTTTATCAATGAGGATCTCTGTTACTCTCTCAGAGTGGCTGACCACCTGAGTATAAGTGTCCTCCAAAGATTGTACTCTTGTGTATATTTGCTGTACATCCTTCCTCATCTCCGATATCTCCTCTTTGATTGTCTGGGTAAATTCTTTAAATAAGTCTCTGATGCAGTCCTTAGTTGGTAAGGCTTTGATGTAATCTCCTAATTCTGAGACCCCTGAGCTTGCGCACCCTCTTCAAGGTCGCTATCTGAGTCCGAGATTAAGGGTTGAGCAAGTAGGGATGAGGATTTGACTTCCTCCACAGTGTTCTTTGTTCTCATCAGTCTTGAAATCTCTGGCGAGGTTTCTTTGAGGATTTTTTCACTTTCCAGGTATTTGTTGGGAGTTTTAGTATTTTTGCTTGTCTCCGGGTTGGCAATTTTGGTGTTCTTCCCCATTGTGTCTGCTTTGAATGTCACTATGCTGGGAGAGATGTAGGGCTTGTTCACATTAGTATATTATTATCTTGCAGCAATTTTCCACGGTGCAGAAGGATCATAAAAGAGCAGCTTGGCATGAGGGATAAGTTGTAAGTTGGTCGCTCTAGCGCTGCTAGTTTCGGTCTTAGGCTGTTTGTAGGCGTGACAAAAGTACTTATTTGTGATAAGTTAAAATGAATCTGCATAAATACTCTGTGAGAAATCGATATGTAATCAAAAATAGCGATTTTTCCCTTTGGGCCACCAGGTGGCGCTAGAGTGAATTAGTTAGACGTCTCAATGTGAAAGTTGCATGTAGCAGAGTTGGAAATGTTGCTGCTTCTGTATAAGCTGGCAGAAGTTTAGAGCAGCACTGGATAATGATCCCAAGCTCTTTCTGGGTTTAGCAAGTTATTTATTTTTCGTTTATTAGCTGTGGGGTGCAGACTCTCTCTTGGTCATGTGCAGCTGCAGGGGTGCATTGTGTGGTCACTGTAAGGAAGCCCTGGGCTGCAGGCTGTGAGGACTCCTGACTGTGCAGGCAAGTAGGATCTCCCTCAAAGGACCCAGGGGTGCACTCCAAGCCCCTGCCAGAAAGGGTTAATTTGTGGAGCCTGCAGTCCACCTAGGACAGGCTGGACCTTATGGTCAGGCTGAAGCTTGCAAGCAGGGAGCTCTGCTGCCTCTCCCCCCCCCCCCCCCCCCATAAAGGAAGGCAAGTATGGTGGCTGCTGCAGTGCCAGGATCCCCTGTTGGAGCTCAGAGATCCCCTCAGCGGGTCCCCGACAGGATACTCCGACTCTGAGTGGCAAGTGGAGGTGCCGACAGTCCTCTCCTCAGACTGCCAGCGGCAGAAGGAAACGCCATTGACCTCCCTCCTCCGCTGCATACAACGGCTCTTCACTTCCAGCAGCTGAAGGGGGCGTCTGCAGACCTCCCTCCCCAGCGGCAGAAGGGAACGCCGACTGACTTGATCGCTCCTGCAGTATGACGTAATGCTATAGCAGGAATAAGTAGAACTGGTGGCCTCTAGATACACTATGTGGACAAACTGGACACTGCATGTTTTTCAGAAAAAGTGCTTTATTATTCTCTGTAGTAACGTGTCGGCCCTCCTTTTGTTGGTATTACAGCGGCCGCACATCGAGGCGTACTTCCCACAAGGTCTCTGTAAGACTGGGCAGGAATAGCCGCCATTCTTCGTACGAGTCTGTGAGAAGAGATTGTTGTGAGGATGGGCGTGGGCGGCGGTGTCGTACCCGTCGCTCCAGTTCGTCCCACAAGTGCTCGATCGGATGAATGAATGGTTATTACAAAATGAGCAGCTTTTATTTTACCCATGCCCTTCCCAGCATGCCGTTCGGCAAACTCAGTATTTGCATATTTGTGTATTTTCCGCAGTGTCCAAATACTTTTAGTCCATATAGTGTATTATGTGTGATGATTGCAGCATCAATCACTCACATTACTACTATTTTCTGTCCTGGAGGTTGACTGTCACATTGCACCCCTACACAAAGCTGTAACTCTACTACACTCTGGCTTGGTATCTACGGGAAGATTAACGGTGTTCCTACTACGCTCTACATGGCGCCCCTCTACAATCCCAGGAGCCTCAAGTTGTATCATCATTTTCCATAAATTATCTAGTTTTCGGCAATACTTCAAGTATCTACCTTTTACTTTCCATGGATGGAACAATTCCGGATTGCTAACGGGCTGCAGCAGCCTGTGACGTCCTGTAAATAGTCTAGTACAGCTTGTAAGCATTGCATCAGCGAGAGGACTCGGACCGGTCCGCGGGGGAGGGGCATGAGCTGGTTTATTACTTTTAAGCATGAGGAACACAAATATAAAAGAAACCTTTAAGTCAGACAACCCCTTTAATCTGCGTTACAAATTCCCTTTGGAGCCTCCATCAAAGATTCCATCAATTCTACTGTGAACAATGCAGCGTTATTACCACTGGTAACATGAAGAGTAATGGCTACTATGTCCATCATGTGACACATCGGGCCGTCCGTCATGGTTGGTTTTCTGTTCCTATTGTGCTGGATTACGGTTTTCTCCAGCAGGCTTTTGGGGTATTTTGTCGCTTCTGAATTATATTGTGTGCACACATCATCGAACCAGGTCAGACACAAGTGCTGGTCTAAAACTGGGAGAGTCTCTACAATGTGTAGAGGCTCAGGCTTTTTATTATAACACATGACAACCGCCCTTCAATGGGCGTGCAACAGATTACATCAGTAACATATAAGATTCTCATTTGTCGGATCATATAGAATCTCCCACCTCTCGGCCCACCCTCCCTCACGTCCGCCATAGTATGGACTTTGTCTTCTTTAGCATGCAGACAACCTTAAGCAGTTTCTGTGTATGTGGCAACCTATTGTTTAACTAGCTTGTATGAGGAGTGGAAGGGGGCTAGGTAAACACTCAGTATTAAACACAGGATATACACGACACTATGGCCCTTTAACTCTTAGAGGCTGGTTGTGCAACTTGTGTAACTTCTATGTACTTAACTAACATTACATCAGACATCCATTGTCTAGCAAATACTATGATTAGATTGTGTGTCGATCAAACTCCAGAGCTAAAAGTCATTACAACAGCAAAATACATTTGGGTTATATAAATCGATAGACATTTTATACCAAAATAATCAACATGTCTATCACAATCCCCCCTTAAAATGTCTATCCTCTAATTCTCTATCTAATTTTCACAGTTCTCTGCGCGTGAGCCTATAACTGGAGCGCGTTGAAGGTTCGTTTTAGGGTCTTCAAGGGGGTGTAGGACTTGTCCACTCCTTCTGGGGATGCATTCAGCAAAATCATGGTGGGAGCGGCTTTTCCAGCATCAGTTTCACAGGTCTCTCTGACACAGGGGATAACACAGCAGACTAGAACAGAAAAGGTAACCATCAGTTCACATACAACAGCAACGCCCGTCTGTGCCAGGATCCTTTACCACCCGCTCATCCATGGCGAGTACTGGTCCCAAAAGTTAGCTCTTTTTAGTTAGTGCGGTCAGCTTCTTAATGGCAACTGCGTCTTTACCCACGGGTCACGTGTCATCTAGGATATAGGTACAACAAGTCTCCCCTATCATCTTACAGACACTCCCCTTTTTAGCTAAAGTCATATCTAAGGTCATTCTATTTTTTTTTAAAAGTCATAGTCGAGGTAGGTCCTATTGGTCGACTAGTCCCTATAAGGCGTCTCTAGTATAATTTATAAACCGCTGTTAATTATAATAAACATAATTAATCCAATCAACGTTTATTTACCATAATGATCAGGAAAATGGACTCGATTCTAGTTTTAACTTGGTCTCTAATTTTTAAAACTTATCAGGTACCCCCCTTGGCTATCCTATGACGTCAATGTACACGTGTAGATCAAAACTACCACCAGGGGTCTCTCTTCTCGCTCTAGTATAATGTTACAATACTAGTAGCGTGCACAGGTACGCACGGCGTGGGACTCCCTAATCTTCACCCACACCAATGTCCCTCCTGGAGATAGTCCTAATGGTGAACACGTCCAGGTCGCCTCACCCTTGCGTCAGGGTTTTCCCACTGCCCGTAAGTCCCTACTCCTAGGAGGGGGGGATCCCTACCTCACCTCAGAGGGAGGCCATGGATTCCCTGGGCTCATTTCCGGGCATCCATACCCTCTATCTGTACAAGTTAACACCCCACAGGGTGTGCCCTCGCCGGAACTTAAGGTCTTCTGCACTATCCCTAGGCAAATGGGAATTCCACTGACAATCCATCTTAGGAGATCGGGGCAGGCGCAGTACTAGTACATTTCTCCTTTTCTTTGGTAGCGTATGTGGTTGGCATTATCGGAACTGGCTCTTCATCTTTTTTAAACAAGGGAAATATTGGTGAGTTCCCCAAAAATCTCCCTCTACCCTGCCTAATTGCCTGGCAGGTGTAGTTTCCAGGGTAGTCAGTAACACTCTCTCCAGTGCAAAACACTTAAGTAGTTATAGAGTATTCCTTCTTCCATTTCTCACGGACAGTGTAATTAGCGGAAATGTTCGTGAAGAGACTAATAAACCACTCTTCAGCATCTACAGGGAGATTTAGGGGGACCATCCCCGAGTGTAGTCGGGCACTACCGCACACGCAACAGTTAGACTTGTTGCTCCTGTTAGCATTTTACCTCATCAACTCCAACCAGAGATTCTGGTCAGAGTAGCCAGTCGCTACTGTCAAGGTGTCCTCAAAAGGTAGGGTCGGCTATGATCATCATGTTCGTCAAGGTCTTTATCTTACGGCGGAGGGGGTTAATTATGGGCACGGGACTAAGTGAAGGCTTCCATTCGGCTGCATCTACCATATCCCTTATTTTAAACTTCCCTAAGGGATCTGTCCTCCCGTACCGGTATGTCCCCAGACTATAAGTCCCTCCGTCCCCCGGGCTTGGATCTCCCATGGTTAATGTAAAAACCGCATTAAAACCAAGCAACATACTAAGTTCAGCCTTCCAATACCTGCTGTCCTTATTACTCTCAAGGAGGGTTATACGACTAATTAGGGATTTCCCGCTCTTATCTTTCTTATTTAAGGCACTTCGCGGTTTATAGGACTAGTCTGTTCCTGCGTTCCATCCCACTAATCCCCAATAACGGCAGTCTTCTCCCCAGACGTTATCAGTGGTGCAAACATATTGTATTCCCCGGGTATATAAGTCATATAACCAGCTGGACTGAGCTAAATCTGGCCTGCGGTGGGATCTTGCGCCTAGACACGGGACCACAGTACAATAGTCGAAGGAATATGCGGCTACTTGAGCATTGGACGAGTTATACTAGAAGGTAACCATACCCCCATATTCTTCCGACTAAGGATTCCAGTTGCTACCCTCTTCTCTCACTAGCCCTAACCAGAGTAATGTCTTTGGCACAACTAAGACTGGTCTCCCGGATCTAAAGCTTTCTTACAGTATGAAGCATGGATCCATGTAAGTCTTTCGGCTAGTTTCACAGCTGTGGCAGTAGTCAGAAGCACCTGGTAGGGGCCATCAAATCGGGGCTCAGGAGGGTGCTTCCTGAGGAACTTCTTGACGCACACCCAATCCCCAGGCTGCAAGATATGTGTCCCAGTGTCTGCCTCTGAGTCTGGAAGAGAACACCTGTGCATAGGCTTTGGTTAGTTCTTTAACAACGGAAATCACATACTTAGTCAACACATCAGATTGTAATTGTAACCACTGAGGATAGTAACAACCTAGCCTTGGGGCTAGCCCAAACAATCTCGTAGGGAGATAATATATAATCCCCCCTGGGTTCATATCTAACACTGTATAAGGCTATTGGATGACAGTCTTTCCAAAGTGGCGTCATTTTTAAGTATCTTACTTTTAGCGTGCCACTACGTCTCTCCACCTTTCCACTACACTAAAGGTGGTACAGTATGTAAAAGGCCTGGGATACACCCAGAGCAGACATGACATGTTACATTCACCTGTGAAGTTTATACCTCTGTCTGACTCTGAATCACCTCTGGTACCCCATATTCACAGTTTACCTCGTTCATGAGCTTCTTTGCGGTTACCTACTTGTTTGCCTTGGTAACAGGGTCAGCCTCCAACCTGCAAAGACATCAACAACAACAAGCACGTATTCATACTTCCCAACAAGTGGGAGCTGAACGTAGTCAATTTGCAATCCCTGAAATGGGTAGAGTGGTCTAGGCAAGTGTGATGTGGCAAATTTACTTCTGCCCTGTCTCACCCATGGCATAGATCATGCTAAACCGGACAAATGATGCAGCAGCTACAGAGAACCCAGAAGTCGCCCAACCTCTTTCAAGCGTCGTCGTCAGTGCTGCTTTACTAGGTGGGTCTTTGCGTCCATCAGCTGGGCCATCATGGGATACAGGAACTGTGGTGGGCAAGTGCTGTTGACCGTTCACCACACGCTGTCCTGTTTCTGCTGCTCCCATATTAGTCCATTTATTCTTTTCTTCCTTGCTGGCTTGTAACTGTAAAAGTCTTTTAGCATATCAAAGTCCAAATTTTTGTCAATGTCCAAAGTTTTTACCACTGACTCATGCCGTCAGTATCTTTTCTTCTTTCTTCCACGGCTTGAGGGCCGCTGCCTTTGCTATGCTGTCAGCGAGGGTGTCGTCTCTCGCCTCTCCAGTGTAGGAATCGGTGCGAACTCTCAACTTTGTCAGGTAGAAGTAGGGCCTCCATGCGACTCTGTACCGCTGCACCATTCTCAATTGGTTGTCCTGCTAAGGTAAAAAAACTGTCTGGCCTTCCATATTGGGCCGTAATCATGAGCTATGCCAAATGCATACCAGGAGTCAGTGTAAAGGATTGCCGGTCTTACCTCTCGCCACTCTACATGCCTCAGTGATGGCCTTTAATTCCGCTTCTTGTACTGTGACATGCGGAGGCAGAGCTTCTGCTTCTAGGACATCTTGTTGTGTGACCACTGCATATCCGATGTGGAGTCATCAATCCTCACCCTGGTACCATCTGCAAAAAGCTCAACATATGCATTATCAACAGAGGTTCTGATAACTGTTTGCATACCTGCAGTTTCTTACTGTATTAGTACTAAATAATCGTGTTGATGTTCTATTTTACATGGCTCGGAATCTTGTTATCTTATTCCATTTATTTATTTTTTTTCAAACCCAATAGCTGATCTACAACACCTAGATCATCTATGACCCAGATCACCTATGCCTCCCCCCTTTTGAACCGCAATACTCAATGGAAAAAGAGTCATTGCGTTCAAACTAGTAAACCAAGAGGCACAAAAACAAGCACTTTGTAGGTCAAGGTGACATAGTATGCAGCGAAGTCTGAGCGAAAATCTCCTTACAAAAAAAATGTTTTTCCTTTCAGGTCGCAGTTAGCATTTTTTAACACAAGGGGGCGCAACACAAGTCAAATTTTACGTCACCCAGTGTAATAGTATTTCAGGGTATGGCCAGCGTTTAGCTTTTACTCTCCTGTCGGAATATAATTATAGCTTCAGTGTAGACTGACACTAGAATATACCAAAGACTTAAAGAAAAACTAAAGAATACGGATGAATTAACATCCTACTCTGGGCAATTCAGTCCCTCTTTCTTCACATAAAAAGTAAAATTACTTCACCAAATTGCATGAAAAAAGTTTGCTGGGTGACTATAGTGAAATTATTCCATCTGTGGGAGCCTTCCGTAACATCATCTGTCTGAGTATCCATTGGAGAAGCGGGCAGTGGAAAACAGAGCCCCTGGGAACATGAGAGAGCGTCCCCTGTCATGTATTCCTGGTCTCTGCCCCCCATGCATCAACTCCAATCTTCCATGCACTATAAACCAGCTTAGTCATCTACTATGTCCCAAGCTGCATCTCCACAAAGGTTTGTTTCCCTGAACTTATCACACATCCAAAGTGGCCACATCTTGGAGCGTAACAAAGTCTGGTCAAACAAAACCTTACTTCAGACAATCATGATGTTAGCACTGGATACAGTGGCATTGGGGAATATAGGCCTCCCAAATGCAGCAAAATGGCCGCCAGAGGCAGAAAGGGGCGGGGCTACAGATCTCCCAGGTGAGGCAAAATGGCTGCCGGAAGAAGGGGCGGGGCCAGGTCCTGTCCCGGATGGGGAGGGACCGGAAGTAACATCACACACCCTGAAAGTGAGCACATGGGGGGGGGAGGTAACTTCAGGGTGGGGGCAGGCCTCACTACATTTACTGCAGAGTCACACTATGTTGGGTTGTAAACATTGCAAGCGCGGCCGCCATTACAGGGAGGGGCTGTAGTCAACACAAAGGCATTACATTGTTCATTAGCAATACACATACCCCACTACATGCTTTCCCCTCTTCAATCTCTTAACTACATTATACCTCCTCCTAGCAATCTAAAAACACCTTTCTTTCTGCTAGGCTTCCTGCTCATCTTCTGAAAACTTTCTACAGCCTATTTTATCTGTCCATGACCTGACATTTCTTTCTGCAACTTTTCCTGGTCCTTCTCTTTGTATAACATTTCTACATGTTCAGTAAACTCTGCTGCCTTCCCTTCAGCAACCAGATCACAAGCTCTATGACCTTTGTCCTTGCTCACTTTGCTCAACTCTATTCTATTCGAAGTTTCTATTCATTCTATTCGAAGACACAGTAGTGTTTCTCTTGTAAAATCTGCTTTCTTCAAATCCTTCCAATATAACCTCTCTTTCCCACTCAGATTACAATGCACATTAATTCTACAAGACAAAAAGGAACGGAAGGGTTAATTGGAAAAAGCTTTCAGTTCACTCTTATCAGCAGCCCTCCCCCAATAATAAACACTGCACATTCTTTCTATAGTACCAAACAGACGGGATTACTGGAGAATACCCACAACGGCTCAAGGTATATATCTCATCTACCTTTATAACAGCCCACCGTATACTAGTAATCCCCAAGAGCACTCCTTGTACATGATCTAGACAGGACATTTAGCTATACACAGAGACTGACGATTATTTTCAATGACCAAAACCTCAACAATATTCTGGAGAAATCACACCACGGCTATATTCCCTCGTATATACCTTTTCACATATGAGAACATAACACGCTCAATCATAAAGGTAAGTATACGTATCATAAATCTTCCTAACCTCACACTAGTTATCTAGGAGCACGTGTCTCTCCGGCGTGTTCCCTCAGACTTAAACAGCCGAGTCCGCCCTTCCGACACGTTAACCCTCACAGAATTTGTCTCTTGGTCTTGCATACACAATTTTTAACCGTCTCAGACATAACAGTCACAGCATACAAAATACCCCTTAGGCCTCCTTCCCACGAACGGATTTCCGCCGCGTAATTCGCGGCGAAAATCCGCTGCGTTGCCCGCAGCTATTAGGTTCTATTGAACCTAATAGCACAATGCTCACGATGCGTAATTCCACCGCGGAATTACGCACCGCGATTTCTCCCGTCCTCACCGGCAGCATGCTCTATTTTCTGCGGGTGAGGACGGGCTGTACGCACTGACGGCTTCCATTGCAGTCAATGGAAGCCGTCCGTTCACGCTATCTCCCGCTGTAACCAGCGGGAGATAGCGTGAAAAAACGCTTTCCCGCCCACCGCCGCGCGTCATATGACGCCATATGACGCGCACGGCCGCGTCACGTAACACGGCCGGCCGCGTCACGTGACACGGCCGGTGACGCGCGGCGGTGGGCGGTGACGGGTGGTGACGCGGCGGCGGTGGGCGGGGAAGCGATTTCACGCTATCTCCCGCAGGTAAGTATAGGGGCTCTGGGGGGCGCCGTGACGGGCTTCGCAGCGGAATATTACGCGGCGGAGCCCGTCACGCTCGTGGGAAGGAGGCCTTAGGCAGGTTAAAATGGTGGTCTTTTTTCCGAGTAAGAAAGAACTATATTACCTGCCTTTCATTGATTTATCACTCTGGATCAGGAACAGGCAGAAAAGCAGTCAGAACCCAGATCACATCGGTAGATTTACATAAAGCAATCTTACCGTGTTCTGTAGATTTTCGGGCCCCTGAGTTCTGCGTGCCGTCTGCCGATCTCTGTATTTTTCCAGAATGAAAGAAATCAAAATCTCTTAACTCGGTCCACCCAGAGACGTCAATTGTGCTGGATTACGGTTTTCTCCAGCAGGCTTTTGGGGTATTTTGTCGCTTCTGAATTATATTGTGTGCACACATCATCGAACCAGGTCAGACACAAGTGCTGGTCTAAAACTGGGAGAGTCTCTACAATGTGTAGAGGCTCAGGCTTTTTATTATAACACATGACAACCGCCCTTCAATGGGCGTGCAACAGATTACATCAGTAACATATAAGATTCTCATTTGTCGGATCATATAGAATCTCCCACCTCTCGGCCCACCCTCCCTCACGTCCGCCATAGTATGGACTTTGTCTTCTTTAGCATGCAGACAACCTTAAGCAGTTTCTGTGTATGTGGCAACCTATTGTTTAACTAGCTTGTATGAGGAGTGGAAGGGGGCTAGGTAAACACTCAGTATTAAACACAGGATATACACGACACTATGGCCCTTTAACTCTTAGAGGCTGGTTGTGCAACTTGTGTAACTTCTATGTACTTAACTAACATTACATCAGACATCCATTGTCTAGCAAATACTATGATTAGATTGTGTGTCGATCAAACTCCAGAGCTAAAAGTCATTACAACAGCAAAATACATTTGGGTTATATAAATCGATAGACATTTTATACCAAAATAATCAACATGTCTATCACACTATGATGGCACAGAGGAGGATAAATGTTTAGCTCAGATGTAAACCTGGCCTTGTGCTGTGCTGATAATGTATTCATATATTTAGGTTTCTGGTTTCACCCAAGAACTTCAAGACCCCCCCCCCCCCACCGGCTGGCAGGATGCCGATTGTCTAACAGGCAGACACAAATGGGATATGCAAAATCTCTGGGCTGTAAATGGGGCCAGAATCGTGCCGCAGCATCTTATTACATGCCGATGTGTCCCGCATCACATGTCCATCAATGTGAAGATAAAATGCTGATAACTTATTTTCCCTCTCGTTTCTTTGCCACGTTTTCCCCTTAAAGGGGTTGTCCGGCCGCCCAAAGTGATTTTTCTTCCCATTAATGCCCCGTAGAGTAAAAGCATCCTACAATACAGCATTACACATAAAAAACGGGATTCTGCTAACCTTTTTATTCCTTATCTTCTCCTTGTAAAGCTGACCTGCAGAATATTTCAAAGATGGCGCCGCCGAGGTAGTTCCCATGATGCACTGCTCCCTCTCCTCCTCAGTGTGCGATGACGCCCGTCACATGAATGGAAGATCGGCATCATTAAGAGAGACGCACGCTGTGATGGGGAGAGCGATATCGGGCTGTGAGGGATGGCCTGATATAGCTCCCTCCCTCCGTGTGAGTCCCCACTGCTTTCAATGGAGCCGGCAGCAGGCAGCGCACCAGCCCCATTCAAATAGAGATGAAGGAATCTCCTGCTACAGCTGTCACAGCAGAAGCAGGAGATCGCGATCCTCTCCCATTGAAAGTAATTAAAAGTGAAAGTAGCACCACCTGCTCTCACACAGTGCCCCCCCCCATGGTGCACCTACTTAGTGCTCCCACATGGTGCACCCACAGTTCCCCCTATACAGTGCACCCACAGTGCCACCACATAACATATTGCCCCTACATAGTGCTCCCACAGTGCCCCCACATAGTGCCCACACATAACATAGTGCTCCCACACTGTCCTCACATAGTGCCCCCCAGATAATGCCCCCAAATAATACACCTACATAGTGCCCACACATAGTGCTCCGACAGTGCCCCCGCATAACATAGTGCCCCTACACAGTGCCCCCCCATGGGGCACCTACATAGTGCCCCCACATGATACTTCCACAGTGCCCCCCAAGTGACCCCACATAACACAGTGCCCCCACATGGTGCTCCCACAGTCCCCCAAATAGTGCTCCTACATAGTGCTCTCACATAGTGCCCCCTCATGGTACTCCCACAATGCCCTCCCCCAGTGACTCCACATAATATTGTGCTCCCACATAACAACGTGCCCCCACATGGTACTCCCACAGTGCCCCCTCAGTTCCCCCACATAACATAGTGCTCCCACATAACACAGTTCCTCCACATGGTGCTCGCACATTCCCTTACATATTGCTCCCACATAGTGCACCTACATAGTGCTCCCACATAACACAGTGATCCCACATAAAACAGTGCTCCCACATAATATAGTGTCCCCACATGGTGCTCCCACAGTGCCGCCATATAACATAGTGCCCAACACAGTGCCCCCACATGGTGCTCTCACAGTGCCCACATAGTGCTCCCACACACTGCCCCCACATAGTGCCCACACACACTGCCCCCACATAACATGGTGCTCCCACTTGCTGCCCCCACATAACATAGTGCCGCCACAGTGCCTCCTGAGTGCCCGCACATAGGGCCCACACACACTGCCCCCACATAGTACTCCCACATGGTACTCCAACAGTACACCCCCCCCAGTGACCCCAGATAACATAGTACACCCACATAACACAGTGCCTCCACATAACATAATGCCCACACATGGTGCTACCACAGTGCTCCCATATAACATAGTGCCCCACATAACACGGTGCTCTGACACAACAGTAGCCCCAGCAGGAATAGTGCCCCCACAATAGTAGCCACAGCAGCATCAGTGCCTAAACAATTATAGCTACAGCAGTAATAGTGCCCCCACAATAATAGCCACAGCAGTGATAGTGCCCCCACAATTGTAGCCACAGCAGCAACAGTGCCCCCACAATAGTAGCCACAGCAGCAACAGTGCCCCAACAATAATAGCCACAGCAGTGATAGTGCCCCCACAATTACAGCCACAGCATTAATAGTACCTCCACAATAGTAGCCACAGCAGTAATAGTACCTCCACAATAGTAGCCTCAGCAGCATCAGTGCCCCAACAATTATAGCTACAGCAGTAATAGTGCCCCCACAATAGTAGCCACAGCAGTAATAGTACCCTCACAATAGTAGCCACAGCAGTAATAGTGCCCCCACAATTATAGTCACAGCAGAAATAGTGACCCCTAGTAATTGCCCCAGCAGTGGTAGTAAACCTCAATAATTGCCCCAGCAGTGATAAATATTGGGGGTCACTATCATTGCTGAGGCAGTTACCCTTAACAATTGCAGCAGCAGAAATAGTGCCCCCATTAGCTATGACACAGACGAGAAAGATGTTTGGGGAATTCTCTTTAAGAAGATGGACACTGAAGTTCCAGTTTGGTCGGGTTCAGGTCGGACTCTGTGCAGCCGGTTCAATCGTGGAACATCCATATCCTCAAAGCAACATAACACAACGTTGGATTTGTGACAAGATTTTCCTCAGTGGTCCTCGTACAATCTCTGGAGCAAAGAAATGCCCCAGCTTGGCAAGGGTGGCACCATTGCGCAGACTCTCCTCCAGCTCCGTATGGGGCCACAGCTCCTCATTGAGGCAGGACTCCATCCAGCTGCAGGGAAACCATGGGGGGGGGGGGGGGGCACTCCTGCAGGTAAGTATATAACTTTTGTAAGGCTCATATTCAATGCACAAAGTATGTTACAAAGTGCATTGTAAGGCCCATACGGACAACCCCTTTACTTCATGAACCTCTCAGATGTCTGATTTCTTCATGAATTTGGATCTTGGTGAATCTCTTCTCTTATCTCTGCTGTAAATTCTTTATTTTCAGTAGATTTCTATTGAATTTCTTTTAAAAGAGAGGAATAACAGAGGGAATTTACTGCAAGTAACAACCCAACGCTTTATATGTGACCACAATGTAGGCCCTAAATATACAGCAGAAAAAATCGACCCCATTTTCCCAAAAATAAGACCTACCCTGAAAATAAACCCTACCCAGATTTTACGGGAAGGCTTGAAATATAAGCCCTGCCCTGAAAATAAGCCCTAGCTGCGTTACATAAAAAAAAAATAATTGAATACTTACTAGCAGGATCGATGCAGGTCCTCCTGCTGCTGCCTGAAGCTCCGCGATGCGTCCTGTAGTTCTCATTCACACACAGAAGATCACTTCTTGGTAATGGGATTCATAAATCCCACCTCCAGGAAGCGATGGCTCCTATTGGTTCTCGAGCACTGCTCAGCCAATCCATGCAGCGCTCGATGAACTAATGCGATGGCTGTGATTGGTTCATCAACTGCTGCTCAGCCAATAAACGCAGCGCTCGATGAACCAATCATAGCCATCGGTTTGTGGAGGCGGGATTTATGAATTGGCCAATCAATGCCACGGCTCAGCGTGTTATAGGTCCAGAGAGCAGCGGGAGGGACCTGGACTTATTAAAGGGGTTGTCCCGCGCCGAAACGGGTTTTTTTTTTTTTCAACCCCCCCCCCCCGTTCGGCGCGAGACAACCCCGATGCAGGGAGGTAAAGAAAGCTCACCGGAGCGCTTACCTTAATCCCCGCGCTCCGGTGACTTCTCTACTCACCGCTGAAGATGGCCTCTTCCTCCGTGGACCGCAGCTCTTCTGTGCGGTCCACTGCCGATTCCAGCCTCCTGATTGGCTGGAATCGGCACGTGACGGGGCGGAGCTACACGGAGCTACACGGAGCCCCATAGAAGACTGCAGAAGACCCGGACTGCGCAAGCGCGGCTAATTTGGCCATCGGAGGGCGAAAATTAGTCGGCACCATGGAGACGAGGACGCCAGCAACGGAGCAGGTAAGTATAAAACTTTTTATAACTTCTGCATGGCTCATAATTAATGCACAATGTACATTACAAAGTGCATTATTATGGCCATGCAGAAGTGTATAACCCCACTTGCTGCCTCGGGACAACCCCTTTAAGTATAATAAGACATCCCCTGAAAAAAAGACCCAGTGCCTGTTTTGTGACAAAAATTAATATAAGACAGGGTCTTATTTTCAGGGAAACATGGTATCATTATGACAACTGTCCATTAACGGGTTAATAGTGACTGATCTTGTGCCGTGCAGCCCCGCCCTGTAGTCAACAGAAGAAAACTTGCTCATAGGTCTATGAGGGTCAGGAAGTAGTAGTTTCGTTTCTCTCTTCCTCTGTCAGCCATGGCGTCTGCTGCTGTGAGAGACAAGCTGCTCTGTTCCATCTGTCTGAGCACTTATACAGATCCTGTAATGCTGAGATGTGGACACAACTTCTGCCGGGTCTGTATTCATCGTGTGCTGGATACACAGGACGAGGCTGGAGTTTATTCCTGTCCTGAATGCAGAGAGGAGTCTCAGGAGCGGCCGGCACTGATGAGATGCTTAGCTCTGTGTAACATCATGGAGAACCTCCTGATTACTCCTCCGACACAAACGGAAGCCGAAATCTTCTGCACTTACTGTGTGGACTCTCCTGTACCGGCCGCTAAATCCTGTCTGCTGTGTGAAGCTTCTCTGTGCAAGAAACACCTGCGAGTTCACAGCAAGTCAGCAGAACACGTCTTATGTGAGCCCAGCGCCAACCTGGAGGACAGGAAATGTTCTGTCCATAAGAAGATCCTGGAATATTACTGCACTGAGGACGCCGCTTGTATCTGTGTGACCTGCAGTCTGGCCGGAGAACATCGGGGTCATCGGGTGGAAATGCTGGATGAGGCCTCTGAGAAGAAGAAGGAGAGACTGAGAAATGTTCTCCAGAAACTGATCACAAGGAGGAAGGAGACTGAGGAAAGAGTCCGGAATCTGGAGGAGTGCAGGAGGAAAGCTCAAGAAAAAGCAGCTGGAGAAGCAGAGAGAGTCACTGCCCTGTGTAGAGACATCAGGAGACAGCTGGATGACCTGGAGAAGAGGGTCCTGAGCGAGATCTCCAGGCAGGAGAAGGAAGAGTCACTCTCACTTTCTGCTCTCATCCAGAAGCTGGAAATACAGAAGGACGAGCTGTCCAGGAAGATGAGACACATGGAGGAGCTGTGTAACATGACTGATCCACTGACTGTCTTACAGGAACCAGACACCGGGGACTTGTGTGATCTTCAGGACACGGGGGAACATGATGGAGGTGATGGGGACACGGGGGGACATGATAAACTGCTCCACGATGTAGATGGTCCGGATGTGGCTGTGATCTCAGACACATTACACACATTATGTGACATAGTAACAGGTATAAGGAGGGGGATCTATGTGGCGGATCCTGCAGACATATTACTGGATGTAAACACTGCTGGTAATAATATCCATATATCAGATGACCTGAAAACTGCAACCTGGACACAAGAGAACCGTCCATATACAGCAGAGAGATTCCAGCATAATCAGGTGATGAGCAGGAGGGGATTCTCCTCAGGACGATATTACTGGGATGTGGAGGGCAGTAGATCAGGGGGGTGGATGGTGGGGATGTGTTACCCCAGTATAAACAGGAGGCAGCAGTCATACATTGGACATAATAACAAGTCCTGGAGTTTGAGGAGGTGTAATAATAAGTATTTAGTGATACATGACAGTAAAGAGATCCGGTTACCTCACATTATATCCAGGAATAGAGTCAGGATCTGTCTGGATTATGGGGCCGGGCGGCTGTCCTTTTATGAGCTGTGTGACCCCATCAGACACTTACACACCTTCACTGCCTCCTTCACCGAGCCGCTTCATGCTGCATTATGGGTAATTGATGGTTCAATAACAATATTGGGAGAAGCAACAACTGGGAGAAACCATAATAGAAACTGACCAGAGACAGGACTGAAAGACAACCTGATTGGTAGATCAGACAGCCAATGGGATGAATGAGGTGGGGCTGCAGGTGATTATAACCAAAGCCAGGCCCACTTGACCATTTTCCCGGAGTAGGGGACTGCTTATCCCTGCGTATTGTCATGTTCTTACACGGTTATGCCTGCACATGTACACGTATTTTACTCACGCTGTCCTGCGCCGGCTGGCTGGTTTCTTCTTTTTTTCACTTTCCTTCTCCTGTCTCCTGGCAACATAAAACCGCCATACATATGTGATGTAATTGTGTAAGCGCTGTGTTGTGAACGCACCCATAGAGAACAATAGGGCTGTTATGTGCATTATATGCGGTAAAATAGAACATGCTGCGCTCTTTATTACACACATAACATACGCAATAACATACAGGCAAGCGTGAGCGGAGCAGTGAGAGCAATGTCCTTTCATTGACACCTTTTGCGCGTATTATATGCGTGCGCTGTTAGCGCGATGGGATGCTACAGCTATATTCTTGTGCTCCGAATCCAGCGGGGTTCAGTTCGAGCTGCTTGAAGGATCATAGACTCGGTCACACAGCATTCTGCGTAATCAGCTGATTCTCCCTTTATTAGAAAAATATAGAAATATTTATACGTTTTTTTAGACTCAGACATTGAAAACGAGCCGAACAACAGCCCTTATTTATAGAGAGCGAAGGGCAGGATGGCGCAGGAGAGACCATTGGGACTTCTCTCACAGTACATTGTGGGTGTTATACCCAATGCACATATGTTGGTGCCCGGCCTATCTGACCGCTGTCCTTATGACTAGATCACATGTGGGGGATCCGCTGTGATTGTATTCTGGGTGTGATCCCTGTGTCTCCTTATGGATAATCCTCCGTGTGTCATTGCTGTTTATCCCAATGATGTCTGATCTACTACATCACATGAACCAGCAGTCCTATATTACCAGGATTGTCCCCCAAAAGAGAGCGCTAAGTGGGTGAAGTCCATGAAAATCTGCATAAAGGTGGCATCCTGGTATGTTTGTGGGGTTCCCGGGTAGATCAGGTCGGGTTTAAGACTGGGTTCACACGGGACTGAAATCTCGCGGAATGACCGCACGGAAATACTGAGAGACTTCTGTGAGAGAAATGCAGCTTTAAACCCATGGCCTTTCGTTGCGGGTTTAGGAGCGGCTTCACCGCCTGCATTCCGCTGCGGCCATCTCTCCCCATAGAGAGGAGAGAATCCACTGCGGAAGCCGGGAAATAATTGATATGCCACGTCTTTGAGTTCCGTGTGGCTTGTCAATCTCAGTGCGGCTCGGTCGCAGCGTATGGATGAGATTTTTGTAAATCTCCTGCACTTTGCTGGCTCCATAAACTACATTATTGGCCTCAAAGGTGAGAGAACGGGGAGTCCGGGGAGCGGTGTACAATACTCACCGGGTGCCCCGCTCCAGCGCTGCGTCCCCGCACACATAGTGTGACTCTACAGCCGACTCTGTGCTCACGCTCTCCCAGACAGAGCGGGCTGAAAAGAGTTACAGCTGACACCCACTCGCTTTCTTCCCTTTTAACGCTGCATTTTTTTCAATGGGACTTTCTAATGCTAATATTCCATCACACAAAAATGAAAGAAGCAAAAACTTGCGATTTTAACATTAGAAAGTCCCATTGAAAAAAACGTAAAACCCACTAGTTGTAGAAGCCCTGAGGGCGCGATCACATGACAGATTTTATGTGCAGTTTTTTGTGAGCCACAACCAGCAGCGGGTCCAAAATCTGGAAGGACGGCACCTCTCCCCATTATACTGGCTCTCCACTCCTGGTTTTGGCTCACAAAAAGCTGAACATAAAATCTGTCATGTGATCGCGCCTTACTGTGTGCGCACGGACTTCACGGAGACACAGCGCCGGAACGAGGCGCCCGGTGAGTGTCAAACACAACTTCCCGGACTCCCCGTTCTCTCACCTTCGAGCCCCGTAATGTAGTGTATAAGGCTGACAGGTGGTGACCGGTTCCCTTTAACCCGACTGCAGTTTGAGGTATGCTGCCACGTGCAGAGTGGCCTCACTAGTAATAGTGTCTCCTATATCAGCCTCAGCAATAATAGTAGCATTCTCTGAGCAGTATAAATAATGTATTAGAGTCATTCTACAGGCCGGTACGATTATGCCAATAATACCAAATTAAAATTGTTTTTTTCTTTTTCGCAACTTTTTCAGTATAAAAAAAAAAAAAAGTAATAAAAGGTTTAAATCGCCTCCTTTTGCCATATCTATAATAAAAAATTTAAATCATAAAAGAAAAATACATATTTGGTATCGCCGCGTCTGTAAAAGTCCGATCTATCAAAGTAGTGCATTATTTTCCCCGCACAGTGAACGTAGTCCGAAAAAAAAACAAAAAACGCCAGAAATGCAATTTTTCAGTCACCCTGTCTCCCAGAAAAGATGCAATAAAAGTAATCAAAAAGTCTTATGTATTCTGAATTAGTTCTATCGGAAACTACAGGACATTCTGCAAAAAATGAGCCCTCGCTCAACTACGTTGACGGACAAATAAAAAAGTTATTGCGCGCAGAAGATGCAGCAGAAAATAATTTTAAAAAATTTAATGTCTTTGAAAAACAATACAAGTACTAAAGCAAAAAAACTGTTTGGTATCGCAGTAATCGTACTGACTAGAGATGAGCGAACGTACTCGTTAAGGGTGATTTCGTACTCGAGCATCGCTTTTTTCGAGTAACTGACTACTCGGGTGAAAAGATTCGGGGAGCACCGGGGGGCGGCGTGGTGGAGCGGGGGTAGTAGTGGGGAACAGGGGGAGCTCTCTCTCTCTCCCCCCCCCCCTGCAACACCCCGCTCACCCCCGGTGCCCCCGAACCTTTTCACCCGAGTAGTCAGGTACTCGAAAATAGCGATGCTCGAGTACGAAATCGCCCTTAACAAGTACATTCATTCATCTCTAGTATTGACATTTAGAATAAAGGTATCAGGTCATTTTTGTTGCAGTTTGTGCCCCGTAGAAACAAGACGCACTAAAAGATGGCGGAATGTCATTTTTTTTTTCATTTTACTCCACATAGAATTTTGTAAATGTTTTTCAGCACATTATATGGTCCTTTAAATAAATAAAGGAGTTATGATTTTGTAAATGGAGGGACAGCCAAGCACCAGCTCTCCCTGCCACAGAGACCTTCGGCTGTCTTCTGACAAGGCGATGGTCTCTATGGCAACCTGTGAACAAAGCAGTGCAGGACTTTGAAAATAGAAGCAGGAGATTTCCGGCAGATCAGCAATATCTTCCTGCTTCTGTTTTTCAAAGTCCTGCACTGCTCTCTGTGGGTCTGTGCAGGCAGAGCACACTGCCACAGCTTATGGCAATGTGCTCTGCAGCTCCCATAGTGAAACATAGCCCGGAAATCTTCCGGTCTATATCGCTATGGGCAGTGGATGGTGACTAGACGTCACCAGAGAGCGGGACAAATGATCCCGAAAGTGGGACAAATGCCTGTCCCACTGTGCCCCGGTGGAAGTCCGGACACAGGGTCCCAAAGCGGGACTGTCCCGCCTAAATCAGGATATATGGTCACCTTACCTTATGGTATGTTAAAAGCTTTTAGAAAGCTCAGTCACACGTTAACCTTTACTATTATCTAAGTATTTTCGATATTAGGGCAATAAATATATTACTAATCAGAATGTCAGTAAATAGAACCCATTCTGTGAATTACCCGTAATCTGGTGTCTGATAATCCAGAGATTCTGATAATCCGGCCCTTGTTTCCACCACAGAACCAGAAGACGGAGCATTATGTGACAGCAGCAGATTATGTATGAGCATTTCATCTTCCTTCAGCTTCTCTGCCAGAAAGTTTTATAAAGTTTTTTGCCAGTTCAGTAACTCAGAACATCTGATAATCCGGCATCAGAGCCTGTTAATGTCGGACTAAGGAAATGTAATTCTATGTATTACTTTAATCTTCAGCAGTTTGGGTTTTAGGTTAATTTCCGCTTGTTTCTTGCTTACTATTGTTATAATGACCCAATCACATGAAATGCGCCTTGTTTTTTCCCCACTTTGCATTATTTTGGGGTCACCAGATCTGTGTAGGTAACTGCTGGGCATTGTAAGGGTTAATAAAGATGTATCTGCATATAACTGATGGGCGCCGGTGTCTTTACTTTAGTTTTTACCTCATTGTCACATTTAGTATTTCCTTCTTCCCCCGCTCTGACTTTATATGGTGGTCCGGTGACCCCCCAGCCTTGCTGAGGCATCTTGAGTTCATTGATGGATGTTCCTGCAGTTCTCACCTCAGGAATGGCGCCCCACTGAGCATGTTTCGGTAAACACATAGGGGGGTATTTACAGAAGCTTTTACACCACAATTATGGCATAAGGCCTCCTTCACACAGGCGGGTTTGCATCGCGGAATCCGGAGTGGGATTCCAGCCCATAGCATGCTATGGCAATCCGCGATTTCCTGCCCATGAGCGGAAATCGATTTTCTACTCAGGGGTGAAAAAAATTGCAGCATGCTACGATATTGTGCGGGATACCCATGTTTGGCTTCAGTTTAAGGCAATGCAAGTGGTCTGTCCCGCAGCACTTTGCAGTGAGCCCTGCAAAAGTATCGAGGGATACGCTTCACTGCAGAGCTCTGGCGGCTTCTGCCCATGTGTGACGGAGCGCCACCCGGCACATCCGCAGCGCTGTACAGAAGCAACTGGAAAAGTACGCAGGGGTCACCAGCCGGGTGCCGGGTCAAACTCCGCTGGGGAAAATCCGTGTGAAGGTGGCCTAAATAAATGTAAATTTTTGTGCAAGTCACAGAAATTTGTGACTTTTTAGCTTTTTTTTGTCACAAAAAGTGGGTGAGGCCTCATCATCCATGTAGTATATTATATAGTTGTAATGATGGATGATGGGTATGTAGTTTATAATATAGTAGTAATGGTCTTGTGTGGCGCAGAGGGTTAAGGAAGCAGAATGCAGTCCTAAGCTCTCGCTCATGATCTGAAGGTTGTGGGTTCACCCTTGATCCGGCTACCCGCATGGTTCAGGCAGCCAGCACAAGGTTGGCTCAGCCTTCTATCCTTCCGAGGTCAGTAAAATGAGCACCCAGCTTACCTGAAAGTCCAGCGTCCGTGGAGCAGGCCCAGAGCCGAGGAGAGAGCGGGGTAGATTGATGCCTTTCACAGAGCTCTACCATCTCCTCCCTTGGGGGTGGCACGGCACCCGAACAAATTACTGCTGGAGGAGTTTCACAGGGTAAGCCAGTACGAGGTTTACCTTAAGTCCTTTTTGTCACTTGTGACGCCAACGTTCCGTCCTCTGTGGTGAATCCACCATCAACTTTACATCAGCCAGCATATCACCGATGCACACAGATTAGTGGTGTCAGGGAGGATTCACAGGAGGTCAGACGAGTCCACAGTCTCAGTTATCTGTGGGGTTCTGCTCCCGGCCACTCTCTCTCTCTGGGTCAACACTCACGTTTAGGGATAGCACTCAGTGCTGCAGGGCGATTCCTCTTTCTTTCTTACAGTCCTCCATATTAATAGCAGGGAGGCCCGGGTGAATAGGGCCAGGGCACACATCAGGCCATCGCTCAGCCTTTTCCATCCTAGGGCTCCTTGTAGGACATAGCACAAGTTCTCCCACTCACTAGAAGTCTCTCAGCTCTCCAGATTTATGCTAGACTGCACACTGACTTAGACTCTTGCAAGACTCAGGCTTAGGGCTCGGTCACACAACCGTTTTTTGGTCCGATCTGCAGACGCGCTTGCGATCTGCAGATCTATAGACCAAATGCATCCCAATGGGATCGGTCACATGTCCGCTTTTTATGCGGATGTGCGATAAATTATAGGACACAACGATTCACAGAACGCGCCTATCTGCGTTCTGTGAATCGTTGTGTTCTATATATGCGCTCAATGGGGCCGGTGGCAGCAGCGCCGACCCCATTGAGAACATATACTAAAGATCGTTCTCCTCTGCCACAGCTGTAACAGCCGTGGCAGAGAAGAACGATGTTCGCCCATTGAAGTCAATTGAGCCGGCAATACATGAATTCATGAATGGGTGAGTGAGTGCTGCCTCTGATTGGCTGAGCGCAGGGACCAATCAGAGGCAGCTCTCAGCTATTGAATGACAGCTTAGAGCTGCCTCTGAATGGTCCCAGCGCTCAGCCAATTCATGCAGCGCTTGCCGGCAGCCCATTGCTTTCAATGGAGCTGGCTGTATTGCAGGCTCCATTGAATTCAATGGACGAACATCGTTCTCCTCTGCCACAGCGGGCAGCACTTGGGCCGTTTCGCTGAAGACGCTGCTATGTGCAGCTTTTTCAGCGAATCGTCGGCCCCGTTCACGCGATTTGCGGCTGTGCATCCGTTATGCGCTCCGCAAATTGCGGGAAAAACCGTCCGTGTGACCGAGGCCTTAGGCTAAGGCTGACTTGCACAGCATCCCTGCAAAAAAACATATACATAGCATGATCACATGACATACAACACGATACATTTTTCAGACATAATACAGACATTAACCTATTCAGTGCTGCAGAGGTGCAATACACATCAAATTAACACACATAGAAGACACTAACAAGGCAAACGCATTCATACTTATGGAGGGGCCCCGCTAGCTCTGGGCCCCTACAATAGCGCTGCAGAATAAGTTGGTGCTATACAAATAACCAGTCTCTTCCCCTAGTAATGATAAATAATGAGGAAGTAGTATGCAATCTAGTACTAATGATGAGGATGTAGTATATAATATAGTAGTAATAATGGATGATGAGGATGTAGTATATAATATAGTAGTAATGATGAGGATGTAGTATATAATATAGTAGTAATGATGGATAATGAGGATGTAGTATATAATATAGTAGTAATAATGGATGATGAGGATGTAGTATATAATATAGTAGTAATGATGGATGATGAGGATGTAGTATATAATATAGCAGTAATGATGGATGATGAGGATGTAGTATATAATATAGTAGTAATAATGGATGATGAGGATGTAGTATATAATATAGTAGTAATGATGGATGATGAGGATGTAGTATATAATATAGTAGTAATGATGGAGGATGAGGATGTAGTATATAATATAGTAGTAATGATGGATGATGAGGATGTAGTATATAATATAGTAGTAATAATGGATGATGAGGATGTAATATATAATATAGTAGTAATGATGGATGATGAGGATGTAGTATATAATATAGTAGTAATGATGGAGGATGAGGATGTAGTATATAATATAGTAGTAATGATGGATGATGAGGATGTAGTATATAATATAGTAGTAATGATGGATGATGAGGATGTAGTATATAATATAGTAGTAATGATGGATGATGAGGATGTAGTATATAATATAGTAGTGATGATGAGGATGTAGTATATAATATAGTAGTAATGATGGATGATGAGGATGTAGTATATAATATAGTAGTAATGATGGATGATGAGGATGTAGTATATAATATAGTAGTAATGATGGATGATGAGGATGTAGTATATAATATAGTAGTAATGATGGATGATGAGGATGTAGTATATAATATAGTAGTAATGATGGATGATGAGGATGTAGTATATAATATAGTAGTAATGATGGAGGATGAGGATGTAGTATATAATATAGTAGTAATGATGGATGATGAGGATGTAGTATATAATATAGTAGTAATGATGGATGATGAGGATGTAGTATATAATATAGTACTAATGGTGGATGATGAGCATGTAGTATATAATATAGTAGTGATGATGAGGATGTAGTATATAATATAGTAGTAATGATGGATAATGAGGAAGTAGTATATAATATAGTAGTAATGATGGATGATGAGGATGTAGTATATAATATAGTAGTAATGATGGATGATGAGGATGTAGTATATAATATAGTACTAATAATGGATGATGAGGATGTAGTATATAATATAGTAGTAATGATGGATGATGAGGATGTAGTATATAATATAGTACTAATGGTGACTGTTGAGGACATAACATTTAATATAGCAGTGAGGATGAGGAGGGGAGCTGAAAGTACTCCATTTGGGGAGTTCCCCATCATTTTGGCCGCTCCAGGGCTCTACAAGTGGGCAATGGGGCCTAAAACCTTCAGGCAAAATTTCTGTTCTGAAAGCCACCGGCTGCTGCTTTTGGTTTGGGCCCCGTTGTGCATACAGATATAGGATTAGGGCCACAGCGGGTATGTTTCTGAACAAGCAGGGGGATCCATTTTGGGGTACAAATCTTCTTTTTCATGTTCACTATAGAGAAAAAAACAGTCTTTAAAATGACATATTTGCAAAAATATGACATTTTATTTTTTCTCCTCTAAATTGCATTGACTCCTGAAAAGAAACTGTGGGGTCAAAATCCTCCTGACCCCCTCAGTGAGTACATTAATGGGTGTAGTTTTTTAGAAATGGGGTCATTTGTGAGAGTATCTATCATTCTGACCCCTATGAGCCTTTGTGATCTTGGCTTGGTGCAGGAAAACAAAGTGTTCCTCAAAATGTTAATAATCAATGTTAAATTTGTACGTCTCCTAAATGGCTGAAAAACCCTAAAATTTTCTCAATGTGCATCCAGAATAAAGTAAACAGATGAAAATATATATCTTATCAAAAGTTTGTACAGTATGTTTGCACTGTACAGGTGCACTACAGAGAACGGCCTGTAGGGGACAACAGACAGGCATTCTGGTGCCTGAGAAAAGGGAAAACGCCCACGGGTGTGGTCAGGAAGTTGGATATAAGGGTACATTCCTGCTACACCCAGGGAGATGTTGGCAGAGAGAGCCAGAAAGGACCAGTGCAGCAGAGCTGAGGTGCTGCAGGCTGGTGGCCTAGCAAAGGCCAGAGGTGGATAGGGGTGACCTGACCACCCTAACCTCAACACCAGGCGGGGTGTGTATATGGACTCTGTTTACATTGTTTGTACTGTAAATAAAGGCTAGCAGTATCCAGATAAAGAAATGCACGGCTCCTGAGCTGTCTCTTTGCGTGTGGCTGTCACTCAGGCTAGAAAGGTGGGCGGTAAGCAAGGCATGTAAGCAGTTGTGTGAGACCAGAGCTCCACAGTAAAATACCTGCCAGACCATCCTGTAACCAGGCTTACCTGGATAAAGCAGCAGCCCTAGGACTCTCTGTGTGCCTGGACAGCAGTGGGAAGCGCTGGGACAGCTGACTGCAGAGATGACCCGCAGAAAAGAGAAAGAAGGTAGCGGGGAGACAAGTGGCCGGCACCTCCAAGATGGCGCCGACACATGTGTGGAGGGGACTCCACGTGGAGACCGGACCCCCCGCACTGAACTGCACAAAGATACAGCGAGCAAGCTAGCTCGGTATACCAGAGGAGGCACGCTGCAGAGAGAAGAGCCAGCCAGCTACCAGCAGCCAGATGGGAGCCCTAAACCACGGGTGAGTGCCTCTAAACATGACAGCATGGGAGCCGGGAGGAGAGGCAAGCAAGGGGAGGAAGACTAAGCAAGAAATGTACAGAGGGGACATACATGAATGTAGCAGAGCCCAGAATGCAGCATACCTTTGGAGCTGTGGCCACAGCATATGGTGCAGCAGAGGTCATAATGCAAAGCACCTCTGGAGCTGTTGATAAAGCTCTCAATGTAGCAGAGCCAACAATGCAGAGCACCTCTGGAGCTGTTGCTAAAGGTTCCAATGTAGCAGAGCCAACAATGCAGAGCACCTGTGGAGCTGCTGCTAAAGGTTCCAATGTAGCAGAGCCAACAATGCGAAACACCTGTGGAGCTCTTGATAAAGCTCTCAATGTAGCAGAGCCAACAATGCAGAGCACTTCTGGAGCTGTTGATAAAGCTCTCAATGTAGCAGAGCCAACAATGCAGAGCACCTCTGGAGCTGCTTCTAAAGGTTCCAATGTAGCAGAGCCAACAATGCGAAACACCTGTGGAGCTGCTGCTAAAACCCATAATGTGATAGAACCAGCAATACAGTATGCTCCTAGAGCGGCCCCCGGCACCACTGAAGTAGCAGAGCCCACGCTACATGAAATCCTTGGAGCTATTACGAAATGTTCCAATACAGTACAGGCACTATATCAGCAGTTTGGCACTTTACAAGAACATATGGGGCTGCTTAGACAAGATATGCAGAAAACCTCAGAGACGATGACGGCGGCGGAAGGCAGAATAAGTGACATTGAGGATAAAATGCCACCTATGCAACGTGAAGTGAAAGGGAACACGCAGAATATAGCTTTTCTCCTCACCAAAATTGACGATTTAGAGAACCGCTCCCGCAGAAATAATGTGCGCCTCGTCGGACTGCCAGAGAGGATGGAAGGCAATAACCCATCTGAATATATTGAGAAGTGGATACTGGACCTGTTTGGTAGAGACTGCTTCTCACCAATGTTTGCGATAGAAAGAGCCCATCGTGTCCCTACACGGCCTCCTCCCCCAGGGACCCCTCCAAGACCGGTCCTTATGAAACTCTTACACTTCAAAGACCGGGACGCCATACTACGCCGTGCCAGAGAGAAGGGCGATATAAGGAGCAATGGCTCCAGAATCTCCTTTTTTCCTGATTTCTCGGCAGAAAACCAAAAGAAAAGGGGAACTTTCATAGATGTGAAGAGGAGACTGCGTGACCTCCGTATTCCATATGCCATGCTATATCCTGCTAGACTGCGTGACCTCCGTATTCCATATGCCATGCTATATCCTGCTAGACTGCGTGACCTCCGTATTCCATATGCCATGCTATATCCTGCTAGACTGCGTGACCTCCGTATTCCATATGCCATGCTATATCCTGCTGGACTGCGTGACCTCCGTATTCCATATGCCATGCTATATCCTGCTAGACTGCGTGACCTCCGTATTCCATATGCCATGCTGTATCCTGCTAGACTGCGTGACCTCCGTATTCCATATGCCATGCTATATCCTGCTAGACTGCGTGACCTCCGTATTCCATATGCCATGCTATATCCTGCTGGACTGCGTGACCTCCGTATTCCATATGCCATGCTATATCCTGCTAGACTGCGTGACCTCCGTATTCCATATGCCATGCTATATCCTGCTGGATTGCGTGACCTCCGTATTCCATATGCCTTGCTATATCCTGCTAGACTGCGTGACCTCCGTATTCCATATGCCATGCTGTATCCTGCTGGACTGCGTGTCGTAGCAATGGGAGAAACACAGTTTTTTGACAACCCAAGATCTGCGGCAGTTTGGCTAGAAAGAAACGAAGCTGCGATACGGGATGCGATCGCCGCGACGCTCTGCAGAGGCCAATCATAGACCGTGACAGAGGAGGAGCTGCATTACAGATGTTGCTTATCACCTGGGAGAGTGATTGGAGCGAAACGTTGATAACAAGGAATAAAGAATGAAGAAGAGGATATCGGAGGAAGCAGGATGGATCTACTGCCTCTATTGGTTGTTTACAGCTTTATTTTTTCAAGCTTACAATGTTTTACATTCGCAACTGCGAACAAACCACCATTTTCCGTTGCTTGGTGGACTGACAACCTGATCTGTACGGGTGTAAACAGATCAAAACATGTTATGTGGGAAGGGTCTGCACCTAGTTACATGTTATGTGGGAAGGGTCTGCACCTAGTTACATGTTATGTGGGAAGGGTCTGCACCTAGTTACATGTGGGGAGGGTCTACACCTAGTTACATGTGGGGAGGGTCTGCACCTAGTTACATGTGGGAAGGGTCTGCACCTAGTTACATGTTATGTGGGAAGGGTCTGCACCTAGTTACATGTTATGTGGGGAGGGTCTACACCTAGTTACATGTGGGAAGGGTCTGCACCTAGTTACATGTGGGGAGGGTCTGCACCTAGTTACATGTGGGGAGGGTCTGCACCTAGTTACATGTTATGTGGGGAGGGTCTACACCTAGTTACATGTTATGTGGGAAGGGTCTGCACCTAGTTACATGTTATGTGGGGAGGGTCTGCACCTAGTTACATGTGGGGAATGTTGTTGTGGGAAATGTTCACATTTGTTATGTTCTATCTCCCTTGTGCTACCAATAGCTGCTGTGCGGAGGCGCTATTCTGCTGGGGGCGGACGCGGAAACTCTGCCGTGCCGCTGGATTCTTGACTGGAGAGAAACCATCTGTTCATGCCTATCAGAGGCGAAATGGTTGACACATTTACGGTTATATCTTGGAACATAAGAGGTATGGGGGATCCGGTCAGGCGTCTAGCGGTGCTCCAGACAATTAAGGAGTACCACCCTGTGATTCTCTGCCTACAAGAGACACACCTTTCTCGAGACACGCTGCCCTTCTTTAAGGTGCGGTGGGTGGGGCATAGCTTCCACTCGGTATATTCTTCTTGTTCTAGAGGAGTTAGTATTCTTGTCCATCGGTCCATACCATTTGTGGTCTTCACGCAGAGGATAGACGCAGAGGGCCGATTTGTTTGCCTCCATTGTACAATATTTAATTATGTGTGTTTACTAATTTCAGTGAACCTTCCACCTCCCTATAGCAGTGCGGTAATGCAGCGGATCCTGGGCTTTGTAGCGGAAACACCAGATGTCCCCGTCTTGATGGTAGGAGACTTTAACTCGGTAATTGACCCCTACTGGGACAGGCAAAGATCGCAGGGACCACCGGACAGGGGGGGCTGACACTGCTAGGTCGCCTATTGGAAGAAACACTCCTGCTGGACACATGGCGCACCAAAAATCCAAAAGTTAGAGATTATTCGTGCCACTCCAGTACGTTCCAGACTCTGTCGCGTATTGATCTGGCAATTTGCAACACATTGTTATACGGGAGAATACAATTGATCCGATATCTTCCTAGAGTGCGGTCTGACCGCTCCCCATTGCAGGTTGTGGTGCAGCACTCTGGAGGTGGTGCGCTCGTGCGTCCTTTATGGAGGTTCAACGCATACTGGCTAAATATAATAGGACATCAGGACCTGGGAGAAACGCTGAGAGAATACTTTGAATTAAATACGGGTTCTGCAACCATTGGTGTACAATGGGAAGCGATGAAGGCATATTTTAGAGGTATCCTCCTCCAGCGGGTGACGCAAATGACGAGAAGACATAGAGAACGAGGGCAAAAGCTGAGAGAACAGCTGACAAATAGTGAAGCTAGATTTGTAGAATCGGGTACAGTGGAGGCGATAGAACAATGGGGGGCGGCCCAGGAGAACCTGACTTTGTACACGCTAGAGACTGCAGCACATAAAAGTACATTTAAAAAACAGGCCTACTATGAAGAGGGCGAGAAAGCCGGACATATGCTGGCGATGGTCTCTCAGGGACAGAGAAATTCTACCTACATTATAGAGCTGCGAAATGAACAAGGTACACTGGAAACAGACTCGGCGGCGGTAAGAGAGACGGTGCGGCGGTATTATGCTTCCTTATACTCCTCCAAGCTTCATAAGACGCAGGAACACATTGCTCAATATTTAGCAGACATAGAACTGCCGAGATTGACTGAAGAGCAAAGGGAGTTCTTGGATTCCCCCGTGGTGCTATTTCTGAGAGACGCTGGTGAATCCTTAGACGCGGCAATGTCACTGATCAAACGATACGGTGTATTCTCGGGCCTAACACCACAAAAATACTGCAGTGTTTGGTTCAAATGGCTGCAAAATAACCGACTAGAGGATAAGGTCCGATGAGATAACGATGTCATGGAAATGCTAACCCTTACATTCTCGGTGACGCTGAGCTGTGTGGTCTGTGAAGTGCCCCTCAGTGATTGGGAAAACCCAAGGAACTTCATACAATGAGCTGAGACCCTGCAGGAGGGACTGTTGGGTCTTGTTTACCGGGGAGATTCGTTATTGTCTGTGTGTTTGTACTGTTTGTGGACCAAAAGGGTCTTGAGACACAAGAAAAATGTATTCAATAAAAAAGATTTGAATCAAAAAAGAAAGGTGGGCGGTACGCAGGTAGGTGTACCCCAACGTGCCGCACATGGTGGAGGATGCGCTGGCACTTGGACGATGTTCACCGTGTGGGGAAAATAATGCATTACTTTGATCAGACTTTTACGGACGCGGCGATACCAAATATGTATTTTTATTTTATGATTTAGATTTTTTAATTATAGATATGGCAAAAGGGGGGGGGGGGATTTAAACTTTTGTATAACTTTTTTTTTGTACAATTAATAAAACTTTATTGCTCTTATTTTCACTTTTCCTGGGGGACGACAACATGCGATGCTTTGATGGCTCCTGCAGTATGATGTAATGATAGGCATGGCTCCCCCGATCTCACTGCGCGTACGGGGGATTTAAATGCCGCTGGCAGAATTGACAGCGGCATTTAAAGGGTTGATAGCCGCAATCGCCCGCGCTGTATGAAGAGAGGTTGCCCCGTGACCTCTTTTCATACATACCTCGACGCTCCAGGACGTACTCGCATGTCCTTGGTCGTTAAGGGGTTAAACATACATAACTCCCTGACATAAGTACAGGGGGAGGCAGACTGCTGCAACACCTCCATTTCTGCACATCTGCACACAGCTGGGTGCTCACCAGGAGGATCTGGATGGTGCAGAAGCCATTATAAGCACTCTCACCCCTGCAGCATACTATCATACATTACAAATAAAGCGGCCTGTTTGGGACTGTAAGGGCTGGAAGAGCAGGGGGGGATACACGGCCAAGAAACCGCTTTGGGCTATACAAAAAGGGCCGGATTCAGAGCATACCCAGTTCTATTCAAAGGCAGCAATCTCTCACTATTGCATACTGGCTTAACCCTGCTGACCTCAAACAAATTGACAGCAGCACCACCTAGTGGTTGAAAACGACACACAAAGCAATTGACTGCAATAATTCTTTTTTAGAGCAGTAGTTCTCAATGTGGGCGTTATTACTGCCTGGGGGGCGTTTTTACTTCTCAAGGGTGTGGCAGGGGGGTGTTGGAACATAAAGGGGGCGGTAGGGGGGCGTTCTCTGTTTGCTTTGTTGATTTTTTTTCGTCTAGTAACTACATTTTTCTAAAAATTAGTAGTGATACCTCAGTTTTCGGCGATAATCCTTTCGAAAACAATCAGTGAAATCCGAAACTGATGAAAACCGAAGCGATTATTTCCATATGAATCACTTATAGTTGTGTGCAGCCTGTGCGCCTCTATCATATAATGTATGACTTCTATAACTCCATGACTCCGCTACAGATCAATCACACTTCAAAGCAATGTATAACCTACAGCACAACCTAACCCGCTGTATTCCATAATGCCGCTGATTGGCTGGAACCGCTTCAAACTTTCACTTGTGTGGGTCTCCGGGAGTTGTGGTCTAGTAGACGCTGAGTGTCTTTTCAGAACACTGATATAAACTACAACTCCCAGAGACCCACACAATTAAAAATTCCAGCCAATCATCGGCATAATGGAATACAGCGGGTTAGGTGGTTCTTTAGGTTATCCAGTGTGATTGATCTGCAGCGGAGTCATGGAGTTATAAATGTCAGACATCATTATATGATAGAGCGACATAAGCAGTGCATTATTGAAGCATACTTTATAGAAATGGCTGAGAAGAAGAAAAGCCATCAATATTCAAATAGATACTTGAAATATGGATTCATCCCTTCTCCTACAAACGGACAGCTTCCCTTGTGCTTCGTTTGTGAAAAGGCATTTTCGAATGACGCTACGAACAGTGATGACCTTGCAAAAATGCATTCAGACAAAGTGGGTAAGCCAATTTCATTTTACCAAAGTTTAAAGTCAAAGTTTGAGAACCGCAGCACTGTAGGCAAGCCATTTGGAAAATCTGCTCTCAATCCTACCAAAGGCCTCCTTGCTTCCTATAAAGTCTCTTTATTAATTGCGCAATGTGGTAAATAACATACTATTGGGGAAACACTTGTGTTACCCACAGTTAAAGAGATTGTCAGTACTATGCTGGGGCCTGATGCGTGTGCCATGGTGAAATCGATTCCTTTGCGTAATGACACTGTTTCAAGAAGAATTGACAAGATGGCTGCTGATGTGGAGGAAACGCTTTTAGACATGTTAAAGAACACAGAATTTGTAATGCAATTTGACAAGTCAACGGTTAGAGACAATGAAGCATTGCTGCTAGCTGACGTTCCTATCATTAATCAGAATGAAGAGGTAGTGGAGGAACTGTTGTTTACCAGAAATGTAACCACCGACACGAAGGCTCCTCTATATACAAAAGAGTGGGAGAATTTTTTAAGAAAAAAAATTTACCTTTAACAAATGTACCTGCTTGTGCAACCGACGGAGCTGCGTCCATGATTGGTGGATATCGCAGATTTATAGCCCATTTAAAATCTAGTATGCCTGGCATAATTGCAGTCCGCTGTGTGATCGATCGGCAGCACCTTGTTGCTAAACATGTATGTGAGAGATTGCATGATTCTCTGCACTATGTAGTTAATGCTGTTAACAAGATTAGCGCACTCTTTTGAATAAACGTCTTTTCCGCTCTGTAAAGACCACGATGAAGAATCAAATGTCTACTCCTACACACCGGAGTGAGGTGGCTGTCAAGAGGGAAGTTCTTACTACACTTGTACAAACTGCATTACCTAGAGAAACATGGCATGGATATCATTTTATTTCAAGAAATGCATTAAAAAAAACACTACACCCCTATTAACAAAAGTAAAGTCTTCACTAAATGATTCAACGCTTTTACGCCATTAAAAAGTCATTTCCTTATCTTCTCGTACAACGACCCACCTCCTTCTTATGCACAGAAGGGCAGGCCCCAACACCGCCCCCTTGATAGAGACCAATGTAGATGGTGCAGGAAGCACAGTCACTAGAAAAGAGACTGCCCCATCACTTCCTCTGCTCATACAGGAAGAGAAGGAGGAAGGGGCCAGGCCCAAAATGGCCGTAACCAGAGACAAGCACATGGCAGAGCCACTCAGGTCCGTCCTCACTGACCTCCATCTTGTTATGTCCTATTGTTCCGCTGTATGAAGATAATTCCAAATAACGATGACCAGGTTCCTATCTGCTGGACCCCCAAGAACCTATGGTCAGAGTAAAGGAAGGAGGTCATTCTGTGAACTTTATGGTTGATACCGGAGCTGAACATTCAGTTACAACCCAACAACTAGCACCTCTTTCACACAGAATGCCCAGATTGTGGGAGCTACTGGACAAGGCGGGAAGCATCACTTTATTGTACCACCGCAATGCACCTCGGGAGACACTCATCAATTTTTGTATCTACTGGACTGTCCAAAACCACTGCTGGAACAGGATGTGTTGATAAAACTACAGGCCCAAGTGTCCTTTCAACCGGATGGACAGATGACTTTACAACTTGGAGAAGATGTTCCAATTCCTGCCGAACCTTCTCACTCACAGTTCCTGTCATTTATGAGCCAGATCACTCAGGCCCCACCCTGGACAAAGTAATGAAAATACCAGGGGTATGGGCGGAAGATAATCCACCAGGACTCGCTCAGAATATACCCCCAGTCGCAGTACAGCTGAAATCAGGGGCACAATCGGTGTCCATGAAGCAATAGCGTACACCATCTGCTGCCTGCCATGGCATTGCACTGCATCTGGAGAAGTTTGCAAAGTATGTGCAGCATCCGAGGAGCAGGCCCTCAGCCAAGGAAACAGCGGGGTAGAGTCTTAACCTTGTCAAGGGGCAAGGCTACCGTCTCCTCCCTAAAAGTAGCTTGGAACCTGACCTCTTACTACTAGGGGGAGATCACAGGGGTAGTACCCAAGGTTACCTGCAATCTAAGTTGTCACTCGTGATGCCAACGTCCATGCTTTTTGGTGGATCCCACCAATGTCAATTCCGGGAAATAAAGTAGTCCACGCACAAGCTACACTTTTCTGAACAGGAACCAGTAACATTCAGTTCTGCTCGTTGACTTAAGTCTCTTTAGACAAACAACAATACAACAGACTTAACTAGTAAACACTGTGAGAACAGTGCTGGATCAGGGAGGACCCTCGGGCATTACTCAACCACAGTCCCAATGATCTGTCAGTTCTGTCTCTCCCGGCAACTCTCTCTCTGTCTCCTGCCAGTCACTTACATTTCTCTAACGGGTCCTCTCTCCCTCTCCAGACTCATGCGGTTTCAACTCGTTTCTTTCAGTCCGGGTACATTCGCTTCTTTCTAGAGATAGAAGCTAACGGGAGTTCCTCTACAAGGCTAGGCCCAGGCGGGAACAACGGACCCCCTTTCGGACTCTTCCATTTTCTAATCATCCGGTTCTCTTACTCAGGCAGACTGAGTCCTACATCGACTCGCTCTCTTTTTCTTTCTGGCCTGGACAACAGCAACAGCCGCAGCAGACCGACAGACTGAAGATGACTGCCCAAATAGAAAGCTAGACAGGGGCAGCCTTACCACCCATCACATGACTATACTTTTATACCACACCAGACAAAATGATACACTTTCCAGACATTAACCCTTTCACGCCTGCAGCCATTCAATAGACATAAACCTGATGCATTCTACAAACAAGATAATTCATGAACCTCTCAGATGTCAGATTTCTTCATGAATTTGGATCTTGGTGAATCTCTTCTCTTATCTCTGCTGTAAATTCTTTATTTTCAGTAGATTTCTATTGAATTTCTTTTTAAAAGAGAGGAATAACAGAGGGAATTTACTGCAAGTAACAACCCAGCGCTTTATATGTGACCACAATGTAGGCCCTAAATATACAGCAGAAGGAATCTACCTTGTTTTCCTGAAAATAAGGCCCACCCTGAAAATAAGCCCTAGCTGCATTACATTAAAAAAAAATTGAATACTTACCAAGCAGGATTGTTCCAGGTCCTCCTGCTGCCGCATGGAGCTCCGTTGTGCGTCCTGCAGTTCTCGTTCACACACAGAAGATCACTTCTTGGTTATGGGATTCATAAATCCCACCTCCAGGAAGGGATGGCTCCTATTGGTTCTTGAGCACTGCTCAGCCAATCCATGCAGCGCTCGATGAACTAATGCGATGGCTGTGATTGGTTCATCGACTGCTGCTCAGCCAATAAACGCAGCGCTCGATAAACCAATCACAGCCATCGCGTTGTGGAGGCAGGATTCATAAATTGGCCAAGCAATGCCATGGCTCAGCGTGTTGTAGGTCCAGAGAGCAGCGGGAGGGACCTGGACTGAGCCTGGTAGGTAAGTATAATAAGACATCCCTCAAAAATAAGACCCAGTGCCTGTTTTGTGACAAAAATTAATATAATACAGGGTCTTATTTTCAGGGGAACATGGTATCATTATGACAACTGTCCATTAACAGGTTAATAGTGATCTTGTGCCGTGCAGCCCCGCCCTGTAGTCAACAGAAGAAAACTTGCTCATAGGTCTATGAGGGTCAGGAAGTAGTAGTTTCGTTTCTCTCTCTCTGTCAGCCATGGCGTTTGCTGCTGTGAGGGACGAGCTGCTCTGCTCCATCTGTCTGAGCACTTATACAGATCCTGTAATGCTGAGATGTGGACACAACTTCTGCCGGGTCTGTATTCATCGTGTGCTGGATACACAGGACGAGGCTGGAGTTTATTCCTGTCCTGAGTGCAGAGAGGAGTCTCAGGAGCGGCCGGCACTGATGAGGAACTTGGCTCTACGTAACATCATGGAGAACTTCCTGATTACTCCTCCGACACAGACGGAAGCCGGGATCTTCTGCACTTACTGTGTGGACTCTCCTGTACCGGCCGCTAAATCCTGTCTGCTGTGTGAAGCTTCTCTGTGCGAGAAACACGTGAGAGTTCACAGCAAGTCAGCAGAACACGTCTTATGTGAGCCCAGCGCCAACCTGGAGAACAGGAAATGTTCTGTCCATAAGAAGATCCTGGAATACTACTGCACTGAGGACGCCGCTTGTATCTGTGTGTCCTGCAGTTTGGCTGGAGAACATCGGGGTCATCGGGTGGAGATGCTGGATGAGGCCTCTGAGAAGAAGAAGGAGAGACTGAGAAACGTTCTCCAGAAACTGACCACAAGGAGGAAGGAGACTGAGGAAAGAGTCCGGAGTCTGGAGGAGCGCAGGAGGAAAGCTCAAGAAAAAGCATCTGGAGAAGCGGAGAGAGTCACTGCCCTGTGTAGAGACATCAGGAGACGGCTGGACGACCTGGAGAAGAGGGTCCTGAGCGAGATCTCCAGGCAGGAGAAGGAAGAGTCACTCTCACTCTCTGCTGTGATGAAGAAGCTGGAAATACAGAAGGACGAGCTGTCCAGGAAGATGAGACACATGGAGGAGCTGTGTAACATGACTGATCCACTGACTGTCTTACAGGAACCAGACACCGGGGACTTGTGTGATCCTGAGGACATGGGGGGACATGATGGAGGTGATGGAAACACGGAGGGACATGATGGAGGTGATGGGGACACGGGGGGACATGGTGAACCGCTCCATGATGTAGATGGTCCGGATGTGGCTGTGATCTCAGACACATTACTCACATTATGTGACATAGTAACAGATATAAGGAGGGGGATCTATGTGGAGGGTCCTGCAGACATATTACTGGATGTAAACACTGCTGGTAATTATATCCGTATATCAGATGACCGGAAAACTGCAACCTGGACACTACAGAACCAGAACCGTCCAGAAACAGCAGAGAGATTCCAGTATCATCAGGTGATGAGCAGCCGGAGATTCTCCTCAGGACGACATTACTGGGATGTGGATATCAGTAGATCAGTGGAGTGGAGGGTGGGGATGTGTTACCCCAGTATAGACAGTTGGGGGCAGCAGTCATACATTGGATATAACAACAAGTCCTGGTGTTTGAGGAAGTATAATAATAAGTACTCAGTGATACATGACAGTAAAGAGATCCGGTTACCTCACATTATATCCAGTAATAGATTCAGGATCTGTCTGGATTATGGGGCCGGGCGGCTGTCCTTTTATGAGCTGTGTGACCCCATCAGACACTTACACACCTTCACTGCCTCCTTCTCCGAGCCGCTTCATGCTGTATTACGTGTATATAATGGTTCAATAACAATATTGGGAGAAGCAACAACTGGGAGAAACCATAATAGAAACTGACCAGAGACAGGACTGAAAGACAAACTGATTGGTAGATCAGACAGCCAATGGGATGAATGAGGTGGGGCTGCAGGTGATTATAACCAAAGCCAGGCCCACTTGACCATTTTCCCGGAGTAGGGGACTGCGTATCCCTGCGTATTGTCATGTTCTTACACGGTTATGCCTGCACATGTACACGTATTTTACTCACGCTGTCCTGCGCCGGCTGGCTGGTTTCTTCTTTTTTTCACTTTCCTTCTCCTGTCTCCTGGCAACATAAAACCGCCATACATATGTGATGTAATTGTGTAAGCGCTGTGTTGTGAACGCACCCATAGAGAACAATAGGGCTGTTATGTGCATTATATGCGGTAAAATAGAACATGCTGCGCTCTTTATTACGCACATAACATACGCAATAAAATACAGGCAAGCGTGAGCGGAACAGTGAGAGCAATGTCCTTTCATTGTCACCTTTTGCGCGTATTATATGCGTGCGCTGTTAGTGCGATGGGATGCTACAGCTATATTCTTGTGCTCCGAATCCAACGGGGTTCAGTTCGAGCTGCTTGAAGGATCATAGACTCGGTCACACAGCATTCTGCGTAATCAACTGATTCTCCATTTATTAGAAAAAAATAGAAATATTTATACGCTTTTTTAGACTCAGACATTGAAAACGAGCCGAACAACAGCCCTTATTTATAGAGAGCGAAGGGCAGGATGGCGCAGGAGAGACCATTGGGACTTCTCTCACAGTACATTGTGTGTGTTATACCCAATGCACATATGTTGGTGCCCGGCCTATCTGACCGCTGTCCTTATGACTAGATCACATGTGGGGGATCCGCTGTGATTGTATTCTGGGTGTGATCCCTGTGTCTCCTTATGGATAATCCTCCGTGTGTCATTGCTGTTTATCCCAATGATGTCTGATCTACTACATCACATGATCCAGCACTCCCATTTTACCAGGATTGTCCCCCAAAAGAGAGCGCTAAGTGGGTGAAGTCCATGAAAATCTGCATACAGGTGGCATCCTGATATGTTTGTGGGGTTCCTGGGTAGATCAGGTCGGATTTAAGACTGGGTTCACACGGGACTGAAATCTCACGGAATGACCGCACGGAAATACTGCGAGATTTCTGTGAGAGATATGCAGCTTCAAAACTCATGGCCTTTCGTTGCGGGTTTAGGAGCGGCTTCACCGCCTGCATTCCGCTGCGGCCATCTCTCCCCATAGAGAGGAGAGAATCCACTGCGGAAGCGGGGAAATAATTGATATGCCACGTCTTTGAGTTCCGTGTGGCTTGTCAATCTCAGTGCGGCTCGGTCGCAGCGTATGGATGAGATTTTTGTAAATCTCCTGCACTTTGCTGGCTAATCCCAGGATTAAAGTCGCAGGCGGAATTTCTGTGCAGAAAGTCTGAACGGAAATTTTGCGGCAATTCCTCCCCGTGTGAACGCAGCCTAAGTGTTGTGAATGACGCTTCATTAGGGTTAAATACAAATAACGCTCCACATACACGGAGATCGCTGTGCGCAGCTCGTCCGTGGAGCCGTCGTACGGATGAGCGTGTGTAGAGCGCCGGACACTTCCTGTGTAGCACCCGGCCCTGGGATCTTGTCTTATGGACACATCAGATGTATTTATTATGGTGACATTCTACCCAAAGGGGAACGCTGAAGTCACGCGGATGATTTACCGCAGTCTTACTGCTCATCACATGTAACGTCTTGTGACTGTGGACCCCGATCCCTACTGAATTACATCATCCCAGATGTTTGCAGCTGCCTTTAAAGGGACCCGTCACCAGCTGTCAGCTCCATAAACTACATTATTGGGCTCAAAGGTGAGAGAACGGGGAGTCCGGGGAGCGGTGTACAATACTCACCGGGTGCCCCGCTCCAGCGCTGCGTCCCCGCGCACACATAGTGTGACTCTACAGCCGACTCCGTGCTCACGCTCTCCCAGAGAGATGACTGGAAGAACATGCGCAGAGCGGGCTGAGAAGAGTTACGGCTGACACCCACTGGCTCTTTCTTTTTAACGCTGTGATATCGCTACGTTTTTTTTCAATGGGACAGAAGCACAAACTTGCGATTTTAACATTAGAAAGTCCCATTGAAAAAAATGCAGCGATATCGCAGCGCTAAAACCCCACTAGTGGTAGAAGCCCTGAGGGCGCGATCACAGGACAGATTTTATGTTCAGTATTTTGTGAGCCAAAACCAGCAGCGGGTCCAAAATATGGAAGGACGGCACCTCTCCCCATTATACTGGCTCTCCACTCCGGGTTTTGGCTCACAAAAAGCTGAACATAAAATCTGTCATGTGATCGCGCCTTACTGTGTGCGCACGGACTTCACGGAGACACAGCGCCGGAACGAGGCGCCCGGTGAGTGTCAAACACAACTTCCCGGACTCCCCGTTCTCTGACCTTCGAGCCCCGTAATGTAGTTTATAAGGCTGACAGGTGGTGACCGGTTCCCTTTAACCCGACTGTGGGGGAAGATCAAGAAAGCCAGAATATTACCGCAGATCCATCCCGTTTAGAACGCTGCCGGCCCGTCATACCAGGAGACTTAGTGTAACTGTACTTCCTAGCGATCGGTGGGATCTCAGCAGTTGTACCTCCAGCAATCCAAACTTTTGACATGTCCTTATGTAAGGTGACCAGATTTTTTCAGGGTCAAAGTGGGACATGGGTGTGGTCAGGGGCGGGGCTTATCACAATGTATGATTTTACCTCCATCGTTATAAAATGTACAGGGCCAGTTCAAAAAAAGAGACAGGGAGCAAAGTCCGCAGCATTTCTGCCTCCAAAAACAGTCAGAGTCTGTACCATTTGTGTGGATTTTGACTGGAAATCAGCTGGAGATACACAGCGGCGCTCCCCCTCACCTACTATGTAGGCTTCCCGTTGATCCTCTCAGTGCTGCTGCTAGTGGGCGGAAGTGTGTGTGCAGCAGCGCCTCCTGCCCTCTGCTCTAGCGGAACCAAAGAGGAGAGTTTAGGGGAGGAGGATCCCAGATGGACACACTGCTATCGGTATGTGCATCAGGCTGCGGCGCTGCAGAGTGATTACCGGGCAGGGAGCTGCGGCACCTCACCCAGTAATCACTTTAATCCCTTGAGTGGCGGGTTTCTTACCCCCCTGTCAGACCCACCAGGGCAGGTTTTTTAAATGGTCTAATCATTTAATTTCAACTAATTTTCCAGACGCGTTCCAAGAGCCTTAACTTTTTCATTTCTCCATTGACACGGCCGTATGAGGGCTTGTTTTCTGCGGGACAAGTTGTACTTTTTGATGGCATCATTTTTGGGTATAAATAATGTATTGCATAACTTTTGTAAAAAATTTGTAGGGAGATTGGGGGAAAAAAAGAAATTCTGCAATTTCTTTTTTGGATTTCATTTTTTTTACGGCGTTCAGCGTGCGGAATAAATAGTGTGATAACGTTATTCTCTGAGTCACATGATCCCGGCGATACCGCGTTTATACAGTTGTTTTATGTTTTGCTATTTTTGTACATTTAAAACCTTTTGTTTTCTTAAAAGTTTGCTTTTGTGTCGCCACATTCCAAGAGCCGCAGTAATCTTATTTCCCATTGCCAGCGCTCTAGAAGGCCGTGTTTATTGCGGGATGAACTCCAGTCTTCATTTATCTCTTCATTTATCTAATTTTTAGGAACATGTAACATTTTGATCGCTTTTTATTCCTTTTTTTTCTAGTGGCAAGATTAACAAAACCTGTGATTCTGGCATGTTTTTTATTTTTATTTTTCATTACATTCCCTGAGCAGTATAAATAATATATTAAAGTCATTCTATAGGCCGGTACGATTATGCCAATACCAAATTAAAATTGTTTTTTTCTTTTTCGCAACTTTTTCACAATTTAAAAAAAAAAAAAAGTTATAAATGTTTAAATCACCCTCCTTTTGCCATATTTATAATAAAAAAATTTAAATCATAAAAGAAAAATACTTATTTGCCGCATCCGTAAAAGTCCGATCTATCAAAGTAGTGCATTATTTTCCCCGCACGGTGAACGTAGTCCGAAAAAAAAATACAGAACGCCACAAATGCACTTTTTCAGTCACCCTGTCTCCCAGAAAAAATGCAATAAAAAGTAATCAAAAAGTTGTATGTATTCTGAATTAGTACTATCGGAAACTACAGAACATTCTGCAAAAAATGAGCCCTTGCTCAACTACGTCGACGGAAAAATAAAAAAGTTATTGCGCGCAGAAGATGCAGCACAAAATTGTAAAAAATTAAATGTCTTTGAAAAACAATACAAGTACTACAGCAAAAAAAACCTCTACAGGTTTGGTATCGCAGTAATCGTACTGACCCATAGTATAAAGGTATCAGGTCATTTTTGTTGCAGTTTGTGCCCCGTAGAAACAAAACGCACTGAAAGATGGCGGAATGTCGTTTTTTTTTTTCATTTTACTCCACTTACAATTTTGTAAAAGTTTTTCAGTACATTATATGGTACTTTAAATAAATAAAGGAGTTATGATTTTTTAAACGGAGGGACAGCCAAGCACCAGCTCTCCTTGCCACAGAGACCTTCGGCTGTCTTCTGACAAGGCGATGGTCTCTATGGCAACCTGCAAACAAAGCAGTGCAGGACTTTGAAAATAGAAGCAGGAGATTGCCAGCAGATCGGCAATATCTTCCTGCTTCTGTTTTTCAAGGTCCTGCACGGCTCTGTGTGAGTCTGTGCAGGCGGAGCACACTGCCACAGCTTATGGGAATGTGCTCTGCAGCTCCCATAGTGAAACATAGCCCGGACATCTTCTGGGCTATATCGCTATGGGCAGTGGAGCTCGTCCCAGAAAATTTCCGGGCGTGCCACTCAAGGGGTTAATGTTGACTAGACGTCACCAGAGAGGGGGACAAATGCCTGTCCCACTGGGGTCCTGGTGGAAGTCAGGACACAGGGTCCCAAAGTGGGACTGTCCCACCTAAATTAGGATATATGGTCACCTTACCTTATGGTATGTTAAAAGCTTTTAGAAAGCTCAGTCACACGTTAACCTTTACTATTATCTAAGTATTTTCGATATTAGGGCAATAAATATATTACTAATCAGAATGTCAGTAAATAGAACCCATTCTGTGAATTACCCGTAATCTGGTGTCTGATAATCCAGAGATTCTGATAATCCGGCCCTTGTTTCCACCACAGAACCAGAAGACGGAGCATTATGTGACAGCAGCAGATTATGTATGAGCATTTCATCTTCCTTCAGCTTCTCTGCCAGAAAGTTTTATAAAGTTTTTTGTCAGTTCAGTAACTCAGAACATCTGATAATCCGGCATCAGAGCCTGTTAATGTCGGACTAAGGAAATGTAATTCTATATATTACTTTAATCTTCAGCAGTTTGGGTTTTAGGTTAATTTCCGCTTGTTTCTTGCTTACTATTGTTATAATGACCCAATCACATGAAATGCGCCTTATTTTTTCCCCAGTTTGCATTATTTTGGGGTCACCAGATCTGTGTAGGTAACTGCTGGGCATTGTAAGGGTTAATAAAGATGTATCTGCATATAACTGATGGGCGCCGGTGTCTTTACTTTAGTTTTTACCTCACTGTCACATTTAGTATTTCCTTCTTCCCCCGCTCTGACTTTATATGGTGGTCCGGTGACCCCCCAACCTTGCTGAGGCATCTTGAGTTCATTGATGGATGTTCATGCAGTTCTCCCCTCAGGAATGGCGCCCCACTGAGCATGTTTTGGTAAACACATAGGGGGGTATTTACAGAAGCTTTTACACCAGAATTATGGCATAAGGCCTCCTTCACACAGGCGGGTTTGCATCGCGGAATCCGGAGTGGGATTCCAGCCCATAGCATGCTATGGCAATCCGCGATTTCCTGCCCATGAGCGGAAATCGATTTTCTACTCAGGGGGAAAAAAATTGCAGCATGCTGCGATTTTGTGCGGGATACACACGTTTGGCTTCGGTTGAAGGCAATGCAAGCGATCTGTCCCGCGGCACTTCGCAGTGAGCCCTGCAGAAGTATCGAGGGATACGCTTCACTGCAGAGCTCTGGCGGCTTCTGCGCATGTGTGACGGAGCGCCACCCGGCACATCCGCAGCGCTGTACAGAAGCCACCAGACAAGAACGCAGGGGTCACCAGCCGGGTGCTGGGTCGAACTCCGCTGGGGAAAATCCGTGTGAAGGTTGCCTAAATAAATGTAAATTTTTGTGCAAGTCACAGAAATTTGTGACTTTAGCTATTTTTCTAACAAAAAGTGGGTGGGGTCTCATCATCCATGTAGTATATTATATAGTTGTAATGATGGATGATGAGGATGTAGTATATAATATAGTAGTAATGATGAGGATGTAGTTTATAATATAGTAGTAATGGTCTTGTGTGGCGCAGAGAGTTAAGGAAGCAGAATGCAGTCCTAAGCTCTCGCTCACGATCTGAAGGTTGTGGGTTCAACCTTGATCCGGCTACCCGCATGGTTCAGGCAGCCAGCACAAGGTTGGCTCAGCCTTCTATCCTTCCGAGGTCAGTAAAATGAGCACCCAGCTTACCTGAAAGTCCAGCGTCCGCGGAGCAGGCCCAGAGCCGAGGAGAGAGCGGGGTAGATGGATGCCTTTTCACAGAGCTCTATCATCTCCTCCCTTGGGGGTGGCACGGCACCCGAACAAATTACTGCTGGAGGAGTTTCACGGGGTAAGCCAGTATGAGGTTTACCTTAAGTCCTTTTTGTCACTTGTGACGCCAGCGTTCCGTCCTCTGTGGTGAATCCAGTAGATGAAAGTAACGTAGTCCACACACAGAGAAAATGTTATGAGCAAAACCCGGAATGGTTGGTAGAGCTCGTTTACTTGTAATAACGATTAACAGTCCATCAACTTTACATCAGCCAGCATATCACCGATGCACACAGATTAGTGGTGTCAGGGAGGATTCACAGGAGGTCAGACGGGTCCACAGTCTCAGTTATCTGTGGGGTTCTGCTCTCGGCCATTCTCTCTCACGTTTAGGGATAGCACTCAGCACTGCAGGGCGATTCCTCTTTCTCTTTCAGTCCTCCATATTAATAGCAGGGAGGCCCGGGTGAATAGGGCCAGGGCACACATCAGGCCATCGCTCAGCCTTTTCCATTCTAGGGCTCCTTGTAGGACAAAGCACAAGTTCTCCCACTCACTAGAAGTCTCTCAGCTCTCCAGATTTCTGCTAGACTGCACACTGACTTAGATCTTGCAAGACTCAGGGCTGACACCCACTGGCGATATTTTCTTTCTTGTGCTGCGAGAGCACGTGAAAACTCTCGCCTCGCAGTGCAAGAAAGACGCTGAAATAAGACCGGCATATCGCCAGTCTTTTCAATGGGGCCAGCCGCAGCAGCGCTAGCCCCTTTGAAGAGATATGGAGAATACCCGGGACTTCTGCCACAGCTGTCACAGCTGTGACAGCTGTAGCAGAAGGGCAGCATGCTATCCCATTGCTTTCAATGCGATCAGCGCTGCTGCCGGTCCCATTGAAAGCAGTGGTTTGTAGCAAACCCTGCAGTATAACTTTCAGGGAATGGCTTGAAATATAAGCTCTTCCCTGAAAAGCATCAATATTTGCAGATGACACAAAATTATACAAAATAATCAATGCAACGGAGGACAATGTGCGGCTACAAACGGACCGAGATAAGCTGGGGGCTTGGGGAGAAAAATGGCAAATGAAGTTCATTGTTGATAAATGTAAGGTTCTGCACATGGGCAGGAGAAACGGATGTCACCAATATACACTAAATGGAGCACTGCTAGGGAAAAGTGATATGGAAAAAGACCTGGGGGTACTAGTGGATTATAGATTTAACTGGAGCAACCAATGCCAGTCAGCTGCTGCAAAGGCAAATAAAGTCTTGGGGTGCATTATAAGAGGTATAGGGGCAAAGGATGAGAACATTATCCTCCCACTATATAAGGCACTTGTCAGGCCCCACATGGAACACTGCGCACTGTTCTGGACTCCGGTGCTCAGGAAAGATGTTACAGTACTGGAGGGGGTTCAAAGATGGGCAACTAAACTAATACCTGGAATGTATGGACTGGAATACCCAGAGAGGCACCAAAACTGGGATTATTTACTCTGGAAAAAAGACGGCTAAGGGGCGACCAAATAGCTATATATAAATACATGAGGGAACGATACAAGGATCTCTGCCATGATCTGTTTATACCCAGGACTGCAACGGTAACAAGAGGGCATCCGCTACGTCTAGAAGAAAGCTGGTTTTATCGCCAACACAGAAAAGGGTTCTTTACTGTAAGAGCAGTGAGACTGTGGAACTCTCTGCCTGAGGACGTGGTGATGGCAAAATCCATAGAGGAGTTTAAAAGGGGACTTGATGTCTTTATAGAGCGGAAGGATATTACAGGATATAAATCTTAGGTTAATTGTTAATCCGGGTATACAGCAGGTAGGAACTATTAGGGGTTGATCCAGGGAACAGTCTGATTGCTATTAGAGAGTCGGGGAAGGAATTTTCCCCCAAATGGGCTAATTGGCTCCTGCCTCTTGGGGGTTTTTTGCCTTCTTCTGGATCAACATAGGAGGATAAACAGGCTGAACTAGATGGACATTGTCTTCATTCGGCCTTACATACTATGTTACTATGTTAAATGCTCGCATGACCAAGTACCAAGGCTTCCTATGTGAAAACCCAAGACTGAAGTTGGAAGTGTGCACCACTCTAAATCCAGCGACCCTGTTGCTGACTAGAACTGGAACCCCGGACCATAACTGCTGTGAGTTAAAGGGTGAAGTTTTTCGCAGCCATCCTGATCTACAGGACACAACTCTTGAAACTCCTGATGCTGAATATTACACAGATGGCAGCAGCTTCATGGATAAAGGTATGCACTATGCTGGATATGCAGTGGTCACCTTACAGACTACTATAGAAGCAGAACTTCAGCTCAAAGGTCAGAACTTATTGCACTTATCAGAGCCCTACAGCTGGTAGCTGGGCTGAAAGTCCATATCTTCACTAAATCAAAGTAAACAATTATTGTATCTTTGCATTCTGAGAAATTAATCATGTAGGATTCTACTGCGTCTGCGCTGCTTTTCCTTCAGCTGTGTGATTTAATGTTAAAGCCCATTTACACACACAGATATCTTTCAAAAGGTTAAAAGATCAGCTATCGTTTTGCATAAAGTTCTAATAGACACTAATTACTATTAGTACTTTATTAGCTTCATGCAATAAAGAGCTTCTGGGAGCTGTTACAGAACTTAGCAGGAGGTCTGAGCTCTGTAATTAGCTCTATTGTTCAGCCACAGGCTCCCCGTGGGGAATTCAGCACCACGGACAGCAAACACAGCATGTGGTCCTGCTTATCAGCTGTTCTGCTGAAGGACATTTTTCAAGCAGAACTGAAAACCATCCTTCAGTCAAACAGTGAAAGATGGGCACATTTAAACACAACGAATATCACTCAAAAGACAGTGAATTTTTAGCGATAATCGTTATGTCTAAATGGGCCTTTAGTCTCAGCTTACCTCTAATAATTGAATTTGGACCCCAACAGAATATCATATAGTAAATATTGGTTTGCACTAACACCCTTCTCATTCTGGAACTGTTAGAATATGTGTGGGCCTCTACTCAAGTGGCAGTAATTCACTGTAAAGGAAATCAGAAAAGAGACTCACTCATTGCACAGGGAAACAGAAAAGCAGATGCTGCTGGCAAGCGAGCTGCCGCTCTCCTAAATGCCGAATGTTTTTCTCTCTAACAAAAGTCGATACTGTCTGCTTTGCTATGTATCTAATTCTCATCTATGTGATATTAACTGTAGCTGAGATACTGTTGTGGCTTGTCAGTCGCGACAACGACGTGGCATGGTGGCCTCAACACAGATTGTTAAGCAGGTCAAGGGTCAGTGCACCATGTGCAGAATCTGCTGTTTGTCTTTGCTGCATGGATGCATGCTAGATTAGTCATGCCTGCGAGTAGGGTGGAGGTATGGTTTTCTATTCACTCTGCCAGTTTTCAGGTGCAGAGTGGCTATATATTCTCACCCCTGCTGGTGATCAGTGCTGCTTATTCCATTGTACAGATCTTGGAGTTTGGAGCTGTGGTGTGCTGAGTGTTTTTTTACTTGCAGATAAGTAGCTGCGGGTTCCGTTTCAGTTATAGTGTTGCTTTTCATTTCTGTTTTGCTTTGCTGTTCAGTTCATCTCTCCAGGGGTCCCTTCAGGGACAGCCAGGGCCCAGGATGAAGACCGCGGGGCCGTCTCTATTGAGATGAATACTCCGCTTCTAGGCAGGGACCCTTCACCTCCTCTGCTAGGTTAGGGCCAGGCTTCCTTCTCCTTGGAGGGATGCTACCATGCAGCATAGCTGGGTGTGCATATATTTTCTATCATGTGTACATTCCCTGTCGCCACGCTGAGTGTTGTACTCTGGTGTCACATGGGCCTTACATCTGGGTTATGTACTTCTGTTGTGGTGCGCACTGTTCTTCAGTGCAATAGTCTTTCAGCTACTGTAGTTGTTATCATCACCCTGCGTCCTTGGTGAGTGTGACGCTCGTGTGCTGCACGGACATGACAGATACACTGTGTAACCAGATACCAGGGATTTAGCAGCAGTTGGAATTTGCCCACTAACCCTCTTTCCTTCCCTCACAGTCTCTCTCTCTCTCTCTCTCTCTCTCTCTCTCTCCCTCCCTTTCCTAAACTTGTAAGTGAAAGTAAAATATACTTCTTGCTTTCTTTGTCTCAAGTTAAAGATAAGATGAAGCAATAAGTGTTAGCTTTTTTTTTGTATATATTCTTTATTTTTCAATTTTAATAGGGTGGGGGGGAGGGGTTACAACAGAAATAGAAATAAATCAGTGGTAAATCACATTATAAAACAATCAATCCTGTAACATACAAAGAACAATGACAGCTCTGCTGAGAATACACTCCAATATCAGAGAAGAGAAAAAACTATTAGAAATATAGTATAGAACATTTATGCATTACATACATATAGTAGAGTACATAAGTAATTCAATGGTTGGGGGGTATCAATTATTTATGGTGGTGGGCCAGGAACGTTGCGAAGAAACGTAAACCAGGGATCCCAGAGATTCATGAATTTCTCCAGACCCCCTTCACGTCTGGCTTTGACCTTCTCGAAAGAGCATATAATATTCACCTCATTATACCATTCTGGCATGGAGGGAATTGTGCTATCTCTCCAATGCCTGGGGATTAAAATTTTAGCTGCATTTGTGAGAAATGGAACAATAGATTTGTATTCCACTAGGAGACCTGGGACATTCATGTTCAAGAGGACAATCTCAGGTGTAAGGGTGAAATTCGTTTTACAAATAAGGCCAAGTGATCTTTGGATCTCCTCCCAGAATGGTTGTAGGAGCGGGCATGAGAACCAAATATGGGTGAAGGTGCCAACACTATCTGAGCATCTCCAGCATAGGGGGGAATAATCCGAATCTATTTTGTTGAGTAGGGCCGGGGTTTTATACCATCTGGAGATAATTTTATAGTTTAATTCTTGAAACCTAGTGGAGGAGGAGGGCGAATGTGAATTGCGGAGGATATCTTTTACTTCATCAGTAGTAAAATTGGTGTTTAGTTCGGTCTCCCATCGGGGTATAAAGGAGGGTTGCAGCCCATACTGTATCAGGGTCTTGTAGAGTTTGGAGATTGCGTTTTTAACGGGTTGGGGGTTCCAGAATAATTTGTGGAATAGCAGATTCTGATCTGTGTCGAGAATATCTGGAGAATGGAACCTGATTGTATCCCTAATGATACATAACTCTTTGTCATTAAATATAGTATCTTTAAAAATTGGAAATCATGTGCTACGGAATCATCTATTATGAGACAACGGGATTGCAATGAGGCTAGGTAGGTATCTTTTCTAATTTTCTGCTTAAGTACTCTGAATTTGTTGGGAATTAACAGGAGAAGTGGGGTGAAACCGCTAATCTGAGGTACCAGTTTGTGTTTTTTGTTGGATTTATGCCATATATTCAAAGTTAGCCGGGTGAAAGGGTTTTGGATCTCTTTCAATGATGTTTTGTTAAGTGGGGTGGACCACATTGAGAGTTTCTGATCGTTGTTTAGGGAGGAAAGTTCCAACTCCACCCACAGTTAAGAACTTGCTTGGCGGGATAAGTCCACCATGCGATTCAGATGTGACGCAATCCAGTATATTTCAAAGTCTGGGAGTCCTATGCCACCCTCTCTTTTTGTTTTGATAAGAGTTGCATGTTTAACCCTATGTCCTTTACCTTGCCAAATGAATTTTGCTATGAGATTTTTCAATTTGGCAAAAAAGCTCTGAGGGATCTCTATTGGCAACGTTTGTAGTACATATAATATTTTTGGTAAGCAGACCATTTTGATTAAATTCTTCCTGCCAAACCAGGAAATAGGCAAAGTGTTCCAGGAGATAAGATCCTTTTCGATTTTCTCGAGTAGGGGGACAAAATTTAATTTATAGACATCTGCAAGGTTCCGGGATATTCTCGCCCCCAGATATGTTATTTGTTCACTTGAATTTTTAAAAGGTGAGATTTTTAAAATTTCTGTCCACTGGTCTGGCTCTATATTTATATTCAACAATTCTGATTTTGTGAGATTTAGTTTAAAATTGGATATTCGGCCAAAGTTCTTAAATTCTTGCAGAATGTAAGGAATTGAGTTTTGGGGTTCTGTGAGAAAAAACAACATGTCATCTGCGTAGGAGGCTGATTTGTGTTCCCTACAACCCCATTTCATGCCTGCAATTTTATCATTTTGTCTAATTTTTTCCAGAAAGGTCTCCATAGTAAGAACAAATAATAGAGTGGCTAGGGGGCATCCTTGCCTGGTGCCGTTGCTAATATGGACTGTAGGGGAGAATTCCGAGTTTATTTTAATTTTAGCGGAGGGGAGGGAGTACAGCGCCATAATCTTATCTATGAATAGTTCTGGGAAGCCAAATTTTTGAAGTGACATTCTAAGAAATAACCAATCAACCCTATCAAAGGCCTTCTCGGCATCGGTGGTGAGCAGGGCTAATGGGGATTTGCTGTGGTGGGCTTGGTGTATCAGATTTAGTAGTTTTGTGGTATTATCCTTTGCCTCCCTATTTGGTATAAAGCCCACTTGTTCGGGACTGATTAAACAAGGCAGTATTAATTTTATTCTGTTGGCTAGGATTTTAGCATATAGCTTGACATCGTTATTAATTAAAGATATGGGTCTATAGCTGCTGCATAAAGTAGCATCCTTTCCTTCTTTGGGGATTAAGGTTATGTGTGCTGTCAATGCTTCTTTTTGGAACTGATTTTCAGTGCTAATGAAGTTGAAATAATGTACCAAATGTGGTGTGAGAGTTTCTTTGAAGGTTTTAAAGTAAAGGGACCCGAAACCATCGGGACCTGGGCTTTTCCCATTTGGGGCGGACTGGATACTTTCCTCCACTTCTTGGGGAGAGATCGGTTCAAGGAGAGATTCTAGTTGACTTGTGGGTACGTTAGTAAGGTTAACCGAGTCCAGAAAATCACGGATCTTTTGATGTTTAATGGTTATTGACTCCTTGGGATTTCGAATATTATATAGATCAGTGTAGAATGCATGAAAAATATTGGAGATATCTGCAGTTTTGTAATGCATTTTATCATATTTATCTTTTATTTTAGGAATGAATGCCTTAGCATTCTGAGTTTTAATTTGGGCTGCGAGCTTTTTACCACATTTGTCAGCGAAGGCATAGTGTTTATATTTTGCAAAGAAGAGGTATTTTTCAAATTTTTGGTTAAGGAGTAGAGATGAGCGAACGTACTCGTCCGAGCTCAATGCTCGGGCGAATATTAGGGTGCTCGGGATGCTCGTTATTCGTAACGAGCACCACGCGATGTTCGGGTTACTTTAACTTTCTTCCCTGAGAAATTTGCGCGCTTTTCTGGCCAATAGAAAGACAGGGAAGGCATTACAACTTCCCCCTGCAACGTTTAAGCCCTATACCACCCCCCTGCTGTGAGTGGCTGGGGAGATAAGGTGTCACCCGAGTATTGAAATCTGCCCCTCCCGCAGCTCGCTATGGATGCATTCTGACATGAGTTTAGGGAAAGCGCTATCGTGTTGGAGCTGCTATAGGGAGAGTGTTAGGAGTATTTTAGGTTTCAAGAACCCCAACGGTCCTTCTTAAGGCCATACATCTTCTCTATATGCGCTCAATGGGGCCGGCGGCAGCAGCGCCGACACCATTGAGAACATATAGAAGACAAATCCTTCTTCTCTGCCACAGCTGTAACAGCTGTGGCAGAGAAGAACGATGTTTGCCCATTGAATTCAATGGAACCGGCAATACAGCAGGTTCCACTGAATGCAATGGGCTGCCGGCGATCGCAGGATGAATGGTCGGGAAGGGGTTAAATATATAACCCCTTCCCTGCAATTCATCCAGAAATGTGTTACAATAAAAATATATACCGGCGTATAAGGCGACGGGGCGTATAAGACGACCCCCCAACTGTCACCTTATACGCCGGTAATACAGTGGAGCAAAGAATAAAAATCATTACTCACTTTTTCAGACGATCTGCGGCGCTCCTGCAGGCTGTCGCTCCTTCCTGGTTCCCGGCAGACTATTCCTTTCTCCACGAAAGGCTTTAAATCCCTGCCTCCAGAAACACATGTGCCTTCAGCCAATCACAGCCAATGACAATGATGTCATTGAATGGCTGTGATTGGCTGTGTTTCTGGAGGCGGGGATTTCAAGCCTTTCATAGAGAAAGCAATACTCTGCCATGGATCAGGAGGGAGCGACAGCCTGCAGGAGCGCCGCAGATCGTCTGAAAAAGTGAGTAATGATTTTTATTCTTTGCTTCACTGTATTACCGGCGTATAAGGTGACAGTTGGGGGGTCGTCTTATACGCCCGGTCGCCTTATACGCCAGTATATATTTTTATTGTAACACATTTTGGATGAATTGCAGGGAAGGGGTTATATATTTAACCCCTTGCCGACCATTCATCCTGCGATCGCCGGCAGCCCATTGCATTCAGTGGAACCTGCTGTATTGCCGGTTCCATTGAATTCAATGGGCAAACATCGTTCTTCTCTGCTACAGCTGTTACAGCTGTGGCAGAGGAGAACGATCTTTATGCTGACAGTGGGGGGGGGGGGGCACTCTTGCCGCTATTGTGGCTTAATAGTGGGACCTGGGAACTTGAGATGCAGCCCACCATGTAGCCCCTCGCCTGCCCTATCCGTCATTGTGTCATTCCCATCACTTTCTTGAATTGCCAAGATTTTCACACATGAAAACCTTAGCGAGCATCGGCGAAATACAAAAATGTTCCGGTCGCCCATTGACTTCAATGGGGTTCATTATTCGAAACGAACCCTCGAGCATCGCGGTAATTTCGTTCCGAGTAACGAGCACCTGAGGATTTTGGTGCTCGCTCATCTCTATTAAGGAGCTCTTTTAGTTTAATACGCAAGTTAAACAGGTGTTTTTCATGTTGGAGTGAGAACGTTTTCTTGTTACATGATTCTATGTTTTTAATCTGCTCAATGAGAGAGGAAGTCTCTCTCTCTTTTTCTTTCTTCTTTCTAGTACCCAGTTCAATAAATAAACCTCTTATTACAGCCTTGTGGGCCTCCCAAAGAATCGCAGGGTTATATGGCTCCAGAGCATTCTCCCTGAAATAATGTTGTAGGCCTTTTTGTATATATTCGACATCCTCTTTGTTATTCAACAGGTTGTCATTTAATAGCCAATTGGTTGCAGATCTCCTCGTGGGGGACAAAGCCATGTTCATGAAAATAGGGGCATGATCTGAGTAGAGGATAGAATCATAGAATGTTTTGATGATTGAATCTAGTAAAGAATGCGTGACAAAAAATAGTCTATTCTTGAGTATTTTTTCTGGACTGGGGAATAAAAAGAGAAATCTTTTGTATCTGGGTTAAGAACCCTCCATGGGTCCACCAGGTGGAGATCCGCTAACAGATTCTTAATTATTTTTAGTTTGAGAAAGGAGACCGCCGAGGAGCCATTAGAAGTGTCTAAGGTAGGATTAAGCGGAACATTAAAGTCACCGCCAAGGATAAGATCACCCTCTGAGAATTCTTGTAATATATTAGTGACTTTAGTGAAGAAGGCATCTTGATAGGAATTGGGGGCATACACATTAGCTAATGTAATCGTTCTGTCACCAATTGTACCCTTGATCATGATGTACCTGCCCTCGGGATCAGTTAAGGTATTTAACAATTGAAATTGAACCTTTTTATGTAGAACTATAGCTACACCTCTATGCTTTTTCAAAGGCGTTCAGGCATTAAACCATTTAGTGAAAACTTTTTTTTTTGTAACAGGGGTGTAGTTTTTTTTAAAATGCGTTTCTTGAAAGAAAGCAATGTCCACACCATGTTTCTCTAAATAATGCAAAATTTGGGACCTTTTTTGTGGGACATTAATACCCTTTACATTGAATGAGGCTAGGTGTAAATCAGCCATTACTGTAGCTATGGGATGTACCTTTTGAGTTGACGATATCAGCCGAACTGTCAGAAAAATACAGAACATAAAAGAAGGGAAACACAAAACTTATATAACTGGCCTGTGATTGGCCAACATTGAACAAAAACATTATGACCTTTTGCTGCTGGACCAGATTATAGGGACAAAGTCCTATCTGGAACCAGATTATCAAGCAGGAATTAGGAAATTGCGGGGACGTGGTGAGGCTCAGGAGATCCATGACTCCCAGCGTAGTCTGTTATCTGTAGGGAAATGTTAGATAAAAGCAGAAACAGATATACTATGCAGTGGAAGAACAAAACACTGAGATAGAGAACAAGTGGCATTGCCAAATAGTGCCACTTAGGTAAAAGTTATAGCATTCAAGCATTATAATATATGAATTAACGTTCAAACGTTATCATTCTTAGGGTGCCCTCTTCCAGGTGATTTGTAAGGGTCCGAGTTGTGAGTTCGGGACTTCTTAAAGGGGTTGTCTCGCGGCAGCATGTGGGGTTATACACTTCTGTATGGCCATATTAATGCACTTTGTAATATACATCGTGCATTAATTATGAGCCATACAGAAGTTATTCACTTACCTGCTCCGTTGCTAGCGTCCCCGTCGCCATGGATCCATCTAAATTCGCTGTCTTCTGGCGTTTTTTGACGCGCTTGTGCAGTCCGGTCTTCTCCCTTCTGGTCGTCCCGGCACGAGCGGCGTTCTGGCTCCACCCCCTTCTACGCATCATCGCGTAGCTCCGCTCCGTCACGTGTGCCGATTCCAGCCAATCAGGAGGCTGGAATCGGCAATGGACCGCACAGAGCCAACGGTGCACCATGGGAGAAGACCCGCAGTGCATCGTGGCTGAAGATCCCGTCGGCCATCTTGGTAAAGGAAGAAGAAGGAAGAAGGAAGACGTCGCAGAGCGGGGATTCGGGTAAGTAATGAATTTTTTTTTTTTTTTAACACATCCTTTGGGGTTGTCCTGCGCCGAATGGGGGGCCTATGGAAAAAAAAAACCCGTTTCGGCGTGAGACAACCCCTTTAACTTTACGTGGTGTTACCGACGACCAGGTCTCACATCTGGGAAGAGGTGGTATATTCAGAATGTCTTCAGCTGTGGTCCAATCGGGAATTTGGATATGACCGAGATCTAATTTTGGCAGGACCAGAGGAAGATCTTGAGGTGTTCTAATAGTCCAGGTTCTGCTGTGCCCGGATATAGCGAAGCCAAAAGGAAACAACCATTTGTAGGGTATGGCATTTTCCCTCAGAGCTTTAGTCAATGGCTGGAGTTGCCTTCTTAAATGCAGGGTTAGTTTGGATAGGTCTTGGAAGATTAAGATCTCTTTATCGGCATATTCTATCTTTTTAGCCAGTCTGGCTTTGTACAGATTCTCCTCCTTGACCTTGAAGCTTTGCAGGCAGCACAATATATCTCTCGGTTTGTCCGCGTTTATTGATCTGGGTCTAAAGACTCGATGCGCCCTTTCAAGGCCCAGATCATGGTCGTCTGATTTACCAGCTAGAGTCGCTGGTATTTCTTTATCTAGGACAGATTCAGGGATTCCTCTGATTCGGATGTTGTTTCTCCTTGAACGGTTTTCAAGGTCATCAATTTGCAGCTTTTTGAAAATAGGCTTCTTTATGTTTATCAATGAGGATCTCTGATACTCTCTCAGAGTGGCTGACCACCTGAGTATAAGTGTCCTCCAAAGATTGTACTCTTGTGTATATTTGCTGTACATCCTTCCTCATCTCCGATATCTCCTCTTTGATTGTCTGGGTAAATTCTTTAAATAAGTCTCTGATGCAGTCCTTAGTTGGTAAGGCTTTGATGTAATCTCTTAATTCTGAGACCCCTGAGCTTGCGCACCCTCTTCAAGGTCGCTATCTGAGTCCGAGATTAAGGGTTGAGCAAGTAGGGATGAGGATTTGACTTCCTCCACAGTGTTCTTTGTTCTCATCAGTCTTGAAATCTCTGGCGAGGTTTTTTTGAGGATTTTTTCACTTTCCAGGTATTTGTTGGGAGTTTTAGTATTTTTGCTTGTCTCCGGGTTGGCAATTTTGGTGTTCTTCCCCATTGTGTCTGCTTTGAATGTCACTATGCTGGGAGAGATGTAGGGCTTGTTCACATTAGTATATTATTATCTTGCAGCAATTTTCCATGGTGCAGAAGGATCATAAAAGAGCAGCTTGGCATGAGGGATAAGTTGTAAGTTGGTCGCTCTAGCGCTGCTAGTTTCGGTCTTAGGCTGTTTGTAGGCGTGACAAAAGTACTTATTTGTGATAAGTTAAAATGAATCTGCAGAAATACTCTGTGAGAAATCGATATGTAATCAAAAATAGCGATTTTTCCCTTTGGGCCACCAGGTGGCGCTAGAGTGAATTAGTTAGACGTCTCAATGTGAAAGTTGCATGTAGCAGAGTTGGAAATGTTGCTGCTTCTGTATAAGCTGGCAGAAGTTTAGAGCAGCACTGGATAATGATCCCAAGCTCTTTCTGGGTTTAGCAAGTTATTTATTTTTCGTTTATTAGCTGTGGGGTGCAGACTCTCTCTTGGTCATGTGCAGCTGCAGGGGTGCATTGTGTGGTACTGTAAGGAAGCCCTGGGCTGCAGGCTGTGAGGACTCCTGACTGTGCAGGCAAGTAGGATCTCCCTCAAAGGACCCAGGGGTGCACTCCAAGCCCCTGCCAGAAAGGGTTAATTTGTGGAGCCTGCAGTCCACCTAGGACAGGCTGGACCTTATGGTCAGGCTGAAGCTTGCAAGCAGGGAGCTCTGCTGCCTCTCCCCCCCCCCCCCCCCCCCCCGTAAAGGAAGGCAAGTATGGTGGCTGCTGCAGTGCCAGGATCCCCTGTTGGAGCTCAGAGATCCCCTCAGCGGGTCCCCGACAGGATACTCCGACTCTGAGTGGCAACTGGAGGTGCCGACAGTCCTCTCCTCAGACTGCCAGCAGCAGAAGGAAACGCCATTGACCTCCCTCCTCCGCTGCATACAACGGCTCTTCACTTCCAGCAGCTGAAGGGGGCGTCTGCAGACCTCCCTCCCCAGCGGCAGAAGGGAACGCCGACTGACTTGATCGCTCCTGCAGTATGACGTAATGCTATAGCAGGAATAAGTAGAACTGGTGGCCTCTAGATACACCATGTGGACAAACTGGACACTGCATGTTTTTCAGAAAAAGTGCTTTATTATTCCCTGTAGTAACGTGTCGGCCCTCCTTTTTGTTGGTATTACAGCGGCCGCACGTCGAGGCGTACTTCCCACAAGGTCTCTGTAAGACTGGGCAGGAATAGCCGCCATTCTTCGTACGAGGCTGTGAGAAGAGATTGCTGTGAGGATGGGCGTGGGCGGCGGTGTCGTACCCGTCGCTCCAGTTCGTCCCACAAGTGCTCGATCGGATGAATGAATGGTTATTACAAAATGAGCAGCTTTTTATTTTACCCATGCCCTTCCCAGCATGCCGTTCGGCAAACTCAGTATTTGCATATTTACTGATTTTCCGCAGTGTCCAAATACTTTTAGTCCATATAGTGTATTATGTGTGATGATTGCAGCATCAATCACTCACATTACTACTATTTTCTGTCCTGGAGGTTGACTGTCACATTGCACCCCTACACAAAGCTGTAACTCTACTACACTCTGGCTTGGTATCTACGGGAAGATTAACGGTCTTCCTACTACGTTCTACATGGCGCCCCTCTACAATCCCAGGAGCTTCAAGTTGTATCATCATTTTCCATAAATTATCTAGTTTTCGGCAATACTTCAAGTATCTACCTTTTACTTTCCATGGATGGAACAATTCTGGATTGTTAACGGGCTGCAGCAGCCTGTGACGTCCTGTAAGTAGTCTAGTATAGCTTGTAATCATTACATCAGCGAGAGGACTCGGACCGCTCCGCGGGGGAGGGGCATGAGCTGGTTTATGACTTGTAAGCATGAGGAACACAAATATAAAAGAAACCTTTAAGTCAGACAACCCCTTTAATCTGCGTTACAAATTCCCTTTGGAGCCTCCATCAAAGATTCCATCAATTCTACTGTAAACAATGCAGCGTTATTACCACTGGTAACATGAAGAGTAATGGCTACTATGTCCATCATGTGACACATCGGGCCGTCCGTCATGGTTGGTTGTCTGTTCCTATGATGGCACAGAGGAGGATAAATGTTTGGCTCAGAAGTAAACCTGGCCTTGTGCTGTGCTGATAATGTATTCATATATTTGGTTTCTGGTGTCACCCAAGGACTTCAAGACCCCCCCCCCCCCCCCCCCCCCCACCGGCTGGCAGGATGCCGATTGTCTAACTGGCAGACACAAATGGGATATGCAAAATCTCTGGGCTGTAAATGGGGCCAGAATCGTGCCGCAGCATCTTATTACATGCCGATGTGTCCCGCATCACATGTCCACCAATGTGAATATAAAATGCTGATGACTTATTTTCCCTCTCGTTTCTTTGCCACGTTTTCTCCTTAAAGGGGTTGTCCGGCCGCCCAAAGTGATTTTATTTCCATTAATGCCCTGTAGAGTAAAAGCATCCCACAATACAGCATTACACATAAAAAACGGGATTCTGCTAACCTTTTTATTCATTAGCAGAGATGAGCGAGCATTGCCTTTAGCGAGTATCTCCCCGCTCGAGACGGAAAGTTCAGGTGCCGGCGGGCAGGGAGCTGCGGGGGAGAGCGGGGCGGAACGGAGGGGAGATCTCTCTCTCCCTCTCCCCCGCTCCCTCCTGCTGACTGCCGCTACTCACCGCTCCCCCGCACCGGCAACCGAACCTGCAGTCTCGAGCGGGGAGATACTCGCTAAAGGCAATGCTCGCTCGAGAAGTTGTCTTTAGCGAGTATACTCGCTCATCTCTATTCCTTATCTTCTCCTTGTAAAGCTGACCTACAGAATATTTCAAAGATGGCGCCGCCGAGGTAGTTCCCATGATGCACTGCCCCCTCTCCTCCTCAGTGTGCGCTCCCGATGACGCCAGTCAAATGAACGGAAGACCGGCGTCATTATGAGAGACGCACGCTGTGATGGGCAGAGCGATATCGGGCTGTGAGGGATGGCCTGATATAGCTCTCTCCCTCCGTGCGAGTCCCCACTGCTTTCAATGGAGCCGGCAGCAGGCAGCGCACCAGCCCCATTCAAAGAGAGATGAAGGAATCTCCTGCTACAGCTGTCACAGCAGAAGCAGGAGATCGCCATCCTCTCCCATTGAAAGTAATTAAATGTGAAAGTAACACCACCTGCTCTCGCACAGTGCCCCGCCCATGGTGCACCTACTTAGTGCCGCAACATGGTGCCCCCACATAGTGCTTCCACACTGTCCTCACATAGTGCCCCCACAGTGCTCTCACATAGTGCGCCAACATAGTGCCCCCCCCATATAATGCCCCTAAAGAATACACCTACATAGTGCCCACACATAGTGCTCCGACAGTGCCCCCACATAACATAGTGCCCCTATGCAGTGCCCCCCATGGGGCACCTACATATTGCCCCCTCATGATACTCCCACAGTGCCCCCCAAGTGACCCCACATAACACAATGCCCCCACATGGTGCTCCCACATTCCCCCACATAGTGCTCGTACATAGTGCTCTCACATAGTGCCCCCTCATGGTACTCCCACAATGCCCTCCCCCAGTGACTCCACATAACATTGTGCTCCCACATAACACAGTTCCTCCACATGGTGCTCCCACATTCCCTAACATAGTGCTCCTCCATAGTGCACCTACATAGTGCTCCCACATAATATAGTGTCCCCACATGGTGCTTCCACAGTGCCGCTATATAACATAGTGCCCAACACAGTGCCCCTACATGGTGCTCTCACAGTGCCCACATAGTGCTCCCACACACTGCTCCCACATAGTGCTCCCACACACACTGCCCCCACATAACATGGTGCTCCCACTTGCTGCCCCCACAGTGTGACCCCACATAACATAGTGCGCCCCACATAACAGTGCCTCCTGGGTGCCCGCACATAGTGCTCCCACATGGTACTCCCACATGGCACTCCCACAGTGCCCCCCCCAGTGACCCCACATAACATAGTACACCCACATAACACAGTGCTCCCACATAACATTATGCCCACACATGGTGCTACCACAGTGCTCCCATATAGTGCTCCAACGTAACATAATGCCCCCACAATAGTAGCCACAGCAGTAATAGTGCCCCCACATTAGTAGCCACAGCAGCATCAGTGCCCCAACAATTATAGCCGCACCAGCAATAGTGCCCCCACAATAGTAGCCTCAGCAGCATCAGTGCCCCAACAATTATAGTCACAGCAGAAATAGTGACCCCCATTAACTGCCCCAGCAGTGATAAATATTAGGAATCACTATCACTGCTGGGGCAATTATTGGGAATCACTATCACTGCTGGGGCAGTTACCCTCTACATTTGCCGCAGCATAAATAGTGCCCCCATTAGCTATGATACAGACGAGAAAGATGTTTGGCGAATTCTCTTAAAGAAGATGGACACTGAAGTTCCAGTTTGGTCGGGTTCAGGTCGGACTCTGTGCAGCCGGTTCAATCGTGGAACATCCATATCCTCAAAGCAACATAACACAACGTTGGATTTGTGACAAGATTTTCCTCAGTGGTCCTCGTACAATCTCTGGAGCTAAGAAATGCCCCAGCTTGGCAAGGGTGGCACCGTTGTGCAGACTCTCCTCCAGCTCCATATGGGGCCCCAGCTCCTCATTGAGGCAGGACTCCATCCAGCTGCAGGGAAACCAAGAGTCACCATGATTACACAAGAGAACAGAGGAGACTCCAACCATCAGCCGTAGTCGCATCTTCCTCACCGCTTCGTCTCCTCCAGATGACACAGTGTCTGCCATTTTGAGGATCTGTGGCTTTGATATCCCACCGGTGGAGACTTCTTAAGGCTCATCTTTTGACAAAGTGGGGTCTCCTAGGAGGGGACCTCCAAAAGAAGTAAGTGCATGTATAGAAAATTGAAAATATCTACATATATATATTTTACACTTCATCCCTATAAGGAGTGCGGGACTACTAGTTTTTTTTTTTTTTTCTGACCTAGCAGTACTAGTAACCCCCAATAGTTGCCTCAGTGGTAATAGTGACACCAGCCGCCACACTCCCCTCCCCTTGACACTGCCCCCAGTAGTGATAGTGACACCCCTCCCCCGCAGGACAAGTACACTGACAGCACCCTACTTCACGGCGCGACAAGTACAATGACAGCAACCCCCTCCCTCCCCACCCCCTGACAATTACGCTAGCACCCCCCACCTAGCCCCACCCGGATATGTACACTGACAGCACCCCCCGACAAGTACACTGACAGCACCCGCAAACCCCCCCCCCCCCAGCTCCACAAGTGCCATGACAGCCCCCCCGACAAGTACACTAACAGCCCCCCCACCCTCTGACAAGTACACTAATAGCCCCCCTAACAAGTACACTAACAGCTCCCCCCCTGACAAGTACATTGACAGTACCCCCCCATGGTGCAACAAGTACACTAGCAGCACTCCCACCCCCCCAAGTACAGTAACAGCAGCCCCCATCCAAAAGTATTCTGACCTGACAGCACCCCCAACTCACCTGACAAGTTCACTACCAGCACCCCTTCCCTCCCCCCCCCCATCACGACAGGTACACTGACAGACCCCCCCCCCCGACAAGTACATTGACAGCACCCTCCTGCACAGTGCAATAAGTACACTGACAGCACCCCAGCCGCCCGCCGGTGCGACAAGTACATCGACAGCACTCCCCCCCCCCATGACAAGTACACTGTCAGCACACCTTCCCCCCTCCCTCCAAGTAACAGTTACCATCTGCTGCTTGATAGTCCCCGTGGGAAAGCACGATCAAGGCCTGACAGCAGCTACTGTGCATTTGCAAACTGTACCGGGCTTGTCCACAGGCTTAGGGACGATGAGATCATCAACATGGGGGGCGGGGGGGGGGGGTCACTCCTGTAGGTAAGTATATAACTTTTGTATGGCTCATATTCAATGCACAAAGTATATTACAAAGTGCATTGTAAGGCCCATACAGAAGTGCATACATATACTTGTCACAACGGGACAACCCCTTTAACCCTTTGCAATCCACTGACTGATGACATCAAAGACATTCTGATTGAAGGCTGTACAGCTCCGATGTCAGAAGACGTCCGGCAGGGTATTCTTACTGTATATTACTGGCCGCTCTGTTGTTGGGAGCCTCTCCAGCAAGTCACATACCGCAGTACTGTCTCTAGCCAGCAGATGGCGGCATTGTATAATGGCAGAAAGAGAAAGCCCCCTAGCAAACCCTAAATCCAAAATTGGATTGCAAAGGGTTAATTCATGAACCTCTCAGATGTCTGATTTCTTCATGAATTTGGATCTTGGTGAATCTCTTCTCTTATCTCTGCTGTAAATTCTTTATTTTCAGTAGATTTCTATTGAATTTCTTTTTAAAAGAGAGGAATAACAGAGGAATTTACTGCAAGTAACAACCCAACACTTTATATGTGACCACAATGTAGGCCCCAAATATACAGCAGAAAGAATCTACCCCAGTTTCCCGAAAATAAGACCTACCCTGAAAATAAGCCCTACCCAGATTTTTTGGGAAGGCTTGAAATATAAGCCTGACCCTGAAAATAAGCCCTAGCTGCATTACATTTAAAAAACAAATTGAATACTTACCTAGCAGGATTGATCCAGGTCCTCCTGCTGCTGCCTGGAGCTCCGCCGTGCGTCCTGCAGTTCTCGTTCACACACAGAAGATCACTTCTTGGTTATGGGATTCATAAATCCCACCTCCAGGAAGTGATGGCTGCTATTGGTTCTCGAGCACTGCTCAGCCAATCCATGCAGCACTCGATGAACGAATGCGATGGCTGTGATTGGTTCGCGTTGTGGAGGCAGAATTTATGAATTGGCCAATCAATGCCACGGCTCAGCGTGTCGTAGGTCTAGAGAGCAGCGGGAGGGACCTGAACTGAGCCTGGTAGGTAAGTATAATAAGACATTCCCCAAAAATAAGACCCGATGCCTGTTTTGTGACAAAAATTTATATAAGACAGGGTCTTATTTTCAGGAAAACATGGTATCATTATGACAACTGTCCATTAACAGGTTAATAGTGATCTTGTGCCGTGCAGCCCCGCCCTGTAGTCAACAGAAGAAAACTTGCTCATAGGTCTATGAGGGTCAGGAAGTAGTAGTTTCGTTTCTCTCTTCCTCTGTCAGCCATGGCGTCTGCTGCTGTGAGAGACGAGCTGCTCTGCTCCATCTGTCTGAGCACTTATACAGATCCTGTAATGCTGAGATGTGGACACAACTTCTGCCGGGTCTGTATTCATCGTGTGCTGGATACACAGGACGAGGCTGGAGTTTATTCCTGTCCTGAATGCAGAGAGGAGTCTCAGGAGCGGCCGGCATTGATGAGATGCTTAGCTCTGTGTAACATCGTGGAGAACTTCCTGACTACTCCTCCGACACAAACGGAAGCCGGGATCTTCTGCACTTACTGTGTGGACTCTCCTGTACCGGCCGCTAAATCCTGTCTGCTGTGTGAAGCTTCTCTGTGCGAGAAACACCTGAGAGTTCACAGCAAGTCAGCAGAACACGTCTTATGTGAGCCCAGCGCCAACCTGGAGGACAGGAAATGTTCTGTCCATAAGAAGATCCTAGAATATTACTGCACTGAGGACGCCGCTTGTATCTGTGTGTCCTGCAGTTTGGCCGGAGAACATCGGGGTCATCGGGTGGAGATGCTGGACGAGGCCTCTGAGAAGAAGAAGGAGAGACTGAGAAATGTTCTCCAGAAACTGATCACAAGGAGGGAGGAGACTGAGGAAAGAGTCCGGAGTCTGGAGGAGTGCAAGAGAAAAGCTCAAGAAAAAGCATCTGGAGAAGCTGAGAGAGTCACTGCCCTGTGTAGAGACATCAGGAGACGGCTGGACGATGTGGAGAAGAGGGTCCTGAGCGAGATCTCCAGGCAGGAGAAGGAAGAGTCATTCTCACTGTCTGCTCTGATGAAGAAGCTGGAAATACAGAAGGACGAGCTGTCCAGGAAGATGAGACACATGGAGGAGCTGTGTAACATGACTGATCCACTGACTGTCTTACAGGAACCAGACACCGGGGACTTGTATGATCCTGAGGACACAGGGGGACATGATGGAGGTGATGGGGACACGGGGGGACATGATGGAGGTAATGGGGACATGGGAGGACATGATGGAGGTGATGGGGACACGGGGGGACATGATGGAGGTGATGGGGACACGCGGGGACATGGTGAACCGCTTCATGATGTAGATGGTCCGGATGTGGCTGTGATCTCAGACACATTTCACACATTATGTGACATAGTAACAGATATAATGAGGGGGATCTATGTGGAGGGTCCTGCAGACATATTACTGGATGAAAACACAGCTGGTAATAATATCCATATATCAGATGACCTGAAAACGGCAACCGGGACACAAGAGAACCAGAACCGTCCAGAAACAGCAGAGAGATTCCAGCATAATCAGGTGATGAGCAGGAGGGGATTCTCCTCAGGACGACATTACTGGGATGTGGAGATCAGTGGATCAGTGAGGTGGAGGGTGGGGATGTGTTACCCCAGTATAGACAGGAGGGGGCAGCAGTCATACATTGGAGATAATAACAAGTCCTGGGGTTTGAGGAGGTTTAATAATCAGTATTTAGTGAGACATGATAGTAAAGTGATTCCGTTACCTCACATTATATCCAGTAATAGAGTCAGGATCTGCCTGGATTATGGGGCCGGGCGGCTGTCCTTTTATGCGCTGTGTGACCCCATCAGACACTTACACACCTTCACTGCCTCCTTCACCGAGCCGCTTCATGCTGTATTACGTGTGAATGCCGGTTTAATAACGATATTGGGAGAAGCAACAACTGGGAGAAACCATAATAGAAACTGACCAGAGACAGGACTGAAAGACAAACTGATTGGTAGATCAGACAGCCAATGGGATGAATGAGGTGGGGCTGCAGGTGATTATAACCAAAGCCAGGCCCACTTGACCATTTTCCCGGAGTAGGGGTCTGCGTATCCCTGCGTATTGTCATGTTCTTACACGGTTATGCCTGCACATGTACACGTATTTTACTCACGCTGTCCTGCGCCGGCTGGCTGGTTTCTTCTTTTTTTCACTTTCCTTCTCCTGTCTCCTGGCAACATAAAACCGCCATACATATGTAATGTGATTGTGTAAGCGCTGTGTTGTGAACGCACCCATAGAGAACAATAGGGCTGTTATGTGCATTATATGCGGTAAAATAGAACATGCTGCGCTCTTTATTACGCACATAACATACGCAATAAAATACAGGCAAGCGTGAGCGGAACAGTGAGAGCAATGTCCTTTCATTGACACCTTTTGCGCGTATTATATGCGTGCGCTGTTAGTGCGATGGAATGCTACAGCTATATTCTTGTGCTCCGAATCCAACGGGGTTCAGTTCGAGCTGCTTGAAGGATCATAGACTCGGTCACACAGCATTCTGCGTAATCAGCTGATTCTCCCTTTATTAGAAAAAAATAGAAATATTTATACGTTTTTTTTAGACTCAGACATTGAAAACGAGCCGAACAACAGCCCTTATTTATAGAGAGCGAAGGGCAGGATGGCGCAGGAGAGACCATTGGGACTTCTCTCACAGTACATTGTGTGTGTTATACCCAATGCACATATGTTGGTGCCCGGCCTATCTGACCGCTGTCCTTATGACTAGATCACATGTGGGGGATCCGCTGTGATTGTATTCTGGGTGTGATCCCTGTGCCTCCTTATGGATAATCCTCCGTGTGTCATTGCTGTTTATCCCAATGATGTCTGATCTACTACATCACATGAACCAGCACTCCCATTTTACCAGGATTGTCCCCCAAAAGAGAGCGCTAAGTGGGTGAAGTCCATGAAAATCTGCATAAAGGTGGCATCCTGGTATGTTTGTGGGGTTCCCGGGTAGATCAGGTCGGATTTAGGACTGGGTTCACACGGACTGAAATCTCGCGGAATGACCGCACGGAAATACTGCGAGATTTCTGCGAGAGAAATGCAGCTTCAAAACTCATGGCCTTTCGTCGCGGGTTTAGGAGCGGCTTCACCGCCTGCATTCCGCTGCGTCCATCTCCCCATAGAGAGGAGAGGATCCACTGCGGAAGCGGGGAAATAATTGATATGCCACGTCTTTGAGTTCCGTGTGGCTTGTCAATCTCAGTGCGGCTCGGTCGCAGCGTATGGATGAGATTTTTGTAAATCTCCTGCCCTTTGCCGGCTAATCCCAGGATTAAAGTCGCAGGCGGAATTTCTGTGCAGAAAGTCTGCACGGAACGTTAGTGGCAATTCCGCCCCGTGTGAACGCAGCCTAAGTGTTGTGAATGACGCTTCATTAGGGTTAAATACAAATAACGCTCCACATACACGGAGATCGCTGTGCGCAGCTCGTCCGTGGAGCCGTCCTACGGATGAGCGTGTGTAGAGCGCCGGACACTTCCTGTGTAGCACCCGGCCCTGGGATCTTGTCTTATGGACACATCAGATGTATTTGTTATGGTGACATTCTACCCAAAGGGGAACGCTGAAGTCACGCGGATGATTTACCGCAGTCTTACTGCTTATCACATGTAGCGTCTTGTGACTGTGGACCCCGATCCCTACTGAATTACATCATCCCAGATGTTCGCAGCCGCCTTTATAGGGACCCGTCACCAGCTGTCAGCTCCATAAACTACATTATTGGGCTCAAAGGTGAGAGAACGGGGAGTCCGGGGAGCGGTGTACAATACTCACCGGGTGCCCCGCTCCAGCGCTGCGTCCCCGCACACACATAGTGTGACTTTACAGCCGACTCCGTGCTCACGCTCTCCCAGAGCGCAGAGCGGGCTGCAAAGAGTTACGGCTGACACCCACTGGCTCTTTCTTTTTAACGCTGTGATATCGCTGCGTTTTTTTCAATGGGACAGAAGCGCAAACTTGCGATTTTAACATTAGAAAGTTCCATTGAAAAAAATGTAGCGATATCGCAGCACTAAAACCCCACTAGTGGTAGAAGCCCTGAGGGCGCTTTCACACGACAGTTTTTATGTTCAGTTTTTTGTGAGCCACAACAAGGAGCGGGTCCAAAATATGGAAGGACGGCACCTCTCCCCATTATACTGGCTCTCCACTCCGGGTTTTGGCTCACAAAAAGCTGAACATAAAAACTGTCATGTGATCGCGCCTTACTGTGTGCGCACCGACTTCACGGAGACACAGCGCCGGAACGAGGCACCCGGTGAGTGTCAAACACAACCTTCCGGACTCCCCGTTCTCTCACCTTCGAGCCCCGTTATGTAGTTTATAAGGCTGACAGGTGGTGACTGGTTCCCTTTAACCCGACTGTGGGGGAAGATCAAGAAAGCCAGAATATTACCGCAGATCCATCCCGTTTAGAACGCTGCCGGCCCGTCATACCAGGAGACTTAGTGTAACTGTATTTTCTAGCGATCGGTGGGGATCTCAGCAGTTGTATCTCCAGCAATCCAAACTTTTGACATGTCCTTATGTAAGGTGACCAGATTTTTCCAGGGTCAAAGCGGGACAGGGGTGTGGCCAGGGGCGGGGCTTATCACAACGTATGATTTTACCTCCATCGTTATAAAATGTACAGGGCGGTTCAAAAAAAGAGACAGGGAGCAAAGTCCGCAGCATTTCTGCACCAAAAAACAGTCAGAGTCTGTACCATTTGTGTGGATTTTGACTGGAAATCAGACGCGTATCCGCAGCTGATGTCACACTATTTGTGACTCCCCCTCACTTCCTCCGAAGGCTTCCCACTCTCAGCGCTCCCTGGCTTCCGGTTCCCAGCGGACCTGTGGTGCCGCACCTCACCAGGCTGCCGGGAATCGGAAGCTAGGGAGCGCTGACAGTGGGAAGCCTACGTAGGAGGTGAGGGGGAGTGCCGCTGCGTATCTCCAGCTGATTTCTGGTCAAAATCTGTACCAATGGTACAGACTCTGGCCTCGGTCAGAAAGGCGTTTTTTCGCGCAATTTGCGAATCGCATAACGGATGCGCATCTGCAAATCTCGTGACCGGGGCCGACAATTCGCTGAAAAATCTGTACCTAGCAGCGTTTTCAGCGAAACGGGCCCAATCAAAGGAGCACTGTCCGCTGTTCGCCCATTGAATTCAATGGAGCCGGCAATATAGCTGGCTCCATTGAAGGCAATGGGCTGCCGGCGAGCGCGGGATGAATTTTCGGGAAGGGCTTAAAAATATAAGCCCTTCCCTGAAAACCATCCTGAAATGTATAAAATAAAAAAAAATGTATACTCACCTTTTTTCTGCAGCCGGAGTTCAGCCACGGCCGGCCGGCAGTTCTCCTGAACTGCTCTGTGTAGTATTCAGCAGGCGGGGATTTGAAATCCCCGCCTGCTGAATGGGCTGCCTCTGATTGGTCACAGCCCTCACCAATCAGAGGCAGCACTCACTCACCTATTTACTATTATCTAAATATTTTTTGATATTAGGACAATAAATATATTACTAATCAGAATGTCAGTAAATAGAACCCATTCTGTGAATTACCCGTAATCTGGTGTCTGATAATCCAGAGATTCTGATAATCCGGCCCTTGTTTCCAGCACAGAACCAGAAGACGGAGCATTATGTGACAGCAGCAGATTATGTATGAGCATTTCATCTTCCTTCAGCTTCTCTGCCAGAAAGTTTTATAAAGTTTTTTGCCAGTTCAGTAACTCAGAACATCTGATAATCCGGCATCAGAGCCTGTTAATGCCGGACTAAGGAAATGTAATTCTATATATTACTTTAATCTTCAGCAGTTTGGGTTTTAGGTTAATTTCCGCTTGTTTCTTGCTTACTATTGTTATAATGACCCAATCACATGAAATGCGCCTTGTTTTTTCCCCACTTTGCATTATTTTGGGGTCACCAGATCTGTGTAGGTAGCTGCTGGTCATTGTAAGGGTTAATAAAGATGTATCTGCATATAACTGATGGGCGCCTGTGTCTTTACTTTAGTTTTTACCTCCCTGTCACATTTAGTATTTCCTTCTTCCCCCGCTCTGACTTTATATGGTGGTCCGGTGACCCCCCAGCCTTGCTGAGGCATCTTGAGTTCATTGATGGATGTTCATGCAGTTCTCACCTCAGGAATGGCGCCCCACTGAGCATGTTTTGGTAAACACATAGGGGGGTATTTACAGAAGCTTTTACACCAGAATTATGGCATAAGGCCTCCTTCACACAGGCGGGTTTGCATCGCGGAATCCGGAGTGGGATTCCAGCCCATAGCATGCTATGGCAATCCGCGATTTCCTGCCCATGAGCGGAAATCGATTTTCTACTCAGGGGTGAAAAAAATTGTAGCATGCTGCGATTCTGTGCGGGATATGCATGTTTGGCTTCCGTTGAAGGCAATGCAAGCGGTCTGTCCCGCGGCACTCCACAGTGAGCCCTGCAGAAGTATCGAGGGATACGCTTCACTGCAGAGCTCTGGCGGCTTCTGCGCATGTAGGACGGAGCGCCACCCGGCACATCCGCAGCGCTGTACAGAAGCCACCAGACAAGAACGCAGGGGTCACCAGCCGGGTGCCAAGCCGAACTCTACTGGGGAAAATCTGTGTGAAGGTGGCCTAAATAAATGTAAATTTTTGTGCAAGTCACAAAAAGACTTGCACAGCATCCTTGCAAAAACACACATATATAGCATGATCACATGACATACAACAAGATACATTTTTCAGACATAACACAGACATTAACCCATTCAGTGCTGCAGATGTGCAATACACATCAAATTAACACACATAGAAGACACTAACAAGGCAAAAGCATTCATACTTATGGAGGGGCCCCGCTAGCTCTGGGCCCCTACAATAGCGCTACAGAATACGTTAGTGCTATACAAATAACAAGTCTCTTCCCCTAGTAATGATGGATGATGAGGAAGTAGTATGCAATCTAGTACTAATGATGAGGATGTAGTATATAATATAGTAGTAATGATGGATGATGAGGATGTAGTATATAATATAGTAGTAATAATGGATGATGAGGATGTAGTATGCAATATAGTACTAATGGTGACTGTTGGAGACATAACATTTAACCCCTTCCAATCCACTGTCTGATGTCTGAAGACATTCTGATTGAAGGCTCTACAGCTCCAATGTCGGAAGACGTCCGGCAGGGTTTTCTTACTGTATACTAGTGGCTGCTCTGTTGTCGGGGGCCTCTCCGGCATATCAAAACCCGCAGTATTGTCTCTAGCCAGCAGATGGCGCTATTGTATAATGGCAGAAAGAGAAAAACACCTAGAAAACCAGGAACCCAAATTTGGATTGCAAAGGGTTAATATAGCAGTGAGGATGAGGAGGGGAGCTGAAAGTACTCTGTTTGGGGAGTTCTCCATCATTTTGGCCGCTCAAGGGCTCTACAAGTGGGCAATGGGGCCTAAAACCTCCAGGCAAAATTTCTGTTCTGAAAGCCACCGGCTGCTCCTTTCGGTTTGGGCCCCGTTGTGCATACAGATATAGGATTAGGGCCACAGCGGGTATGTTTCTGAACTCAGGACAAACAGGGGGATCCATTTTGGGGTACAAATCTTCTTTTTCATGTTCACTATAGAGAAAAAACAGTCTTTAAAATGACATATTTGCAAAAATATGACATTTTATTTTTTCTACATGTTATTGTTTCCTACAGCTGACACCCACGGGCAATAGCATATCATATCTTGAGTTTACTCTCAGCCACAATTACTTTTTGTTTGACACCAAGTACTTTCACCAGCTCAGGGGTACAGCGATGGGGAGGCCCTGTGCCCCATCATATGCCAACCTGTACCTGGGCTGGTGGGAGGAAAGGTTTGTCTACAGTAACACCATGTGGTCTGACAACATTATCTTATGGCTTCCATATATCGACGACATCTTCTTTTTCTGGAAAGGCACATCATCCTCCTTTAAGAACTTCGTGGACTCATTGAATCAAAATACTCCTAATCTCCATCCAACGTATGAGATTAATTCCACGGCCTTACCCTGCCTGGATCTACTGATCAAGAAAGACGAGGATGGTATGATCTCTTCGACTTTATATAACAACAGCCACCAACAGTCTGCTCGGTGGGAAGAGCCGTCACCCCTTCCCACTCAAGAAGGGAATCCCAAAAGGGCAACTTTTATGTCTGAGACGGAATTGCTCTGATGACTCTTCCTTCATGATGGAAAGTGAGAAACTCTCCACACGTTTCCAGGATGGACAGCCCCCGAAGAGGCTGTTCATAGAGCATTTAGACATGCTGTTCACAAAACCGTACTCCCCTCCTGACACCACGGGAACGCCCGACTGACCAATACACTCGAGTTATAGGGACTTACCATACAGCCTCAAAGGAAGTACGCAATATCCGGAATCATTATTGGGATATCCTAAAAAGCGACGCTGACCTTGGAGAGTCTACATCACCTACGCCTCTGATCACCTTTCGTCGCGGCCATAACCTTAAAGATCACCTGGTTAAGAGTCATCTTCACTCCGATGATGCATAAAAGACGTGGCTCCGGTCTAATAAACCCTGTGGTACCTTTCCCTGTCACGGGGGTCTAGCATGGCCGCTTATTTTAAAGGGCAATTCGTTCTACCAGCAAAACATATCTATGCCGTGACTTGATTAACTGCAGGACGTCGTATACATGGCCACCTGCCCTGCCCTAAAAATGACATAGGGAAAACTATACAGCAATTTGGCCGCAGGATCCTAGGCCATGTTGGCAACATCCACCGTCATGAATCCCCACCACTAGCCGACCACGTCTGGGCAATGCATAATGGAGACGCTCAGTCTATCAAATTTCAAGGAATTGAATTATCGAAACCGTATGGCGGCAGAGGTGATCCTGACGAGCGCTTACTCCAGAAAGAGGATTTACCGCATCAATACTCTCAATCCAGTCGGGCTAAATGGAAATTTATGTTTTAATTGTTTTCTGTGACTTTATTTCCTGGGAGATTCCACATGTTTGGGACAAACACATTTCCCTCCCTGATATACCGTTCCTGGCAAAACTGCCGTTTACTCTATCATGAGTCTTATCTTGTGTACAATAACATGTATCTTCAGTCTTTAAACGACTTGCAGCCATTAACTCTTTGCAATCCAATTTTGGATTCAGGGTTTCCTAGGGGGTTTTCTCTTTCTGCCATTATACAATGGCACCATCTGCTGGCTAGAGCCAGTACTGCGGTATGGGACATGCTGGAGCGGTCCCCCGACAACAGAGCGGCTAGTAATATACAGTAACAATACCCTGCCAGACGTCTTCCGACATCGGAGCTGTACAGCCTTCAATCAGAATGTCTTCAGACATCAGACAGTGGATTGGAAAGGGTTAATACTTACCCCTTTGTGTCCAGACTGTATGTCTGCTTCATTAAAAAGCCTCTTAAGGATTTTAGAGCCTAATTCTATATTTGTTTGATTCTAAACTTCCTTCCTAGACTTCTCTCTATCACGTTGTCGGCTTGTCTGATCTTATATTAAGTCCTAGTATGTTCCCTTCACCATCACCATCATCAGCACCATCGCTGTGTAATACGCCCTAATTATGCTATACGTCTAAACGATAACGAAATCAAGGATGCAGCATTCCTTATTCCATACCGTTTATTCATGCGGAGGCGTTGATCTTATATGTTAAGCAGTAGTTCTGCTACTAACAGGTCCGTCCGCAGCGATACATCCTCATCAGCGCACCACTTACCTCCAGCATTGCTTCATCTATCAGAATGGGCTCTTTTATTGGCCTCCCAGACACGCTAAACGCTTAAACTCTGAATGATAAAGAAATGACGGATGCGGCCTTCCTTACGGTGTCATCGTTATTTCTGCGGATCATGTATGTTAAGCAGTAGTTCTGCTATTAGGAGGTCCGTCGGCAGCGATACATCCTCATCACTACTTAAGTTCAGCATCGTTTAATTCAATCGGAATGGGCTCCTATATCGACATCGGAGATTTTATGAATGAATGGCGCCGTCTCCATACCGCTACGTCATTCCGCAAGGCCGAACGTGACGGACATCACGTGATAGACGCAGTGATGTCATCACGCTGCGCACGCATGCGCACTCCGCCCATAACATCCCGGTGAATGGGGAACATACTATGGCCGCTTGAGAGCGATCGTAGCTAGCGGCCAGCAATCAAATGTGAGACGGAGGTTACCTACAATGTCCCAAATATACTTATCTGTTTTCTGTGTATCTCATGGGACTGGTGGCTTTCCCAAGAGGCAATTTTAGGGTAAGGTATCCGGCCCCTCCCCTTATTCATTAAGAGTTTGTAATCCATTGGAGGATCTATAGGTCTCCTCCCCAAGAGGAGGGCTTAGGCCGGGTATATCAGGGATTAAGGCTGAGACAACAATCATAGCCTGGGGTTCACCATCAGGGCCACAGGCCCGATTTCTCTATCCAGGGGCGTAACTAAAGGCTCTGGGGCCCTGATGCAAAAGGTGATCTGGGGCCTCCCCTCTATCTGTACTCGTACCCATACCTAAACCATGCTGCACAGAGGCGTAACTTGAAGCTTCTGGGCCCCAATGCAAAACCTATAACAAGGCCCCCAACTATAATGCATTATTCATAGTAATGGGCTCTCTATATGTAGAAGAGAGGCCTTATGGGCCCCCTAAGGCTCCTGGGCCCGGGTGCAACCGCATCCCCTGCACCCACTATAGTTACGCCCATGTCTCTATCTACATGTTTGTTATATGATGGTACTCTGGCTAGTTGCCATCAGGGTTATAGATACAGGGCAATCAGGCCAGCGTGTAAAAGACTTTGTGCTAGTCTATCTTGGAAGGGGAGAATATAGGGTTATTAGACCAGTGTCTAAGACTAATATAGCAGACACCTCCTTAATAAGCTATCCGCTGATGTGCATGCATACCAGGCATCTTGATGTGCTTTACCTTAGCCTGATTCCTCATAGTGGGGTTGAGCCAAAAACCGGGCCTCGTTTCTCCTCCCCCCCCCCCCCTGATTTCCTTTTTAAATAGAAACTCTTTTATATGAGTTATTCTATTTCTATGACCAATGTATCCATACTGGTCATTATTACACCTTGTAAAGATAGTGCCATCACCTTGTATGCAGCGCAAACATCTGCCATGCTATGACAAGGGGGAGTTGTAGAGAACATTTCAGCATACCGCAGTTCTGATATAAAGTCAGTATTTTGGAGCTCCTGATGAACTGCTCCTCACGGAGTGGGGAAACGCGTCGAGCCTTCGTTTTGCTGAACTTTTGACTAGATCTTATTCTCTTTTCTTACACACTGTGAATTACGCAGTCATACACCCATCTTCATATAAAGATCGATACATTACTGTTATTTGGGTAATATAAATCCATCTATCGCTTGTATTATCCAATAAGTGTTTCGGATGTCACCAATATACACTAAATGGGGTACTGTCTAGGTGACGTTGAGCTGTGTGGTCTGTGAAGTGCCCCTCGGTGATTGCGAAAAATCCAAGGAACTTTATACAATGAGCTGAGACACTGCAGGAGAGACTGTTGGGTCTTGTTTACCGGGGAGATTCGTTATTGTCTTTGTGTTTGTACTGTTTGTGGACCAAAAGTGTCTTGAGACACAAGAAAAATGTATTCAATAAAAAAGATTTAAATCAACAAATGGAGTACTGCTAGGGAAAAGTGCTATGTATCTAATTCTCATCTATGTGATACTAACTGTAGCTGAGATACTGTTGTGGCTTGTCAGTCGCGACAACGACGTGGCATGGTGGCCTCAACACAGATTGTTAAGCAGGTCAAGGGTCAGTGCACAATGTGCACAGTCTAGGGTCTGCCTTTGCTGCATGGATGCATGCTAGATTAGTCATGCCTGGGAGTAGGGTGGAGGTATGGTTTTCTATTCACTCTGTCAGTTTTCAGGTGCAGAGTGGCTATATATTCTCACCCCTCCTGGTGATCAGTGCTGCTTATTCCGTTGCATAGTACAGATCTTGGAGTTTGGAGCTGTGGTGTGCTGAGTGGTTTTTTATTTGCAGATAAGTAGCTGCGGGTTCCGTTTCAGTTAAAGTGTAGCTTTTCATTTCTATTTTGCTTTGCTGTTCAGTTCATCTCTCCAGGGGTCCCTTCAGGGACAGCCAGGGCCCAGGATGAAGACCATTGGGCCGTCTCTATTGAGATGAATACTCCGCTTCTAGGCAGGGACCCTTCACCTCCTCTGCTTTTGTGTGATTTAGTTTAAAATTGTATATTCGGCCAAAGTTCTTAAATTCTTGCAGAATGTAAGGAATTGAGTTTTGGGGTTCTGTGAGAAAAAACAACATGTCATCTGCGTAGGAGGCTGATTTGTGTTCCCTACAACCCCATTTCATGCCTGCAATTTTATCATTTTGTCTAATTTTTTCCAGAAAGGTCTCCATAGTAAGAACAAATAATAGAGGGGATAGGGGGCACCCTTGCCTGGTGCCGTTGCTAATATGGACTGTAGGGGAGAATTCCGAGTTTATTTTAATTTTAGCGGAGGGAAGGGAGTACAGCGCCATAATCTTATCTATGAATAGTTCTGGGAAGCCAAATTTTTGAAGTGACATTCTAAGAAATAACCAATCAACCCTATCAAAGGCCTTCTCGGCATCGGTGGTGAGCAGGGCTAATGGGGATTTGCTGTGGTGGGCTTGGTGTATCAGATTTAGTAGTTTTGTGGTATTATCCTTTGCCTCCCTATTTGGTATAAAGCCCACTTGTTCGGGACTGATTAAACAAGGCAGTATTAATTTTATTCTGTTGGCTAGGATTTTAGCATATAGCTTGACATCGTTATTAATTAAAGATATGGGTCTATAGCTGCTGCATAAAGTAGCATCTTTTCCTTCTTTGGGGATTAAGGTTATGTGTGCTGTCAATGCTTCTTTTTGGAATGGATTTTCAGTGCTAATGAAGTTGAAATAATGTACCAAATGTGGTGTGAGAGTTTTTTTGAAGGTTTTAAAGTAAAGGGACCCGAAACCATCGGGACCTGGGCTTTTCCCATTTGGGGCGGACTGGATACTTTCCTCCACTTCTTGGGGAGAGATCGGTTCAAGGAGAGATTGTAGTTGACTTGTGGGTACGTTAGTAAGGTTAACCGAGTCCAGAAAATCACGGATCTTTTGATGTTTAACGGTTATTGACTCCTTGGGATTTCGAATATTATATAGATCAGTGTAGAATGCATGAAAAATATTGGAGATATCTGCAGTTTTGTAATGCATTTTATCATATTTATCTTTTATTTTAGGAATGAATGCCTTAGCATTCTGAGTTTTAATTTGGGCTGCGAGCTTTTTACCACATTTGTCAGCGAAGGCATAGTGTTTATATTTTGCAAAGAAGAGGTATTTTTCAAATTTTTGGTTAAGGAGCTCTTTTAGTTTAATACGCAAGTTAAACAGGTGTTTTTCATGTTGGAGTGAGAACGTTTTCTTGTTACATGATTCTATGTTTTTAATCTGCTCAATGAGAGAGGAAGTCTCTCTCTTTTTTTCTTTCTTCTTTCTAGCACCCTGTTTAATAAATAAACCTCTTATTACAGCCTTGTGGGCCTCTCAAAGAATCGCAGGGTTATATGGCTCCAGAGCCTTCTCCCTGAAATAATGTTGTAGGCCTTTTTGTATATATTCGACATCCTCTTTGTTATTCAACAGGTTGTCATTTAATAGCCAATTGGTTGCAGATCTCCTCCTGGGGGACAAAGCCATGTTCATGAAAATAGGGGCATGATCTGAGTAGAGGATAGGATCATAGAATGTTTTGATGATTGAATCTAGTAAAGAATGCATTTTTAATTGTAATACTGGTCAAGCTATTGTATGCCTGAACGTATTAATAAAAGATCAAAAAGCACCATCTAAAATTGTGAAGAAATCACAAACACATTATTGGCCTAGCCATTGTATGATTGACGAAATCAACAAAAGACTAAAAAGTACCATCAAAAGTGCAAAATCATCAAGTTTTTCGCTTGAATTGAATGAGTAAGGAGCCCTGATACTATACAGGTTCGGCTCCTTTCATTCAAGTACAAGCAGAGTCGCCCACTATATATCCTAAACGGGCGTCTACTTGAAATTCCCTCTCCGTGACAAAAAAAACCCTTGGGAAACATTGAGCAATCTGGCAGATGAGAAGCCATAATAACTATCTATGACTCATGTTTTCCTAAAAGGTGTGACTATCCTCACGTATCTAGTGAACTTTTTGTTACACCCCTATATACGGTTTAATCCTATAGTGTGGGATGCTTATCAGTGTCATCTAATAATACAAACAGGCACTGGGTGGACTGATCTACAGTGCTCCACTAATAAATTAATAACGGGGAAGGATACATAGCAAGTTAATGACATCCTGAGTTCTGAGTTTATGAACAATTTTAGACCTATTAGCCTACCACATTGCTTTATCTCCCCTTTTTGCTTATCAAGAAGAGGCAAAAAGTATAGGCAGCAAGTGGTAGTAAGTCTCTCTTTTTGAGACTTGTACACCTCTAAAAAACTTGGAGGTCTATGCGTAGTGCCCTATTTGTGCTTTACGTTTTTTTTTTTTTAAATTACTTAATAAAAAGATTTGTTTTTATAAATTCTTGTCTAAACTGTGAAAGGTAGCAAAGAATGCGTGACAAAAAAATAGTTTATTCTTGAGTATTTTTTGTGGACTGGGGAATAAAAAGAGAAATCTTTTGTATCTGGGTTAAGAACCCTCCATGGGTCCACCAGGTGGAGATCCGCTAACAGATTCTTAATTTTTTTTAGTTTGAGAAATAAAAATTAGGGAGAGCGCCATTGCTCCAGGAGAGTGCAGAAAAAAAACTTTTTTATGAACTACTGTACAGATTTTACTCACCAGGTGCCAGGCGGAGCAACAAAAAGAACAAATTCCTTGTGTTCCGCCAGCACCAAATAATCCACGTTCACCTTTCAAGGTTTCTTGGCTGGAGGGTCTGTGGTTTAATCCAGGATAGCTTACGGTGAAAAGAAATCGCTAGATTCCACTATGCTATACTGGAGAGCAGCAGCTAGAAAAGTACCCCATGATTCACAAAGGAAAGGGGATAAGAATGAGAACAAACAAAAAACAGAAAAAAACTCTTCTTTAAGCTGCGCTACACCATCAGCCCTGGGGACATGATAGGGAATAAGCCTCTAACACCGTGATAAATAGCAGGCTAAATTTATTGTTCCCTCAAAGTACAAACAAATGTTTAAAAGCAACGCGTTTCAACGTCTCCTGACGTCTTTATCAAGCTTACAAACACAATGTTCAGTCATACACATATAAATATACATCCTATACCTTAATCAAGTGTCTCCATGGATTACAGCTGTAGCCCTTCCTGGCTCCATATTGAACGCCGGTAAAGCACGTGTGGGGAGGGAGCAGAATCCCGTCGAACTGCCGACGTCATCTGACAGGTGCCGGGAGGTGTATGCCTACCACCTGGGGACCACACCACGTCGCTGCTGACGCTGTAGGGGGCGTGGTTTACCGGGGCTCGTCACTACTGACGCTGTAGGGGGCGTGGTTTACCGGGGCTCGTCACTACTGACGCTGTAGGGGGCGTGGTTTACCGGGGCTCATCACTGCTGACGCTGTAGGGGGCGTGGTTTCTCGGGGCTCGTTCCGTCCCCTTTCCAAACCTCCTCCACTAAGCCAGACAGTTGTCCTCCACACAGGCAGCCAGGTCACGTTAAGCTGCCTGTATTGGGTGGCAGATCGTAAGAGGTACGTGCACTACACCAGGAGGTGTAGTGCTTCGTACCTCATCGATACTAGCGCTAGGGGGGGCGTGGTTTCCTGGGATGCACCGCATCCCTATAGGGGGCGTGGTTTACCGGGGCTGGTCACTGCTGACGCTATAGGGGGCGTGGTTTCCCGGGGCTCATTCCGTCCCCTTTCCAAACCCCCTCCACTAAGCCAGACAGTTGTCCTCCACACAGGCAGCCAGGTCACGTTAAGCTGCCTGTATTGGGTGGCAGATCGTAGGGGGTACGTGCACTACACCAGGAGGTGTAGTGCTCCGTACCTCATCGATACTAGCACTGGGGGGGGCGTGGTTTCCTGAGAAGCACCGCATCTCTATAGGACTGTCTGCATCAAGTGACAGCTCCCAAGAGGTCCGTGCACTCAACCAAAGGTGTAATGCTATGTACCTCATTACTACTAACGTTGCAGGGGATGTGGTTTCCAGAGATATATCACATCCCCATATCATCCCTCCTACATTGTAAGGGGTGTCAGTATAGGTACAGATGGAGCCCCAATCGCCATGCTATATTCCGCATTAGGGGAACATCATCCCTCCTACTTACAAATTCAAACAGGATCAATAGGACCCATGGTTTCAATAAATACATATATAACAACAATCTATGAATAATCAATATAAAATTAATAAATCCCAATATTATAATAAACTTTCCAAGGAATATATATCATAAATAATGCATAAATACATCATAAAAGTACATAGTCATACTAACCACCTCAAAAACACCTTATCACTCAAAATGTATAAAATCAATAAAAAACTCATCTAACAATCATAAATATAAAATTAAGTAATCTTTTCTAGAGTTTCGTTCAGCCCATTGGGAAATAAAGAGTTCATCCGAAAAATCCAGAACATTTCGCGCTGGCGTAATTGAGAAAAGGATCTAGAAGGAATAGTTTCTAATGGCGTGACGATCAATTGAGTGGGGTCCTGGTTATGTGCTTCTTTAAAGTGTCGTGAAACGCTATGTTTCGTAAACCCCGATGTAATATTAAATCGGTGTTGGTTTATTCTTATCCTCAAATTTTTTGTTGTTCGACCAATATATTTGAGTCTGCAGGGGCACTCTAGTAGATAAATAACCCATGCAGAATCACAACTTAAGCGTTGTTTCAATTGTACCGGTTTACTCTCATGTCCTGTAAGGATTTCTCTTCTTCCATCCGAGATAGCGGCACAACATTTACACCGGTTTTTTAGGCATCTAAATACCCCTACATTGTGTTCACCCAGTCTATCTTGAATTTTTCTTTTATTATTCATGATCTTTTTCAATGGGTCAGATGGTGCTATAATATTCTGGAGAGTTCTATTTTTGCGATAAATAATTTTAGGTCCCTCAGGTAATTCTTTTGACAAAAATGGGTCCTGTTTTAATAAGTCCCAATTTTTCTTCATTATTTTCTCTATTGTTTTGTGTTGCGTATTATATTTTGTCAAAAATAAAAGTCTTTTATCGAACTCATTATTCTCCATTTTTTTCTTCACTTTTTCCAGGGGTGGTCTTTGTTCTATCAATACTTTCTTATATGCATCATTGATTAGACTTCTGGGGTAACCTTTCTCTATGAACCTTGTTTTTATTGTTTCCGCCTGATCTTTAAAAATCTCAATTGATGAAGAATTTCTTCTAAGACGCTTCAATTGGCCGTAAGGAATGTTTGTTCGCCAACACTTCTTGTGGCAACTCTTAAAACTCAGATAGCTGTTGCAATCGGTCTTTTTAAAATGGGTTCTTGTTTTAATTTCCCCCTTATCAATAAAAATCACTAAATCCAAAAAAACTATTTCCGTAGAGTGTATATTGCTAGTGAATTCAAGTTGACAATCGTTCTTATTAATACCGCCAATAAAACCTTCCAAGTCTTCCAAACCCCCGTCCCAAACCATAATGATGTCATCAATAAAACGTTTAAAAAATACTACCCGACTGTCGTTAAAATGACTCCTCTCAAACGCACCCATAAATAAATTCGCGTAACTGGGCGCGAAACGCGTCCCCATGGCCGTTCCGTTCATCTGTTGGTAAAAATGGCCATTAAAAGAAAAATAATTATTATTTAGAATAAAACCTATAGCCTCCAATAAAAATTTCTTTTGGGACTCCGGCATCAAGGGATCGTCTCCAAGGAAAGATTGTATCGCCAGAAGGCCTTGATGATGTTGGATGTTCGAATAAAGGGATGTAACATCCAGTGTACACCATGTGTATGACTCTTTCCATGATAATTGTTCAAGCAAGGAAAGTACATGTCCAGAGTCTTTGATGTGGGAGGGAAGGGAAACTACAAATTTTTGTAGATGTAAATCAATGTAGTGTGACAATGCGCTAGTGATGGAGTTTATCCCCGCTATAATTGGGCGGCCTGGGGGCCGTGTTATGTCTTTATGTACCTTAGGGAGAAAGTAAAAAAACGGAACTTCTGGTTTCTTGATACATATAAAATCTCTCTCCTTTTTCCCCAGGCAGTTATTCATTAAGGCTTCATCCACCAGGTTGATTAATTTGGTCGAAATTATGTCTGTTGGGTCGAACCTTAATTTCTTATAGTATTTCTGGTCACTTAATATCCTATCCGATTCCCATAAATAGTACTCCAGATCCATAATGACCACCCCTCCCCCTTTATCGGCCTTCTTGATTACAATATCATTCCTTGAGGCTAGATTTTTTAAGAGGTGGAGTTGTTCCCGGGTCAGATTATCTGGGACATCTAAACTCTTATTACACATTACGGAAAAGTCTTGAATTACATTATGGTAAAATGTTTCTATAAAATTCCCACGACTCTCCACTGGGTTAAATTTGCTAATAGGTTTAAGGTTAGTAAAAATAGGATCCTCTAAACAAAATAATTCACCTGTTTGTTGATTAGAATTATCATTCTTTAATTTTTGCATGGCAAAATGTCGACAGACGGTGAGTTTCTTAATATATTGATTGAGGTCCACGAATAAATCGAACAAGTTGGCTCTCGCTGATGGACTAAAAGAAAGACCTTCCGCCAAAATTTCGGCTTCTTTTCTCCGTAAAATATATTTCGAGATATTAAAAATCCCCATCTCACGCGCCTCATTAGTCCCAATTACTCTGGTGTGGGGATTGCTCTCGATTTTTTTGATGTTTCTCTGTATCCCAGACCTCCTTCCGCCCCTTTTGCCTCGACGTCTTGGAAATTCCTTTTTCTTTGTTTGGTTTGTGTTGAGGGTAATAGGGGTTGGTAAAATTGAAAGATCTTTTTGGATTTTACCCCGGATATTGCTCTGGAGTTTACCGCCCGGGGAGTTGTGGGCTCCAGAACCGGAAAAAGGGCCTCAGTACTACAAATCCCTTTTAGAGGACTGTATTTAACTGTATGTTGTGTCGATAACCCGTTTACAATCTGAGAATTTAAATCTATAAAATTCGGGGGTGAGTCGGCTAATGGTGAACATAGAAGTCTCTTCTCAACTTCCGGTATTGAAACTTCGATACCAGATTCTATTCCAGGATTCTCCATATTTACAACATCCCTTCCATTCTTTCTCACAACCAATGGAGTCAAAGGTACTGTTTCACATGTTGGTACAATACTCTTCCTCATCACCAACGTAGGGGGGGTTAAGTCAATTAATAGGGGGGTCATTTTCTTAATCAGACCTATCTCTGGTACTTCTGGGACACTTGATAGTCTCGAGATCCTACTAACTTGTGTAGATTTGTTAGTTTTAGACAACGTCGATGTCTCCTCACCTCTAGGATCCAATCTGTTAGTCTTGGATTGGTTTATAGGAGGATTAATTTTTTTCTTTATCGCGGGGGGCTCTAGTGGGGACAATACTGGGGGGGTCCTATTGCTATTCACACCAACCCCTCTCGTATACATATTCCCTTGATTTTCTGTTTTCTTCTTGGGGTCTCTACTTTTACCCTTATTATTATCTATACTCCTTATTGAGTCATTACGCCATCGAGATTGGTTTGTGAAAACACTGGTTTTCCCCAACCATGTTCCACTATGCCCATTCTCACCATGTGTATAGTTGTTTCTTTTCCATACATTAGTATTGTTCTTATTTCTAGAGTTCCACCCCGCAGATCTATTCCCCCCTCCCATAAAATTATGGGTCTTCGTTCTATTAAAGGGTCGTTCAAATTTATCGGGCCTCTCTCTCCCTCTCTTAGCCACTTTTTTATATTCCCAGGGGAAATAATTCTCCTGAGAATAGTCCATAGCATCCCTTTTAAGTTTATCGAATTTCCTAGAAAATGTACTGATTTCGAGGTTATTGATAAAGGCTAAAGCAAATAAAAAGTCCTCTTTTTTACAAAAGTCCGCCAAAAATGTCACTCTCTGCAATGCAGAAACCATCAAAGTCTCTCTTTTCATTAATATTTTATTCAAGATCAAATTTGTAAACGTAGTCAGCATTAAACGCCATTCTCCGGCAAATGTCGAGTCACCCACGAAGGCCGGGCCAATATTGATCCTCAAACCACGTGGGACCAATTTGTTCTCAATATAAATATTCAAAGTCAGCCAGTCCATCGCGTGTCTCCACAATGTCAACAGACTTTCTTTCAGATCATATTTTAATAAACCTCGAAGCTGGGGTTGTTCCTCTGGAAAAACACCCCACTCAGAGTTACCTGTGAAGCCTTGGGAAATAGAAGAAAGCTGTAATGACTCTAGTCCATCCGCATATCTCCTTAAGGATTTTACGAACCGGGATGGTAGAAGTATCCATTCCTTCTTTAACTCCTCCATGGTACTCAGTCGCTCAATCCCACAAAAAGACGAACCAGGATCCAGACGGATACCGTATCAAATAGAAATAAAAATTAGGGAGAGCGCCATTGCTCCAGGAGAGTGCAGAAAAAAAACTTTTTTATGAACTACTGTACAGATTTTACTCACCAGGTGCCAGGCGGAGCAACAAAAAGAACAAATTCCTTGTGTTCCGCCAGCACCAAATAATCCACGTTCACCTTTCAAGGTTTCTTGGCTGGAGGGTCTGTGGTTTAATCCAGGATAGCTTACGGTGAAAAGAAATCGCTAGATTCCACTATGCTATACTGGAGAGCAGCAGCTAGAAAAGTACCCCATGATTCACAAAGGAAAGGGGATAAGAATGAGAACAAACAAAAAACAGAAAAAAACTCTTCTTTAAGCTGCGCTACACCATCAGCCCTGGGGACATGATAGGGAATAAGCCTCTAACACCGTGATAAATAGCAGGCTAAATTTATTGTTCCCTCAAAGTACAAACAAATGTTTAAAAGCAACGCGTTTCAACGTCTCCTGACGTCTTTATCAAGCTTACAAACACAATGTTCAGTCATACACATATAAATATACATCCTATACCTTAATCAAGTGTCTCCATGGATTACAGCTGTAGCCCTTCCTGGCTCCATATTGAACGCCGGTAAAGCACGTGTGGGGAGGGAGCAGAATCCCGTCGAACTGCCGACGTCATCTGACAGGTGCCGGGAGGTGTATGCCTACCACCTGGGGACCGCACCACGTCGCTGCTGACGCTGTAGGGGGCGTGGTTTACCGGGGCTCGTCACTACTGACGCTGTAGGGGGCGTGGTTTACCGGGGCTCATCACTGCTGACGCTGTAGGGGGCGTGGTTTCTCGGGGCTCGTTCCGTCCCCTTTCCAAACCTCCTCCACTAAGCCAGACAGTTGTCCTCCACACAGGCAGCCAGGTCACGTTAAGCTGCCTGTATTGGGTGGCAGATCGTAAGAGGTACGTGCACTACACCAGGAGGTGTAGTGCTTCGTACCTCATCGATACTAGCGCTAGGGGGGGCGTGGTTTCCTGGGATGCACCGCATCCCTATAGGGGGCGTGGTTTACCGGGGCTGGTCACTGCTGACGCTATAGGGGGCGTGGTTTCCCGGGGCTCATTCCGTCCCCTTTCCAAACCCCCTCCACTAAGCCAGACAGTTGTCCTCCACACAGGCAGCCAGGTCACGTTAAGCTGCCTGTATTGGGTGGCAGATCGTAGGGGGTACGTGCACTACACCAGGAGGTGTAGTGCTCCGTACCTCATCGATACTAGCACTGGGGGGGGCGTGGTTTCCTGAGAAGCACCGCATCTCTATAGGACTGTCTGCATCAAGTGACAGCTCCCAAGAGGTCCGTGCACTCAACCAAAGGTGTAATGCTATGTACCTCATTACTACTAACGTTGCAGGGGATGTGGTTTCCAGAGATATATCACATCCCCATATCATCCCTCCTACATTGTAAGGGGTGTCAGTATAGGTACAGATGGAGCCCCAATCGCCATGCTATATTCCGCATTAGGGGAACATCATCCCTCCTACTTACAAATTCAAACAGGATCAATAGGACCCATGGTTTCAATAAATACATATATCTTAAAAAATCTAGCCTCAAGGAATGATATTGTAATCAAGAAGGCCGATAAAGGGGGAGGGGTGGTCATTATGGATCTGGAGTACTATTTATGGGAATCGGATAGGATATTAAGTGACCAGAAATACTATAAGAAATTAAGGTTCGACCCAACAGACATAATTTCGACCAAATTAATCAACCTGGTGGATGAAGCCTTAATGAATAACTGCCTGGGGAAAAAGGAGAGAGATTTTATATGTATCAAGAAACCAGAAGTTCCGTTTTTTTACTTTCTCCCTAAGGTACATAAAGACATAACACGGCCCCCAGGCCGCCCAATTATAGCGGGGATAAACTCCATCACTAGCGCATTGTCACACTACATTGATTTACATCTACAAAAATTTGTAGTTTCCCTTCCCTCCCACATCAAAGACTCTGGACATGTACTTTCCTTGCTTGAACAATTATCATGGAAAGAGTCATACACATGGTGTACACTGGATGTTACATCCCTTTATTCGAACATCCAACATCATCAAGGCCTTCTGGCGATACAATCTTTCCTTGGAGACGATCCCTTGATGCCGGAGTCCCAAAAGAAATTTTTATTGGAGGCTATAGGTTTTATTCTAAATAATAATTATTTTTCTTTTAATGGCCATTTTTACCAACAGATGAACGGAACGGCCATGGGGACGCGTTTCGCGCCCAGTTACGCGAATTTATTTATGGGTGCGTTTGAGAGGAGTCATTTTAACGACAGTCGGGTAGTATTTTTTAAACGTTTTATTGATGACATCATTATGGTTTGGGACGGGGGTTTGGAAGACTTGGAAGGTTTTATTGGCGGTATTAATAAGAACGATTGTCAACTTGAATTCACTAGCAATATACACTCTACGGAAATAGTTTTTTTGGATTTAGTGATTTTTATTGATAAGGGGGAAATTAAAACAAGAACCCATTTTAAAAAGACCGATTGCAACAGCTATCTGAGTTTTAAGAGTTGCCACAAGAAGTGTTGGCGAACAAACATTCCTTACGGCCAATTGAAGCGTCTTAGAAGAAATTCTTCATCAATTGAGATTTTTAAAGATCAGGCGGAAACAATAAAAACAAGGTTCATAGAGAAAGGTTACCCCAGAAGTCTAATCAATGATGCATATAAGAAAGTATTGATAGAACAAAGACCACCCCTGGAAAAAGTGAAGAAAAAAATGGAGAATAATGAGTTCGATAAAAGACTTTTATTTTTGACAAAATATAATACGCAACACAAAACAATAGAGAAAATAATGAAGAAAAATTGGGACTTATTAAAACAGGACCCATTTTTGTCAAAAGAATTACCTGAGGGACCTAAAATTATTTATCGCAAAAATAGAACTCTCCAGAATATTATAGCACCATCTGACCCATTGAAAAAGATCATGAATAATAAAAGAAAAATTCAAGATAGACTGGGTGAACACAATGTAGGGGTATTTAGATGCCTAAAAAACCGGTGTAAATGTTGTGCCGCTATCTCGGATGGAAGAAGAGAAATCCTTACAGGACATGAGAGTAAACCGGTACAATTGAAACAACGCTTAAGTTGTGATTCTGCATGGGTTATTTATCTACTAGAGTGCCCCTGCAGACTCAAATATATTGGTCGAACAACAAAAAATTTGAGGATAAGAATAAACCAACACCGATTTAATATTACATCGGGGTTTACGAAACATAGCGTTTCACGACACTTTAAAGAAGCACATAACCAGGACCCCACTCAATTGATCGTCACGCCATTAGAAACTATTCCTTCTAGATCCTTTTCTCAATTACGCCAGCGCGAAATGTTCTGGATTTTTCGGATGAACTCTTTATTTCCCAATGGGCTGAACGAAACTCTAGAAAAGATTACTTAATTTTATATTTATGATTGTTAGATGAGTTTTTTATTGATTTTATACATTTTGAGTGATAAGGTGTTTTTGAGGTGGTTAGTATGACTATGTACTTTTATGATGTATTTATGCATTATTTATGATATATATTCCTTGGAAAGTTTATTATAATATTGGGATTTATTAATTTTATATTGATTATTCATAGATTGTTGTTATATATGTATTTATTGAAACCATGGGTCCTATTGATCCTGTTTGAATTTGTAAGTAGGAGGGATGATGTTCCCCTAATGCGGAATATAGCATGGCGATTGGGGCTCCATCTGTACCTATACTGACACCCCTTACAATGTAGGAGGGATGATATGGGGATGTGATATATCTCTGGAAACCACATCCCCTGCAACGTTAGTAGTAATGAGGTACATAGCATTACACCTTTGGTTGAGTGCACGGACCTCTTGGGAGCTGTCACTTGATGCAGACAGTCCTATAGAGATGCGGTGCTTCTCAGGAAACCACGCCCCCCCCAGTGCTAGTATCGATGAGGTACGGAGCACTACACCTCCTGGTGTAGTGCACGTACCCCCTACGATCTGCCACCCAATACAGGCAGCTTAACGTGACCTGGCTGCCTGTGTGGAGGACAACTGTCTGGCTTAGTGGAGGGGGTTTGGAAAGGGGACGGAATGAGCCCCGGGAAACCACGCCCCCTATAGCGTCAGCAGTGACCAGCCCCGGTAAACCACGCCCCCTATAGGGATGCGGTGCATCCCAGGAAACCACGCCCCCCCTAGCGCTAGTATCGATGAGGTACGAAGCACTACACCTCCTGGTGTAGTGCACGTACCTCTTACGATCTGCCACCCAATACAGGCAGCTTAACGTGACCTGGCTGCCTGTGTGGAGGACAACTGTCTGGCTTAGTGGAGGAGGTTTGGAAAGGGGACGGAACGAGCCCCGAGAAACCACGCCCCCTACAGCGTCAGCAGTGATGAGCCCCGGTAAACCACGCCCCCTACAGCGTCAGTAGTGACGAGCCCCGGTAAACCACGCCCCCTACAGCGTCAGCAGCGACGTGGTGCGGTCCCCAGGTGGTAGGCATACACCTCCCGGCACCTGTCAGATGACGTCGGCAGTTCGACGGGATTCTGCTCCCTCCCCACACGTGCTTTACCGGCGTTCAATATGGAGCCAGGAAGGGCTACAGCTGTAATCCATGGAGACACTTGATTAAGGTATAGGATGTATATTTATATGTGTATGACTGAACATTGTGTTTGTAAGCTTGATAAAGACGTCAGGAGACGTTGAAACGCGTTGCTTTTAAACATTTGTTTGTACTTTGAGGGAACAATAAATTTAGCCTGCTATTTATCACGGTGTTAGAGGCTTATTCCCTATCATGTCCCCAGGGCTGATGGTGTAGCGCAGCTTAAAGAAGAGTTTTTTTCTGTTTTTTGTTTGTTTTAGTTTGAGAAAAGAGACCGCCGAGGAGCCATTAGAAGTGTCTAAGGTAGGATTAAGCGGAACATTAAAGTCACCGCCAAGGATAAGATCACCCTCTGAGAATTCTTGTAATATATTAGCGACTTTAGTGAAGAAGGCATCTTGATAGGAATTGGGGGCATACACATTAGCTAATGTAATCGTTCTGTCACCAATTGTACCCTTGATCATGATGTACCTGCCCTCGGGATCAGTTAAGGTATTTAACAATTGAAATTGAACCTTTTTATGTAGAACTATAGCTACACCTCTATGCTTTTTTAAAGGCGTTGAGGCGTTAAACCATTTAGTGAAAACTTTGTTTTTGGTAACAGGGGTGTAGTTTTTTTTAAAATGCGTTTCTTGAAAGAAAGCAATGTCCACACCATGTTTCTCTAAATAATGCAAAATTTGGGACCTTTTTTGTGGGACACTAATACCCTTTACATTGAATGAGGCTAGGTGTAAATCAGCCATTACTGTAGCTATGGGATGTACCTTTTGAGTTGACAATATCAGCCGAACTGTCAGAAAAATACAGAACATAAAAGAAGGGAAACACAAAACTTATATAACTGGCCTGTGATTGGCCAACATTGAACAAAAACATTATGACCTTTTGCTGCTGGACCAGATTATAGGGAGTCCTATCTGGAACCAGATTATCAAGCAGGAATTAGGAAGTTGCGGGGACTTGGTGAGGCTCAGGAGATCCATGACTCCCAGCGTAGTCTGTTATCTGTAGGGAAATGTTAGATAAAAGCAGAAACAGATATACTATGCAGTGGAAGAACAAAACACTGAGATAGAGAACAAGTGGCATTGCCAAATAGTGCCACTTAGGTAAAAGGTATAGCATTCAAGCATTATAATATATGAATTAACGTTCAAACATTATCATTCATTAGGGTGCCCTCTTCCAGGTGATTTGTAAGGGTCCGAGTCGTGAGTTCGGGACTTCTTAACTTTACGTGGTGTTACCGACGACCAGGTCTCACATCTGGGAAGAGGTGGTATATTCAGAATGTCTTCAGCTGTGGTCCAATCGGGAATTTGGATATGACCGAGATCTAATTTTGGCAGGACCAGAGGAAGATCTTGAGGTGTTCTAATAGTCCAGGTTCTGCTGTGCCCGGATATAGCTAAGCCAAAAGGAAACAACCATTTGTAGGGTATGGCTTTTTCCCTCAGAGCTTTAGTCAAGGGCTGGAGTTGCCTTCTTAAATCCAGGGTTAGTTTGGATAGGTCTTGGAAGATTAAGATCTCTTTATCGGCATATTCTATCTTTTTAGCCAGTCTGGCTTTGTACAGATTCTCCTCCTTGACCTTGAAGCTTTGAAGGCAGCACAATATATCTCTCGGTTTGTCCGCGTTTATTGATCTGGGTCTAAAGACTCGATGCGCCCTTTCAAGGCCCAGATCATGGTCGTCGGATTTACCCAAGAGCTCATTAAAAATGGCAGCTAGAGTCGCTGGTATTTCTTTATCTAGGACAGATTTAGGGATTCCTCTGATTCGGATGTTTCTCCTTGAACGGTTTTCAAGGTCACCAATTTGCAGCTTTTTGAAAATAGGCTTCTTTATGTTTATCAATGAGGATCTCTGTTACTCTCTCAGAGTGGCTGACCACCTGAGTATAAGTGTCCTCCAAAGATTGTACTCTTGTGTATATTTGCTGTACATCCTTCCTCATCTCCGATATCTCCTCTTTGATTGTCTGGGTAAATTCTTTAAATAAGTCTCTGATGCAGTCCTTAGTTGGTAAGGCTTTGATGTAATCTCCTAATTCTGAGACCCCTGAGCTTGCGCACCCTCTTCAAGGTCGCTATCTGAGTCCGAGATTAAGGGTTGAGCAAGTAGGGATGAGGATTTGACTTCCTCCACAGTGTTCTTTGTTCTCATCAGTCTTGAAATCTCTGGCGAGGTTTCTTTGAGGATTTTTTCACTTTCCAGGTATTTGTTGGGAGTTTTAGTATTTTTGCTTGTCTCCGGGTTGGCAATTTTGGTGTTCTTCCCCATTGTGTCTGCTTTGAATGTCACTATGCTGGGAGAGATGTAGGGCTTGTTCACATTAGTATATTATTATCTTGCAGCAATTTTCCACGGTGCAGAAGGATCATAAAAGAGCAGCTTGGCATGAGGGATAAGTTGTAAGTTGGTCGCTCTAGCGCTGCTAGTTTCGGTCTTAGGCTGTTTGTAGGCGTGACAAAAGTACTTATTTGTGATAAGTTAAAATGAATCTGCATAAATACTCTGTGAGAAATCGATATGTAATCAAAAATAGCGATTTTTCCCTTTGGGCCACCAGGTGGCGCTAGAGTGAATTAGTTAGACGTCTCAATGTGAAAGTTGCATGTAGCAGAGTTGGAAATGTTGCTGCTTCTGTATAAGCTGGCAGAAGTTTAGAGCAGCACTGGATAATGATCCCAAGCTCTTTCTGGGTTTAGCAAGTTATTTATTTTTCGTTTATTAGCTGTGGGGTGCAGACTCTCTCTTGGTCATGTGCAGCTGCAGGGGTGCATTGTGTGGTCACTGTAAGGAAGCCCTGGGCTGCAGGCTGTGAGGACTCCTGACTGTGCAGGCAAGTAGGATCTCCCTCAAAGGACCCAGGGGTGCACTCCAAGCCCCTGCCAGAAAGGGTTAATTTGTGGAGCCTGCAGTCCACCTAGGACAGGCTGGACCTTATGGTCAGGCTGAAGCTTGCAAGCAGGGAGCTCTGCTGCCTCTCCCCCCCCCCCCCCCCCCATAAAGGAAGGCAAGTATGGTGGCTGCTGCAGTGCCAGGATCCCCTGTTGGAGCTCAGAGATCCCCTCAGCGGGTCCCCGACAGGATACTCCGACTCTGAGTGGCAAGTGGAGGTGCCGACAGTCCTCTCCTCAGACTGCCAGCGGCAGAAGGAAACGCCATTGACCTCCCTCCTCCGCTGCATACAACGGCTCTTCACTTCCAGCAGCTGAAGGGGGCGTCTGCAGACCTCCCTCCCCAGCGGCAGAAGGGAACGCCGACTGACTTGATCGCTCCTGCAGTATGACGTAATGCTATAGCAGGAATAAGTAGAACTGGTGGCCTCTAGATACACTATGTGGACAAACTGGACACTGCATGTTTTTCAGAAAAAGTGCTTTATTATTCTCTGTAGTAACGTGTCGGCCCTCCTTTTGTTGGTATTACAGCGGCCGCACATCGAGGCGTACTTCCCACAAGGTCTCTGTAAGACTGGGCAGGAATAGCCGCCATTCTTCGTACGAGTCTGTGAGAAGAGATTGTTGTGAGGATGGGCGTGGGCGGCGGTGTCGTACCCGTCGCTCCAGTTCGTCCCACAAGTGCTCGATCGGATGAATGAATGGTTATTACAAAATGAGCAGCTTTTATTTTACCCATGCCCTTCCCAGCATGCCGTTCGGCAAACTCAGTATTTGCATATTTGTGTATTTTCCGCAGTGTCCAAATACTTTTAGTCCATATAGTGTATTATGTGTGATGATTGCAGCATCAATCACTCACATTACTACTATTTTCTGTCCTGGAGGTTGACTGTCACATTGCACCCCTACACAAAGCTGTAACTCTACTACACTCTGGCTTGGTATCTACGGGAAGATTAACGGTGTTCCTACTACGCTCTACATGGCGCCCCTCTACAATCCCAGGAGCCTCAAGTTGTATCATCATTTTCCATAAATTATCTAGTTTTCGGCAATACTTCAAGTATCTACCTTTTACTTTCCATGGATGGAACAATTCCGGATTGCTAACGGGCTGCAGCAGCCTGTGACGTCCTGTAAATAGTCTAGTACAGCTTGTAAGCATTGCATCAGCGAGAGGACTCGGACCGGTCCGCGGGGGAGGGGCATGAGCTGGTTTATTACTTTTAAGCATGAGGAACACAAATATAAAAGAAACCTTTAAGTCAGACAACCCCTTTAATCTGCGTTACAAATTCCCTTTGGAGCCTCCATCAAAGATTCCATCAATTCTACTGTGAACAATGCAGCGTTATTACCACTGGTAACATGAAGAGTAATGGCTACTATGTCCATCATGTGACACATCGGGCCGTCCGTCATGGTTGGTTTTCTGTTCCTATTGTGCTGGATTACGGTTTTCTCCAGCAGGCTTTTGGGGTATTTTGTCGCTTCTGAATTATATTGTGTGCACACATCATCGAACCAGGTCAGACACAAGTGCTGGTCTAAAACTGGGAGAGTCTCTACAATGTGTAGAGGCTCAGGCTTTTTATTATAACACATGACAACCGCCCTTCAATGGGCGTGCAACAGATTACATCAGTAACATATAAGATTCTCATTTGTCGGATCATATAGAATCTCCCACCTCTCGGCCCACCCTCCCTCACGTCCGCCATAGTATGGACTTTGTCTTCTTTAGCATGCAGACAACCTTAAGCAGTTTCTGTGTATGTGGCAACCTATTGTTTAACTAGCTTGTATGAGGAGTGGAAGGGGGCTAGGTAAACACTCAGTATTAAACACAGGATATACACGACACTATGGCCCTTTAACTCTTAGAGGCTGGTTGTGCAACTTGTGTAACTTCTATGTACTTAACTAACATTACATCAGACATCCATTGTCTAGCAAATACTATGATTAGATTGTGTGTCGATCAAACTCCAGAGCTAAAAGTCATTACAACAGCAAAATACATTTGGGTTATATAAATCGATAGACATTTTATACCAAAATAATCAACATGTCTATCACAATCCCCCCTTAAAATGTCTATCCTCTAATTCTCTATCTAATTTTCACAGTTCTCTGCGCGTGAGCCTATAACTGGAGCGCGTTGAAGGTTCGTTTTAGGGTCTTCAAGGGGGTGTAGGACTTGTCCACTCCTTCTGGGGATGCATTCAGCAAAATCATGGTGGGAGCGGCTTTTCCAGCATCAGTTTCACAGGTCTCTCTGACACAGGGGATAACACAGCAGACTAGAACAGAAAAGGTAACCATCAGTTCACATACAACAGCAACGCCCGTCTGTGCCAGGATCCTTTACCACCCGCTCATCCATGGCGAGTACTGGTCCCAAAAGTTAGCTCTTTTTAGTTAGTGCGGTCAGCTTCTTAATGGCAACTGCGTCTTTACCCACGGGTCACGTGTCATCTAGGATATAGGTACAACAAGTCTCCCCTATCATCTTACAGACACTCCCCTTTTTAGCTAAAGTCATATCTAAGGTCATTCTATTTTTTTTTAAAAGTCATAGTCGAGGTAGGTCCTATTGGTCGACTAGTCCCTATAAGGCGTCTCTAGTATAATTTATAAACCGCTGTTAATTATAATAAACATAATTAATCCAATCAACGTTTATTTACCATAATGATCAGGAAAATGGACTCGATTCTAGTTTTAACTTGGTCTCTAATTTTTAAAACTTATCAGGTACCCCCCTTGGCTATCCTATGACGTCAATGTACACGTGTAGATCAAAACTACCACCAGGGGTCTCTCTTCTCGCTCTAGTATAATGTTACAATACTAGTAGCGTGCACAGGTACGCACGGCGTGGGACTCCCTAATCTTCACCCACACCAATGTCCCTCCTGGAGATAGTCCTAATGGTGAACACGTCCAGGTCGCCTCACCCTTGCGTCAGGGTTTTCCCACTGCCCGTAAGTCCCTACTCCTAGGAGGGGGGGATCCCTACCTCACCTCAGAGGGAGGCCATGGATTCCCTGGGCTCATTTCCGGGCATCCATACCCTCTATCTGTACAAGTTAACACCCCACAGGGTGTGCCCTCGCCGGAACTTAAGGTCTTCTGCACTATCCCTAGGCAAATGGGAATTCCACTGACAATCCATCTTAGGAGATCGGGGCAGGCGCAGTACTAGTACATTTCTCCTTTTCTTTGGTAGCGTATGTGGTTGGCATTATCGGAACTGGCTCTTCATCTTTTTTAAACAAGGGAAATATTGGTGAGTTCCCCAAAAATCTCCCTCTACCCTGCCTAATTGCCTGGCAGGTGTAGTTTCCAGGGTAGTCAGTAACACTCTCTCCAGTGCAAAACACTTAAGTAGTTATAGAGTATTCCTTCTTCCATTTCTCACGGACAGTGTAATTAGCGGAAATGTTCGTGAAGAGACTAATAAACCACTCTTCAGCATCTACAGGGAGATTTAGGGGGACCATCCCCGAGTGTAGTCGGGCACTACCGCACACGCAACAGTTAGACTTGTTGCTCCTGTTAGCATTTTACCTCATCAACTCCAACCAGAGATTCTGGTCAGAGTAGCCAGTCGCTACTGTCAAGGTGTCCTCAAAAGGTAGGGTCGGCTATGATCATCATGTTCGTCAAGGTCTTTATCTTACGGCGGAGGGGGTTAATTATGGGCACGGGACTAAGTGAAGGCTTCCATTCGGCTGCATCTACCATATCCCTTATTTTAAACTTCCCTAAGGGATCTGTCCTCCCGTACCGGTATGTCCCCAGACTATAAGTCCCTCCGTCCCCCGGGCTTGGATCTCCCATGGTTAATGTAAAAACCGCATTAAAACCAAGCAACATACTAAGTTCAGCCTTCCAATACCTGCTGTCCTTATTACTCTCAAGGAGGGTTATACGACTAATTAGGGATTTCCCGCTCTTATCTTTCTTATTTAAGGCACTTCGCGGTTTATAGGACTAGTCTGTTCCTGCGTTCCATCCCACTAATCCCCAATAACGGCAGTCTTCTCCCCAGACGTTATCAGTGGTGCAAACATATTGTATTCCCCGGGTATATAAGTCATATAACCAGCTGGACTGAGCTAAATCTGGCCTGCGGTGGGATCTTGCGCCTAGACACGGGACCACAGTACAATAGTCGAAGGAATATGCGGCTACTTGAGCATTGGACGAGTTATACTAGAAGGTAACCATACCCCCATATTCTTCCGACTAAGGATTCCAGTTGCTACCCTCTTCTCTCACTAGCCCTAACCAGAGTAATGTCTTTGGCACAACTAAGACTGGTCTCCCGGATCTAAAGCTTTCTTACAGTATGAAGCATGGATCCATGTAAGTCTTTCGGCTAGTTTCACAGCTGTGGCAGTAGTCAGAAGCACCTGGTAGGGGCCATCAAATCGGGGCTCAGGAGGGTGCTTCCTGAGGAACTTCTTGACGCACACCCAATCCCCAGGCTGCAAGATATGTGTCCCAGTGTCTGCCTCTGAGTCTGGAAGAGAACACCTGTGCATAGGCTTTGGTTAGTTCTTTAACAACGGAAATCACATACTTAGTCAACACATCAGATTGTAATTGTAACCACTGAGGATAGTAACAACCTAGCCTTGGGGCTAGCCCAAACAATCTCGTAGGGAGATAATATATAATCCCCCCTGGGTTCATATCTAACACTGTATAAGGCTATTGGATGACAGTCTTTCCAAAGTGGCGTCATTTTTAAGTATCTTACTTTTAGCGTGCCACTACGTCTCTCCACCTTTCCACTACACTAAAGGTGGTACAGTATGTAAAAGGCCTGGGATACACCCAGAGCAGACATGACATGTTACATTCACCTGTGAAGTTTATACCTCTGTCTGACTCTGAATCACCTCTGGTACCCCATATTCACAGTTTACCTCGTTCATGAGCTTCTTTGCGGTTACCTACTTGTTTGCCTTGGTAACAGGGTCAGCCTCCAACCTGCAAAGACATCAACAACAACAAGCACGTATTCATACTTCCCAACAAGTGGGAGCTGAACGTAGTCAATTTGCAATCCCTGAAATGGGTAGAGTGGTCTAGGCAAGTGTGATGTGGCAAATTTACTTCTGCCCTGTCTCACCCATGGCATAGATCATGCTAAACCGGACAAATGATGCAGCAGCTACAGAGAACCCAGAAGTCGCCCAACCTCTTTCAAGCGTCGTCGTCAGTGCTGCTTTACTAGGTGGGTCTTTGCGTCCATCAGCTGGGCCATCATGGGATACAGGAACTGTGGTGGGCAAGTGCTGTTGACCGTTCACCACACGCTGTCCTGTTTCTGCTGCTCCCATATTAGTCCATTTATTCTTTTCTTCCTTGCTGGCTTGTAACTGTAAAAGTCTTTTAGCATATCAAAGTCCAAATTTTTGTCAATGTCCAAAGTTTTTACCACTGACTCATGCCGTCAGTATCTTTTCTTCTTTCTTCCACGGCTTGAGGGCCGCTGCCTTTGCTATGCTGTCAGCGAGGGTGTCGTCTCTCGCCTCTCCAGTGTAGGAATCGGTGCGAACTCTCAACTTTGTCAGGTAGAAGTAGGGCCTCCATGCGACTCTGTACCGCTGCACCATTCTCAATTGGTTGTCCTGCTAAGGTAAAAAAACTGTCTGGCCTTCCATATTGGGCCGTAATCATGAGCTATGCCAAATGCATACCAGGAGTCAGTGTAAAGGATTGCCGGTCTTACCTCTCGCCACTCTACATGCCTCAGTGATGGCCTTTAATTCCGCTTCTTGTACTGTGACATGCGGAGGCAGAGCTTCTGCTTCTAGGACATCTTGTTGTGTGACCACTGCATATCCGATGTGGAGTCATCAATCCTCACCCTGGTACCATCTGCAAAAAGCTCAACATATGCATTATCAACAGAGGTTCTGATAACTGTTTGCATACCTGCAGTTTCTTACTGTATTAGTACTAAATAATCGTGTTGATGTTCTATTTCACATGGCTCGGAATCTTGTTATCTTATTCCATTTATTTATTTTTTTTCAAACCCAATAGCTGATCTACAACACCTAGATCATCTATGACCCAGATCACCTATGCCTCCCCCCTTTTGAACCGCAATACTCAATGGAAAAAGAGTCATTGCGTTCAAACTAGTAAACCAAGAGGCACAAAAACAAGCACTTTGTAGGTCAAGGTGACATAGTATGCAGCGAAGTCTGAGCGAAAATCTCCTTACAAAAAAAATGTTTTTCCTTTCAGGTCGCAGTTAGCATTTTTTAACACAAGGGGGCGCAACACAAGTCAAATTTTACGTCACCCAGTGTAATAGTATTTCAGGGTATGGCCAGCGTTTAGCTTTTACTCTCCTGTCGGAATATAATTATAGCTTCAGTGTAGACTGACACTAGAATATACCAAAGACTTAAAGAAAAACTAAAGAATACGGATGAATTAACATCCTACTCTGGGCAATTCAGTCCCTCTTTCTTCACATAAAAAGTAAAATTACTTCACCAAATTGCATGAAAAAAGTTTGCTGGGTGACTATAGTGAAATTATTCCATCTGTGGGAGCCTTCCGTAACATCATCTGTCTGAGTATCCATTGGAGAAGCGGGCAGTGGAAAACAGAGCCCCTGGGAACATGAGAGAGCGTCCCCTGTCATGTATTCCTGGTCTCTGCCCCCCATGCATCAACTCCAATCTTCCATGCACTATAAACCAGCTTAGTCATCTACTATGTCCCAAGCTGCATCTCCACAAAGGTTTGTTTCCCTGAACTTATCACACATCCAAAGTGGCCACATCTTGGAGCGTAACAAAGTCTGGTCAAACAAAACCTTACTTCAGACAATCATGATGTTAGCACTGGATACAGTGGCATTGGGGAATATAGGCCTCCCAAATGCAGCAAAATGGCCGCCAGAGGCAGAAAGGGGCGGGGCTACAGATCTCCCAGGTGAGGCAAAATGGCTGCCGGAAGAAGGGGCGGGGCCAGGTCCTGTCCCGGATGGGGAGGGACCGGAAGTAACATCACACACCCTGAAAGTGAGCACATGGGGGGGGGAGGTAACTTCAGGGTGGGGGCAGGCCTCACTACATTTACTGCAGAGTCACACTATGTTGGGTTGTAAACATTGCAAGCGCGGCCGCCATTACAGGGAGGGGCTGTAGTCAACACAAAGGCATTACATTGTTCATTAGCAATACACATACCCCACTACATGCTTTCCCCTCTTCAATCTCTTAACTACATTATACCTCCTCCTAGCAATCTAAAAACACCTTTCTTTCTGCTAGGCTTCCTGCTCATCTTCTGAAAACTTTCTACAGCCTATTTTATCTGTCCATGACCTGACATTTCTTTCTGCAACTTTTCCTGGTCCTTCTCTTTGTATAACATTTCTACATGTTCAGTAAACTCTGCTGCCTTCCCTTCAGCAACCAGATCACAAGCTCTATGACCTTTGTCCTTGCTCACTTTGCTCAACTCTATTCTATTCGAAGTTTCTATTCATTCTATTCGAAGACACAGTAGTGTTTCTCTTGTAAAATCTGCTTTCTTCAAATCCTTCCAATATAACCTCTCTTTCCCACTCAGATTACAATGCACATTAATTCTACAAGACAAAAAGGAACGGAAGGGTTAATTGGAAAAAGCTTTCAGTTCACTCTTATCAGCAGCCCTCCCCCAATAATAAACACTGCACATTCTTTCTATAGTACCAAACAGACGGGATTACTGGAGAATACCCACAACGGCTCAAGGTATATATCTCATCTACCTTTATAACAGCCCACCGTATACTAGTAATCCCCAAGAGCACTCCTTGTACATGATCTAGACAGGACATTTAGCTATACACAGAGACTGACGATTATTTTCAATGACCAAAACCTCAACAATATTCTGGAGAAATCACACCACGGCTATATTCCCTCGTATATACCTTTTCACATATGAGAACATAACACGCTCAATCATAAAGGTAAGTATACGTATCATAAATCTTCCTAACCTCACACTAGTTATCTAGGAGCACGTGTCTCTCCGGCGTGTTCCCTCAGACTTAAACAGCCGAGTCCGCCCTTCCGACACGTTAACCCTCACAGAATTTGTCTCTTGGTCTTGCATACACAATTTTTAACCGTCTCAGACATAACAGTCACAGCATACAAAATACCCCTTAGGCCTCCTTCCCACGAACGGATTTCCGCCGCGTAATTCGCGGCGAAAATCCGCTGCGTTGCCCGCAGCTATTAGGTTCTATTGAACCTAATAGCACAATGCTCACGATGCGTAATTCCACCGCGGAATTACGCACCGCGATTTCTCCCGTCCTCACCGGCAGCATGCTCTATTTTCTGCGGGTGAGGACGGGCTGTACGCACTGACGGCTTCCATTGCAGTCAATGGAAGCCGTCCGTTCACGCTATCTCCCGCTGTAACCAGCGGGAGATAGCGTGAAAAAACGCTTTCCCGCCCACCGCCGCGCGTCATATGACGCCATATGACGCGCACGGCCGCGTCACGTAACACGGCCGGCCGCGTCACGTGACACGGCCGGTGACGCGCGGCGGTGGGCGGTGACGGGTGGTGACGCGGCGGCGGTGGGCGGGGAAGCGATTTCACGCTATCTCCCGCAGGTAAGTATAGGGGCTCTGGGGGGCGCCGTGACGGGCTTCGCAGCGGAATATTACGCGGCGGAGCCCGTCACGCTCGTGGGAAGGAGGCCTTAGGCAGGTTAAAATGGTGGTCTTTTTTCCGAGTAAGAAAGAACTATATTACCTGCCTTTCATTGATTTATCACTCTGGATCAGGAACAGGCAGAAAAGCAGTCAGAACCCAGATCACATCGGTAGATTTACATAAAGCAATCTTACCGTGTTCTGTAGATTTTCGGGCCCCTGAGTTCTGCGTGCCGTCTGCCGATCTCTGTATTTTTCCAGAATGAAAGAAATCAAAATCTCTTAACTCGGTCCACCCAGAGACGTCAATTGTGCTGGATTACGGTTTTCTCCAGCAGGCTTTTGGGGTATTTTGTCGCTTCTGAATTATATTGTGTGCACACATCATCGAACCAGGTCAGACACAAGTGCTGGTCTAAAACTGGGAGAGTCTCTACAATGTGTAGAGGCTCAGGCTTTTTATTATAACACATGACAACCGCCCTTCAATGGGCGTGCAACAGATTACATCAGTAACATATAAGATTCTCATTTGTCGGATCATATAGAATCTCCCACCTCTCGGCCCACCCTCCCTCACGTCCGCCATAGTATGGACTTTGTCTTCTTTAGCATGCAGACAACCTTAAGCAGTTTCTGTGTATGTGGCAACCTATTGTTTAACTAGCTTGTATGAGGAGTGGAAGGGGGCTAGGTAAACACTCAGTATTAAACACAGGATATACACGACACTATGGCCCTTTAACTCTTAGAGGCTGGTTGTGCAACTTGTGTAACTTCTATGTACTTAACTAACATTACATCAGACATCCATTGTCTAGCAAATACTATGATTAGATTGTGTGTCGATCAAACTCCAGAGCTAAAAGTCATTACAACAGCAAAATACATTTGGGTTATATAAATCGATAGACATTTTATACCAAAATAATCAACATGTCTATCACACTATGATGGCACAGAGGAGGATAAATGTTTAGCTCAGATGTAAACCTGGCCTTGTGCTGTGCTGATAATGTATTCATATATTTAGGTTTCTGGTTTCACCCAAGAACTTCAAGACCCCCCCCCCCCCACCGGCTGGCAGGATGCCGATTGTCTAACAGGCAGACACAAATGGGATATGCAAAATCTCTGGGCTGTAAATGGGGCCAGAATCGTGCCGCAGCATCTTATTACATGCCGATGTGTCCCGCATCACATGTCCATCAATGTGAAGATAAAATGCTGATAACTTATTTTCCCTCTCGTTTCTTTGCCACGTTTTCCCCTTAAAGGGGTTGTCCGGCCGCCCAAAGTGATTTTTCTTCCCATTAATGCCCCGTAGAGTAAAAGCATCCTACAATACAGCATTACACATAAAAAACGGGATTCTGCTAACCTTTTTATTCCTTATCTTCTCCTTGTAAAGCTGACCTGCAGAATATTTCAAAGATGGCGCCGCCGAGGTAGTTCCCATGATGCACTGCTCCCTCTCCTCCTCAGTGTGCGATGACGCCCGTCACATGAATGGAAGATCGGCATCATTAAGAGAGACGCACGCTGTGATGGGGAGAGCGATATCGGGCTGTGAGGGATGGCCTGATATAGCTCCCTCCCTCCGTGTGAGTCCCCACTGCTTTCAATGGAGCCGGCAGCAGGCAGCGCACCAGCCCCATTCAAATAGAGATGAAGGAATCTCCTGCTACAGCTGTCACAGCAGAAGCAGGAGATCGCGATCCTCTCCCATTGAAAGTAATTAAAAGTGAAAGTAGCACCACCTGCTCTCACACAGTGCCCCCCCCCATGGTGCACCTACTTAGTGCTCCCACATGGTGCACCCACAGTTCCCCCTATACAGTGCACCCACAGTGCCACCACATAACATATTGCCCCTACATAGTGCTCCCACAGTGCCCCCACATAGTGCCCACACATAACATAGTGCTCCCACACTGTCCTCACATAGTGCCCCCCAGATAATGCCCCCAAATAATACACCTACATAGTGCCCACACATAGTGCTCCGACAGTGCCCCCGCATAACATAGTGCCCCTACACAGTGCCCCCCCATGGGGCACCTACATAGTGCCCCCACATGATACTTCCACAGTGCCCCCCAAGTGACCCCACATAACACAGTGCCCCCACATGGTGCTCCCACAGTCCCCCAAATAGTGCTCCTACATAGTGCTCTCACATAGTGCCCCCTCATGGTACTCCCACAATGCCCTCCCCCAGTGACTCCACATAATATTGTGCTCCCACATAACAACGTGCCCCCACATGGTACTCCCACAGTGCCCCCTCAGTTCCCCCACATAACATAGTGCTCCCACATAACACAGTTCCTCCACATGGTGCTCGCACATTCCCTTACATATTGCTCCCACATAGTGCACCTACATAGTGCTCCCACATAACACAGTGATCCCACATAAAACAGTGCTCCCACATAATATAGTGTCCCCACATGGTGCTCCCACAGTGCCGCCATATAACATAGTGCCCAACACAGTGCCCCCACATGGTGCTCTCACAGTGCCCACATAGTGCTCCCACACACTGCCCCCACATAGTGCCCACACACACTGCCCCCACATAACATGGTGCTCCCACTTGCTGCCCCCACATAACATAGTGCCGCCACAGTGCCTCCTGAGTGCCCGCACATAGGGCCCACACACACTGCCCCCACATAGTACTCCCACATGGTACTCCAACAGTACACCCCCCCCAGTGACCCCAGATAACATAGTACACCCACATAACACAGTGCCTCCACATAACATAATGCCCACACATGGTGCTACCACAGTGCTCCCATATAACATAGTGCCCCACATAACACGGTGCTCTGACACAACAGTAGCCCCAGCAGGAATAGTGCCCCCACAATAGTAGCCACAGCAGCATCAGTGCCTAAACAATTATAGCTACAGCAGTAATAGTGCCCCCACAATAATAGCCACAGCAGTGATAGTGCCCCCACAATTGTAGCCACAGCAGCAACAGTGCCCCCACAATAGTAGCCACAGCAGCAACAGTGCCCCAACAATAATAGCCACAGCAGTGATAGTGCCCCCACAATTACAGCCACAGCATTAATAGTACCTCCACAATAGTAGCCACAGCAGTAATAGTACCTCCACAATAGTAGCCTCAGCAGCATCAGTGCCCCAACAATTATAGCTACAGCAGTAATAGTGCCCCCACAATAGTAGCCACAGCAGTAATAGTACCCTCACAATAGTAGCCACAGCAGTAATAGTGCCCCCACAATTATAGTCACAGCAGAAATAGTGACCCCTAGTAATTGCCCCAGCAGTGGTAGTAAACCTCAATAATTGCCCCAGCAGTGATAAATATTGGGGGTCACTATCATTGCTGAGGCAGTTACCCTTAACAATTGCAGCAGCAGAAATAGTGCCCCCATTAGCTATGACACAGACGAGAAAGATGTTTGGGGAATTCTCTTTAAGAAGATGGACACTGAAGTTCCAGTTTGGTCGGGTTCAGGTCGGACTCTGTGCAGCCGGTTCAATCGTGGAACATCCATATCCTCAAAGCAACATAACACAACGTTGGATTTGTGACAAGATTTTCCTCAGTGGTCCTCGTACAATCTCTGGAGCAAAGAAATGCCCCAGCTTGGCAAGGGTGGCACCATTGCGCAGACTCTCCTCCAGCTCCGTATGGGGCCACAGCTCCTCATTGAGGCAGGACTCCATCCAGCTGCAGGGAAACCATGGGGGGGGGGGGGGGGGGGCACTCCTGCAGGTAAGTATATAACTTTTGTAAGGCTCATATTCAATGCACAAAGTATGTTACAAAGTGCATTGTAAGGCCCATACGGACAACCCCTTTACTTCATGAACCTCTCAGATGTCTGATTTCTTCATGAATTTGGATCTTGGTGAATCTCTTCTCTTATCTCTGCTGTAAATTCTTTATTTTCAGTAGATTTCTATTGAATTTCTTTTAAAAGAGAGGAATAACAGAGGGAATTTACTGCAAGTAACAACCCAACGCTTTATATGTGACCACAATGTAGGCCCTAAATATACAGCAGAAAAAATCGACCCCATTTTCCCAAAAATAAGACCTACCCTGAAAATAAACCCTACCCAGATTTTACGGGAAGGCTTGAAATATAAGCCCTGCCCTGAAAATAAGCCCTAGCTGCGTTACATAAAAAAAAAATAATTGAATACTTACTAGCAGGATCGATGCAGGTCCTCCTGCTGCTGCCTGAAGCTCCGCGATGCGTCCTGTAGTTCTCATTCACACACAGAAGATCACTTCTTGGTAATGGGATTCATAAATCCCACCTCCAGGAAGCGATGGCTCCTATTGGTTCTCGAGCACTGCTCAGCCAATCCATGCAGCGCTCGATGAACTAATGCGATGGCTGTGATTGGTTCATCAACTGCTGCTCAGCCAATAAACGCAGCGCTCGATGAACCAATCATAGCCATCGGTTTGTGGAGGCGGGATTTATGAATTGGCCAATCAATGCCACGGCTCAGCGTGTTATAGGTCCAGAGAGCAGCGGGAGGGACCTGGACTTATTAAAGGGGTTGTCCCGCGCCGAAACGGGTTTTTTTTTTTTTCAACCCCCCCCCCCCCGTTCGGCGCGAGACAACCCCGATGCAGGGAGGTAAAGAAAGCTCACCGGAGCGCTTACCTTAATCCCCGCGCTCCGGTGACTTCTCTACTCACCGCTGAAGATGGCCTCTTCCTCCGTGGACCGCAGCTCTTCTGTGCGGTCCACTGCCGATTCCAGCCTCCTGATTGGCTGGAATCGGCACGTGACGGGGCGGAGCTACACGGAGCTACACGGAGCCCCATAGAAGACTGCAGAAGACCCGGACTGCGCAAGCGCGGCTAATTTGGCCATCGGAGGGCGAAAATTAGTCGGCACCATGGAGACGAGGACGCCAGCAACGGAGCAGGTAAGTATAAAACTTTTTATAACTTCTGCATGGCTCATAATTAATGCACAATGTACATTACAAAGTGCATTATTATGGCCATGCAGAAGTGTATAACCCCACTTGCTGCCTCGGGACAACCCCTTTAAGTATAATAAGACATCCCCTGAAAAAAAGACCCAGTGCCTGTTTTGTGACAAAAATTAATATAAGACAGGGTCTTATTTTCAGGGAAACATGGTATCATTATGACAACTGTCCATTAACGGGTTAATAGTGACTGATCTTGTGCCGTGCAGCCCCGCCCTGTAGTCAACAGAAGAAAACTTGCTCATAGGTCTATGAGGGTCAGGAAGTAGTAGTTTCGTTTCTCTCTTCCTCTGTCAGCCATGGCGTCTGCTGCTGTGAGAGACAAGCTGCTCTGTTCCATCTGTCTGAGCACTTATACAGATCCTGTAATGCTGAGATGTGGACACAACTTCTGCCGGGTCTGTATTCATCGTGTGCTGGATACACAGGACGAGGCTGGAGTTTATTCCTGTCCTGAATGCAGAGAGGAGTCTCAGGAGCGGCCGGCACTGATGAGATGCTTAGCTCTGTGTAACATCATGGAGAACCTCCTGATTACTCCTCCGACACAAACGGAAGCCGAGATCTTCTGCACTTACTGTGTGGACTCTCCTGTACCGGCTGCTAAATCCTGTCTGCTGTGTGAAGCTTCTCTGTGCAAGAAACACCTGCGAGTTCACAGCAAGTCAGCAGAACACGTCTTATGTGAGCCCAGAGCCAGCCTGGGGAGCAGGAAATGTTCTGTCCATAAGAAGATCCTGGAATATTACTGCACTGAGGATGCCATCTGTATCTGTGTGTCCTGCAGTTTGGCCGGAGAACATCGGGGTCATCGGGTGGAGATGCTGGATAAGGCCTCTGAGAAGAAGAAGGAGAGACTGAGAAATGTTCTCCAGAAACTGATCACAAGGAGGAAGGAGACTGAGGAAAGAGTCCGGAATCTGGAGGAGTGCAGGAGGAAAGCTCAAGAAAAAGCAGCTGGAGAAGCAGAGAGAGTCACTGCCCTGTGTAGAGACATCAGGAGACAGCTGGATGACCTGGAGAAGAGGGTCCTGAGCGAGATCTCCAGGCAGGAGAAGGAAGAGTCACTCTCACTTTCTGCTCTCATCCAGAAGCTGGAAATACAGAAGGACGAGCTGTCCAGGAAGATGAGACACATGGAGGAGCTGTGTAACATGACTGATCCACTGACTGTCTTACAGGAACCAGACACCGGGGACTTGTGTGATCTTCAGGACACGGGGGAACATGATGGAGGTGATGGGGACACGGGGGGACATGATAAACTGCTCCACGATGTAGATGGTCCGGATGTGGCTGTGATCTCAGACACATTACACACATTATGTGACATAGTAACAGGTATAAGGAGGGGGATCTATGTGGCGGATCCTGCAGACATATTACTGGATGTAAACACTGCTGGTAATAATATCCATATATCAGATGACCTGAAAACTGCAACCTGGACACAAGAGAACCGTCCATATACAGCAGAGAGATTCCAGCATAATCAGGTGATGAGCAGGAGGGGATTCTCCTCAGGACGATATTACTGGGATGTGAAGGGCAGTAGATCAGGGGGGTGGATGGTGGGGATGTGTTACCCCAGTATAAACAGGAGGCAGCAGTCATACATTGGACATAATAACAAGTCCTGGAGTTTGAGGAGGTGTAATAATAAGTATTTAGTGATACATGACAGTAAAGAGATCCGGTTACCTCACATTATATCCAGGAATAGAGTCAGGATCTGTCTGGATTATGGGGCCGGGCGGCTGTCCTTTTATGAGCTGTGTGACCCCATCAGACACTTACACACCTTCACTGCCTCCTTCACCGAGCCGCTTCATGCTGCATTATGGGTAATTGATGGTTCAATAACAATATTGGGAGAAGCAACAACTGGGAGAAACCATAATAGAAACTGACCAGAGACAGGACTGAAAGACAACCTGATTGGTAGATCAGACAGCCAATGGGATGAATGAGGTGGGGCTGCAGGTGATTATAACCAAAGCCAGGCCCACTTGACCATTTTCCCGGAGTAGGGGACTGCTTATCCCTGCGTATTGTCATGTTCTTACACGGTTATGCCTGCACATGTACACGTATTTTACTCACGCTGTCCTGCGCCGGCTGGCTGGTTTCTTCTTTTTTTCACTTTCCTTCTCCTGTCTCCTGGCAACATAAAACCGCCATACATATGTGATGTAATTGTGTAAGCGCTGTGTTGTGAACGCACCCATAGAGAACAATAGGGCTGTTATGTGCATTATATGCGGTAAAATAGAACATGCTGCGCTCTTTATTACACACATAACATACGCAATAACATACAGGCAAGCGTGAGCGGAGCAGTGAGAGCAATGTCCTTTCATTGACACCTTTTGCGCGTATTATATGCGTGCGCTGTTAGCGCGATGGGATGCTACAGCTATATTCTTGTGCTCCGAATCCAGCGGGGTTCAGTTCGCGCTGCTTGAAGGATCATAGACTCGGTCACACAGCATTCTGCGTAATCAGCTGATTCTCCCTTTATTAGAAAAATATAGAAATATTTATACGTTTTTTTAGACTCAGACATTGAAAACGAGCCGAACAACAGCCCTTATTTATAGAGAGCGAAGGGCAGGATGGCGCAGGAGAGACCATTGGGACTTCTCTCACAGTACATTGTGGGTGTTATACCCAATGCACATATGTTGGTGCCCGGCCTATCTGACCGCTGTCCTTATGACTAGATCACATGTGGGGGATCCGCTGTGATTGTATTCTGGGTGTGATCCCTGTGTCTCCTTATGGATAATCCTCCGTGTGTCATTGCTGTTTATCCCAATGATGTCTGATCTACTACATCACATGAACCAGCAGTCCTATATTACCAGGATTGTCCCCCAAAAGAGAGCGCTAAGTGGGTGAAGTCCATGAAAATCTGCATAAAGGTGGCATCCTGGTATGTTTGTGGGGTTCCCGGGTAGATCAGGTCGGGTTTAAGACTGGGTTCACACGGGACTGAAATCTCGCGGAATGACCGCACGGAAATACTGAGAGACTTCTGTGAGAGAAATGCAGCTTTAAACCCATGGCCTTTCGTTGCGGGTTTAGGAGCGGCTTCACCGCCTGCATTCCGCTGCGGCCATCTATCCCCATAGAGAGGAGAGAATCCACTGCGGAAGCCGGGAAATAATTGATATGCCACGTCTTTGAGTTCCGTGTGGCTTGTCAATCTCAGTGCGGCTCGGTCGCAGCGTATGGATGAGATTTTTGTAAATCTCCTGCACTTTGCTGGCTCCATAAACTACATTATTGGCCTCAAAGGTGAGAGAACGGGGAGTCCGGGGAGCGGTGTACAATACTCACCGGGTGCCCCGCTCCAGCGCTGCGTCCCCGCACACATAGTGTGACTCTACAGCCGACTCTGTGCTCAGGCTCTCCCAGACAGAGCGGGCTGAAAAGAGTTACAGCTGACACCCACTCGCTTTCTTCCCTTTTAACGCTGCATTTTTTTCAATGGGACTTTCTAATGCTAATATTCCATCACACAAAAATGAAAGAAGCAAAAACTTGCGATTTTAACATTAGAAAGTCCCATTGAAAAAAACGTAAAACCCACTAGTTGTAGAAGCCCTGAGGGCGCGATCACATGACAGATTTTATGTGCAGTTTTTTGTGAGCCACAACCAGCAGCGGGTCCAAAATATGGAAGGACGGCACCTCTCCCCATTATACTGGCTCTCCACTCCTGGTTTTGGCTCACAAAAAGCTGAACATAAAATCTGTCATGTGATCGCGCCTTACTGTGTGCGCACGGACTTCACGGAGACACAGCGCCGGAACGAGGCGCCCGGTGAGTGTCAAACACAACTTCCCGGACTCCCCGTTCTCTCACCTTCGAGCCCCGTAATGTAGTGTATAAGGCTGACAGGTGGTGACCGGTTCCCTTTAACCCGACTGCAGTTTGAGGTATGCTGCCACGTGCAGAGTGGCCTCACTAGTAATAGTGTCTCCTATATCAGCCTCAGCAATAATAGTAGCATTCTCTGAGCAGTATAAATAATGTATTAGAGTCATTCTACAGGCCGGTACGATTATGCCAATAATACCAAATTAAAATTGTTTTTTTCTTTTTCGCAACTTTTTCAGTATAAAAAAAAAAAAAAGTAATAAAAGGTTTAAATCGCCTCCTTTTGCCATATCTATAATAAAAAATTTAAATCATAAAAGAAAAATACATATTTGGTATCGCCGCGTCTGTAAAAGTCCGATCTATCAAAGTAGTGCATTATTTTCCCCGCACAGTGAACGTAGTCCGAAAAAAAAACAAAAAACGCCAGAAATGCAATTTTTCAGTCACCCTGTCTCCCAGAAAAGATGCAATAAAAGTAATCAAAAAGTCTTATGTATTCTGAATTAGTTCTATCGGAAACTACAGGACATTCTGCAAAAAATGAGCCCTCGCTCAACTACGTTGACGGACAAATAAAAAAGTTATTGCGCGCAGAAGATGCAGCAGAAAATAATTTTAAAAAATTTAATGTCTTTGAAAAACAATACAAGTACTAAAGCAAAAAAACTGTTTGGTATCGCAGTAATCGTACTGACTAGAGATGAGCGAACGTACTCGTTAAGGGTGATTTCGTACTCGAGCATCGCTTTTTTCGAGTAACTGACTACTCGGGTGAAAAGATTCGGGGAGCACCGGGGGGCGGCGTGGTGGAGCGGGGGTAGTAGTGGGGAACAGGGGGAGCTCTCTCTCTCTCCCCCCCCCCCTGCAACACCCCGCTCACCCCCGGTGCCCCCGAACCTTTTCACCCGAGTAGTCAGGTACTCGAAAATAGCGATGCTCGAGTACGAAATCGCCCTTAACAAGTACATTCATTCATCTCTAGTATTGACATTTAGAATAAAGGTATCAGGTCATTTTTGTTGCAGTTTGTGCCCCGTAGAAACAAGACGCACTAAAAGATGGCGGAATGTCATTTTTTTTTTCATTTTACTCCACATAGAATTTTGTAAATGTTTTTCAGCACATTATATGGTCCTTTAAATAAATAAAGGAGTTATGATTTTGTAAATGGAGGGACAGCCAAGCACCAGCTCTCCCTGCCACAGAGACCTTCGGCTGTCTTCTGACAAGGCGATGGTCTCTATGGCAACCTGTGAACAAAGCAGTGCAGGACTTTGAAAATAGAAGCAGGAGATTTCCGGCAGATCAGCAATATCTTCCTGCTTCTGTTTTTCAAAGTCCTGCACTGCTCTCTGTGGGTCTGTGCAGGCAGAGCACACTGCCACAGCTTATGGCAATGTGCTCTGCAGCTCCCATAGTGAAACATAGCCCGGAAATCTTCCGGTCTATATCGCTATGGGCAGTGGATGGTGACTAGACGTCACCAGAGAGCGGGACAAATGATCCCGAAAGTGGGACAAATGCCTGTCCCACTGTGCCCCGGTGGAAGTCCGGACACAGGGTCCCAAAGCGGGACTGTCCCGCCTAAATCAGGATATATGGTCACCTTACCTTATGGTATGTTAAAAGCTTTTAGAAAGCTCAGTCACACGTTAACCTTTACTATTATCTAAGTATTTTCGATATTAGGGCAGTAAATATATTACTAATCAGAATGTCAGTGAATAGAACCCATTCTGTGAATTACCCGTAATCTGGTGTCTGATAATCCAGAGATTCTGATAATCCGGCCCTTGTTTCCAGCACAGAACCAGAAGACGGAGCATTATGTGACAGCAGCAGATTATGTATGAGCATTTCATCTTCCTTCAGCTTCTCTGCCAGAAAGTTTTATAAAGTTTTTTGCCAGTTCAGTAACTCAGAACATCTGATAATCCGGCATCAGAGCCTGTTAATGTCGGACTAAGGAAATGTAATTCTATGTATTACTTTAATCTTCAGCAGTTTGGGTTTTAGGTTAATTTCCGCTTGTTTCTTGCTTACTATTGTTATAATGACCCAATCACATGAAATGCGCCTTGTTTTTTCCCCACTTTGCATTATTTTGGGGTCACCAGATCTGTGTAGGTAACTGCTGGGCATTGTAAGGGTTAATAAAGATGTATCTGCATATAACTGATGGGCGCCGGTGTCTTTACTTTAGTTTTTACCTCATTGTCACATTTAGTATTTCCTTCTTCCCCCGCTCTGACTTTATATGGTGGTCCGGTGACCCCCCAGCCTTGCTGAGGCATCTTGAGTTCATTGATGGATGTTCCTGCAGTTCTCACCTCAGGAATGGCGCCCCACTGAGCATGTTTCGGTAAACACATAGGGGGGTATTTACAGAAGCTTTTACACCACAATTATGGCATAAGGCCTCCTTCACACAGGCGGGTTTGCATCGCGGAATCCGGAGTGGGATTCCAGCCCATAGCATGCTATGGCAATCCGCGATTTCCTGCCCATGAGCGGAAATCGATTTTCTACTCAGGGGTGAAAAAAATTGCAGCATGCTACGATATTGTGCGGGATACCCATGTTTGGCTTCAGTTTAAGGCAATGCAAGTGGTCTGTCCCGCAGCACTTTGCAGTGAGCCCTGCAAAAGTATCGAGGGATACGCTTCACTGCAGAGCTCTGGCGGCTTCTGCCCATGTGTGACGGAGCGCCACCCGGCACATCCGCAGCGCTGTACAGAAGCAACTGGAAAAGTACGCAGGGGTCACCAGCCGGGTGCCGGGTCAAACTCCGCTGGGGAAAATCCGTGTGAAGGTGGCCTAAATAAATGTAAATTTTTGTGCAAGTCACAGAAATTTGTGACTTTTTAGCTTTTTTTTGTCACAAAAAGTGGGTGAGGCCTCATCATCCATGTAGTATATTATATAGTTGTAATGATGGATGATGGGTATGTAGTTTATAATATAGTAGTAATGGTCTTGTGTGGCGCAGAGGGTTAAGGAAGCAGAATGCAGTCCTAAGCTCTCGCTCATGATCTGAAGGTTGTGGGTTCACCCTTGATCCGGCTACCCGCATGGTTCAGGCAGCCAGCACAAGGTTGGCTCAGCCTTCTATCCTTCCGAGGTCAGTAAAATGAGCACCCAGCTTACCTGAAAGTCCAGCGTCCGTGGAGCAGGCCCAGAGCCGAGGAGAGAGCGGGGTAGATTGATGCCTTTCACAGAGCTCTACCATCTCCTCCCTTGGGGGTGGCACGGCACCCGAACAAATTACTGCTGGAGGAGTTTCACAGGGTAAGCCAGTACGAGGTTTACCTTAAGTCCTTTTTGTCACTTGTGACGCCAACGTTCCGTCCTCTGTGGTGAATCCACCATCAACTTTACATCAGCCAGCATATCACCGATGCACACAGATTAGTGGTGTCAGGGAGGATTCACAGGAGGTCAGACGAGTCCACAGTCTCAGTTATCTGTGGGGTTCTGCTCCCGGCCACTCTCTCTCTCTGGGTCAACACTCACGTTTAGGGATAGCACTCAGTGCTGCAGGGCGATTCCTCTTTCTTTCTTACAGTCCTCCATATTAATAGCAGGGAGGCCCGGGTGAATAGGGCCAGGGCACACATCAGGCCATCGCTCAGCCTTTTCCATCCTAGGGCTCCTTGTAGGACATAGCACAAGTTCTCCCACTCACTAGAAGTCTCTCAGCTCTCCAGATTTATGCTAGACTGCACACTGACTTAGACTCTTGCAAGACTCAGGCTTAGGGCTCGGTCACACAACCGTTTTTTGGTCCGATCTGCAGACGCGCTTGCGATCTGCAGATCTATAGACCAAATGCATCCCAATGGGATCGGTCACATGTCCGCTTTTTATGCGGATGTGCGATAAATTATAGGACACAACGATTCACAGAACGCGCCTATCTGCGTTCTGTGAATCGTTGTGTTCTATATATGCGCTCAATGGGGCCGGTGGCAGCAGCGCCGACCCCATTGAGAACATATACTAAAGATCGTTCTCCTCTGCCACAGCTGTAACAGCCGTGGCAGAGAAGAACGATGTTCGCCCATTGAAGTCAATTGAGCCGGCAATACATGAATTCATGAATGGGTGAGTGAGTGCTGCCTCTGATTGGCTGAGCGCAGGGACCAATCAGAGGCAGCTCTCAGCTATTGAATGACAGCTTAGAGCTGCCTCTGAATGGTCCCAGCGCTCAGCCAATTCATGCAGCGCTTGCCGGCAGCCCATTGCTTTCAATGGAGCTGGCTGTATTGCAGGCTCCATTGAATTCAATGGACGAACATCGTTCTCCTCTGCCACAGCGGGCAGCACTTGGGCCGTTTCGCTGAAGACGCTGCTATGTGCAGCTTTTTCAGCGAATCGTCGGCCCCGTTCACGCGATTTGCGGCTGTGCATCCGTTATGCGCTCCGCAAATTGCGGGAAAAACCGTCCGTGTGACCGAGGCCTTAGGCTAAGGCTGACTTGCACAGCATCCCTGCAAAAAAACATATACATAGCATGATCACATGACATACAACACGATACATTTTTCAGACATAATACAGACATTAACCTATTCAGTGCTGCAGAGGTGCAATACACATCAAATTAACACACATAGAAGACACTAACAAGGCAAACGCATTCATACTTATGGAGGGGCCCCGCTAGCTCTGGGCCCCTACAATAGCGCTGCAGAATAAGTTGGTGCTATACAAATAACCAGTCTCTTCCCCTAGTAATGATAAATAATGAGGAAGTAGTATGCAATCTAGTACTAATGATGAGGATGTAGTATATAATATAGTAGTAATAATGGATGATGAGGATGTAGTATATAATATAGTAGTAATGATGAGGATGTAGTATATAATATAGTAGTAATGATGGATAATGAGGATGTAGTATATAATATAGTAGTAATGATGGATGATGAGGATGTAGTATATAATATAGTAGTAATAATGGATGATGAGGATGTAGTATATAATATAGTAGTAATGATGGATGATGAGGATGTAGTATATAATATAGTAGTAATAATGGATGATGAGGATGTAGTATATAATATAGTAGTAATGATGGATGATGAGGATGTAGTATATAATATAGCAGTAATGATGGATGATGAGGATGTAGTATATAATATAGTAGTAATAATGGATGATGAGGATGTAGTATATAATATAGTAGTAATGATGGATGATGAGGATGTAGTATATAATATAGTAGTAATGATGGAGGATGAGGATGTAGTATATAATATAGTAGTAATGATGGATGATGAGGATGTAGTATATAATATAGTAGTAATAATGGATGATGAGGATGTAATATATAATATAGTAGTAATGATGGATGATGAGGATGTAGTATATAATATAGTAGTAATGATGGAGGATGAGGATGTAGTATATAATATAGTAGTAATGATGGATGATGAGGATGTAGTATATAATATAGTAGTAATGATGGATGATGAGGATGTAGTATATAATATAGTAGTAATGATGGATGATGAGGATGTAGTATATAATATAGTAGTGATGATGAGGATGTAGTATATAATATAGTAGTAATGATGGATGATGAGGATGTAGTATATAATATAGTAGTAATGATGGATGATGAGGATGTAGTATATAATATAGTAGTAATGATGGATGATGAGGATGTAGTATATAATATAGTAGTAATGATGGATGATGAGGATGTAGTATATAATATAGTAGTAATGATGGATGATGAGGATGTAGTATATAATATAGTAGTAATGATGGAGGATGAGGATGTAGTATATAATATAGTAGTAATGATGGATGATGAGGATGTAGTATATAATATAGTAGTAATGATGGATGATGAGGATGTAGTATATAATATAGTACTAATGGTGGATGATGAGCATGTAGTATATAATATAGTAGTGATGATGAGGATGTAGTATATAATATAGTAGTAATGATGGATAATGAGGAAGTAGTATATAATATAGTAGTAATGATGGATGATGAGGATGTAGTATATAATATAGTAGTAATGATGGATGATGAGGATGTAGTATATAATATAGTACTAATAATGGATGATGAGGATGTAGTATATAATATAGTAGTAATGATGGATGATGAGGATGTAGTATATAATATAGTACTAATGGTGACTGTTGAGGACATAACATTTAATATAGCAGTGAGGATGAGGAGGGGAGCTGAAAGTACTCCATTTGGGGAGTTCCCCATCATTTTGGCCGCTCCAGGGCTCTACAAGTGGGCAATGGGGCCTAAAACCTTCAGGCAAAATTTCTGTTCTGAAAGCCACCGGCTGCTGCTTTTGGTTTGGGCCCCGTTGTGCATACAGATATAGGATTAGGGCCACAGCGGGTATGTTTCTGAACAAGCAGGGGGATCCATTTTGGGGTACAAATCTTCTTTTTCATGTTCACTATAGAGAAAAAAACAGTCTTTAAAATGACATATTTGCAAAAATATGACATTTTATTTTTTCTCCTCTAAATTGCATTGACTCCTGAAAAGAAACTGTGGGGTCAAAATCCTCCTGACCCCCTCAGTGAGTACATTAATGGGTGTAGTTTTTTAGAAATGGGGTCATTTGTGAGAGTATCTATCATTCTGACCCCTATGAGCCTTTGTGATCTTGGCTTGGTGCAGGAAAACAAAGTGTTCCTCAAAATGTTAATAATCAATGTTAAATTTGTACGTCTCCTAAATGGCTGAAAAACCCTAAAATTTTCTCAATGTGCATCCAGAATAAAGTAAACAGATGAAAATATATATCTTATCAAAAGTTTGTACAGTATGTTTGCACTGTACAGGTGCACTACAGAGAACGGCCTGTAGGGGACAACAGACAGGCATTCTGGTGCCTGAGAAAAGGGAAAACGCCCACGGGTGTGGTCAGGAAGTTGGATATAAGGGTACATTCCTGCTACACCCAGGGAGATGTTGGCAGAGAGAGCCAGAAAGGACCAGTGCAGCAGAGCTGAGGTGCTGCAGGCTGGTGGCCTAGCAAAGGCCAGAGGTGGATAGGGGTGACCTGACCACCCTAACCTCAACACCAGGCGGGGTGTGTATATGGACTCTGTTTACATTGTTTGTACTGTAAATAAAGGCTAGCAGTATCCAGATAAAGAAATGCACGGCTCCTGAGCTGTCTCTTTGCGTGTGGCTGTCACTCAGGCTAGAAAGGTGGGCGGTAAGCAAGGCATGTAAGCAGTTGTGTGAGACCAGAGCTCCACAGTAAAATACCTGCCAGACCATCCTGTAACCAGGCTTACCTGGATAAAGCAGCAGCCCTAGGACTCTCTGTGTGCCTGGACAGCAGTGGGAAGCGCTGGGACAGCTGACTGCAGAGATGACCCGCAGAAAAGAGAAAGAAGGTAGCGGGGAGACAAGTGGCCGGCACCTCCAAGATGGCGCCGACACATGTGTGGAGGGGACTCCACGTGGAGACCGGACCCCCCGCACTGAACTGCACAAAGATACAGCGAGCAAGCTAGCTCGGTATACCAGAGGAGGCACGCTGCAGAGAGAAGAGCCAGCCAGCTACCAGCAGCCAGATGGGAGCCCTAAACCACGGGTGAGTGCCTCTAAACATGACAGCATGGGAGCCGGGAGGAGAGGCAAGCAAGGGGAGGAAGACTAAGCAAGAAATGTACAGAGGGGACATACATGAATGTAGCAGAGCCCAGAATGCAGCATACCTTTGGAGCTGTGGCCACAGCATCTGGTGCAGCAGAGGTCATAATGCAAAGCACCTCTGGAGCTGTTGATAAAGCTCTCAATGTAGCAGAGCCAACAATGCAGAGCACCTCTGGAGCTGTTGCTAAAGGTTCCAATGTAGCAGAGCCAACAATGCAGAGCACCTGTGGAGCTGCTGCTAAAGGTTCCAATGTAGCAGAGCCAACAATGCGAAACACCTGTGGAGCTCTTGATAAAGCTCTCAATGTAGCAGAGCCAACAATGCAGAGCACTTCTGGAGCTGTTGATAAAGCTCTCAATGTAGCAGAGCCAACAATGCAGAGCACCTCTGGAGCTGCTTCTAAAGGTTCCAATGTAGCAGAGCCAACAATGCGAAACACCTGTGGAGCTGCTGCTAAAACCCATAATGTGATAGAACCAGCAATACAGTATGCTCCTAGAGCGGCCCCCGGCACCACTGAAGTAGCAGAGCCCACGCTACATGAAATCCTTGGAACTATTACGAAATGTTCCAATACAGTACAGGCGCTATATCAGCAGTTTGGCACTTTACAAGAACATATGGGGCTGCTTAGACAAGATATGCAGAAAACCTCAGAGACGATGACGGCGGCGGAAGGCAGAATAAGTGACATTGAGGATAAAATGCCACCTATGCAACGTGAAGTGAAAGGGAACACGCAGAATATAGCTTTTCTCCTCACCAAAATTGACGATTTAGAGAACCGCTCCCGCAGAAATAATGTGCGCCTCGTCGGACTGCCAGAGAGGATGGAAGGCAATAACCCATCTGAATATACTGAGAAGTGGATACTGGACCTGTTTGGTAGAGACTGCTTCTCACCAATGTTTGCGATAGAAAGAGCCCATCGTGTCCCTACACGGCCTCCTCCCCCAGGGACCCCTCCAAGACCGGTCCTTATGAAACTCCTACACTTCAAAGACCGGGACGCCATACTACGCCGTGCCAGAGAGAAGGGCGATATAAGGAGCAATGGCTCCAGAATCAACTTTTTTCCTGATTTCTCGGCAGAAATCCAAAAGAAAAGGGGAACTTTCATAGATGTCAAGAGGAGAATGCGTGACCTCCGTATTCCATATGCCATGCTATATCCTGCTGGACTGCGTGACCTCCGTATTCCATATGCCATGCTATATCCTGCTGGACTGCGTGACCTCCGTATTCCATATGCCATGCTATATCCTGCTAGACTGCGTGACCTCCGTATTCCATATGCCATGCTATATCCTGCTGGACTGCGTGACCTCCGTATTCCATATGCCATGCTATATCCTGCTGGACTGCGTGACCTCCGTATTCCATATGCCATGCTATATCCTGCTAGACTGCGTGACCTCCGTATTCCATATGCCATGCTATATCCTGCTAGACTGCTTGACCTCCGTATTCCATGTGCCATGCTATATCCTGCTAGACTGCGTGACCTCCGTATTCCATATGCCATGCTATATCCTGCTGGACTGCGTGACCTCCGTATTCTATATGCCACGCTATATCCTGCTAGACTGCGTGACCTCCGTATTCTATATGCCACGCTATATCCTGCTAGACTGCGTGACCTCCGTATTCCATATGCCATGCTATATCCTGCTGACTGCGTGACCTCCGTATACCATATGCCATGCTATATCCTGCTGGACTGCGTGTCGTAGCAATGGGAGAAACGCAGTTTTTTGACAACCCAAGATCTGCGGCAGTTTGGCTAGAAAGAAACGAAGCTGCGATACGGGATGCGATCGCCGCGACGCTCTGCAGAGGCCAATCATAGACCCTGACAGAGGAGGAGCTGCATTACAGATGTTGCTTATCACCTGGGAGAGTGATTGGAGCGAAACGTTGATAACAGGGAATAAAGAATGAAGAAGAGGATATCGGAGGAAGCAGGATGGATCTACTGCCTCTATTGGTTGTTTACAGCTTTATTTTTTCAAGCTCACAATGTTTTACATTCGCAACTGCGAACAAACCGCCATTTTTCGTTGCTTGGTGGACTGACAACCTGATCTGTGCGGGTGAAAACAGACCAAAACATGTTATGTGGGAAGGGTCTGCACCTAGTTACATGTGGGAAGGGTCTGCACCTAGTTACATGTGGGGAAGGTTGTTGTGGGAAATGTTCACATTTGTTATGTTCCATCTCCCTTGTGCTACCAATAGCTGCTGTGCGGACGCGCTATTCTGCTGGGGGCGGACGCGGAAACTCTGCCGTGCCGCTGGATTCTTGACTGGAGAGAAACCATCTGTTCATGCCTATCAGAGGCGAAACGGCTGACACATTTACGGTTATATCTTGGAACATCAGAGGTATGGGGGATCCGGTCAGGCGTCTAGCGGTGCTCCAGACAATTAAGGAGTACCACCCTGTGATTCTCTGCCTACAAGAGACACACCTTTCTCGAGACACGCTGCCCTTCTTTAAGGTGGGGTGGGCGGGGCATAGCTTCCACTCGGTATATTCTTCTTGTTCTAGAGGAGTTAGTATTCCTGTCCATCGGTCCATACCATTTGTGGTCTTCACGCAGAGGATAGACGCAGAGGGACGATTTGTTTGCCTCCATTGTACAATATTTAATTATGTGAGTTTACTAATTTCAGTGAACCTTCCACCTCCCTATAGCAGTGCGGTAATGCAGCGGATCCTGGGCTTTGTAGCGGAAACACCAGATGTCCCCGTCTTGATGGTAGGAGACTTTAACTCGGTAATTGACCCCTACTGGGACAGGCAAAGATCGCAGGGACCACCGGACAGGGGGGGCCTGACACTGCTAGGTCGCCTATTGGAAGAAACACTCCTGCTGGACATATGGCGCACCAAAAATCCAAAAGTTAGAGATTATTCGTGCCACTCCAGTACGTTCCAGACTCTGCCGCGTATTTATATGGCAATTGGCAACACATTGTTATACGGGAGAATACAATTGATCCGATATCTTCCTAGAGTGCGGTCTGACCGCTCCCCATTGCAGGTTGTGGTGCAGCACTCTGGAGGTGGTGCGCTCGTGCGTCATTTATGGAGGTTCAACGCATACTGGCTAAATATAATAGGACATCAGGACCTGGGAGAAACGCGGAGAGAATACTTTGAATTAAATACGGGTTCTGCAACCATTGGTGTACAATGGGAAGCGATGAAGGCATATTTTAGAGGTATCCTCCTCCAGCGGGTGACGCAAATGAAGAGAAGACATAGAGAACGAGGGCAAAAGCTGAGAGAACAGTTGAAAATAGTGAAGCTAGATTTGTAGAATCAGGTACAGTGGAGGCGATAGAACAATGGGGGGCGGCCCAGGAGAACCTGACTTTGTACACGCTAGAGACTGCAGCACATACAAGTATATTTAAAAAACAGGCCTACTATGAAGAGGGCGAGAAAGCTGGACATATGCTGGTGATGGTCTCTCAGGGACAGAGAAATTCTACCTACATTATAGAGCTGCGAAATGAACAAGGTACACTGGAAACAGACTGGGCGGCGGTAAGAGAGACGGTGCGGCGGTATTATGCTTCCTTATACTCCTCCAAGCTTCATAAGACGCAGGAACACATCGCTCAATATTTAGCAGACATAGAACTGCCGAGATTGACTGAAGAGCAAAGGGAGTTCTTGGATTCCCCCGTGGTGCTATTTCTGAGAGGCGCTGGCGAATCGTTAGACGCGGCAATATCACTGATCAAACCATACGGGGTATTCTCGGGCCTCACTATAAATTGGAGTAAATCGGACATACTGCCAATAGATGACCCTGGTCTCGCAGCAAGAGAAAATACAACGCCTATGCAGTGCAAGCCAGTAATCACATACCTGGGAGTCAGGGTCTCCAAGAATGCTTTGGATTACGGGAAGTTGAACCTAGACCCCCTATTGGTGAAATTTAAGGGAAAACATGACATTTGGTGTAAACTTCCCCTAGCGATTATAGGAAGGGTGAACCTCATTAAAATGATCTGGATGCCGCAATTACTGTACCTACTCCATAATTCACCCCATTGGATTGCGCGAGGCTCCTTTAACAGGATTAATCAACTGTTTAGAAACTTGATATGGAGAGATAAAGGACCTAGAATTAGGTTGGAGACGCTGTGCAACTCTAAGGGCGATGGAGGACTTGCGTTGCCTAATCCCATGTCATTTTTTCTCGCATCACAAATACAACATTTTAGAGGATGGGAATCGGAAAACACGCGAGATGGGAGTTTTCGTTTTCTAAAGATTCATTTTCACGATGCGCACCTGTTTGAGGCCCTGGAGAGCTTTAGGTTCCGCTGCAGTCCCCACAGTCTCCCAACTTTGGCCCTCATGCATAGGGTTTGGTGGAAGGTCAAAGAAATAATAGGGATTAAGAGCTTTACGCATTATACCCCTATCTGGGATAACCCAAGGCTGCGAGAGCTGGAGAAGTTGGAGGGCTTTCAGGAATGGAAGGATAGGGGGATCAGGCGTCTGGGTCAGATAGTGTCAGGAACCCATATTAAATCCTTTGAGCAATTGAGAAATGAATGCGGCCTGCCACATTCTCAATTCTTCAAATATTTGCAGCTCCGGCATGCCTTTCAAGCAGAGAGAGGCCTAGAAAATATAGAGATTGAGAGACTTCTGCCAGCAGAGATCGTAGGAGGTACAACTAATACTAAGGGGAAGATATCCTGTGTATACTCCAGTATACAGTGCCAGATAAATCTGTGCTATCCTCTAGCGACGAGGAGCAAGTGGGAGGAAGATATTGGCCCTATTGAAGAATCCTTGTGGGCAGAAGTATTACAGATGACCCCCAAACTGTCCTTGAGTGAGTCTCATAGACTATCACAAATCTATTTATTGCATAGGGTGTACCGCACTCCAGCGTTTCTATACAATATAGGCGTGAGGGATACCCCCTTGTGTAACAGATGCAAGATCCACACAGCAGACCTTATACACATGATGTGGCATTGCAGAGATATTGGACCGAGGTGTGCAGTCTGATCCACGCTGTGTATAACATTCAACTGGAATTTACACCCCTGGTATGTGTTTTAGGATAGGTGAATGATGTGCCCCTGCAAGAAAATGAAAAGCTAGCAGTAGCTAGGATACTATATCTAGCCAGGAAGCTGATAGCACAGCATTGGCTGGACGAAGCCCCCCTGCTCTGGCTGAGCTAAGAAAAACAATCACTCAAATCATAATGTGGGAAAAAGCATTTATTATAAAAGAAAAACACCACAAAAATACTGCAGTGTTTGGTTCAAATGGCTGCAAAATGACCGACTAGAGGATAAGGTCCAATGAGATAACGATGTCATGGAAATGCTAACCCTTACATTCTCGGTGACGCTGAGCTGTGTGGTCTGTGAAGTGCCCCTCAGTGATTGGGAAAACCCAAGGAAATTTATACAATGAGCTGAGACCCTGCAAGAGGGACTGTTGGGTCTTGTTTACCGGGGAGATTCGTTATTGTCTGTGTGTTTGTACTGTTTGTGGACCAAAAGGGTCTTGAGACACAAGAAAAATGTATTCAATAAAAAAGATTTGAATCACAAAAGAAAGGTGGGCGGTCCGCAGGCAAGTGTACCCCAGCGTGCCACACATGGTGGAGGATGCGCTGGCACTTGGACGACGTTCACCGTGTGGGGAAAATAATGCATTACTTTGATCGGACTTTTACGGACGCGGCGATACCAAATATGTATCTTTATTTTATGATTTAGATTTTTTAATTATAGATATGGCAAAAGGAGGGGGGGGATTTAAACTTTTTCATAACTTTTTTTTGTAGAACTAATAAAACTCTATTGCTCTTATTTTCGCTTTTCCTGGGGGACGACAACATGCGATGCTTTGATGGCTCCTGCAGTATGATGTAATGATAGGCAGTCTGCTGAGGCAGCCCTGCATGGCTCCCCTGATCTCACCGCGTGGAGGGGGGGGGGGAGGGGGGTATGGGGATTTAAATGCCGCTGGCAGAATTGACAGAGGCATTTAAAGGGTTGATAGCCGCAATCGCCCGCGCTGTATGAGAGAGATTGCCCCGCGACCTCTCTTCATACATACCTCGACGCTCCAGGACGTACCCTCATGTCCTTGGCCGTTGAGGGGTTAAACATACATAACTCCCTGACATATGTACAGGGGGAGGGAGACTGCTGCAACACCTCCATTTCTGCACATCTGCACACAGCTGAGTGCTCACCAGGAGGATCTGGATGGTGCAGAAGCCATTATAAGCACTCTCACCCCTGCAGCATACTATCATACATTACAAATAAAGTGGCCTGTTTGGGACTGTAAGGGCTGGAAGAGCAGGGTTGGGATACACGGCCAAGAAACCGCTTTTGGCTACACAAAAGGGCCGGATTCACAGCATACCCAGTTCTATTCAAAGGCAGCAATCTCTCTCACCCATTTCTATTGCATACTGGCTTAACCCTGCTGACCTCAAACAAGTTGACAGCAGCACCACCTAGTGGCTGAAAACGACACACAAAGCAATTGACTGCAATAATTCTTTTTTATAGCAGTAGTTCTCAATGTGGGCGTTATTACTGCCTGGGGGGCGTTTTTACTTCTCAAGGGTGTGGCAGGGGGGCGTTGGAACATACAGGGGGCGGTAGGGGGGCGTTCTGTGTTTGCTTTGTTGATTTTTTTTCGTCTAGTAACTACATTTTTCTAAAAATTAGTAGTGATACCTTAATTTTCGGCGATAATCCTTTCGAAAACAATCAGTGAAATCCGAAACTGATGAAAACCGAGGCAATTATTTCCATATGAATCACTTATAGTTGTGTGCAGCCTGTGCGCCTCTATCATATAATGTATGACCTCTATAACGCCATGACTCCACTACAGATCAATCACACTTCAAAGCACTGTATAACCTACAGCACAACCTAACCCACTGTATTCCATAATGCCGCTGATTGGCTGGAACCGCTTCAAACTTTCACTTGTGTGGGTCTCTGGGAGTTGTGGTCTAGTAGACGCTGAGTGTCTTTTCAGACCACTGATATAAACTACAACTCCCAGAGACCCACACAATTAAAAATTCCAGCCAATCAGCGGCATAATGGAATACAGCGGGTTAGGTTGTTCTTTAGGTTATCCAGTGTGATTGATCTGTAGCAGAGTCATGGAGTTATAAATGTCATACATCATTATATGATAGGGCGACATAAGCAGTGCATTATTGAAGCGTACTTTATAAAAATGGCTGAGAAGAAATGTCGTCAATATTTAAATGAATACTTGAAATATGGATTCATCCCTTCTACAAACGGACAGCTTCCCTTGTGCTTTGTTTGTGAAAAGGCATTTTCGAATGAAGCTATGAAGCCTTTGAGACTGAGTGATCACCTTGCAAAAATGCATTCAGACAAAGTAGGTAAGGCAATTTCATTTTACCAAGGTTTAAAGTCAAAGTTTGAGAACCGCAGCACTGTAGGCAAGCTATTTGGAAAATCTGCTCTTAATGCTGACAAAGGCCTCCTTGCTTCCTATAAAGTCTCTTTATTAATTGCGCAATGTGGTAAATAACATACTATTGGGGAAACACTTGTGTTAGCCGCAGTTCAAGAGATTGTCAGTACTATGCTGGGGCCTGATGCATGTGCCATGATGAAATCGATTCCTTTGTGTAATGACACTGTTTCAAGAAGAATTGACAAGATGGCTGCTGATGTGGAAGAAACGCTTTTAGATGTGTTAAAGAACACAGAATTTGTAATGCAAATTGACGAGTCAACGGTTAAAGACAATGAAGCATTGCTGCTAGCTGACGTTCGTTTCATTAATCAGAATGAAGAGGTAGTGGAGGAACTGTTGTTTACCAGAAATTTAACCACCCACACGAAAGGCTCCTCTACATACAAAAGAGTGGGAGAATTTTTCCAAGAAAAAAAAATTTCCTTTAACAAATGTACCTGCTTGTGCAACTGACAGAGCTGCGTCCATGATTGGTGGATATCGCAGATTTATAGCCCATTTAAAATCTGGTATACCTGGCATAATGGCAGTCCACTGTGTGATCCATCGTCAGCACCTTGTTGCTAAACATGTATGTGAGAGATTGTATGATTCTCTACACTATGTAATTAATGCTGTTAACAAGATTAGCGCACATTTTTGAATAAACGTCTTTTCCGCTCTGTCAAGACCATGATGATGAATCAAATGTCTACTCCTACACACCGAAGTGAGGTGGCTGTCAGGAGGGAAGTGCTTACCACACTTGTACAAACTGCATTACCTAGAGAAACATGGCGTGGATATCATTTTATTTCAAGAAATGCATTTTAAAAAAAACACTACACCCCTATTAACAAAAATAAAGTCTTCACTAAATGATTCAACACTTTTACGCAATTAAAAAGTCATTTCCTTATCTTCCTGTACAACGACCCACTTCCTTCTTAAGCACAGAAGGGCAGGCCCCAACATCACCCCCTTGATAGAGACCAATGTAGATGGTGCAGGAAGCACAGTCACTAGAAAAGAGACTGCCCCATCACTTCCTCTGCTCATACAGGAAGAGAAGGAGGAAGGGGTCAGGCCCAAAATGGCCGTTACCAGAGACAAGCACATGGCAGAGCCACTCAGGTCCGCCCTCACTGACCTCCATCTTGTTATGCTCCTATTGTTCCGCTGTACGAAGATAATTCCAAATAACGATGACCAGGTTCCTATCTTCTGGACCCCCAGGAACCTATGGTCAGACTAAAGGTAGGAGGTCATTCTGTGAACTTTATGGTTGATACCGGAGCTGAACATTCAGTTACAACCCAACAACTAGCACCTCTTTCACACAGAATGCGCAGATTATGGAAGCTACTGGACAAGGCGGGAAGCATCACTTTATTGTACCACCGCAATGCACCTCGGGAGACACTCATCAATTTTTGTATCTACCAGACTGTCCAAAACCACTGCTGTAACAGGATGTGTTGACAAAACTACAGGCCCAAGTGTCCTTTCAACCGGACGGACAGATGACTTTACAACTTGGAGAAGATGTTCCAATTCCTGCCCGCATCTTCTCACTCACAGTTCCTGTCATTCATGAGCCAGATCACTCAGGCCCCACCCTGGACAAAGTAATGAAAATACCAGGAGTATGGGCGGAAGATAATCCACCAGGACTCGCTCAGAATGTACCCCCCAGTCGCAGTACAGCTGAAATCAGGGGCACAACCGATGTCCATGAAGCAATAGCGTACACCATCTGCTGCCTGCCATGGCATTGCACTGCATCTGGAGAAGTTTGCAAAGTACTTGCAGCATCCGAGGAGCAGGCCCTCAGCCGAGGAAACAGCGGGGTAGAGTCTTAACCTTGTCAAGGGGCAAGGCTACCGTCTCCTCCCTAAAAGTAGCTCAGAACCTGACCTCTTACTACTAGGGGGAGATCACAGGGATAGTACCCAAGGTTACCTGTAATCTAAGTTGTCACTCGTGATGCCAACATTCCATGCTTTTTGGTGGATCCCACCAATGTCAATTCCGGGAAATAAAGTAGTCCACGCACAAGCTACACTTTTCTGAACAGGAACCAGTAACATTCAGTTCTGCTCGTTGACTTAAGTCTCTTTAGACAAACAACAATACAACAGACTTAACTAGTAAACACTGTGAGAACAGTGCTGGATCAGGGAGGACCCTCGGGCATTACTCAACCACAGTCCCAATGATCTGTCAGTTCTGTCTCTCCCGGCAACTCTCTCTCTGTCTCCTGCCAGTCACTTACATTTCTCTCGCTTGTTCCTCTCTCCCTCTCCAGACTCATGTGGTTTCAACTCGTTTCTTCCAGTCCGGGTACATTCGCTTCTTTCTAGAGATAGACGCTAACGGGAGTTCCTCTACAAGGCTAGGCCCAGACGGGAACAACGGACCACCTTTCAGACTCTTCCATTTTCTAATCATCCGGTTCTCTTACTCAGGCAGACTGAGTCCTACATCGACTCGCTCTCTTTTTCTCTCTGGCCTGGACAACAGCAACAGCCGCAGCAGACCGACAGACTGACCATGACTGCCCAAACAGAAAGCTAGACAGGGGCAGCCTTACCACGCATCACATGACTATACTTTTATACCACACCAGACAAAATGATACACTTTCCAGACATTAACCCTTTCATGGCTTCAGCCATCCAATAGACATAAACCTGCTGCATTCTACAAACAAGATAATTCATGAACCTCTCAGATGTCTGATTTCTTCATGAATTTGGATCTTGGTGAATCTCTTCTCTTATTTCTTTTTAAAAGAGAGGAATAACAGAGGGAATTTACTGCAAGTAACAACCCAACACTTTATATGTGACCACAATGTAGGCCCTAAATATACAGCAGAAGGAATCTACCTCGTTTTCCTGAAAATAAGACCCACCCTGAAAGTAAGCCCTAGCTGCATTACATTTTTAAAAAATTCTCGTTCACACACAGAAGATCACTTCTTGGTTATGGGATTCATAAATCCCACCTCCAGGAAGCGATGGCTCCTATTGGTTCTTGAGCACTGCTCAGCCAATCCATGCAGCGCTCGATGAACTAATGCGATGGCTGTGATTGGTTCATTGACTGCTGCTCAGCCAATAAACGCAGCGCTCGATAAACCAATCACAGCCATAGTGTTGTGGAGGCAGGATTCATAAATTGGCCAAACAATGCCACGGCTCACCCTGTTGTAGGTCCAGAGAGCAGCGGGAGGGACCTGGACTGAGCCTGGTAGGTAAGTATAATAAGACATCCCTCAAAAATAAGACCCAGTGCCTGTTTTGTGACAAAAATTAATATAATACAGGGTCTTATTTTCAGGGAAACATGGTATCATTATGACAACTGTCCATTAACAGGTTAATAGTGATCTTGTGCCATGCAGCCCCGCCCTGTAGTCAACAGAAGAAAACTTGCTCATGGGTCTATGTGCATCAGGAAGTAGTAGTTTCATTTCTCTCTTCCTCCGTCAGCCATGGCGTCTGCTGCTGTGAGAGACGAGCTGCTCTGCTCCATCTGTCTGAGCACTTATACAGATCCTGTAATGCTGAGATGTGGACACAACTTCTGCCGGGTCTGTATTCATCGTGTGCTGGATACACAGGACGAGGCTGGAGTTTATTCCTGTCCTGAATGCAGAGAGGAGTCTCAGGAGCGGCCGGCACTGATGAGGAACTTGGCTCTGCGTAACATCATGGAGAACTTCCTGATTACTCCTCCGACACAGACGGAAGCCGGGATCTTCTGCACTTATTGTGTGGACTCTCCTGTACCGGCTGCTAAATCCTGTCTGATGTGTGAAGCTTCTCTGTGCGAGAAACACCTGAGAGTTCACAGCAAGTCAGCAGAACACGTCTTATGTGAGCCCAGCGCCAACCTGGAGGACAGGAAATGTTCTGTCCATAAGAAGATCCTGGAATATTACTGCACTGAGGACGCCGCTTGTATCTGTGTTTATTGCTCAGCAGGAGAACATCGGGGTCATCGGGTGGAGATGCTGGATGAGGCCTCTGAGAAGAAGAAGGAGAGACTGAGAAATGTTCTCCAGAAACTGATCACAAGGAGGGAGGAGACTGAGGAAAGAGTCCGGAGTCTGGAGGAGCGCAGGAGGAAAGCTCAAGAAAATGCATCTGGAGAAGCGGAGAGAGTCACTGCCCTGTGTAGAGACATCAGGAGACGGCTGAATGACCTGGAGAAGAGGGTCCTGAGCGAGATCTCCAGGCAGGAGAAGGAAGAGTCACTCTTATCCTCTACTCTGATCCAGAAGCTGGAAAAACAGAAGGACGAGCTGTCCAGGAAGATGAGACACATTGAGGAGCTGTGTAACATGACTGATCCACTGACTGTCTTACAGGAACCAGACACCGGGGACTTGTGTGATCCTGTGGACACAGGGGGACATGATGGAGGTGATGGGAGCATGGGGGGACATGATAAATGGCTGCATGATGTAGATGGTCCGGATGTGGCTGTGATCTCAGACACATTACACACATTATGTGACATAGTAACAGATATTAGGAGGGGGATCTATGTGGGGGGTCCTGCAGACATATTACTGGATGTAAACACAGCTGCTAATTATATCCGTGTATCAGATGACCGGAAAACTGCAACCAGGACACAAGAGAACCGTCCATATACAGCAGAGAGATTCCAGTATGATCAGGTGATGAGCAGGAGGGGATTCTCCTCAGGACGACATTACTGGGATGTGGATATCAGTAGATCAGGGGGGTGGAGGGTGGGGATGTGTTACCCCAGTATAGACAGGAGGCGAGGTCAGTTCTTAATTGGAGATAATAACAAGTCCTGGTGTTTGAGGAGGTATAATAATCAGTACTCAGTGAAACATGACAGTAAAGAGATCCGGTTACCTCACATTATATCCAGTAATAGATTCAGGATCTGTCTGGATTATGGGGCCGGGCGGTTGTCCTTTTATGAGCTGTGTGACCCCATCAGACACTTACACACCTTCACTGCCTCCTTCACCGAGCCGCTTCATGCTCTATTACGTGTATTTCATGGTTCAATAACAATATTGGGAGAAGCAACGACTGGGAGAAACCATAATAGAAACTGACCAGAGACAGGACTGAAAGACAAACTGATTGGTAGATCAGACAGCCAATGGGATGAATGAGGTGGGGCTGCAGGTGATTATAACCAAAGCCAGGCCCACTTGACCATTTTCCCGGAGTAGGGGTCTGCGTATCCCTGCGTATTGTCATGTTCTTACACGGTTATGCCTGCACATGTACACGTATTTTACGCACGCTGTCCTGCGCCGGCTGGCTGGTTTCTTCTTTTTTTCCCTTTCCTTCTCCTGTCTCCTGGCAACATAAAACCGCCATACATATGTAATGTAATTGTGTAAGCGCTGTGTTGTGAGCGCACCCATAGAGAACAATAGGGCTGTTATGTGCATTATATGCGGTAAAATAGAACATGCTGCGCTCTTTATTACGCACATAACATACGCAATAAAATACAGGCAAGCGTGAGCGGAACAGTGAAAGCAATGTCCTTTCATTGACACCTTTTGCGCGTATTATATGCGTGCGCTGTTAGTGCGATGGAATGCTACAGCTATATTCTTGTGCTCCGAATCCAACGGGGTTCAGTTCGAGCTGCTTGAAGGATCATAGACTCGGTCACACAGCATTCTGTGTAATCAACTGATTCTCCCTTTATTAGAAAAAAATTGAAATATTTATACGTTTTTTTAGACTCAGACATTGAAAGCGAGCCGAACAACAGCCCTTATTTATAGAGAGCGAAGGGCAGGATGGCGCCGGAGAGACCATTGGGACTTCTCTCACAGTACATTGTGTGTGTGTTATACCCAATGCACAGATGTTGGTGCCCGGCCTATCTGACCGCTGTCCTTATGACTAGATCACATGTGGGGGATCCGCTGTGATTGTATTCTGGGTGTGATCCCTGTGTCTCCTTATGGATAATCCTCCGTGTGTCATTGCTGTTTATCCCAATGATGTCTGATCTACTACATCACATGAACCAGCAGTCCTATATTACCAGGATTGTCCCCCAAAAGAGAGCGCTAAGTGGGTGAAGTCCATGAAAATCTGCATAAAGGTGGCATCCTGATATGTTTGTGGGGTTCCTGGGTAGATCAGGTCGGGTTCAAGACTGGGTTCACACGGGACTGAAATCTCACGGAATGACCGCACGGAAATACTGCGAGATTTCTGCGAGAGAAATGCAGCTTCAAATCCCATGGCCTTTCGTTGCGGGTTTAGGAGCGGCTTCACCGCCTGCATTCCGCTGCGGCCATTTATCCCCATAAAGAGGAGAGAGACCGCTGCGGAAGCGGGGAAATAATTGATATGCCACGTCTTTGAGTTCCGTGTGGCTTGTCAATCTCAGTGCGGCTCGGTCGCAGCGTATGGATGAGAGTTTTGTAAATCTCCTGCACTTTGCTGGCTAATCCCAGGATTAAAGTCGCAGGCGGAATTTCTGTGCAGAAAGTCTGCACGGAAATTTTGCGGCAATTCCGCCCCGTGTGAACGCAGCCTAAGTGTTGTGAATGACGCTTCATTAGGGTTAAATACAACTAACGCTCCACATACACGGAGATCGCTGTGCGCAGCTCGTCCGTGGAGCCGTCATACGGATGAGCGTGTGTAGAGCGCCGGACGCTTCCTGTGTAGCACCCGGCCCTGGGATCTTGTCTTATGGACACATCAGATGTATTTGTTATGGTGACATTCTACCCAAAGGGGAACGCTGAAGTCACGCGGATGATTTACCGCAGTCTTACTGCTTATCACATGTAGCGTCTTGTGACTGTGGACCCCGATCCCTACTGAATTACATCATCCCAGATGTTCGCAGCCGCCTTTATAGGGACCCGTCACCAGCTGTCAGCTCCATAAACTACATTATTGGGCTCAAAGGTGAGAGAACGGGGAGTCCGGGGAGCGGTGTTCAATTTTATGTTCAGTTTTTTGGCTCACAAAAAACTGAACATAAACTGTCATGTGATCGCGCCTTACTGTGTGCGCACGGACTTCACGGAGACACAGCGCCGGAACGAGGCGCCCGGTGAGTGTCAAACACAACTTCCCGGACTCCCCGTTCTCTCACCTTCGAGTCCCGTTATGTAGTTTATAAGGCTGACAGGTGGTGACCGGTTCCCTTTAACCCGACTGTGGGGGTAGATCAAGAAAGCCAGAATATTACCGCAGATCCATCCCGTTTAGAACGCTGCCGGCCCGTCATACCAGGAGACTTAGTGTAACTGTATTTTCTAGCGATCGGTGGGGATCTCAGCAGTTGTACCTCCAGCCATCCAAACTTTTGACATGTCCTAATGTAAGGTGACCAGATTTTTCCAGGGTCAAAGCGGGACAGGGGTGTGGTCAGGGGCGGGGCTTATCACAATGTATGATTTTACCTCCATCGGTATAAAATGTAAAAAAAGAGACAAGGAGCAAAGTCCGCAGCATTTCTGCCTCCAAAAACCAGTCAGAGTCTGTACCATTTGTGTGGATTTTGACAGGAAATCAGCTGCGTATCCGTAGCTGATGTCACACTATTTGGCACTCCCCCTCACGTCCTCCGAAGGCTTCCCACTGTCAGCGCTCCCCGGCTTCCGGTTCCCAGCGGACCTGTGGTGCCACACCTGACCAGGCCGCCGGGAACCGGAAGCTAGGGAGGGCTGACAGGGGGAAGCCTACGTAGGAGGTGAGGGGGAGTGCCGCTGCGTATCTCCAGCTGATTTCTGGTCAAAATCTGTACCAATGGTACAGACTCTGGCCTCGGTCAGAAAGGCTTTTTTTTGCGCAATTTTAGAATCGCATAAAGGATGCGCATCTGCAAATCTCGTGACCGGGGCCGTCAATTCGCTGAAAAATCTACACCTAGCAGCGTTTTCAGCGAAACGGGCCCAATCAAAGGAGCGCTGTCCGTTGTTCGCCCATTGAATTCAATGGAGACGGCAATACAGCTGGCTCCATTGAAAGCAATGGGCTGCCGGCGAGCGCAGGATGAATTTTCGGGAAGGGCTTAAAAATATAAGCCCTTCCCTGAAAAACAAACCTGAAATGTATAAAAATAAAAAAAAATGTATACTCCCCTTTTTTCTGCAGCCGGAGTTCAGCCACAGCCGGCCGGCAGCTCTCCTGAACTGCTCTGTGTAGTATTCAGCAGGCGGGGATTTTAAATCCCCGCCTGCTGAATGGGCTGCCTCTGATTGGTCACAGCCCTCACCAATCAGAGGCAGCTCTCACTCACCCATTCATGAATTCATGAATGGGTGAGTGAGAGCTGCCTCTGATTGGCTGAGCGCAGAGACCAATCAGGGGCAGCTCTCAGCTGTCATTCAATAGCTGAGAGCTGCCTCTAATAGGTCCCTGCGCTCAGCCAATCAGAGGCGGCACTCACTCACCCATTTACTATTATCTAAATATTTTTTGATATTAGGGCAATAAATATATTACTAATCAGAATGTCAGTAAATAGAACCCATTCTGTGAATTACCCGTAATCTGGTGTCTGATAATCCAGAGATTCTGATAATCCGGCCCTTGTTTCCAGCACAGAACCAGAAGACGGAGCATCATGTGACAGCAGCAGATTATGTATGAGCATTTCATCTTCCTTGAGCTTCTCTGCCCGAAAGTTTTATAAAGTTTTTTGCCAGTTGAGTAACTCAGAACATCTGATAATCCGGCATCAGAGCCTGTTAATGTCGGACTAAGGAAATGTAATTCTATGTATTATATTCATCTTCAGCAGTTTGGGTTTTAGGTTAATTTCCGCTTGTTCCTTGCTTACTATTGTTATAATGACCCAATCACATGAAATGCGCCTTATTTTTTCCCCACTTTGCATTATTTTGGGGTCACCAGATCTGTGTAGGTAACTGCTCCCACACTGTCCTCACATAGTGCTCCCACATAGTGCCCCCAAGTAATACACCTACATAGTGCCCACACATAGTGCTCCCACAGTGCCCCCGCATAACATAGTGCCCCTACACAGTGTCCCCCCATGGGGCATCTACATAGTGCCCCCACATGATACTCCCACAGTGCCCCCAACTGACCCCACATAACACAGTGCCCCCACATAGTGCTCCTACATAGTGCTCTCACATAGTGCCCCCTCATGGTACTCCCACAATGCCCTCCCCCAGTGACTCCCCATAACATTGTGCTCCCACATAACAACGTGCCCTCACATGGTACTGTGAGGGGTTAATTCTAGCCTTTCTCCTAGAACAAATTAAATAGAAGAGAATAAGCTTAATTTGTAATTGCAGCTGGTACTTTAATCGGACTTTCTCTATGTATATGACCCTGAATTAGTTCCCGTGTATCTTATCAGTTCTTTCCCATGTCTTCCTGACGAGATACGTATTTCTGAGAAGCTTATCCAAGGACATATTATGCTTTGATACAGTTGTCACCGAGCGTTGATGTATTGTTCTTGTTTGAAATGTCTTTGAAAGAAGTATTACTAATTACAAAATCCAGCTGTCCAGCGCCCTTGGACACACACAGTAACTAAATCCTACGCAAGCAACCTTCTTCTATAAGATTCTCCACTCTGCAAATAATAAAACACGTCGCTATTGACAATCCCATGTTGCATGTGGCCGTCCATTCGCGTCGTCTGAGTACTCATATCTAAGACTAATTTGGAGGCAGACAGCATCAGCTAAACGGTCCGCCTGGACCCCCCTAACAGTACTCCCACAGTGCCCCCTCAGTTCCCCCACATAACATAGTGATCCCACATAACACAGTGCCCCCACATAATATAGTGTCCCCACATGGTGCTCCCACAGTGCCGCCATATAACATAGTGCCCCCACATGGTGCTCTAACAGTGCCCACATAGTGCTCCCACACACTGCCCCCACATAACATGGTGCTCCCACTTGCTGCCCCCACAGTGCGACCACACATAACATAGTGCACCCCTATATAACATAGTGCCGCCACAGTGCCTCCTGAGTGCGCGCACATAGTGACCACACAGGCTGCTCCCACATGGCACTCCCACAGTGACAGCACATAACATAGTACACCCACATAACATAGTACATCCACATAACACAGTGCCTCCACATAACATAATGCCCACACATGGTGCTACCACAGTGTTCCCATATAACATAGTGCCCCACATAGCACGGTGCTCTGACATAGTGCCCCGACAGTGTGCCCCCACATAACATAGTGCTCCCACGCAACATAGTGCCCCCACAATAGTAGCCACAGCAGTAATCGTGCCCCCACAATTATAGCCCCAGCAGCATCAGTGCCCCAACAATTATAACCACCGCAGCATCAGTGCTCCAACAATAATAGCTGCACCAGCAATAGTGCCCCCACAATAGTAGCCACAGCAGCATCAGTGCCCCAACAATTATAGCCACAGCAGTAATAGTGCCCCCACAATAGTAACCACAGCAGTAATAGTGCCCCCACAATTATAGCCACCGCAGCATCAGTGCCCCAACAATTATAGCTGCACCAGCAATAGTAGCCACAACAGTAATAGTGCCCCCACAATAGTTGCCCCAGCAGCATCAGTGCCCCAACAATTATAGCCACAGCAGTAATAGTGCCCCAACAATTATAACCGCACCAGCAATAGTGCCCCCACAATAGTAGCCCCAGCAGTAATAGTGCCACCACAATTATAGCTACAGCAGTAATAGTGCCACAGCAGTGATAGTGCCCCCCACAATTATAGTCACAGCAGAAATAGTGACCCCCAGTAATTGCCCCAGCAGTGGTAGGAACCCTCAATAATTGCCCCAGCAGTGGTAGGAACCCTCAATAATTGCCCCAGCAGTGTTAAATATTGGGAATCACTATCACTGCTGGGGCAATTATTGGGAATCACTATCACTGCTGGGGCAGTTACCCTTAACAATTGCCGCAGCAGAAATAGTGCCCCCATTAGTTATGATACAGACGAGAAAGATGTTTGGGGAATTCTCTTAAAGAAGATGGACACTGAAGTTCCAGTTTGGTCGGGTTCAGGTCGGACTCTGTGCAGCCGGTTCAATCGTGGAACATCCATATCCTCAAAGCAACATAACACAACGTTGGATTTGTGACAAGATTTTCCTCAGTGGTCCTCGTACAATCTCTGGAGCAAAGAAATGCCCCAGCTTGGCAAGGGTGACACCGTTGTGCAGACTCTCCTCCAGCTCCGTATGGGGCCACATCTCCTCATTGAGGCACGACTCCATCCAGCTGCAGGGAAACCAAGAGTCACCATGATTACACAAGAGAACAGAGGAGGCTCCAACCATCAGCCGTAGTCGCATCTTCCTCACCGCTTCGTCTCCTCCAGATGACACAGTGTCTGCCATCTTGAGGATCTGTGGCTTTAATATCCCACTGGTGGAGACTTCTTAAGGCTCATCTTTAGACAAAGTGGGGTCTCCTAGGAGGGGCCCTCCAAAAGAAGTAAATGCTTGTATAGAAAATTGAAAATATCTACATATATATATATATATTACACTTCATCCCTTTAACGAGCGCGGGACTACTAGTTTTTTGGAGGGGTTTTCTGTCCCAGTAGTACTAGTAACCCCCAATAGTTGCCCCAGTGGTAATAGTGACATCAGCCGCCACCCTCCCCTTCCCTTGACACTGCCCCCAGTCATGATAATGACACCCCTTTCCCTGCACGACAAGTATAATGACAGCACCCCCATCCCTCCCAACCCCCTGACAATTACGGTAGCACCCTCCACCTAGCCCCTCCAGGATAAGTACACTGACAGCACCCCCAACCTCCCCAGCGCCACAAGTGCCATGACAGCCCCCTCCCCGACAAGTACACTAACAGCCCCCCCTCTGACAAGTACACTAATAGCCCCCCTGACAAGTACACTAACAGCCCCCCCTCTGACAAGTACACTAATAGCCCCCCTGACAAGTACACTGACAGCACCCTCCACGGTGCAAAAAGTACACTAGCAGCACTCCCATCCACCTCCCCACAAGTACAGTAACAGCAGCCCCCATCCACAAGTACTCTGACCTGACAGCACCCCAACTCACCCGACAAGTTCACCAACAGCACCCCTTCCCCCCCCACAAGTAGACTGACAGCACCCCCAACTCACCCGACAAGTTCACCAACAGCACCCCTTACCTCCCCCCCCCCCCCCCGGCACGACAAGTACACCGACAGCACTCCCCCCCTTCGACAAGTACACTGTCAGCACACCTTCCCCCTTCCCTCCCAGTAACAGTTACCATCTGCTGCTTAATAGTCCCCACTGGACGCTTCTGATCCTTACTGCGGCTGTCCAGGAAAGAAGCACGATCACGGCCTGACAGCAGCTACTGTGCATTTGCAAACTGTACCGGGCTCGTCCACAGGCTTACAATCTCTACTGCGCATGCCCGATGAGGGGAGGAGCCGGCTGCAGGAATTTGTTGGATCTAGGGACGGTGAGATCATCAACATGGGGGTGGGGGAGGGGGGGGCACTCCAGTAGGTAAGTATATAACTTCTGTATGGCTCATATTCAATGCACAAAGTATGATTCAAAGTGCATTGTAAGTGTAAGCCGTGTACCGGGGTGGGCTCCCCAGGATACAGCGAAGTCACAAACAAGAAAAACGTCTCTGACACCAGTTCAGGTGCAAACCGAATTTTAATAAAGCCCTGTGGCCCAATTGACCACAAACAATGGGTAACCCAACAAAACTCACATACACTCAGCCAGATGGCGGAGGCCCTTGTGCTGTACAGCGCTGTACTCCCCAAAGGGCGCTACTATAATAGACTATGCTTTTACCTAGCGGGCAGGCCTAAATAAACCGGCCCCTTGTTACCTATTAATACCGCTACTAAGGAACAAAGGAAAGGGAGAGTGATCTGAGTACCGGCGGTGCAGCACAACAGCTTACAGACTTACCCACACTGACTCTATCCCCCCAGACCCAATACAATAAGGGACGTGTATAAAGAACAGCGGCCATATAGCCTGGTGAATGTTCTCCGGAAGCTTCTTACTGACGGCTGGATGTGGCCTGCCAGCTACTATGCCGATCCCACTGAAGTGGGGCCTGCCAGCTACTATGCCGATCCCACTGAAGTGGGGCCTGACACGGTCCATAACCCTACCTAATCTAACTACAGGCCAAGACACAGTCCCAAGTAACTTGGCGCCAAAATATGGTGTCTTGCGTGCCTGTAGACCGGCCTGCTGTATGATCAGCCAAAAAGTCTAGACGGATGCGGGGCTCCTCCAGAACAGCGTGCGGTACAGCAGAGAGCCGTTACTCACTTCCTCAGCGGCATCCAGTATTGGACACACAATATCCAGTCTCGCTCCGGTTGTTCAGCAACATCCCCGTCAGCAAGTCTTCTCCCATCCGGCGGGCATCTGGTCAAAATCTGAACCCGCTGCAGCTCCGGTCCCTTCAGGATACGACCTCCTTCCCTCTTCCGTAGCGCGACTCAGATCTCTCCCTCGACCAACTGTCCCCTCACAGTGTACGCACGCTTTTTAATTTTTTCTCTTCCCGTGCGCACGCTGTAACCAGGCAACGGGTGCTCCAATCACAGGCTACCATGGTCCTGTCACCTCACAGCTTGACCAAAATCTTTTCTGCAGAACAGCGACCTCTTGTGGACAAATAATAAACACACAGTAGTGGACTATTTACAGTAACAAGAACAATGTACACATATTGGAGGCTGTCTCACCCTCTCACATAAGGCCCATACGGACAACCCCTTTAATTCATGAACCTCTCAGATGTCTGATTTCTTCATGAATTTGGATCTTGGTGAATCTCTTCTCTTATCTCTGCTGTAAACTCTTTATTTTCAATAAATTTCTATTGAATTTCTTTTTAAAAAAGAGGAATAAGAGAGGAATTTACTGCAAGTAACAACCCAACGCTTTATATGTGACCACAATGTAGGCCCCAAATATACAGCAGAAAGGATCTACCTCGTTTTCCCGAAAATAAGGCGTACCCTGAAAATAAGCCCTACCCAGGCCTAGGACATGGAGCAGTAGGACTTGCCTGCACAGAGCTCCCGCTGGACCCCGGCTAAAAAGACACTCACATCGCATCCACGGATGCAGCAAAGATCCCATGGGCCGTATAAAGAAGCAGGGAGACCGGGGGACTCCCGAAAATGAAGACACAGGACCGCTGGACGCATATTTGGCTCACCTGCCGAGACGGCCGGGATGGAGGAATCCAAGATGGCACTGCCGCCCATAGAAGGGGGAGGAGCCACACCACCGCTCGCAGCCGGATCCACACAGACCGCTCCCAGGTACTCACCAGCGGCGCTGAGCAGTCACAAAAGCCCCCCAGACACTAAAGTGCAGAAGACTGCTTCCCCACAGCCCCAGAGGCAGCCCAGACCGGCCAAGAGCCTCCCGCGGCAGGCTCCGCCCACTATGTCTGGCGCCATCCCAAAGAAGGGATCAGCAGCCCGGGCCCATAGAGGTGATTCCCCAGACCCTCCAGCATGCAGAGACCCCGGAAAGGGGGAGAAAAGAAGCTCTTCTGCAGCACCCCGGTCCCAGGGAATGCAAACGCTGACCAGAGAAACACAGAGCAGAGTGAGTAGGAGCCCAGGCTCCCAGAGGGGGGAGGGGAGAACCAGCGCACCCCTGACCATATCAGCTCAAGGGGAAAAACCCCGCAGCCAGACCTCAATAAGAGCAAGCCCTGCAACCCCCCCCCCCCCCCCGCGTCCCAGACGAGCAGCCCTATGGAGACCCCGGAAGCTCCCCCCCTTTAGCCTTCGCATCACCAGTAAATGGAACCAGGCATCGGGTACACCCTAAACCCACCCTGCAGACAGACACGGATGACGACGACGCTGCCAGCGACAATGAATGGGACTGGAAAGCCCACCTAAAAAGCATCCGCACAAGAAATGAAGTGGATGCCCTACTGAAAATGGCGACTAGCTCACAAATGCAAGCCATTAAAGCTCTGCAAGCCGACATAAAACATATTGGCCACAGAGTTGCCGAATCAGAGGAGGCGCAAATCCAACTGCAGTCACAACTCACCGAACACCACAGAATCTTGCAAGACCACTCCTCGCAAATCACCAACATCCTAACCCACCTCGACGATATGGAGAACCGCACCATAAGAAATAACATCTGTATTAGAGGCTTAAGAGAGGAGGTAGAACCAGCTCAACTGGAGAACTGGGCATTAAAGGGGTTGTCCCGCGGCAGCAAGTGGGTCTATACACTTCTGTATGGCCATATTAATGCACTTTGTAATGTACATTGTGCATTAATTATGGGCCATACAGAAGTTATAAAAAGTTTTTTACTTACCTGCTCCGTTGCTGGCGTCCTCGTCTCCATGGTGCCGACTAATTTTCGCCCTCCGATGGCCAAATTAGCCGCGCTTGCGCAGTCCTGGTCTTCTGCTCTCTTCAATGGAGCCGCTCGTGCAGAATGCAGGTACCGTGTAGCTCCGCCCCGTCACGTGCCGATTCCAGCCAATCAGGAGGCTGGAATCGGCAATGGACCGCACAGAAGAGCTGCGGTCCACGGAGGAAGAGGATTCCGGCGGCCATCTTCACAGGTAAGTATAGAAGTCACCGGAGCGCGGGGATTAAGGTAAGCGCTCCGGTAAGCTTTCTGTACGTCCCTGCATCGGGGTTGTCTCGCGCCGAACGGGGGGGGGGGTTGAAAAAAAAAGAAACCAGTTTCGGCGCGGGACAACCCCTTTAAAGAGCATCGGCGACATCCTGAACAGACCCGAAGATAACCCAATGGAGATCGACAGGATTCACAGAGCCTTGGGGCCTAAAAGCACTGACCCAGCAAGACCCCGAGATATCATCTGCAGAATTCACTTCTACAGAGAAAAAGAAGAGCTCCTCAGAAGAATCTGGGAAACAGGTCCCCTAACTTACAAGGACATTAACCTGCTAGTGTTGCCGGACCTATCAAGGAGAACCCTCCAGCTCTGTAGAGCCCTGGAGCCCATCCTGACGGCGTTAAAAGAAAGAAACATCCCTTACCGCTGGGGATTTCCCTTCCAGCTGCACGCCGGAATAGATGGGCGTTCAGCCACATTCAGGGGCCTAGGCGACCTTCCGAGATTCCTGGCCAAACTCGAACTTCCGATGATTGCTATCCCCGAATGGCCTAAAGTTGACGCGCCAGACCCGCTACCTCCGAGAGAAGAGTGGCATCTGGTTAGCCCAAACGGGAAGCGCTAGCTTGAAGAAGCAAGACACCCCCTTTCTTGCCCCCTTACTCCTGCTGCCTGCGCTTGTAGGCTATAGTCAAAGAACACCTTGTTAAAGTCCGTGGATGTCCTGAAACACACCCCCATGTGGGTTCAACGTTGGACGCCGGGGTGTGGGGGGAACCGAAGCTTGGTGTCTGGGCTTAACTTCCCCCACTCTAGGCCAGCAGCACGAGTTGCTGCAACTTAGTTAAAATCTCTTTCCGCAGCCCTACCAGCTGCGTGCAACCATTGCCTGGAGGCGGGGTATTCCCTGGCCTAAGACCTCGTCTCAATATGTTTACTGTTCAATTTGTTTCCTCCCTCCCTCCTTTTCCCTCCCTTCCCTGGCTTCTCCCCTCTCTTAAACATTCATTGGTTTCATGCTCCCCACCCCAACCGCAAAGCTGGAGGAGTCTCCATAGCCTTCCACAAATCTCTTAAACCAGAGGTCCCCAACTCCGGTCCTCAGAGACCACCAACAGGTCATGTTTTCAGGATTTCCTCAGTGCTGCACAGGTGATGTAATTATTGTCGGTGCCTCAGACATTGTCACAGGTGGTCTTACCATAGGATATCCTGAAAACATGACCTGTTGGTGGTCCCTGAGGACTGGAGTTGGGGACCTCTGTCTTAAACCACAGATTTTAGCGGCAGAAAAAGAGGAGGAGCGGAGATATCTATTCCTGAAACTTAAAGGGGTTGTCCCGCGGCAGCAAGTGGGTCTATACACTTCTGTATTGCCATAATAATGCACTTTGTAATGTACATTGTGCATTAATTATGAGCCATACAGAAGTTATAAAAAGTTTTATACTTACCTGCTTCGTTGCTGGCGTCCTCGTCTCCATGGTGCCGACTAATTTTCGCCCTCCGATGGCCAAATTAGCCGCGCTTGCGCAGTCCGGGTCTTCTGCAGTCTTCTATGGGGCCGCTCGTGTAGAATGCCGCCTCCGTGTAGCTCCGCCCCGTCACGTGCCGATTCCAGCCAATCAGGAGGCTGGAATCGGCAATGGACCGCACAGAAGCCCTGCGGTCCACGGAGACAGAGGATCCCGGCGGCCATCTTCAGCAGGTAAGTATGAAGACGCCGGACCGCTGGGATTCAGGTAAGCGCTGTGCGGGTTGTTTTTTTAACCCCTGCATCGGGGTTGTCTCGCGCCGAACGGGGGGGGGGGGGGGGGGGTTAAAAAAAAAAAAAAAAAAAAACCCGTTTCGGCGCGGGACAACCCCTTTAAGCTGTTAAATGAAACATATACCCTGGCTAACTTTTATTTCCCTAACCAGGGCCAGGTCCTCTTTGGCTCCAGAGCTCTCCGGAAACTATCAGAGTTCGCTGGCAACACAACCATCATCGTCGTCGGCGACTTCAACATGGTTATGGACCACTGGCGTACATATAGGAGTCGCTGGGGTCGCGATCGCGACTCGGCCCTCAAGCCAGGAGGGCCCAGAGGGCGCCCTTTCCACTCGCTGACTGACTGCAGAGTTACTTTCACTTGGCGCTCTGCGGCTTCTCCTGCACGCCGGCGCCTCCTCACGGACCTCCGCTCAGTCTCCTCCCCTGTCTTGTTCTCCTCCACGATCACCAGAGGGGAGGAGTCTAAGCGGAGGTCCGGGAGGAAGTGTCTGCGTGCAGGAGAAGCTCCCGGCGGTGCACAGAGGGCCTAGTGATAGGCAGACCGAGGGCTCTACATCGTGCAGCCCTCCCCCGACTCCTACAGTCATCCTCAGCCAGCAGGGGAATGGAGGTGGAGCGGCCGACACACAGCGGGAGCAGCCTGACAGAAAGTGTAAGTACTGACTGCACATGTCTGTCTCAGTGGGGGAGGGGGGTCAGAGCAGCAGGCAGTGTGGGAGGGGGAAGGGAATTCAGGTAGGGGCATCCTGTGTCAGAAGGGGCAGAGACAGCCATGAAGGGGCATGGGATGTACCATGCTAGGGCATCCTGTGTCAGAAGGGGCAGAGACAGCCATGAAGGGGCATGGGATGTACCATGCTAGGGCATCCTGTGTCAGAAGGGGCAGAGACAGCCATGAAGGGGCATTGGATGTACCATGCTAGGGCATCCTGTGTCAGAAGGGGCAGAGACAGCCATGAAGGGGCATGGGATGTACCATGCTAGGGCATCCTGTGTGATGGGAGAGCCATAAGCCCGTTCTCCCACTGGCGCTGATTACTGCGGCTCTTTGAACGCCGCGGTAATCGCAGTAAAACGCTCCCATTGTTTTCAGTGGAGCCTCGCAGACATTTGCTCGATTTCAAGCGCTGTTTGCTCTATTTTGCCAGTTTTAGCGCCCCTCATCAGTGATGTTGTGCGCTACACCCAGTATGGACCAAAAACGAAAGTAAAATCCAGCAAAACACCGCAATCAAAATGTCATAGTTTTGCCGAGCGCCTGTGTGAGAGCGGCCTGAAGCCACGGGCACACACACCATCAGTAAAACGCTGCATTTCAAAAGACACGATTTTGAGTGGTGTTTAACCCCTTCCCTCCCCATGACGTAAGGGTACGTCATGGGATCGAGGTACTTCCCGCAAAATGACGTACCCTTACGTAATAGGGATAGCGCGAGATCATGACTGATCTCACACTATCCCACAGCGGGAGGCGGCTGTCAGTCATAGCCGGCCTCCTGCTGCAGCAGCGGGGGTGCATCGGAGATCGCGGCATGGGAAGGGTTCACAGAGGGAGCGCGCTGCCTCTGTGAAGTTGCCGGGCTCTCGCGATATAATTGCAGAGAGCCTGGCTGGTTGCCATGGTAACAGGATGCCAGAGCTTATGATCGCTCTATAAGCGATAAGGCATGGCAGGACAGAAGTCCTGCCATACCTAATCACAGCGATCATCAGTGCTGTGCTGTAAGTTCCTCGGAGGGACACAAGTTGTGTAAAAAAAAGAAAATATAAATGTAAAAAAAAGAAAAATGTTAAAAAGCACCTTTTGTTTTACGCTTTTTCTCATATTGGCATAAAAAAGGTAAAAAAATAAAATGGCACATATTTGGTGTCGACGCGTCCGTAACGACTTGTACAATCAGTTAAACACGCTTTTAATTCTGCATAGCAAAAAGCATTAAAAAAACGCTAAAAAACAGAGGCAAAATGCTAATTTTTAGCATTTTGCCTCCCAAAAAATGCAATAAACTTGATCAAAAAAGCCGTATATTCCCCAAAATGATACCAATAGAAACCAAAGCTCGTCTCGCAAAAAATAAGCCCTCATAGAGCTCCGTACATAAAAAAATAACAAAGTTACAGGACTTTGAATGCAGCGATTTAGAAAAAAAAAGGGTTTTCATTGTAGAAAAGTGGAAAAACCTAAAAAAAATATAAGAATTTTGATATCGTTGTAATCGTACCGTCGTGAGAAAAAATGGATTGTCTCATTTATGCTGCATGATTAACGCTGTAAAAAAATAATCTATCGCAGAATTGATGCGTTTTTTCTCCCTGTTATAAAAAAAATAATAATAAAAGTTTTACAACATAGTCTATGTACCCAAAAATGGCACCATCAAAAACTACAGCTCGCCGCGCAAAAAACAAGCCCTTATACGGCCGCGTCGACGGAAAAGTAAAAAAGTTATGGCTTTTAAAAAATGGAGATGAAAATCCGCCAAAAATCGTTGCGTCCTTAAGCCCAAAATATGCCACGTCAGTAAGGGGTTAAGAACACATTGTACAGCTCTACACTGCGATTTATACGCACCCCATCATTATAATGGGCGATGAGGTGTGTTAAAAAGTGCTTCAACACATGAAAATAGAGCAGACAGCTCTCGAAAGTGGCGGTGTTAGAAACGCCTCATCCGAACGTTAGTCTGCCAAGTTCCATTGAAATCAATAGAGACATTGTACAGCGGTTACTGTAGTGTTTGAAACGCCGCGGTAAACGCTGTAAAAAAGCGTTGAGTGTGAGAGTGGCCACAAGTACATAAAATGGCGCAGATTGTCCGCAGCGGACAATTCACACCAAGTTCTGCATCAAAACCACATCAGAAAAAAATGTTTGATGCAAAATTTTGTGCGGTTTGTCCGACTGAAACAAGAGCTGTTTTCCACTATTTGGGCACAGACCCCAAGACCAGTCTCACTCGAAAAACTGCAATATTGCTGCAATTTTGCGATCACCCTTGTAAATCTAGCCTAAGGGCATGGGGAGGGGGGCCCAAGCTAAACTTCTGCACCCGGGCCCATGAGCCTCTAGTTACGCCCCTGTTATTGACCCATACCTGGACGCTTCCTCGGGGCGCTCCTCGATCTCGTTCTCGGCCATACGCAAACTCATGAAATTACTGGTGAGTCTACACTTGGTCGACCTGTGGAGATCACTCCATCCGGCCGTCAAGGACTATAGCTGCCACTCAAAACCACACAATACGTACAGCAGAATCGACTATATTTTCGTCTCCCACAAGTTGTTAGATGAGGACCCTAAATGTAGTATGGGGAACTTCCTATGGTCCGACCATGCCCCAGTACTAGGAGAGCTCAACCCGATAAAGCAGGACTATAGAGGATTTAACTGGAAATTAAACGACAATTTACTTAAAGACCCCACCTGCATGGCTGAGATAACTAAGACGATAACCACCTTCCTGGAGGCCCACACAGCCGACACAACCCCAGCGCCACTCAAATGGGAGGCATTAAAATGCACCCTGGGAGGAGTGTTCATCTCACATGGCTCCAGACTTAAAAAGGAACGTACACGTAGGCTTAAACAGCTGTTCCAGGATCTGGAGTCACGTGAGACAGCCAACAAGGCTCAGAGATCACAGGCCCTACTAATAGAAATCACCAACATTAGACACGAGATTCTGGCCATACTTGACCAGAAAACCCTGAATATAAGGGATAGATTCTGAGCGGGGTACTACGAGTACGGCAATAAGAGCGGAAGGTGGCTGGCTAGGGCACTACGCCCCCAAACCTCACAAACGAACATCATGTCCATCTGTGACCAATCACAGCTCTGAGCGAGATCCTAGAAGCCTTTAGGGCTTACTATTCCAAACTCTATAATATACCCTGCCGGGAGAAGCCAGAAGAACCTATCCAGAGTGAGTCCACAGCCCAGTACCTGCAACAATATATACACAACACCATCTCGGGAGCTGACTCTGAAGCCCTAGAGAGCGATTTATCGCCCTCGGAATTCTCCCAGGTTTTGCGGGACCTGAAACTGGGGAAAAGTCCCGGCCCAGATGGGTTCACACCAAGGTTCTATAAATTGCTCGGTGATCAGTTATCGGAGCCTATGCCGCCTTTAACGCCGTCACTAAGGGATGCCCATTTCCTCCCCAGGCACTGCAGGCCAACATAGCGGTGATCCTGAAGCCCAGAGGGGACCCTCTCTCATGCAAAAGCTATAGACCTATCTCCCTCATCAATAGCGACCTGAAAATATTCTCAAAAATGCTGGCCAACAGACTAAACCCCCTTATCCCATCTCTTATCCACATCGACCAAGTTGGGTTTGTCCCGGGGAGGGAGGCCAGAGAAAATACGATCAAAACAATATCACTGATCAACAAAGCTCGTAGCACACACACTCCCCTATGCCTTCTCGCAGTCGACGCCGAGAAGGCCTTCGACAGGGTGAGATGGTCTTTCCTAGAGCAGGTGATGAGGGAGGTAGGTCTAGGCTCGAGAGCCCTTTCTTGGATCATGGCCCTGTATAGCAACCCCTCTGTGCGTATTAGAGTGAATGGCCTCCTATCAGAGCCCTTCCAGATACGGAATGGGACTAGACAGGGCTGCCCACTCTCCTTGCTATTATATATCCTAGCGATGGAACCGCTGGCAGCAGCCCTGAGGGGAAACCCCGACATCCGGGGGTTGCCGGGCAGAGGAGGAGAACAAAAAAATTCTATCTTTGCAGACGACCTACTGCTCTATGTCACGAACCCCAACACATCCCTCCCGGCAATCTTAGAGGGATTAACTAGCTATGGGAGACTCAACAATTTCAAGATAAACCCCCAAAAATCCGAAATACTCAACGTTTCTATACCAACAACGGAGGCCAACTTGTTAAGCAAGACCCTCCCCTTTATATGGAGAAAGGACTCCTTAAAATTGTTAGGTATAAATATCCCAGCAAACCCGGGCGACACCTTCGACCTTAACTTCAGACCCCTACTCTCCATATTCGAATCAGAATTGACAGGATGGTCCAACCTCCAACTTTCATGGTTCGGTCGGATCAACTCCCTTAAAATGAATATCCTGCCCAGAATCCTCTATGTCTTTCAGACTGTACCACTAGATATCCCTAAGAGTTTCTTCTGGAGTTGGACTGGAGAGGGCAGGGGGCCTTCCCCCTCGCCTTAACCCTTCTGGGAGCTTGGAGCCGAGTAGTCAAGCGTAGAAAGCTAATAAATGTACCGGGCCCATTAACACCTCTCTCCGGAAACCCCCAACTCCCAGCCACTCTAACAGCAACAGAATTATCTATCCTACCAGACATATCAAAGCCACGAGCACGGGAGGTCTGGGGACCAAGCGGTATGCGCCCACTATGCGAATTAGTAGGAGCCCGCAGAGCAAAACCGGGCGCCTGGATGCAATACTTCCAGGTGAGGGACTACCTAAGAGCGTTTGGCGACCCCGGACCACTGAGCTCAGAGCTTACCCCATTCGAGAGGCTCTGCGTCAGTCCTGACTCGCCCCTCATGCAATATCTCTGCTGTACGGATTGCTGGTCGAAGCGAGGTTGGGAACGTCACGTTTGCCATGGGAGACGAGATGGGAGGAAGCGCTGGGCAGGCAGATTCCCGGAGAGCTCTGGAGCAAATCATACCAGCTAACCCACAAATTGTCCATTTCAACAAGAGCCCAGGAACTCAACTACAAAATCATCACACAGTGGTACAGAACTCCGGACAGACTCCACAAAATCTTTCCGGAAGTCCCAAATGAATGCTGGAGATGCGGCTCTGAGGTAGGAGACATGCTACACATCTGGTGGTCATGCCCGCTAATTGCGCCCCTTTGGGGAGACATCGCCAAGGTCTATGAAAAGACCTGTAGGTCCTCGGTGTCCCTGAACCCCGAAATTGCCCTCCTTTCTATGCTCCCAGGCCCTATTTCTAGGACCAAAAAAAGCCTACTAAGTTATTTTATCATGGCCATGCGCCACATCATCTCCTAACATTGAAGGCGAGGGGGAGGGATTCCGAGGACTACATGGGTGGAAGCAGTTAAAAACATCATGTATATGGAGGATTTTCGGAATAGCGAGGTCACACCAAACCCTTCAATAGCTGACACACGGGACGTCTGGACGCCCTGGATAGATTTTAAAGGCTCCCCATTCTTTCCCAAATGGCTGGTTGACGGGTCCCTATAGATAACAATGAAAAACCCGCCTGTGTACTGACACTGCCTCTTCCCCAGCTGGCCCCACAATATCCCCCATCCCATTAACAACAGCTGCCTCACGAGATGAGGAGATATACAAATCCCCCCACCCCCTTTCCTTGCCCTTCTTCGCCTACTCTCCCCCCCCCCCCCACTCCTTCTTCTACCCCTAAAGTTCCTTTTGTTGTATCCTGTTTTTCCTACTGTTCTAGATAGAAAATAGGTCTGCAATGCACAGTATTCAGTCTTTCGGGGAGAATGGAAACTCTACAGCTGTGAATTTTGTGGCGCGGGTGCATCCCCCTGGGGAGGGCCTTACCCGCATCTGCCCACAGCATTAGAAAATGCTCCCCCGCATGTTCAAATAACTACACACTTTTAATTCAATGTTGTGTTGCTGACTTGAAAATTCAATAAACATATTTTGAAAGAAAATAAGCCCTACCTAGATTTTTTGGGAAGACTTGAAATATAAGCCCTATCCTGAAAATAAGCCCCAGCTGCATTACATTAAAAAAAATGGAATACTTACCTAGCAGGATCGATCCAGGTCCTCCTGCTGCCGCCTATAGCTCAGCTGTGTGTTCTGCAGTTCTCGTTCACACACAGAAGATCATTTCTTGGTTATGGGATACATAAATCCCACCTCCAGGAAGCGATGGCTCCTATTGGTTCTCGAGCACTGCTCAGCCAATCCATGCAGCGCTCGATGAACTAATGCGATGGCTGTGATTGGTTCATCGACTGCTGTTCAGCCAATAAACGCAGCGCTCGATAAACCAATCATAGCCATCGTGTTGTGGAGGGGGGATTTATGAATTGGCCAATCAATGCCACGGCTCAGCATGTTGTAGGTCCAGAGAGCAGCGGGAAAGACCTGGACTGAGCCTGGTAGGTAAGTATAATTAGACATCCCCCAAAAATAAGACCCGGTGCCTGTTTTGTGACAAAAGTTAATATAATACAGGGTCTTATTTTCAGGGAAACATGGTATCATTATGACAACTGTCCATTAACGGGTTAATAGTGACTGATCTTGTGCCGTGCAGCCCCGCCCTGTAGTCAACAGAAAAAAACCCGCCCATGGGTCTATGACGGTCAGGAAGTAGTAGTTTCATTTCTCTCTTCCTTTGTCAGCCATGGCGTCTGCTGCTGTGAGAGACGAGCTGCTCTGCTCCATCTGTCTGAGCACTTATGCAGATCCTGTAATGCTGAGATGTGGACACAACTTCTGCCGGGTCTGTATTCATCGTGTGCTGGATACACAGGACGAGGCTGGAGTTTATTCCTGTCCTGAATGCAGAGTGGAGTCTCAGGAGCGGCCGGCACTGATGAGATGCTTAGCTCTGCGTAACATCATAGAGAACTTCCTGATTACTCCTCCGACACAAACGGAAGCTGAGATCTTCTGCACTTACTGTGTGGACTCTCCTGTAGCGGCCGCTAAATCCTGTCTGCTGTGTGAAGCTTCTCTGTGCGAGAAACACCTGAAAGTTCACAGCAAGTCAGCAGAACACGTCTTATGTGAGCCCAGCGCCAACCTGGGGAGCAGGAAATGTTCTGTCCATAAGAAGATCCTGGAATATTACTGCACTGAGGATGCCATCTGTATCTGTGTGACCTGCAGTCTGGCCGGAGAACATCGGGGTCATCAGGTGGAGATGCTGGATGAGGCCTCTGAGAAGAAGAAGAGACTGAGAAATGTTCTCCAGAAACTGATCACAAGGAGAGAGGAGACTGAGGAAAGAGTCCGGAGTCTGGAGGAACGCAGGAGGAAAGCTCAAGAAAAAGCAGCTGGAGAAGCGAAGACAGTCACTGCCCTGTGTAGAGACATCAGGAGACGGCTGGATGATCTGGAGAAGAGGGTCCTGAGCGAGATCTCCAGGCAGGAGAAGGAAGAGTCACTCTCACTGTCTGCTCTGATGAAGAAGCTGGAAATACAGAAGGACGAGCTGTCCAGGAAGATGAGACACATGGAGGAGCTGTGTAACATGACTGATCCACTGACTGTCTTACAGGAACCAGACACCGGGGACTTGTATGATCCTGAGGACACGGTGGGACATGATGCAGGTGATGGGGACACGGTGGGACATGATGGAGGTGATGGGGACACGGTGGGACATGATGGAGGTGATGGGGACACGGGGGGACATGATGGAGGTGATGGGGACACGCGGGGACATGGTGAACCGCTTCATGATGTAGATGGTCCAGATGTGGCTGTGATCTCAGACACATTACACACATTATGTGACATAGTAACAGATATTAGGAGGGGGATCTATGTGGAGGATCCTGCAGACATATTACTGGATGTAAACACTGCTGGTGATAATATCCATATATCAGATGACCTGAAAACTGCAACCAGCACACAACAGAACCAGAACCGTCCAGAAACATTACAGAGATTCCAGTATGATCAGGTGATGAGCAGGAGGGGATTCTCCTCAGGACGATATTACTGGGATGTGGAGGGCAGTAGATCAGGGGGGTGGAGGGTGGGGATGTGTTACCCCAGTATAGACAGGAGGGGGCAGCAGTCATACATTGGCTATAATAACAAGTCCTGGTGTTTGTGGAGGTCTTATAGTAAGTACTCAGTGATACATGACAGTGAAGAGATCCTGTTACCTCACATTATATCCAGTAATAGATTCAGGATCTGTCTGGATTATGGGGCCGGGCGGCTGTCCTTTTATGAGCTGTGTGACCCCATCAGACACTTACACACCTTCACTGCCTCCTTCACCGAGCCGCTTCATGCTGTATTATGGGTATTTAATGGTTCAATAACAATATTGGGAGAAGCAACAACTGGGAGAAACCATAATAGAAACTGACCAGAGACAGGACTGAAAGACAACCTGATTGGTAGATCAGACAGCCAATGGGATGAATGAGGTGGGGCTGCAGGGGATTATAACCAAAGCCAGGCCCACTTGACCATTTTCCCGCAGTAGGGGTCTGCGTATCCCTGCGTATTGTCATGTTCTTACACGGTTATGCCAGCACATGTACACGTATTTTACTCACGCTGTCCTGCGCCGGCTGGCTGGTTTCTTCTTTTTTTCACTTTCCTTCTCCTGTCTCCTGGCAACATAAAACCGCCATACATATGTAATGTAATTGTGTAAGCGCTGTGTTGTGAACGCACCCATAGAGAACAATAGGGCTGTTATGTGCATTATATGCGGTAAAATAGAACATGCTGCGCTCTTTATTACGCACATAACATACGCAATAAAATACAGGCAAGCGTGAGCGGAACAGTGAGAGCAATGTCCTTTCATTGACACCTTTTGCGCGTATTATATGCGTGCGCTGTTAGTGCGATGGAATGCTACAGCTATATTCTTGTGCTCCGAATCCAACGGGGTTCAGTTCGAGCTGCTTGAAGGATCATAGACTCGGTCACACAGCATTCTGGGTAATCAGCTGATTCTCCATTTATTAGAAAAAAATAGAAATATTTATACGTTTTTTTAGACTCAGACATTGAAAACGAGCCGAACAACAGCCCTTATTTATAGAGAGCGAAGGGCAGGATGGCGCAGGAGAGACCATTGGGACTTCTCTCACAGCACATTGTGTGTGTTATACCCAATGCACATATGTCGGTGCCCGGCCTATCTGACCGCTGTCCTTATGACTAGATCACATGTGGGGGATCCGCTGTGATTGTATTCTGGGTGTGATCCCTGTGCCTCCTTATGGATAATCCTCCGTGTGTCATTGCTGTTTATCCCAATGATGTCTGATCTACTACATCACATGAACCAGCACTCCCATTTTACCAGGATTGTCCCCCAAAAGAGAGCGCTAAGTGGGTGAAGTCCATGAAAATCTGCATAAAGGTGGCATCCTGGTATGTTTGTGGGGTTCCTGGGTAGATCAGGTCGGGTTCAAGACTGGGTTCACACGGACTGAAATCTCGCGGAATGACCGCATGGAAATACTGCGAGATTTCTGCGAGAGAAATGCAGCTTCAAATCCCATGGCCTTTCGTTGCGGGTTTAGGAGCGGCTTCACCGCCTGCATTCCGCTGCGACCATCTATCCGCCTGCATTCTGCTGCGGAAGCGGGGAAATAATTGATATGCCACGTCTTTGAGTTCCGTGTGGCTTGTCAATCTCAGTGCGGCTCGGTCGCAGCGGATGGATGAGATTTTTGTAAATCTCCTGCCCTTTGCTGGCTAATCCCAGGATTAAAGTCGCAGGCGGAATTTCTGTGTAGAAAGTCTGCACGGAAATTTTGCGGCAATTCCGCCCCGTGTGAACGCAGCCTAAGTGTTGTGAATGACGCTTCATTAGGGTTAAATACAACTAACGCTCCACATACACGGAGATCGCTGTGCGCAGCTCGTCCGTGGAGCCGTCCTACGGATGAGCGTGTGTAGAGCGCCGGACACTTCCTGTGTAGCACCCGGCCCTGGGATCTTGTCTTATGGACACATCAGATGTATTTATTATGGTGACATTCTACCCAAAGGGGAACGCTGAAGTCACGCGGATGATTTACCGCAGTCTTACTGCTTATCACATGTAGCGTCTTGTGACTGTGGACCCCGATCCCTACTGAATTACATCATCCCAGATGTTCGCAGCCGCCTTTATAGGGACCCGTCTCCAGCTGTCAGCTCCATAAACTACATTATTGGGCTCAAAGGTGAGAGAACGGGGAGTCCGGGGAGCTGTGTACAATACTGACCGGGTGCCCCGCTCCAGCGCTGCGTCCCCGCGCACACATAGTGTGACTCTACAGCCGACTCCGTGCTCACGCTCTCCCAGAGCGCAGAGCGGGCTGCAAAGAGTTACGGCTGACACCCACTGGCTCTTTCTTTTTAACGCTGTGATATCGCTACGTTTTTTTCAATGGGACAGAAGCACAAACTTGCGATTTTAACATTAGAAAGTTCCATTGAAAAAAATGTAGCGATATCGCAGCGCAAAAAACCCACTAGTGGTAGAAGCCCTGAGGGCGCTTTCACACGACAGTTTTTATGTTCAGTTTTTTGTGAGCCACAACAAGGAGCGGGTCCAAAATCTGGAAGGACGGCACCTCTCCCCATTATACTGGCTCTCCACTCCGGGTTTTGGCTCACAAAAAGCTGAACATAAAAACTGTCATGTGATCGCGCCTTACTGTGTGCGCACGGACTTCACGGAGACACAGCGCCGGAACGAGGCGCCCGGTGAGTGTCAAGCACAACTTCCCGGACTCCCCGTTCTCTCACCTTCGAGCCCCATAATGTAGTTTATAAGGCTGACAGGTGGTGACCGGTTCCCTTTAACCCGACTGTGGGGGAAGATCAAGAAAGCCAGAATATTACCGCAGATCCATCCCGTTTAGAACGCTGCCGGCCTGTCATACCAGGAGACTTAGTGTAACTGTATTTTCTAGCGATCGGTGGGGATCTCAGCAGTTGTATCTCCAGCAATCCAAACTTTTGACATGTCCTTATGTAAGGTGACCAGATTTTTCCAGGGTCAAAGCGGGACAGGGGTGTGGCCAGGGGCGGGGCTTATCACAACGTATGATTTTACCTCCATCGTTATAAAATGTACACGGCCGGTTCAAAAAAAAGAGACAGGGAGCAAAGTCCGCAGCATTTCTGCACCAAAAACCAGTCAGAGTCTGTACCATTTGTGTGGATTTTGACTGGAAATTAGACGCGTATCCGTAGCTGATGTCACACTATTTGTGACTCCCCCTCACGTCCTCCGAAGGCTTCCCACTCTCAGCGCTCCCTGGCTTCCGGTTCCCAGCGGACCTGTGGTGCCGCACCTGACCAGGCGGCCGGGAATCGGAAGCTAGGGAGCGCTGACAGTGGGAAGCCTACGTAGGAGGTGAGGGGGAGTGCCGCTGCGTATCTCCAGCTTGTTTCTGGTCAAAATCTGTACCAATGGTACAGACTCTGGCCTTGGTCAGAAAGGCGTTTTTTCGCGCAATTTGCGAATCACATAATGGATGCGCATCCGCAAATCTCATGACCGGGGCCGACAATTCGCTGAAAAATCTGCACCTCGCAGAGTTTTCAGCGAAACGGGCCCAATCAAAGGAGCGCTGTCCGCTGTTCGCCCATTGAATTCAATGGAGCCGGCAATATAGCTGGCTCCATTGAAAGCAATGGGCTGCCAGCGAGCGCGGGATGAATTTTTGGGAAGGGCTTAAAAATATAAGCCCTTCCCTGAAAACCATCCTGAAATGTATAAAAATAAAAAAAAACGTATACTCACCTTTTTTCTGCAGCCGGAGTTCAGCCACGGCTGGCCGGCAGTTCTCCTGAACTGCTCTGTGTAGTCCTCAGCAGGCGGGGATTTAAAATCCCCGCCTGCTGAATGGGCTGCCTCTGATTGGTCACAGCCCTCACCAATCAGAGGCAGCTCTCACTCACCCATTCATGAATTCATGAATGGGTGAGTGAGTGCTGCCTCTGATTGGCTGAGCGCAGGGACCAATCAGGGGCAGCTCTCAGCTGTCATTCAATAGCTGAGAGCTGCCTCTAATTGGTCTCTGCGCTCAGCCAATCAGAGGCAGCACTCACTCACCCATTTACTATTATCTAAATATTTTTTGATATTAGGGCAATAAATATATTACTAATCAGAATGTCAGTAAATAGAACCCATTCTGTGAATTACCCGTAATCTGGTGTCTGATAATCCAGAGATTCTGATAATCCGGCCCTTGTTTCCACCACAGAACCAGAAGACGGAGCATTATGTGACAGCAGCAGATTATGTATGAGCATTTCATCTTCCTTCAGCTTCTCTGTCAGAAAGTTTTATAAAGTTTTCTGTCAGTTCAGTAACTCAGAACATCTGATAATCCGGCATCAGAGCCTGTTAATGTCGGACTAAGGAAATGTAATTCTATGTATTACTTTAATCTCCAGCAGTTTGGGTTTTAGGTTAATTTCCGCTTGTTTCTTGCTTACTATTGTTATAATGACCCAATCACATGAAATGCGCCTTATTTTTTCCCCACTTTGCATTATTTTGGGGTCACCAGATCTGTGTAGGTAACTGCTGGGCATTGTAAGGGTTAATAAAGATGTATCTGCATATAACTGATGGGCGCCGGTGTCTTTACTTTAGTTTTTACCTCACTGTCACATTTAGTATTTCCTTCTTCCCCCGCTCTGACTTTATATGGTGGTCCGGTGACCCCCCAGCCTTGCGGGGGCAGCTTGAGTTCATTGATGGATGTTCATGCAGTTCTCACCTCAGGAATGGCGCCCCACTGAGCATGTTTTGGTAAACACATAGGGGGGTATTTACAGAAGCTTTTACACCAGAATTATGGCATAAGGCCTCCTTCACACAGGCGGGTTTGCATCGCGACATCCGGAGTGGGATTCCAGCCCATAGCATGCTATGGCAATCCGCGATTTCCTGCCCATGAGCGGAAATCGATTTTCTACTCACGGTTGAAAAAAAATGTAGCATGCTGCAATTTTGTGCGGGATACGCACGTTTGGCTTCCGTTGAAGGCAATACAAGCGGTCTGTCCCGCAGCACTTCGCAGTGAGCCCTGCAGAAGTATCGAGGGATACGCTTCACTGCAGAACTCTGGCAGCTTCTGCGCATGTGTGACGGAGCGCCACCCGGCACATCCGCAGCGCTGCACAGAAGCCACCGGACAAGAACGCAGGGGTCACCAGCCGGGTGCCGGTCAAACTCCGCTGGGGAAAATCTGTGTGAAGGTGGCCTAAATAAATGTAAATTTTTGTGCAAGTCATAGAAATTTGTGACTTCTAAGCTTTTTTTTTTTCACAAAATATGGGTGAGGCCTCATCATCCATGTAGTATATTATATAGTAGTAATGATGGATGATGAGCATGTAGTTTATAATATAGTAGTAATGGTCTTGTGTGGCAGCTGCGCCAGCCTCATTCAAAGCAATGGGAGAGCCTAGCTATCTTCTGCTAGAGCTGTGACAGCTGTAGCAGGAGATTCCTTCACCTCCCCGGTATGTCCCCTCATCACTGGACACTGTGACAATGATGTGACAATGATGTGACAACAGTGTCACAGTGTCCAGTGATGAGGGGACATGCCGGGGAGATGAAGGAATCTCCTTCTACAGCTGTCACAGCTCTAGCAGAAGATAGCAATCTTTTATCATTACTTCAATGGGAGAGCATTGCTATCTCCTGCTAGAGCTGTGACAGCTGTAGCAGGAGATTCCTTCATCTCCCCGGCATGTCCCCTCATCACTGGACACTGCTGTCACATCATTGTCACAGTGTCCAGAGAGGTGGGGAGATGCTGGGAAGATGAAGGAATCTCCTGCTACAGCTGTCACAGCAGTAGCAGGATATCGCGATCCTCTCCCATTGAAAGTAATTAAATATGAAAGTATCACCACATGCTCTCACACAGTGCCCCCCCCCATGGTGCACCTACTTAGTGCCCCAACATGGTGCACCCACAGTTCCCACATACATTGCACTCACAGTGCCACCACATAGTGCGCACACACATTGCCCACACATGGCATATTGCCCCCACATAGTGCTCTCACAGTGCCCTCATATAGTGCCCCCATATAACATAGTGCTCACACACAGTGCCCCCCATGGTGCCCCCACGTAGTGCCCACACATAACATAGTACTCCCACAGTGTCCTCACATAGTGCTCCCACATAGTGCCCCCAAATAATACACCTACATAGTGCCCACACATAGTGCCCCTACACAGTGCCCCCCCATGGGCATCTACATAGTGCCCCCTTATGATACTCCCACAGTGCCCCCAACTGACCCCACAAAACACAGTGCCCCAAATAGTGCTCCTACATAGTGCTCTCACATAGTGCCCCCTCATGGTACTCCCACAATGCCCTCCCCCAGTGACTCCCCATAACATTGTGCTCCCACATAACAACATGCCCCCACATGGTACTCCCACAGTGCCCCCTCAGTTCCCCCACATAACATAGTGCTCCCACATAACACAGTTCCTCCACATGGTGCTGCCACATTCCCTAACATTGTGCTCCCACATAGTGCACCTACATAGTGCTTCCACATACTGCCCCCTCCAGTGACCCCACATAACATAGTGATCCCACATAACACAGTGACCCCACATAATATAGTTTCCCCACATGGTGCTCCCACAGTGCCGCCATATAACATAGTGCCCAACATAGTGCCCCCACATGGTGTTCTAACAGTGCCCACATAGTGCTCACACACACTGCCCCCACATAACATGGTGCTCCCACTTGCTGCCCCCACAGTGCGACCACACATAACATAGTGCGCCCCCATATAACATAGTGCCACCACAGTGCCTCCGGAGTGCGCGCACATAGTGCCCACACAGACTGCTCCCACATGGTACTCCCACATGGCACTCCCACAGTGACAGCACATAACATAGTACACCCACATAACACAGTGCCTCCACATAACATAATGCCCACACATGGTGCTACCACAGTGTTCCCATATAACATAGTGCCCCACATAGCACGGTGCTCTGACATAGTGCCCCGACAGTGTGCCCCCACATAACATAGTGCTCCCATGCAACATAGTGCCCCCACAATAGTAGCCACAGCAGTAATTGTGCCCCCACAATTATAGCCCCAGCAGCATCAGTGCCCCAACAATTATAGCCACAGCAGTAATAGTGCCCCCACAATAGTAGCTCCAGCAGTAATAGTGCCACCACAATTATAGCTACAGCAGTAATAGTGCCACAGCAGTGATAGTGCCCCCCACAATTATAGTCACAGCAGAAATAGTGACCCCCAGTAATTGCCCCAGCAGTGGTAGGAACCCTCAATAATTGCCCCAGCAGTGGTAGGAACCCTCAATAATTGCCCCAGCAGTGATAAATATTGGGGGTCACTATCACTGCTGGGCCAATTGTTGGGAATCACTATCACTGCTGGGGCAGTTACCCTTAACAATTGCCGCAGCAGAAATAGTGCCCCCATTAGCTATGATACAGACGAGAAAGATGTTTGGCGAATTCTCTTAAAGAAGATGGACACTGAAGTTCCAGTTTGGTCGGGTTCAGGTCGGACTCTGTGCAGCCGGTTCAATCGTGGAACATCCATATCCTCAAACCAACATAAAACAACGTTGGATTTGTGACAAGATTTTCCTCAGTGGTCCTCGTACAATCTCTGGAGCAAAGAAATGCCCCAGCTTGGCAAGGGTGGCACCGTTGTGCAGACTCTCCTCCAGCTCCGTATGGGGCCACAGCTCCTCATTGAGGCAGGACTCCATCCAGCTGCAGGGAAACCAAGAGTCACCATGATTACACAAGAGAACAGAGGAGACTCCAACCATCATCCATAGTCGCATCTTCCTCACTGCATCTTTTGACAAAGTGGGGTCTCCTAGGAGGGGACCTCCAAAAGAAGTAAGTGCTTGTATAGAAAATTGAAAATATCTACATATATATATTTTACACTTCCTCCTTATAAGGAGCGCGGGACTACTAGTTTTTTTCTGTCCCAGCAGTACTAGTAACCCCCAATAGTTGCCTCAGTGGTATTAGGGACACCAGCCGCCACCCTTGACACTGCCCCCTGTAGGGATAGTGACACCCCTCCCACCCACGACAAGTACACTGACAGCACCCTACTTCACGGCGCGACAAGTACAATGACAGCACCCCCCATCCCTCCCCATCCCCTGACAATTACGCTAGCACCCCCCACCTTGCAACTCCCGGTTAAGTACACTGACAGCACCCACCAACAAGTACACTTACAGTACCCCCAACCCCCCCCCCAGCTCCACAAGTGCCATGACAGCCCCCCCCGACAAGTACACTAACAGCCCCCCTACCCTCTGACAAGTACACTAATAGCCCCCCTGACAAGTACACTAATAGCCCCCCTGACAAGTACACTAATAGCCCCCCTGACAAGTACACTAACAGCTCCCCTTCCTGACAAGTACACTGACAGCACCCCCCATGGTGCGACAAGTACATTAGCAGCACTCCCATTCACCCCCCACAAGTACAGTAACAGCAGCCCCCATCCACAAGTACTCTGACCTGACAGCACCCCCAACTCACCCGACAAGTTCACTCCCAGCACCCCTTCCCCCCCCCCCCCCCGTCATGACAGGTACACTGACAGACCCCCCTTCCCAACAAGTACATTGACAGCACCCTCCCACACTGTGCTATAAGTACACTGACAGCACCCCAGCCGCCCACAGGTGCGACAAGTACTTCGACAGCACTCGCCCCCTGACAAGTACACTGTCAGCACACCTTCCCCCCTCCCTCCAAGTAACAGTTACCATCTGCTGCTTGATAGTCCCCACGGCAAAGCACGATCACGGCCTGACAGCAGCTACTGTGCATTTGCAATCTGTACCGGGCTTGTCCACAGGCTTAGGGACGATGAGATCATCAACATGGGGGGGGGGGCACTCCTGTAGGTAAGTATATAACTTTTGTATGGCTCATATTCAATGCACAAAGTATATTACAGAGTGCATTGTAAGGCCCACACAGAAGTGCATACACGCACTTGTCACGACGGGACAACCCCTTTAACCCTTTGCAATCCACTGTCTGACGTCATTCTGATTGAAGGCTGTACAGCTCCGATGTCAGAAGACGTCCAGCAGGGTATTCTTACTGTATATTATGGCCGCTCTGTTGTTGGGAGCCTATTCAGCATGTCACATACCGCAGTACTGTCTCTAGCCAGCAGATGGCGGCATTGTATAATGGCAGAAAGAGAAAGCCCCCTAGGAAACCCTGAATCCAAAATTGGATTGCAAAGGGTTAATTCATAAACTTCTTAGATGTCTGATTTCTTCATGAATTTGGATCTTGGTGAATCTCTTCTCTTATCTCTGCTGTAAATTCTTTATTTTCAGTAGATTTCTATTGAATTTCTTTCTAAAGAGAGGAATAACAGAGGGAATTTACTGCAAGTAACAACCCAGTGCTTTATATGTAACCACAATGTAGGCCCAAATATACAGCAGAAAGAATCTACCCCGTTTTCCCGAAAATAAGACTTACCCTGAAAATAAGCCCTACCCAGATTTTTTTGGGAAGGCTTAAAATATAAGCCCTACCCTGAAAATAAGCCCTAGCTGCATTACATTAAAAAAATTGAATACTTACCTAGTAGGATTGATCCAGGTCCTCCTGCTGCCGCCTGGAGCTCCGCTGTGCGTCCTGCAGTTCTCGTTCACACATAGAAGATCACTTTTTGGTTATGGGATTCATAAATCCCACCCCCAGGAAGCGATGGCTCCTATTGGTTCTTAAGCATTGCTCAGCCAATCCATGCAGCGCTCGATGAACTAATGCGATGGTTGTGATTGGTTCATCGACTGCTGCTCAGCCAATGAACGCAGCGCTCGATGAACCAATCACAGCCATCGCGTTGTGGAGGCGGGATTTATAAATTGGCCAATCAATGCCACGGCTCAGCGTGTCGTAGGTCCAGAGAGCAGCGGGAGGAACCTGGACTGAGCCTGGTAGGTAAGTATAATAAGACATCCCCCGAAAATAAGACTCAGTGCCTGTTTGTGACAAAAATTAATATAAGACAGGGTCTTATTTTCAGGGATACATGGTATCATTATGACAACTGTCTATTAACAGATTAAGCCCGTTTAGCCCGCCCTGTAGTCAACAGAAGAAAGCTTGCTCATAGGTCTATGAGGGTCAGGAAGTAGTAGTTTCGTTTCTCTCTTCCTCTGTCAGCCATCACAAAATATAGATCCGCGCCACCACACAGAAATCCGAAATATGGGGGATTTTTACTCACCTGGTGCAAAGCGGGATCCCACGTGTGAAGAAGGAACCCGCTTGCACCAATGATCCCCGTTAGCCTGTAGAACTATAGGTGTTTCTTCATGCAAGGTCCCCAATGATCCTTGGTCCAAGGAGATGCAGCAGTGGGCGAAGCCCCAGTAGGTGGTAAACCATACAATGGGGGAAATGCAATATATAGAAAACAAGAAAAACTCCTTCTGCGCTCTTTTTTGGGGGTTTTGCAATCCAAATAAGGAACTGCCAGGTCAGCGCAATATACAGCAAAGTATATTTTAATTGTACAACATGTACATAAAATTAAATCAATCTTGCAACGCGTTTCGGCGTTGTTATAAGCGCCTTTTTCAAGCATGGCCGGACACAATCCTGATCGCTTTATATAGGGTTACTTACATTTACTCCATGAGAACGGAGTCCGGGGCTTGCAGCATGGGACGCCGGTCTCGCCTTCGCTGACGTCTTCATCACGCGGTTTTAATATGACGGCTCTAGGGGAATGAAGTTACGCCGTTTACGTAGCTGCGTTGGAAGCTTACGCAGTTTACGTAACTCCGTCTCTGTGCGTCGAGCTCCGGACTCCGGCTGAGGGATATACATTTAAAACTCCGCTGTCAGCGGTTTTACCTTCAATGTAATGCAACAAATAACATTTCAGCATAATCATTCTCATAATTGGGAAAGAACTTATTTTAAAATCCATTAACCATAAAAAATACTATTAATGCATATATATATATATATATTATTTCTATTTCTTATATAAGGAAGGGGGTGTTTTTCTAATCCATGTCTAATTTCCCTACGAGAGTGCTTATAAATTAATATAAAAAACAATCCTAAAAATCGACATAAATAACATCATATATCCTATTATATCTATTTCCTTCTAATACATATTTCTAATCAATACCATATAAACCCACAGAGTGCTCTCTAGATATTTCTATTCTAATGTAGTTTTTCTATATAGTGTTGTTCTTTATATTTTTTCTAGCACTTCCTTTAACCCGGCAGGTACTAATGAATCCATCCTATAGATCCAGAACATTTCTCTGGTTCTTCATTTCGAGAAGGAGTGTGTGCCGATATATTCTAGAGGTGTAATGCGTAGCTCTTTTGGATTTTTTTGATGTTTTAACGCAAAATGTCGTGAAACACCATGTTTCATATATCCTCTAGAAATATTAAATCTGTGCTGGTTTAATCTAGAACTCAACGTGTTTGTGGTGCGACCAATATATTGTAGTCCACATGGACAGTCAATTAAATAAGTTATAAAACGAGAACAACAATTCAGGAATTGGTCTATTTTTATGTTTTTCTTTTCTCTATTACAATAGACCTCTTTTCTTCCTTGTCCAATATTGTCGCAACTATATACTTCGCATTTATATACTCCTACTGTCTTAGGTTTATTATTAGAGATGAGCGAACGTACTCGTTTCGAGTAATTACTCGATCAAGCACCGCGATTTTCGAGTACTTCAGTACTCGGGTGAAAAAATTCGGGGAGCGCCGGGGGAGGCGTGGTGGAGCGGGGGGTAGCAGCGGGGAACAGGGGGGAGCCCTCTCTCTCTCCCTCTCCCCCCCACTCCCTGCTGCAACCCCCCACTCACCCACGGCGCCCCCCCCCCCCGAATCTTTTCGCCCGAGTACGGAAGTACTCAAAAATCGCGGTACTCGGGTGAAAAAGGGGCGTGGCCGAGTAGGTTCGCTCATCTCTATTATATATTTCTTTTTGAAATTTTTTTTGGGGGATTCGAGGGGGCTAGTGTATTTTGCAGGGTTTTGTTTCTACGATAGACTATTTTTGGTTTATTTTGGATTGCTTTATGGAGTATGGGATCTCTCATTAAAATTTCCCAATTCTTTTTCATAATTTTTTCAATAAGGTTACATTGTGAATTATATTTAGTAATAAATAGAGTGTTTTTTTGAACATCTAACTTATTATCTTTCTGGGTTTTTTCTATAAAGTTAGGACCAATATAAGCATTTTATTATAAGCGGCTTCAATAAGATCGGGAGGGTAACCTCTATTTTTAAAACATTCTTTTAAAATCTGTGCTTGGGAGGCATACATATCGGTAGTGGAACAATTCCTGCGTATCCTCCTAAACTGACTGAAAGGGATGTTCGTTTTCCACTCTTTTTTGTGACAGCTGGAAAAATGTAAAAAGCTGTTGCAGTCAGTAGGTTTAAAATGAGTCCGCGTCTGTATTTCACCTTCCTTAGCTGTTAAAACCAAATCTAAAAAAACTATTTCGGTTTTATTGATATTGCATTCAAATTTTAAATTAAAATTATTATCATTAATTTTTAAAATAAACATATTAAGATCTTCCGGGGTACCCTCCCAAATAAATAGGATGTCATCTATAAAACGCCTATAAAAAGAAATTCTATCATGATTAAAAATATTTTTTTCAAAAAAACCCATAAATAAATTAGCGTAACTGGGGGCGAATTTTGTCCCCATCGCTGTTCCTCTCGTCTGTATGTAAAACCCTTCGTTATAGGTAAAATAGTTATTATTTAGAATAAAACTAATGGCTTCTATTAAAAATATTTTCTGTTTAAGCGGCATGAGGGGGTCGTTTTCTAAAAAGTGTGAAATTGCTTCTAGACCTAAATGATGTAAAATATTAGAATAAAGGGAAGATACATCTAATGTCACCCATATTGACGTATCTCTCCAAGTGGTGTCCTTTAAAAGAGATAAAACATGTCCCGTGTCTTTTTTATATAAGATGGTAGATGAACTACATGTCTCTGAAGGTGTCTATCAATGCATTCAGAGAGGGGGCTCTCTTCCTCTGTCAGCCATGGCGTCTGCTGCTGTGAGAGACGAGCTGCTCTGCTCCATCTGTCTGAGCACTTATACAGATCCTGTAATGCTGAGATGTGGACACAACTTCTGCCGGGTCTGTATTCATCAGGTGCTGGATACACAGGACGAGGCTGGAGTTTATTCCTGTCCTGAATGCAGAGAGGAGTCTCAGGAGCGGCCGGCACTGATGAGGAACTTGGCTCTACCAAACATCATGGGGAACTTCCTGATTACTCCTCCGACACAGACGGAAGCCGGGATCTTCTGCACTTACTGTGTGGACTCTCCTGTGCCGGCTGCTAAATCCTGTCTGCATTGTGAAGCTTCTCTGTGCGAGAAACACCTGAGAGTTCACAGCAAGTCAGCAAAAAAAAGTCTTATATGAGCCCAGAGCCAACATGGAGGATAGGAAATGTTCTGTCCATAAGGAACTTTTAAAGTACTTCTGTACTAAGGACGCCATTTGTATCTGTGTGTCCTGCAGTTTGGCCAGAGAACATCGGGGTCATCCGGTGGAGATGCTGGATCAGGCCTCTGAGAAGAAGAAGGAGAGACTGAGAAATGTTCTCCAGAGACTGATCACAAGGAGAGGGGAGACGTAGGAAAGAGTCCGGAGTCAGGAGGAGAGCAGGAGGAAAGCTCAAGAAAAAGCATCTGGAGAAGCGGAGAGAGTGACTGCCCTGTGTAGAGACATCAGGAGACAGCTGGGATGACCTGGAGAAGAGGGTCCTGAGTGAGATCTCTAGGCAGGAGAAGGAAGAGTCACTCTTATCCTCTACTCTCATTCAGAAGCTGGAAATACAGAAGGACGAGCTGTCCAGGAAGATGAGACACATGGAGGAGCTGTGTAACATGACTGATCCACTGACTGTCTTACAGGAACCAGACACCGGGGACTTGTGTGATCTTCAGGACATGGGGGGACATGATGGAGGTGATGGGGACACAGGGGGACATAATAAACTGCTCCATGATGTAGATGGTCCGGATGTGGCTGTGATCTCAGACACATTACACACATTATGTGACATAATAAGAGGTATAAGGTGGGGGATCTATGTGGAGGGTCCTGTAGACATATTACTGGATGTAAACACAGCTGCTAATTATATCCGTATATCAGATGACCGGAAAACTGCAACCCGGACACAACAGAACCAGAACCGTCCAGAAACAGCAGAGAGATTCCAGGATAATCAGGTGATGAGCAGCCGGAGATTCTCCTCGGGACAACATTATTTGGATGTGTAGATCAGTATGGACAGTAGATCAGTGTTGTGGATGGTGGGGATGTGTTACCCCAGTATAGACAGGAGGGGGCAGCAGTCATACATTGGAGATAATAACAAGTCCTGGAGTTTGAGGAAGTCTTATAATAATCAGTACTCAGTGATACATGACAGGAAAGAGATGCCGTTACCTCACATTATATCCAGTGATAGAGTCAGGATCTGTCTGGATTATGGGGCCGGGCGGCTGTCCTTCTATGAGCTGTGTGACCCCATCAGACACTTACACACCTTCACTGCCTCCTTCACCGAGCCGCTTCATGCTGTATTATGGGTATATGATGGTTCAATTACAACATTGGGAGAAGCAACAACTGGGAGAAACCATAATAGAAACTGACCAGAGACAGGACTGAAAGACAACCTGATTGGTAGATCAGACAGCCAATGGGATGAATGAGGTGGGGCTGCAGGTGATTATAACCAAAGCCAGGCCCACTTGACCATTTTCCCGGAGTAGGGGACTGCGTATCCCTGCGTATTGTCATGTTCTTACACGGTTATGCCTGCACATGTACACGTATTTTACTCACGCTGCCCTGCGCCGGCTTGCTGGTTTCTTCTTTTTTTCACTTTCCTTCTCCTGTCTCCTGGCAACATAAAACCGCCATACATATGTAATGTAATTGTGTAAGCGCTGTGTTGTGAACGCACCCATAGAGAACAATAGGGCTGTTATGTGCATTATATGCGGTAAAATAGAACATGCTGCGCTCTTTATTACGCACATAACATACGCAATAAAATACAGGCAAGCGTGAGCGGAACAGTGGAAGCAATGTCCTTTCATTGACACCTTTTGCGCGTATTATATGCGTGCGCTGTTAGTGCGATGGAATGCTACAGCTATATTCTTGTCCTCCAAATCCAACGGGGTTCAGTTCGAGCTGCTTGAAGGATCATAGACTCGGTCACACAGCATGGGATCTTACGCTTTATTAAAACCTTACCAAACTCTTATAAATAACCAACACAGACACCAATATTGGATAAAGAAGGCCGCGGTGTTTATTAACGGGGTTACAAACATTTGGGGAGAAATATAACCAATAATAACCATAACACTTGCTGTAAACTCTGTTTTACAGACCCAAGTTTATTAACCAATCAATAACCATAACAGTTCATGTAAACTCTGTCTTTACCACCACCAAACTCTCCCCAAGTTTACCCGCCCACCCGCCTAATGCGGGCGACAATCCCCCACCAGGCCATGGCATCCACTAATGACATGGCCCCCCCCCCAATACCCGCAGCCTCCTCAATCATCTACACAACTCCATAATAAAAATATCCAACTCAATCTCTGACAAGTCTACTAGATCATTCCTATGGAAGCCTGGAACCAAACCTTCCAAATCAGCATATCTAAAAAGAAAACATCCACTCCTGGCATGGAGCTCTCTACCACCTAGTTAACCCTTCTCCGAATTCTCTCGCTATATACAGACCTCGGCAATGACCATAATAATCGAGGAACAATATCTGAAAAAACTATCACTGTATCTGGAACCTTGTTCTAATGCTCCACATCTCCCTTTCAATGTCCCATGACATATCAATGTGTTCTCTTCTATGTCATTAACCCCTAAGTGTAAAATTAAAACATCTGGACAGGGCCCACGTGACTCTCTAAGCCCACGTGACTCTCTAAGCCCATGTGACTCTTTATAGATCAGTTCAGCCATTAATCCACTCCACCTCATACATCTATTACCGCACCAAAAATGTCAAACTGTGATCTGTACAATCCCACATTTTCGGAATAGCAGTGATCAGCTGCCCTTCTCCAAGCCCAGTACACAAAGGAGCGTCCAACAATCCACACCATACTTTTCTTAATTCCTAGAATGAAAGAAGAATTAGTACACCATATTATTCAGGCGCCTGTACAACTTAAACCGAGATGAACCCCATCTGTCTACTTTTTTCATCAATAAAACAACACCTGTAAACAGTTTTAAGCACCATTATACATTAAAAGCAAGATAATGACTGTCCATCATCCCTGTCTCCCCGAAAACAAGACAGGGTCTTCTACTAAGATCTTACTTTTGCCATGTATAGCTGCCTGGACACTATTTACATTGACTTTTTTTATTAACTGCAATTTTTGGAATAGGGCTTAAAGTTCAAGCATCCTCAAAAATCCTGAAAAATCCTGCTAGGGTTTATTTCCGGGGTATGTTTTATCTCCAGGGAAACAGGGTACATGGATCAACAAAGAACCTGGTGCTTGCGGGCATAGACACATAAACGCCTGCAAATTCCTAACCAGGCATATATTCTCATGAAAATGAGCAAACAAGCGAATCCACTCCGCTTTACCCATTTTGTCTTTAATTATTATAAAGCTCCCATGGTTGGACACATCCTTAAGGCCCCAAAGTCACATCTAAACAGCTGTACCTCATATGCTGATCTTCAGGCAATACTTTTACCAACTTCTCTAGTAAGCTAAATGTGATAGCAGAGCGTTGATCAGGGGCATCAGCTACTGCCCTACAGCCCCTGATCAGCAGTATACACTACTGCCCTACAGCTCCTGATCAGCGGCATACACTACTGCCCTACAGCCCCTGATCAGCGGCATACACTACTGCCCTACAGCCCCTGATCAGCGGCATACACTACTGCCCTACAGCCCCTGATCAGCGGCATACACTACTGCCCTACAGCCCCTGATCAATCGCTCTACCTGAAAAACAGAATTAATAGGTACAAGGTTATACCATCTTTGAAAGAAAGCCATACCCAACATTACCTTCCAAACTGAGCTATATGAGCTGCATCCTAAATGTTGGACTCTTCTTCCTTGAATTGCTGCATCCGCAAACAAGACTATGAAATAGCAGCCGCATTAATCTCACACCGACCATCTCTGACATCAGTAAGATGTTATATGTTAGACATCATCTGACTAGCACATGAATAAGAAGTTATCCGAATGCTGCATCACATGACCGAAGTGCCATAATAAAGCCAATGTAGTCACATGACTTACTGCCAGCAGCTCAGGAGCCTCAGCATTCAGAGACCACTGCTTGGGGTAAGATAGATGATAAATCACTGAGAGGAGACGGACTCATTCTCTGGCATCACCCTGAAAGGGGACAACTTCAAATTGAAAAAAGGGGGGGGGGGGGGGGGTATCAAAATGACCGGCAGCTCTGCCCTCAGCTATGTGATTAGCAATTTAACTACCTCAGGATCATAAATAACTGAAATTAACTTATTAACCCCTTCACAGCTGAGGCCCTTTAACTCATGCACATATAAGCCGTACCGGGAGCCTTCTTTAATGAGCCGGGCCTGCTTCCAATATGGTGGCCTCACTGGCATCTTGCCCTATTGCAGGAAACTCTCTATTTCCTGGATGCAAGGAATTTGTACTGATTTCTGACTAAAACCACCATAAATGGATGAGAGCGGCACAATATGAGCCCTCATGGCAGTACCCACAGCTCTTACCTCCGTACCCACAGCTCTTACCTCCGTACCCACAGCTCTTACCTCCGTACCCACAGCTCTTACCTCCGTACCCACAGCTCTTACCTCAGTACCCACAGCTCTTACCTCAGTACCCACAGCTCTTACCTCAGTACCCACAGCTCTTACCTCCGTACCCACAGCTCTTACCTCAGTACCCACAGCTCTTACCTCAGTACCCACACCGCTCCATTACCTCAGTACCCACAGCTCTTACCTCAGTACCCACAGCTCTTACCTCAGTACCCACACTGCTCCATTACCTCCGTACCCACAGCTCTTACCTCCGTACCCACAGCTCTTACCTCAGTACCCACACTGCTCCATTACCTCAGTACCCACAGCTCTTACCTCCGTACCCACAGCTCTTACCTCCGTACCCACAGCTCTTACCTCCGTACCCACAGCTCTTACCTCCGTACCCACAGCTCTTACCTCCGTACCCACAGCTCTTACCTCCGTACCCACAGCTCTTACCTCCGTACCCACAGCTCTTACCTCCGTACCCACAGCTCTTACCTCCGTACCCACAGCTCTTACCTCCGTACCCACAGCTCTTACCTCCGTACCCACAGCTCTTGCCTCAGTACCCACAGCTCTTGCCTCAGTACCCACAGCTCTTACCTCCGTACCCACACCGCTCCATTACCTCAGTACCCACAGCTCTTACCTCCGTACCCACACCGCTCCATTACCTCAGTACCCACAGCTCTTACCTCAGTACCCACAGCTCTTACCTCAGTACCCACAGCTCTTACCTCCGTACCCACAGCTCTTACCTCAGTACCCACAGCTCTTACCTCAGTACCCACAGCTCTTACCTCCATACCCACAGCTCTTACCTCAGTACCCACAGCTCTTACCTCCGTACCCACAGCTCTTGCCTCAGTACCCACAGCTCTTGCCTCAGTACCCACAGCTCTTACCTCCGTACCCACACCGCTCCATTACCTAAGTACCCACAGCTCTTACCTCAGTACCCACAGCTCTTACCTCCGTACCCACAGCTCTTACCTCAGTACCCACACCGCTCCATTACCTCAGTACCCACAGCTCTTACCTCCGTACCCACACCGCTCCATTACCTCGATCCCAAAAATGTAACCACACATCCAGGTAGTGAGGCGCCCCAAGGATGTCTAAGACCACCTAACTAGTTACACTGAGGAAACACCAACCTCCCGGTAACCATTATTAACCATCTCTGTTCCTCCGGTTACCTCACAGCTGACTGCCTGCATACAGTGGTCAGTTATCTCGCAGCTGACAGATACCAAGCAGTGGTTACCTCAGAGCTGACAGTGGACAGTTACCTCAGAACAGTCTCCTGCAGCGCTTAGCTACCTCAGCGCAGCACCCAGTTACTTCAGAGCTCAGTTACCTCAGAGCTCAGTTACCTCAGCGCAGTGCTCAGTTACCTCAGAGCTCAGTTACCTCAGAGCTCAGTTACCTCAGCGCAGCGCTCAGTTACCTCAGAGCTCAGTTACCTCAGCGCAGCGCTCAGTTACCTCAGAGCTCAGTTACCTCAGCGCAGCGCTCAGTCACCTCAGAGCTCAGTTACCTCAGAGCTCAGCTACCTCAGCGCTGCACCCAGTTACCTCAGCGCTCAGTCACCTCAGAGCTCAATTACCTCAGAGCTCAGTTACCTCAGCGCTCAGTCACCTCAGAGCTTAGTTACCTCAGAGCTCAGTCACCTCAGAGCTCAGCCACCTCAGAGCTCAATTACCTCAGAGCTCAGTCACCTCAGAGCTCAGCCACCTCAGAGCTCAATTACCTCAGAGCTCAGTCACCTCAGAGCTCAGTTACCTCAGAGCTCAGTCACCTCAGAGCTCAGTCACCTCAGAGCTCAGTTACCTCAGAGCTCAGTTACCTCAGAGCTCAGTCACCTCAGAGCTCAGACACCTCAGAGCTCAATTACCTCAGAGCTCAGTCACCTCAGAGCTCAGTTTCCTCAGAGCTCAGCCACCTCAGAGCTCAATTACCTCAGAGCTCAGCCACCTCAGAGCTCAGTTACCTCAGCACAGCACCCAGCTACCTCAGAGATCAGTTACCTCAGAGCTCAGTTACCTCAGCACAGCACCCAGCTACCTCAGAGATCAGTTACCTCAGAGATCAGTTACCTCAGCGCAGCACCCAGTTACCTCAGAGCTCAGTTACCTCAGCGCAGCACCCAGCTACCTCAGAGCTCAGTTACCTCAGCGCAGCGCTCAGTTACCTCAGAGCTCAGTTACCTCAGCGCAGCGCTCAGTCACCTCAGAGCTCAGTTAGCTCAGAGCTCAGTTAGCTCAGAGCTCAGTTACCTCAGAGCTCAGTTACCTCAGAGCTCAGTTACCTCAGAGCTCAGTTACCTCAGAGCTCAGTTACCTCAGAGCTCAGTTACCTCAGAGCTTAGTTACCTCAGCGCTCAGTCACCTCAGAGCTCAGTCACCTCAGAGCTCAGTTAGCTCAGAGCTCAGTTACCTCAGCGCAGCACCCAGCTACCTCAGAGCTCAGTTACCTCAGCGCAGCGCTCAGTTACCTCAGAGCTCAGTTACCTCAGTGCAGCACCCAGCTACCTCAGAGCTCAGTTACCTCAGCGCAGCGCTCAGTTACCTCAGAGCTCAGTTACCTCAGTGCAGCGCTCAGTCACCTCAGAGCTCAGTTACCTCAGCGCAGCATCCAGCTACCTCAGAGCTCAGTTACCTCAGCGCAGCGCTCAGTTACCTCAGAGCTCAGTTACCTCAGCGCAGCGCTCAGTCACCTCAGAGCTCAGTTACCTCAGAGCTCAGTTACCTCAGCGCAGCGCTCAGTCACCTCAGAGCTCAGTTACCTCAGAGCTCAGTTAGCTCAGAGCTCAGTTACCTCAGCTCAGACATTATACCATTAATAAAACACAATTGTTAAGCAGACATACCTTCTCCCTCATCACCCTGACTCGCCCTTTCTTTACAGCCTAGTAAGGGTTAACACTAACACATTTAAAACTGACCAGTCTACCTTAGGGGGCGCTCACACGACGGCCCCGATGCCCAGCACCCTGTGAGCCAAAGCCAGGAGCAGAAAGTACAATGGAAAGATTTGCATGTCTTCCCTATAATAGACCCGCTCCTGGCTCCGGCCCGCCAAAAAACCGAACACAAAAACCGCCGTGCGAAATCGCCCCCAACTGGTACACAAGCTAAATCCTTCTATACACAGGTGCCAGTAACCAGGGCTATCACATGGTTACCGGGGCTTACCACTTGTAGAGCTTCACCTGTACCCTGCCATTACAGCAGCACAGGACTTGGCAGAGGGGCCGTCGCCATCTTGTAGAGCTTCACCTGCACCCTGCACCTGCAGCAGTACAGGACTTGGTGTTGTCATCTGGTGGCACTGTTCCTGCTGGTGTTGGCATCTGCTGGGCACTGTTCCTGCTGGTGTTGGCATCTGCTGGGCACTGTTCCCGCTGCCAGGTTTCAGTCACGATCGGATGAAGGTAAAGGCTGCCCCTGCGTTCGCTTCGCTGGTGGTATTCTACTGACAAGTCCTCATCTGATACAAGTGTTCACACAATGTCCTCTGCAGCTCCTCCTGGCCGGCGCTGCTGACAAGTCCTAAGCTGCAGCACAGGGGATTTCAGACATCTCCTCAGCTATTCCTCACAGTCCACTTAATCCTCGCTGACGATCAGCCGCTGCAGAAGGTCCTCCATCTTCACAGAGGATCAGAAGCTGTGACAGGAATTGTGAGGGGAGCTGACAGGAATTGTGAGGGGAGCTGACTGGAACAAGGAGCTGTCACCGGGATGCTGCTTCCTTTCCAGATGATGATGGCCCACATCTCTGCACCTCCATATCTCACTGCTGCTCCTCTCAGCTTACTCCTCTGGACCAATCACCAGCCACTGTCAGGCCACCAGATTCTGCCTGACAACCACAGGCATTTCCCGCCATTTTTCTACAGCCAATCATTTGCTGCTGCCAACCAGTCCATCACTGGGCTGAACTCACTCTCTGCCATCTCATCTGACCCAGTAATGACCTTTGTAACATATCATGGTTAACCAGAAAACCTCCTCCATAGAAGGGGACATATCATCCATCCATCATGTACATAAAGCTCCCAGATCCCATGAGGCTCCATAGAGGGTGACATATCATCCATCCATCATGTACATAAAGCTCCCAGATCCCATGAGGCTCCATAGAGGGTGACATATCATCCATCCATCATGTACATAAAGCTCCCAGATCCCATGAGGCTCCATAGAAGGTGACCTATCATCCATCCATCATGTACATAAAGCTCCCAGATCCCATGAGGCTCCATAGAAGGTGACATATCATCCATCCATCATGTACATAAAGCTCCTAGATCCCATGAGGCTTTCCCTCCTAACTGTCCCTCAAGCCTTACAAGGGTGACACCATTGCGCAGACTCTCCTCCAGCTCCATATGGGGCCACAGCTCCTCATTGAGGCAGGACTCCATCCAGCTGCAGGGAAACCAAGAGTCACCATGATTACACAAGAGAACAGAGGAGGCTCCAACCATCAGCCGTAGTCGCATCTTCCTCACCGCTTCGTCTCCTCCAGATGACACAGTGTCTGCCATCTTGAGGATCTGTGGCTTTGATATCCCACCGGAGGAGACTTCTTAAGGCTCATCTTTCGACAAAGTGGGGTCTCCTAGGAGGGGCCCTCCAAAAGAAGTAAGTGCTTGTATAGAAAATTGAAAATATCTACATATATATATTTTACACTTCATCCCTATAAGGAGCGCGAGACTACTAGTTTTTGTGTTTTTTTCTGTCCCAGCAGTACTAGTAACCCCCAATAGTTGCCTCAGTGGTAATAGGGACACCAGCCGCCACCCTCCCCTCGACACTGCCCCCAGTAGTGATAGTGACACCCCTCCCACCCACGACAAGTACACTGACAGCACCCTACTTCCCTCCCCACCCCCTGACAATTACGCTAGCACCCCCCACCTTGCCACTCCCGGATAAGTACACTGACAGCACCCCCAACCCCCCCAGCTCCACAAGTGCCATGACAGCCCCCCCCCCCGACAAGTACACTAACAGCCCCCCCACCCTCTGACAAGTACACTGTCAGCACACCTTCCCCCCTCCCTCCAAGTAACAGTTACCATCTGCTGCTTGATAGTCTCCATGGGAAAGCACAATCACGGCCTGACAGCAGCTACTGTGCATTTGCAAACTGTACCGGGCTTGTCCACAGGCTTAGGGACGATGAGATCATCAACATGGGGGGGGGGGGGGGGGGGCACTCCTGTACGTAAGTATATAACTTTTGTATGGCTCATATTCAATGCACAAAGTATATTACAAAGTGCATTGTAAGGCCCATACAGAAGTGCATACATACACTTGTCACGACGGGAATGGTTGGTAGAGCTAGAATCTTTAGAGACGAGCGGGGAGATACTCGGCTAAGGCACTACTCGCTCGAGTAATGTGCCTGAGCGAGTATACTCACTCATCTCTATTAATAATCAATGTTAAATTTCTACGTCTCCTAAATGGTTGAAAAATCCTACAATTTTCCCAATGTGCATCCAGAATAAAGTAAACAGATGGAAATATATATCTTATCAAAACTTTGTACAGTATGTTTGCACTGTAGAGGTGCACTACAGAGAATGGCCTGTAGGGGGCAACAGACAGGCATTCTGGTGCCTGAGAAAAGGGAAAACGCCCATAGGTGTGGTCAGGAAGTTGGATATAAGGGTACATTCCGGCTACACCCAGGGAGATGTTGGCTGAGAGAGCCAGAGGGGACCAGTGCAGCAGAGCTGAGGTGCTGCAGGCTGGTGGCCTAGCAAAGGCCAGAGGTGGATAGGGGTGACCTGACCACCCTAACCTCAACACCAGGTGGGGTGTGTATATGGACTCTGTTTACATTGTTTGTACTGTAAATAAAGGCTAGCAGTATCCAGATAAAGAAATGCACCGCTCCTGAGCTGTCTCTTTGCGTGTGGCTGTCACTCAGGCTAGAAAGGTGGGCGGTCCGCAGGCAAGTGTACCCCAGCGTGCCACACATGGTGGAGGATGCGCTGGCACTTGGATGACGTTCACCGTGTGGGGAAAATAATGCATTACTTTGATCGGACTTTTACGGACGCGGCGATACCAAATATGTATCTTTATTTTATGATTTAGATTTTTTAATTATAGATATGGCAAAAAGGGGGGGGGGGGGTTTAAACTTTTTTATAACTTTTTTTTGTACAATTAATAAAACTTTATTGCTCTTATTTTCACTTTTCCTGGGGGACGACAACATGCGATGCTTTGATTGCTCCTGCAGTATGATGTAATGATAGGCAGTCTGCTTAGGCAGCCCTGCATGGCTCCCCCGATCTCCCGCGCAGAGGGGGGTGGGGTGTATGGGGATTTAAAGGCCGCTAGCAGAATTGACAGCTGCATTTAAAGGGTTGATAGCCGCAATCGCCCGCGCTGTATGAAGAGAGGTTGCCCCGTGACCTCTTTTCATACATACCTCGACGCTCCAGGACGTACTCGCATGTCCTTGGTCGTTAAGGGGTTAAACATACATAATTCCCAGACATAAGTACAGGGGGAGGGAGACTGCTGCAACACCTCCATTTCTGCACATCTGCACACAGCTGGGTGCTCACCAGGAGGATCTGGATGATGCAGAAGCCATTATAAGCACTCTCACCCCTGCAGCATACTATCATACATTACAAATAAAGCGGCCTGTTTGGGAGTGTAAGGGCTGGAAGAGCAGGGTTGGGATACACGGCCAAGAAACCACTTTTGGCTATACAAAAAGGGCCGGATTCAGAGCATACCCAGTTCTATTCAAAGGCAGCAATCTCTCTCACTCATTTCTATTGCATACTGGCTTAACTCTGCTGACCTCAAACAAGTTGACAGCAGCACCACCTAGTGGCTGAAAATGACACACAAAGCAATTGACTGCAATAATTCTTTTTTAGAGCAGTAGTTCTCAATGTGGGCGTTATTTCCGCCTGGGGGGCGTTTTTACTTCTCAAGTGGGTGGAAGGGGAGCATTGGAACATAAAGGGGGCGTTAGGGGGGGCGTTCTCTGTTTGCTTTGTTGATTTTTTTCATCTAGTAACTACATTTTTCTAAAAATTAGTAGTGATACCTCAGTTTTCAGCGATAATCCTTTCGAAAACAATCAGTGAAATCCGAAACTGATGAAAACCGAGGCAATTATTTCCATATGAATCACTTATAGTTGTGTGCAGCCTGTGCGCCTCTATCATATAATGTATGACGTCTATAACTCCATGACTCCGCTACAGATCAATCACACTTCATAACACTGGATAACCTACAGCAAATGTAACCCACTGTATTCCATAATGCCGCTGATTGGCTGGAACCGCTTCAAACTTTTGCTTATGTGGGTCTCTGGGAGTTGTGGTCTTAGTGGACGCTGAGTGTCTTTTCAGACCACTGATATAAACTACAACTCCCAGAGACCCACACAATTAAAAATTCCAGCCAATCAGCGGCATAATGGAATACAGCAGGTTAGGTGGTTCTTTAGGTTATCCAGTGTGATTGATCTGTAGTGGAGTCATGGAGCTATAAATGTCATACATCATTATATGATAGAGCGACATAAGCAGTGCATTATTGAAGCATACTTTATAGAAATGGCTGAGAAGAAGAAAAGCCACCAATATTCAAATAGATACTTGAAATATGGATTCATCCCTTCTCCTACAAACGGACAGCTTCTCTTGTGCTTCGTTTGTGAAAAGGCATTTTCGAATGAAGCTACGAACAGTGATCACCTTGCAAAAATGCATTCAGACAAAGTGGGTAAGCCAATTTCATTTTACCAAAGTTTAAAGTCAAAGTTTGAGAACCGCAGCACTGTAGGCAAGCTATTTGGAAAATCTGCTCTCAATCCTACCATAGGCCTCCTTGCTTCCTATAAAGTCTCTTTATTAATTGCGCAATGTGGTAAATAACATACTATTGGGGAAACACTTGTGTTACCCACAGTTAAAGAGATTCTCAGTACTATGCTGGGACCTGATGCGTGTGCCATGGTGAAATCGATTCCTTTGCGTAATGACACTGTTACAAGAAGAATTGACAAGATGGCTGCTGATGTGGAGGAAATGCTTTTAGACATGTTAAAGAACACAGAATTTGTAATGCAAATTGACAAATCAATGGTTAGAGACAATGAAGCATTGCTGCTAGCTGACGTTCCTTTCATTAATCAGAATGAAGAGGTAGTGGAGGAACTGTTGTTTACCAGAAATTTAACCACTGACATGAAAGGCTCCTCTATATACAAAAGAGTGGAAGAATTTTTTAAGAAAAAATTTTTTACCTTTAACAAATGTACCTGCTTGTGCAACTGACGGAGCTGCGTCCATGATTGGTGGATATTGCGGATTTATAGCCCATTTAAAATCTAGTATGCCTGGCATAATGGCAGTCCACTGTCTGATCCATCGTCAGCACCTTGTTGCTAAACATGTATGTGAGAGATTGTATGATTCTCTGCACTATGTAGTTAATGCTGTTAAGAAGATTAGCGCACTCTTTTGAATAAACGTCTTTTCCGCTCTGTCAAGACCATGATGAAGAATCAAATGTCTACTCCTACACACCGAAGTGAGGTGACTGTCAAGAGGAAAGTGCTTACCACACTTCTACGAACTGCATTACCTAGAGAAACATGCAGTGGATATCATTTTATTTCAAGAAACGCATTAAAAAAACACTACACCCCTATTAACAAAAATAAAGTCTTCACTAAATGATTCAACGCTTTTACTTCATTAAAAGGCATTTCCTTATCTTCCCGTACAATGACCCACCTCCTTCATATGCACTGAAGGGTGGGCCCCAACACTGCCCCCTTGATAGAGAACAATGCAGAAGGTGCAGGAAACACAGTCACTAGAGTAGAGACTGCCCAATCACTTCCTCTGCTCATACAGGAAGAGAAGGAGGAAGGGGCCAGGCCCAAAATGGCCGTTACCAGAGACAAGCACATGGCAGAGCCACTCAGGTCTGTCCTCACTGACCTCCATCTTGTTATGCTCCTATTGTTCCACTGTCCAAAGATAATTCCAAATAAGGATGACCAGGTTCCTATCTGCTGGGCCCCCAGGAACCTATGGTCAGAGTAAAGGTAGGAGGTCATTCTGTGAATTTTATGGTTGATACCGGAGCTGAACATTCAGTTATAACCCAACAACTAGCACCTCTTTCACACAGAACAGCCCAAATTGTGGGAGCTACTGGACAAGGCGGGAAGCATCACTTTATTGTACCACCGCAATGGACCTCGGGAGACACTCATCAATTTTTGTATCTACCAGACCGTCCAAAACCACTGCTGGAACAGGATGTGTTGACAAAACTACAGGCCCAAGTGTCCTTTCAACCGGACGGACAGATGACTTTACAACTTGGAGAAGATGTTCCAATTCCTGCCCACAACTTCTCACTCACAGTTCCTGTCATTCATGAGCCAGATCACTCAGGCCCCACCCTGGACCAAGTAATGAAAATACCAGGAGTAGGGCGGAAGATAATCCACCAGGACTCACTCAGAATATACCCCCAGTCGCAGTACAGCTAAAACCAGGGGCGCAACCGATGTCCATGAAGCAACAGCGTACGCCATCTGCTGCCTGCCATGGCATTGCACTGCATCTGGAGAAGTTTGCAGAGTTCGTGCAGCATCCGAGGAGCAGGCCCTCAGCCGACAAGACAGCGGGGTAGAGTCTTAACCTTGTCAAGGGGCAAGGCTACCGTCTCCTCCCTAAGAGTAGCTCGGAACCTGACCTCTTACTACTAGGGGAGATCACAGGGATAGTAACCAAGGTTGCCTATAATCTAACTTGTCACTCGTGATGCCAACGTTCCATGCTTTTTGGTGGATCCCACCGATGTCAATTCCGGGAAATAAAGTAGTCCACGCACAAGGTACACTTTTCTGAACAGGAACCAGTAACATTCAGTTCTGCTCGTTGACTTAAAGGGGTGGTCTCGCGAAACAAAGTGGGGTTATACACTTCCGTATGGCCATATTAATGCACTTTGTAATATACATCGTGCATTAAATATGAGCCATACAGAAGTTATTCACTTACCTGCTCCGTTGCTAGCGTCCTCGTCTCCATGGTTCCGTCTAAATTCGCCGGCAGCTTGCTTTTTTAGACGCGCTTGCGCAGTCTGGTCTTCTCCATTCAGCACGAGCCGCTTCAGTGTGCTCCCCGCTACAGCTCTTCTGCGCATGCGCAGACGAGCTGTCACTGCTCGGGAGCGCGCTGGAGCGGCCATTCTGTACCTTCCTCTGTTAGAGGAAGGTGCAGAGCTGCCGAGCTGTCCGGAGAAGCCGCCCAGCTGTCCCGCCGTCCAGCTGTCCTGGTAAGTGATGGGCCGGGGGGGCTGCCGCTGCGCCGGGCTGCGCCGGGGAGGGGGGCTGCCGCTGCGATGGGGGGGCTGTCGCTGCGCCGGGGGAACTAGCGCTGGGCCGGGGGGGCTGTCGCTGCGATGGGGGGGCTGTCGCTGGGCCGGGGGAACTAGCGCTGGGCCGGGGGGGGCTGTCGCTGCGCCGGGGGAACTAGCGCTGGGCCGGGGGGGGGCTGTCGCTGGGCCGAGGGGGCTGCCGCTGTGATGGGGGAACTAGCGCTGGGCCGGGGGGGGCTGTCGCTGGGCCGGGGGGGCTGCCGCTGTGATGGGGGAACTAGCGCTGGGCCGGGGGGGGGGGCTGTCGCTGGGCCGGGGGGGCTGCCGCTGTGATGGGGGAACTAGCGCTGGGCCGGGGGGGGGCTGTCGCTGGGCCGGGGGGGCTGCCGCTGTGATGGGGGAACTAGCGCTGGGCCGGGGGGGCTGTCGCTGGGCCGGGGGGGCTGCCGCTGTGATGGGGGGGGGCTGCGCCGGTTACCTTCTGCCTGGCGGTGGGTGACAGGTCGGCCGTGTTCACTCCAGGGGTCTGGTCGGCGGCTGCGGGGCGTCTGGTTGCCATGGAGACACAGCTGGTAGCGTCTCGGGAGCGCGCACGTCGGGCTACAGCAAGCGATGCGAAAAGAGCCGGCGGCCATCTTGGGAAAAAGTTTTATAAGTTGCTGAAACGCTGGAACGGTAAGTAGAAACCAGCTAGGAAAGTCATTTACAGGGGTAATTAGTAATGTATGTTTAATTAGGGGGACTGGGCAAAAAAAAAAAATTCACTGCTTCCTCGAGACATCTCCTTTAAAGGGGTTCTGTCATTACAATCTGTATTTTTTTTTCTCCAATAAATCTGCCCTGCCAGCACAGGCTGCTGTCAACAACACATACAAAACGTTTTTTTCAGAAGTAGTACTTACCTAGGCTCCATTTTTCACCTCCATGCTCTGTTTACATCTTCAGCCCCTCCTGCTAGAAGGTCATCTCCCAGCACCCCTTGCTGTGCTGACCACTTCCGCCCTCACAGAGCTACTTCCGCCCAATTCATGGCAGTGAATATAGCTTTGCCTACTACACCAAGCACAGTGTACTAAAGCCTGCTAGTGCTTCAGTCTGTCTCTCTCTCTCTGAACACTCAAGGTTTTCCAAGAGCTATCAGATCTTGTTTGCTATCTCACAGTAGTCACTTCACATGGCAAAAACAAAAAATACATGTGTTTCTTTTTTCCCCTCTGACTTTCCATATGCAATGTATTGTGTGTGTGTATATATATATATATATATATATATATATATATATATATATGTGTGTGTGTGTGTATATGTATGTGTGTATATATATATATATATATATATATATATATATATATATAATATATAGCTTAGGGACTGACATTACCTTTTATTCTTTTTTTTTACACGGGACTGAAGCATAGACGGCGATTACAAACTACCAGTAGAGCAGGAGAAACTTTATTTTCCTATTGGCTAATAGAAATGTATTCTACCTGACAACAAAGTCAGGGATACATTGCTATTGGCTGATGCATTAACCTGCGAGTGCGCAAGCGCTAGAGCTCTGTCTAGCCTGTGCACTCGCGGCTCTGTCTCTCTTCTTCTCATGTGAGCGCGCTCGTGACGACGCATCACATGCAGTCGCGCTGAAGTCTTGCGCATGCGCACGATATCAATCTCCCGGGAATTCGGCACTTGCGACCAGTGCAATGAGCGCTACGTCACTAGTGACGTATGCGTACATTGCCCTTCAGGAAGAAGAATGTAGCTCAATGTACGCTACATCACCGGATGCAGCTAAATCGGGTAGCTGCATGGGACGTGACACCAAGTAATAGAAGTTCCAGGAGAAGCTGGGACAGTGAAAGAAGAGGTAAGCAGGCTATCTGGGCAGCAATAGGTAAGTATATAATTTTTTGTTTTTAACGACAGAACCCCTTTAAGTCTCTTTAGACAAACAACAATACAACAGACTTAACTAGTAAACACTGTGAGAACAGTGCTGGATCAGGGAGGACCCTCGGGCATTACTCAACCACAGTCCCAATGATCTGTCAGTTCTGTCTCTCCCGGCAACTCTCTCTCTGTCTCCTGCCAGTCACTTACATTTCTCTCGCTTGTTCCTCTCTCCCTCTTCAGACTCATGCGGTTTCTACTCGTTTCTTTCAGTCCGGGTACATTCGCTTTTTCTAGAGATAGAAGCTAACGGGAGTTCCTCTACAAGGCTAGGCCCAGACGGGAACAACGGACCACCTCTCGGACTCTTCTATTTTCTAATCATCCGCTTCTCTTACTCAGGCAGACTGAGTCCTACATCGACTCGCTCTCTTTTTCTTTCTGGCCTGAACAACAGCAACAGCCGCAGCAGACCGACAGACTGAACATGACTGCCCAAACAGAAAGCTAGACGGGGCAGCCATACCACGCATCACATGACTATACTTTTATACCACACCAGACAAAATGATACACTTTCCAGACATTAACCCTTTCATGGCTGCAGCCATCCAATAGACATAAACCTGCTGCATTCTACAAACAAGATAATTCATGAACCTCTCAGATGTCTGATTTCTTCATGAATTTGGATCTTGGTGAATCTCTTCTCTTATCTCTGCTGTAAATTCTTTATTTTCAGTAGATTTCTATTGAATTTCTTTTTAAAAGAGAGGAATAACAGAGGGAATTTACTGCAAGTAACAACCCAACACTTTATATGTGACCACAATGTAGGCCCGAAATATACAGCAGAAAGAATCTACAGCGTTTTCCTGAAAATAAGCCCTAGCTGCCTTACATTTTAAAAAAATGGAATACTTACCTAGCAGGATTGTTGCAGGTCCTCCTGCTGCTGCCTGGAGCTCCGCTGTGCGTCCTGCAGTTCTCGTTCACACACAGAAGATCACTTCTTGGTTATGTGATTCATAAATCCCACCTCCAGGAAACGATGGCTTCTATTGGTTCTTGAGCACTGCTCAGCCAATCCATGCAGCGCTCGATGAACTAATGCGATGGCTGTGATTGGTTCATCGACTTCTGCTCAGCCAATAAACGCAGTGCTCGATGAACCAATCATAGCCATCGTGTTGTGGAAGGGGGATTCATAAATTGGCCAAACAATGCCATGGCTCAGCGTGTCGTAGGTCCAGAGAGCAGCGGGAGGGACCAGGACTGAGCCTGGTAGGTAAGTATAATAAGACATCCCTCAAAAATAAGACCCAGTGCCTGTTTTGTGACAAAACTTAATATAATACAGGATCTTATTTTCAGGGAAACATGGTATTATTATGACAACTGTCCATTAACAGGTTAATAGTGATCTTGTGCCGTGCAGCCCCGCCCTGTAGTCAACAGAAGAAAACTTGCTCATGGGTCTATGAGGGTCAGGAAGTAGTAGTTTCGTTTCTCTCTTTCTCTGTCAGCCATGGCGTCTGCTGCTGTGAGAGACGAGCTGCTCTGCTCCATCTGTCTGAGCACTTATACAGATCCTGTAATGCTGAGATGTGGACACAACTTCTGCCGGGTCTGTATTCATCGTGTGCTGGATACACAGGACGAGTGTCATGTCTCATCTACCTGACTCTATTCATTGACATGTATAACCTGTACTGTATCTGTAAGTGCTTGCCTTCTTTAGTTTGTCCCTCCTGGTTCTCTGTACCCCCCTGTGTTGCATAACCCCTCCCTTTCCTCCTGCTAGGGAGTTTCCTGTCTATAGCCTATGTCTTAGGTCTCTACTCTGTGCTCTGGCTAACCATCACTCTTTTTACCTACTGCTGAATGTGCATTATACAAGATTTCTACCTAAATAAACCCTGGAATCTTCTCACATGCCTCTGCAGTCGAGTTGGATGCTGTCTGACAACATATACCTGGTGTGAGTACTGGTCCATAACTACAAGAGAAGTTACTTCAGCCGATACGCTTACAGCCATGTTATTGAGTCAGAATAGTAAAAAGAGTGTATAAATACAGCCAGACACCGCTGTAAAGACTCCTCCAGCAGCTCCACATACAACCACAGCTGCAGCTCATAACCTCCCACAAAGCTATAACTCTCCTCAGTGTTACCTCCATCCTGTGTGCTGCATCATGGCTGAAGGACACTCTGAGGCACAAGCTAGCATGGACCCTAGTCTGCAGTCTAGTGAGAGAGACAGGCGCTCTAATAAGCCAACCTGGAAGGTTAGAGAGAACCTTGAAAGTCTCAAGCAGGAACTTTCCTCTGACATTTTAAAACTGTGGGAAACATTACTAAGTCATGTCTCCAACATTCAGCAGAGTCTGTCTTCACTCCACGTGTCACCACTAGAGGGAGCCCTGCAACAGCTTTGTGCAACGTATGAACATTATAATATAAAGGTCCAGGAGTACGAAAATGCTTTGAGAAAATTAAACACAGAGGATTCCATAGAGGAATTGCAAAGCTTCCAACATCTCAGTGTAGGAAGAGACAGCTTAGTACGCGACATTAAGTCTAAGACAGAAGTGAGAATTGCGCAACTTCAGAAGGTGTCATCTCACATTTCTGACTCTACCAGGCACTCCAAGCGTACATCTAGGTCACGATCTTCAAAGCATTCCACCCTCAGTGAGCAGCTTCTAAAAGCACGCGTAGAAGTGGAAGCGACTAAGATACAGGCCGTCTTTGCGCAGAAGAGAGCGGAAGTGGAAGCTGCGCATAAGGAAGCAGAAGTGGAAGCTGCACATAAGGAAGCGGAAGTGGAAGCTGCACATAGAAAGGCAGAAGTGGAAGCTGCACATAGAAAGGCGGAAATAGAGGCTCTGGAGAAACAATGCGAACATGCTACAGCCGTAGCAAGGTTAAGAGTTTTAGAACAAGCCACGAGTCAGAGCGAAAGAGACAGCATTGACTTCAGCGGAATGGATGCAGAGGAACCTCTCAAGCGTACAAGAGACTATGTACTAAGCCAATGCTTCAATTCCCCACCTGCCGCAAACATTCCAGACAAAACAGACGTCTCTCCAGAGCGGCAGGCCGCGCATCCTTCCACAGCACCAGGCATGCAAAGTCAGCACAGAACTCCGCTCGTTCCTCACACCAACCTTCCATCCTATATGGAGCACCAAGGCTCTGCACCCCAGCAAGCTCAATATACCGGTATTCATGGACAATTCAAAATACCAGCGGTTCTCCAAACCTCTAGCAATTACATGGTTCCATATCCACAAGTCACCAAACCTATGGACTTCAAACCAGCTCCCAGGCTGAATACCCTGGCAGCCCCATATGTATCTACGTCTCTCATGCAAAACACCACAAACGATGTGATTAGCACCACTCAACCAATTTCACACCTGAAGTCAGAGAAAACCGACATGTCAGAGTTTGCAAAATACATGGTACGTCGTGAGCTCACCAAGACAGGACTGATAAGGTTCGACGACCAGCCTGAGAATTACAGAGGCTGGAAATGTGCCTTCAGAACTGCAACTCACGATCTCGGCATTACTGCTTCGGAAGAACTAGATCTACTGATCCGGTGGCTTGGCCCACAGTCTACAGAACGAGTAAAGAGACTCAGATCTGTCCACATTGAAAATCCAGCAGCAGGCCTTGCAGCCGCTTGGGAGAGACTGGAGAGAACCTATGGTAGTCCCGAAGCAATAGAAAACGCTCTGTTCAAACGTCTGCAAGCCTTTCCAAGGATATCTGGTAAAGACAATCAGAAATTCCAAGAGCTCTGTGACTTACTGCTAGAGCTACAGCTGGCCAAGGGAGACACTCACCTACCTGGCCTCAGTTACCTGGACACTGCTCGTGGAGTAAACCCAATCGTGTCAAAGCTGCCATACAACCTTCAAGAGAAGTGGACCGCTCTGGGGTCAAGATATAAGAGAGAAAATCAAGTCTCCTTTCCTCCATTTGCCTACTTCTGTGAGTTCATCAAAAACATTGCAGAATCCAAGAACGATCCAAGCTTCTCCTATGAGGAATCCAATCCCGGTCCACATCTATTCAAGTCTGACAACCCACGCATCGACTACAAAGGCCGCAGAGGTCCAGTGTCAGTAAAAAAGACTGATATTTTTCCCTCTACTTTGTCAGCTTCACAGGGAGTCAGTTACAAGAGCAATCAAGATGAAAAGGTTGAAAACCCTAATCGCCTGTGTCCCTTACATAAGAAGCCTCATCCCCTCAAGAAGTGCATCGGCTTCAGGAAGAAACCACTCCAGGAACGCAAGGAGCTTCTAAAGAAGTTTGGGGTATGTTTCAGATGTTGCGCTTCTACTGAACACATCGCTAAAGACTGTAAAAATGCCATCAAATGCATTGAGTGTGGTCGTGAAGATCATGTACAAGCTCTTCATCCATCTCAACCTAGAACCGCACCAGCTACAAGTTTCCCTACCCCACCAACGTACGGCGGGGAGAACACAGATCAAGCAGAAAGTCCTACCACTGTATCTTCTTCATGCACAGAAGTCTGTGGAGAAGGCATTTGTGACCAGTCCTGTGCAAGGATATGCCTAGTCGATGTGTACCCCCAGGGTCAACCAGAAAGGACTATGAAGGTGTACACCATCCTCGATGACCAGAGCAACCGATCACTTGCAAGGTCAGAACTCTTTGATTTGTTTAACATAAAGGGAGATGTTTACCCATACACCTTGGGTACATGTAGTGGAGTGACAGAGGTCTCGGGGAGAAGAGCCAGCGGACTTGTAGTAGCCTCTCTTAAGGGCAACCTTGAGATACCCTTGCCCACACTTGTTGAATGTAATCAGATACCATCCAATAGGGGAGAGATCCCTACACCAGAGGCCGCTTTCCATCATCCCCACCTAAGGGCTATAGCTAACGAAATACCAGCCCTTGACAAGAGCGCAGAGATTCTACTTCTGCTGGGTAGAGACATTCTTAGGGTGCACAAAATACGTCAGCAAATTAATGGACCTCATGATGCACCATTTGCCCAGCGCCTTGACTTAGGATGGGTCATCATAGGCAATGTCTGTATAGACAAGATGAAAAAGCCAACCAAGATTTCCTCATTTAAAACACACATCTTGCCAAATGGTCGCGGTACTTATTTTCATCCATGCCCACACCATTATCGGGTGAAGGAGAAACTGACTAACAGTAAGTGGCACCACGACCAACAAGACAGTACAAACACTTTCCTCTGGGATGACAGTCTTGGATCAACAGTGTTCAATACAACAAGTGACGATAACAAGTTGGCACCTGCTAGAGAAGACATTGAATTTCTCAAGGTCATGGAAAGGGAATTCACCCAAGATGACTCCAATAGCTGGGTAGCTCCCTTACCCTTCCGTTCTCCAAGAGTAAAGCTACCTAACAATAGGCAGCAAGCTACCACTAGATTCTCCTCTCTGAAACGCACTCTTGAGAGAAAACCAGTAATGAAAAAACATTTCGTAGACTTCATGCAGAAGGTATTCGATAGAGACCATGCAGAACCTGCGCCACCGGTAAGGGAAGGAGAAGAATGCTGGTACCTTCCGTCCTTTGGCGTGTATCACCCCCGCAAGCCTGAACAAATCAGAGTTGTGTTTGATTCCAGTGCTCAGCATGAAGGTGTCTCTCTCAACAACCTTCTCCTCACAGGCCCTAACCTAAACAACAGCCTCATGGGCGTTCTAATTCGCTTCAGACAAGAACCCGTTGCGGTTATGGCTGACATCCAGCAGATGTTCCATTGCTTCATCGTTAAGGAAGATGACAGAAACTATCTCAGGTTTCTATGGCACAAGGACAATGATGTCAGCAAAGAGGTCATAGATTACCGGATGAAGGTACATGTCTTTGGCAACAGTCCATCACCTGCTGTAGCAATCTATGGACTGAGGAGGACAGCCCAAGAAGGTGAGAAGGAGCACGGATCGGATGCTCGGCAATTCGTCGAGAAGAACTTCTACGTAGACGACGGACTTAAATCCTTACCCACAAGCGCAGAGGCGATTGATCTCCTCACCAGAACCAAGGAAATGCTGTCTGCCGCAAACCTTAGGCTTCACAAGATTACCTCCAACAGCAAGGAAGTAATGAAGGCCTTTCCATCTGACGATCATGCAATCAACTTGCGGGACCTTGACCTCAGCTCTGAGGTTCTTCCTATACAACGCAGCCTAGGATTGCTCTGGAATATCGAACAAGATACATTTATATTTCAAGTATTAGCTTGCAACAAACCTTTCACCAAGCGTGGAGTTTTATCGGTCGTGAACAGTTTTTATGATCCTCTCGAATTCATAGCCCCCATCACTATTCAGGGCAAGATACTTCTGAGACAGCTTACTACTGAGAATATGGATTGGGACGCTCCCTTACCTGTTGAGAAACAACAAAGGTGGGAAAAATGGAAAAGGTCCTTGAAAGTATTAGAACAACTCCAAGTACCGCGCTGTTATGCTCCCAGTTCTCTTTCAGCTGCTGTCAAAAGGGAAATACACATCTTCTCTGATGCATCAATGGAAGCCATAGCCGCAGTGGCCTATCTGAAGATCTCAGGAGCCAACAATGAGCTACACTGTGGATTCGTACTAGGTAAGGCCAAACTAACCCCAAAACCTGCGCATTCCATACCAAGACTTGAACTCTGTGCAGCCGTGCTAGCAGTAGAGATCGCCGAAGTGATAAGGGATGAAATGGACGTCGCATTTGATTCATTCACCTTTTACACAGACAGTAAGGTTGTTCTCGGTTATATACACAACCAAACAAAACAATTCTACGTGTATGTAGGACACCGAGTAGAAAGGATCAGAAGTTTCTCCACCCCTAACCAGTGGCATTACATCCCTACAGAACTTAATCCAGCCGACCGGGGAACAAGAGCCGCACCAACATCAGATCTGCTAGACCACATATGGTCTTCACCTCCAAGTTTTCTATACGAAGATCCTTGTTTGTTACCTACCAATGCCATCTATGATCTGGTGGACCCTGCGTCTGACAAGGAAATCAGAGCCCTAAGTTCTACACTTTACACTTCTGTAACTTCTAAGGTGAAGCTGAAGTCACATCGCTTTGAACGTTTCTCGACATGGAGATCTCTCGTGCAAGCTATTGGCAGACTAACTCACATTGCTCAGTGTTTTGCAAAGAACGCATCGTCAAAGTGTAGTGGTTGGCATATGTGTAAAGCACACCCTACAGTCACAGAATTTGAACTTGCTGAACAAATCATCATCCAGTGTACACAGCAAGAGGTGTATCACTCAGAGATAGACAATATCTCGAAGGGCATCAGTCCGCCCAAGAGCAGCGCACTCTATAAACTCAACCCAGTAGTTGACCACCACAAATTGCTCAGAGTGGGTGGTCGGATAGAGAAATCCGATCTATGCAATAAAGAACAGAACCCCATCATCATACCAGGTGGACATTATATCGCTACCTTGCTAATCCGACACCACCATGATCAAGTGCATCACCAAGGCAGACAGTTCACTGAAGGTGCCATCAGGTCAGCCGGTTTATGGATCGTAGGAATGAAGAGAAGCATTTCCTCCGTACTCCATAAATGTGTCAAGTGTCACAAGCTAAGGGGAAGACAACAACAACAGCAAATGGCGAACTTACCAGCAGATCGGTTAAGTACCGATCCCCCTTTTACTTACGTTGGTGTGGATGTCTTTGGTCCATGGTCCGTAGTCACACGAAGGACGCGTGGTGGCGCCGCAAATAGCAAAAGATGGGCTGTGCTGTTCACCTGTCTTAGCATTCGTGCAGTACATATTGAAGTGATTGAGTCTATGGATTCTTCCTGTTTCATCAATGCTCTTAGAAGATTCTTCTCCATTCGTGGACCAGTCAAACAGCTGAGGTCCGACTGTGGGACTAACTTCGTAGGAGCCTGCAAGGAACTACAACTAGGCAACTTCTTGCTCAACAATGGATGTACCTGGGTATTTAACCCTCCGCATTCATCTCATATGGGAGGAGCTTGGGAGCGCATGATTGGCGTTACAAGAAGAATACTTGATTCAATGTTAATGGATCACAAGTCGTCGATACTCACTCATGAAACATTGGTCACCCTTTTTGCTGAGGTTTCTGCTATCATCAACGCAAGACCACTAGTTCCGGTATCTTCAGACCCTGATTCTCCATTTATTCTTACTCCAGCCACGCTCCTCACCCAGAAAATTGGGACTGCTACTATTCCTCCAGGCAACTTTGACTGTAGTGACATTTACAGACGTCAGTGGAAACAAGTTCAACATCTCTCCAATGTGTTCTGGCACCGTTGGAAGATGGAGTATCTACACACCCTTCAAAGTCGTCAGAAGTGGCAGACTCCAAAACCCAATCTCCAGGTTGGTGATCTTGTTCTTCTGAAAGACAAAGAGGTTCACCGGAACGAATGGCCCATGGGTCTCGTCACCAAGGTCATCCCTAACGACGATGGGAAAATTCGAAAAGTGGAAGTCAAAGTGACAAAAGGAGGCACTGTAAGAGTTTTCTTCCGTCCAATCAGTGAACTAGTACTTCTTCTTCCAAGGCAGGAAGTCACCTAAGGAAGCTTGATTATACTACACAGCTCATGGCGGGGAGCATATCACCGCAGACTGCAACCGAGAGAATCTGAAGAAGTCCACCTGTGGATTACCTTTGCCACAACAGTTGATTTGTTCATTTATTATTGCTGTTGCATTTGTTTATTCGTTTTTAGGTTAAACAAGAATTTCTGGACTTTGAAGGACATTATGTCAAAACAGTATTCAGTGAAATCTAAAGATTTCAGACGGGGAGTGTCATGTCTCATCTACCTGACTCTATTCATTGACATGTATAACCTGTACTGTATCTGTAAGTGCTTGCCTTCTTTAGTTTGTCCCTCCTGGTTCTCTGTACCCCCCTGTGTTGCATAACCCCTCCCTTTCCTCCTGCTAGGGAGTTTCCTGTCTATAGCCTATGTCTTAGGTCTCTACTCTGTGCTCTGGCTAACCATCACTCTTTTTACCTACTGCTGAATGTGCATTATACAAGATTTCTACCTAAATAAACCCTGGAATCTTCTCACATGCCTCTGCAGTCGAGTTGGATGCTGTCTGACAACATATACCTGGTGTGAGTACTGGTCCATAACTACAAGAGAAGTTACTTCAGCCGATACGCTTACAGCCATGTTATTGAGTCAGAATAACGAGGCTGGAGTTTATTCCTGTCCTGAATGCAGAGAGGAGTCTCAGGAGCGTCCGGCACTGATGAGATGCTTAGCTCTGTGTAACATCATGGAGAACTTCCTGATTACTCCTCCGACACAGACGGAAGTCGAGATCTTCTGCACTTACTGTGTGGACTCTCCTGTAACGGCAACTAAATCCTGTCTGCTGTGTGAAGCTTCTCTGTGCGAGAAACACCTGAGAGTTCACAGCAAGTCAGCAGAACACGTCTTATGTGAGCCCAGAGCCAACCTGGGGAGCAGGAAATGTTCTGTCCATAAGAAGATCCTGGAATATTACTGCACTGAGGACGCCGCTTGTATCTGTGTGACCTGCAGTCTGGCTGGAGAACATCGGGGTCATCGGGTGGAGATGTTGGATGAGGCCTCTGAGAAGAAGAAGGAGAGACTGAGAAATGTTCTCCAGAAACTGACCACAAGGAGGAAGGAGACTGAGGAAAGAGTTCGAAGTCTGGAGGAACGCAGGAGGAAAGCTCAACAAAAAGCATCTGGAGAAGCGGAGAGAGTCACTGCCCTGTGTAGAGACATCAGGAGACGGCTGGACGACCTGGAGAAGAGGGTCCTGAGCGAGATCTCCAGGCAGGAGAAGGAAGAGTCACTCTCACTCTCTGCTGTGATGAAGAAGCTGGAAATACAGAAGGACGAGCTGTCCAGGAAGATGAGACACATGGAGGAGCTGTGTAACATGACTGATCCACTGACTGTCTTACAGGAACCAGACACCGGGGACTTGTGTGATCCTGAGGACACGGTGGGACATGATGGAGGTGATGGGGACACGGGAGGACATGATGGAGGTGATGGGGACACGGGGGGACATGGTGAACCGCTCCATGATGTAGATGGTCCGGATGTGGCTGTGATCTCAGACACATTACACACATTATGTGACATAATAAGAGATATAAGGAGGGGGATCTATGTGGGGGATCCTGCAGACATATTACTGGATGTAAACACAGCTGGTAATAATATCCGTATATCAGATGTCCTGAAAACTGCAACCAGCACACTACAGAACCAGAACCGTCCAGAAACAGCAGAGAGATTCCAGTATGATCAGGTGATGAGCAGGAGGGGATTCTCCTCAGGACGACATTACTGGGATGTGGATATCAGTAGATCAGGGGTGTGGAGGGTGGGGATGTGTTACCCCAGTATAGACATGAGGGGACAGCAGTCATACATTGGATATAATAACAAGTCCTGGTGTTTGTGGAGGTCTTATAGTAAGTACTCAGTGATACATGACAGTAAAGAGATCCAGTTCCCTCACATTACATCCTGTAATAGAGTCAGGATCTGTCTGGATTATGAGGCCGGGCGGCTGTCCTTCTATGAGCTGTGTGACCCCATCAGACACTTACACACCTTCACTGCCTCCTTCACCGAGCCGCTTCATGCTGTATTACATGTATATGGTGGTTCAATAACAATATTGGGAGAAGCAACAACTGGGAGAAACCATAATAGAAACTGACCAGAGACAGGACTGAAAGACAAACTGATTGGTAGATCAGACAGCCAATGGGATGAATGAGGTGGGGCTGCAGGTGATTATAACCAAAGCCAGGCCCACTTGACCATTTTCCCGGGGTAGGGGACTGCGTATCCCTGCGTATTGTCATGTTCTTACACGGTTATGCCTGCACATGTATAGGTATTTTACTCGCGCTGTCCTGCGCCGGCTGGCTGGTTTCTTCTTTTTTTCACTTTCCTTCTCCTGTCTCCTGGCAACATAAAACCGCCATACATATGTAATGTAATTGTGTAAGCGCTGTGTTGTGACCGCACCCATAGAGAACAATAGGGCTGTTATGTGCATTATATGCGGTAAAATAGAACATGCTGCGCTCTTTATTACGCACATAACATACGCAATAAAATATAGGCAAGCGTGAGCGGAACAGTGAAAGCAATGTCCTTTCATTGACACCTTTTGCGCGTATTATATGCGTGCGCTGTTAGTGCGATGGAATGCTACAGCTATATTCTTGTGCTCCGAATCCAGCGGGGTTCAGTTCGAGCTGCTTGAAGGATCATAGACTCGGTCACACAGCATTCTGTGTAATCAGCTGATTCTCCCTTTATTAGAAAAAAATAGAAATATTTATACGTTTTTTTAGACTCAGACATTGAAAACGAGCCGAACAACAGCCCTTATTTATAGAGAGCGAAGGGCAGGATGGCGCAGGAGAGACCATTGGGACTTCTCTCACAGTACATTGCGTGTGTTATACCCAATGCACATATGTTGGTGCCCGGCCTATCTGACCGCTGTCCTTATGACTAGATCACATGTGGGGGATCCGCTGTGATTGTATTCTGGGTGTGATCCCTGTGTCTCCTTATGGATAATCCTCCGTGTGTCATTGCTGTTTATCCCAATGATGTCTGATCTACTACATCACATGAACCAGCAGTCCCATTATACCAGGATTGTCCCCCAAAAGAGAGCGCTAATTGGGTGAAGTCCATGAAAATCTGAACGAGGCGGCCGGTGAGTGTCAAACACAACTTCCCGGACTCCCCGTTCTCTCACCTTCGAGCCCCGCAATGTAGTTTATAAGGCTGACAGGTGGTGAGCGGTTCCCTTTAACCCGACTGTGGGGCCAGAATATTACCGCAGATCCATCCCGTTTAGAACGCTGCCGGCCCGTCATACCAGGAGACTTAGTGTAACTCTACTTTCTAGCGATCGGTGGGGATCTCAGCAGTTGTACCTCCAGCAATCCAAACTTTTGACATGTCCTTATGTAAGGTGACCAGATTTTTCCAGGGTCAAAGCGGGACAGGGGTGTGGCCAGGGGCGGGGCTTATCACAACGTTTGATTTTACCTCCATCGTTATAAAATGTACAGGGCGGTTCAAAAAAAGAGACAAGGAGCAAAGTCCGCAGCATTTCTGCACCAGAGTCTGTACCATTTGTGTGGATTTTGACTGGAAATCAGCTGCGTATCCGTAGCTGATGTCACACTATTTGGCGCTCCCCCTCACTTCCTCCGAAGGCTTCCCACTGTCAGCGCTCCCCGGCTTCCGGTTCCCAGCGGACCTGTGGTGCCACACCTGACCAGGCCGCCGGGAACCGGAAGCTAGGGAGCGCTGACAGTGGGAAGCCTACGTAGGAGGTGAGGGGGAGCGCCGCTGCGTATCTCCAGCTGATTTCTGGTCAAAATCTGTACCAATGGTACAGACTCTGGCCTCGGTCAGGCAGGCTTTTTTTGCGCAATTTGAGAGTCGCATAAAGGAGGCGCATCTGCAAATCTCGTGACCGGGGCCGACAATTCGCTGAAAAATCAGCACCTAGCAGCGTTTTCAGCAAACGGGCCCAATCAAAGGAGCGCTGTCCGTTGTTCGCCCATTGAATTCAATGGAGATGGCAATACAGCTGGCTCCATTGAAAGCAATGGGCTGCCGGCGAGCGCGGGATGAATTTTCGGGAAGGGCTTAAAAATATAAGCCCTTCCCTGAAAAACAAATCTGAAATGTATAAAAATAAAAAAAAAAGTATACTCCCCCTTTTTCTGCAGCCGGAGTTCAGCCGCGGCCGGCCGGCAGCTCTCCTGAACAGCTCTGTGTAGTATTCAGCAGGCGGGGATTTCAATAAATATATTACTAATCAGAATGTCAGTAAATAGAACCCATTCTGTGAATTACCCGTAATCTGGTGTCTGATAATCCAGAGATTCTGATAATCCGGCCCTTGTTTCCAGCACAGAACCAGAAGACGGAGCATTATGTGACAGCAGCAGATTATGTATGAGCATTTCATCTTCCTTCAGCTTCTCTGCCAGAAAGTTTTATAAAGTTTTTTGCCAGTTCAGTAACTCAGAACATCTGATAATCCGGCATCAGAGCCTGTTAATGTCGGACTAAGGAAATGTAATTCTATATATTACTTTAATCTCCAGCAGTTTGGGTTTTAGGTTAATTTCCGCTTGTTCCTTGCTTACTATTGTTATAATGACCCAATCACATGAAATGCGCCTTATTTTTTCTCCACTTTGCATTATTTTGGGGTCACCAGATCTGTGTAGGTAACTGCTCCCACACTGTCCTCACATAGTGCTCCCACATAGTGCCCCCAAATAATACACCTACATAGTGCCCACACATAGTGCTCCCACAGTGCCCCCGCATTACATAGTGCCCCTACACAGTGCCCCCCCATGGGGCATCTACATAGTGTCCCCACATGATACTCCCACAGTGCCCCCAACTGACCCCACATAACACAGTGCCCCCACATAGTGCTCCTACATAGTGCTCTCACATAGTGCCCCCTCATGGTACTCCCACAATGCCCTCCCCCAGTGACTCCCCATAACATTGTGCTCCCACATAACAACATGCCCCCACATGGTACTGTGAGGGGTTAATTCTAGCCTTTCTCCTAGAACAAATTAAATAGAAGAGAATAAGCTTAATTTGTAATTGCAGCTGGTACTTTAATCGGACTTTCTCTATGTATATGACCCTGAGTTTGTTCCCGTGTATCTTATCAGTTCTTTCCCATGTCTTCCTGACGAGAAACTTATTTCTGAGAAGCTTATCCAAGGACATATTATGCTTTGATGCAGTTGTCACCGAGCGTTGATGTATTGTTCTTGTTTGAAATGTCTTTGAAAGAAGTATTACTAATTACAAAATCCAGCTGTCCAGCGCCCTTGGACATACACAGTAACTAAATCCTACGCAAGCAACCTTCTTCTATAAGATTCTCCACTCTGCAAATAATAAAACACGTCGCTATTGACAATCCCATGTTGCATGTGGCCGTCCATTCGCGTCGTCTGAGTACTCATATCTAAGACTAATTTGGAGGCAGACAGCATCAGCTGAACGGTCCGCCTGGACCCCCCTAACAGTACTCCCACAGTGCCCCCTCAGTTCCCCCACATAACGTAGTGCTCCCACATAACACAGTTCCTCCACATGGTGCTCCCACATTCCCTAACATTGTGCTCCCACATAGTGCACCTACATAGTGCTTCCACATACTGTCCCCTCCAGTGACCCCACATAACATAGTGATCCCACATAACACAGTGCCCCCACATAATATAGTGTCCCCACATGGTGCTCCCACAGTGCCGCCATATAACATAGTGCCCCCACATGGTGCTCTAACAGTGCCCACATAGTGCTCACACACACTGCCCCCACATAACATGGTGCTCCCACTTGCTGCCCCCACAGTGCGACCACACATAACATAGTGCGCCCCCATATAACATAGTGCCGCCACAGTGCCTCCTGAGTGCGCACACATAGTGACCACACAGACTGCTCCCACATGGTACTCCCACATGGCACTCCCACAGTGACAGCACATAACATAGTACACCCACATAACATAATGCCCACACATGGTGCTACCACAGTGTTCCCATATAACATAGTGCCCCACATAGCACGGTGCTCTGACATAGTGCCCCGACAGTGTGCCCCCACATAACATAGTGCTCCCACGTAACATAGTGCCCCCACAATAGTAGCCACAGCAGTAATCGTGCCCCCACAATAGTAGCCACAGCAGCATCAGTGCCCCAACAATTATAGCCACCGCAGCATCAGTGCTCCAACAATAATAGCTGCACCAGCAATAGTAGCCACAACAGTAATAGTGCCCCCACAATAGTTGCCCCAGCAGCATCAGTGCCCCAACAATTATAGCCGCACCAGCAATAGTGCCCCCACAATAGTAGCCCCAGCAGTAATAGTGCCCCCCACAATAGTAGCCTCAGCAGTAATAGTGCCCCCCACAATAGTAGCCTCAGCAGCATCAGTGCCCCAACAATTATAGCCACCGCAGCATCAGTGCCCCAACAATTATAGCCACCGCAGCATCAGTGCCCCAACAATTATAGCTACAGCAGTAATAGTGCCACAGCAGTGATAGTGCCCCCCACAATTATAGTCACAGCAGAAATAGTGACCCCCAGTAATTGCCCCAGCAGTGGTAGGAACCCTCAATAATTGCCCCAGCAGTGATAAATATTGGGAATCACTATCACTGCTGGGGCAGTTACCCTCTACAATTGCCGCAGTAGAAATAGTGCCCCCATTAGCTATGATACAGACGAGAAAGATGTTTGGCGAATTCTCTTAAAGAAGGTGGACACTGAAGTTCCAGTTTGGTCGGGTTCAGGTCGGACTCTGTGCAGCCGGTTCAATCGTGGAACATCCATATCCTCAAACCAACATAAAACAACGTTGGATTTGTGACAAGATTTTCCTCAGTGGTCCTCGTACAATCTCTGGAGCAAAGAAATGCCCCAGCTTGGCAAGGGTGACACCGTTGTGCAGACTCTCCTCCAGCTCCATATGGGGCCACAGCTCCTCATTGAGGCAGGACTCCATCCAGCTGCAGGGAAACCAGGAGTCACCATGATTACACAAGAGAACAGAGGAGACTCCAACCATCAGCCGTAGTCACATCTTCCTCACTGCATCTTTTGACAAAGTGGGGTCTCCTAGGAGGGGACCTCCAAAAGAAGTGCTTGTATAGAAAATTGAAAATATCTACATATATATATTTTACACTTCATCCTTATAAGGAGCGCGGGACTACTAGTTTTTTTCTGTCCCAGCAGTACTAGTAACCCCCAATAGTGGCCCCAGTGGTAATAGTGACATCAGCCGCCACCCTCCCTTTCCCTTGACACTGCCCCCAGTCGTGATAATGACACCCCTTTCCCTGCACGACAAGTACAATGACAGCACCCCCATCCCTCCCCACCCCCTGACAATTACGGTAGCACCCTCAACCTAGCCCTTCCAGGATAAGTACACTGACAGCAACCCCAACCCCCCCAGCGCCACAAGTGCCATGACAGCCCCCCCCCGACAAGTACACTAACAGCCCCCCCTCTGACAAGTACACTAACAACTCCCCCCCTGACAAGTACACTAACAGCTCCCCCCCGACAAGTACACTGACAGCACCCCACACGGTGCAACAAGTACACTAGCAACACTCCCATCAACCTCCCCACAAGTACAGTAACAGCAGCCCCCATCCACAAGTACTCTGACCTGACAGCACCCCTTCCCCCCCACAAGTAGACTTACAGCACCCCCAACTCACCCGACAAGTTCACCAACAGCACCCCTTACCTCCCTCCCCCCCCTGGCACGACAAGTACACTGACAGACTCCCCGCCCCCCCCCCCCCCGACAAGTACATTGATAGTACCCTCCCCCATGGTGCGATAAGTACACTGACAGCACCCCTTCCCCCCCACAAGTAGACTGACAGCACCCCCAACTCACCCGACAAGATCACCAAAAGCACCCCTTACCTCCCTCCCCCCCCTGGCACGACAAGTACACTGACAGACTCCCCCCCCCCCCCCCCCCGACAAGTACATTGACAGTACCCTCCCCCATGGTGCGATAAGTACAACGACAGCACTCTTCCCCCCCCCCTCCGGCAAATACACTGTCAGCACACCTTCCCCCCTCCCTCCCAGTATCAGTTACCATCTGCTGCTTGATAGTCCCCGCTGGACGCTTCTGATCCTCACCGCGGCTGTCCAGGAAAGAAGCACGATCACGGCCTGACAGCAGCTACTGTGCATTTGCAAACTGTACCAGGCTCGTCCACAGGCTTACAATCTCTACTGCACATGCCCGATGAGGGGAGGAGCCGGCTGCAGGAATTAGTTGGATCTAGGGACGGTGAGATCATCAACATGGGGGGGGGCACTCCTGTAGGTAAGTATATAGCTTTTGTATGGCTCATATTCAATGCACAAAGTATGATTCAAAGTGCATTGTAAGGCCCATACGGACAACCCCTTTAATTCATGAACCTCTCAGATGTCTGATTTCTTCATGAATTTGGATCTTGGTGAATCTCTTCTCTTATCTCTGCTGTAAACTCTTTATTTTCAGTAGATTTCTATTGAATTTCTTTTTAAAAAAGAGGAATAACAGAGGAATTTACTGCAAGTAACAACCCAACGCTTTATATGTGACCACAATGTAGGCCCCAAATATACAGCAGAAAGGATCTACCTCGTTTTCCCAAAAATAAGGCCTACTCTGAAAATAAGCCCTACCTAGGCCTAGGACATGGAGCAGTAGGACTTGCCTGCACAGAGCTCCCGCTGGACCCCGGCTAAAAAGACACTCTCATCGCTTCCACGGATGCAGCAAAGATCCCATGGGCCGTATAAAGAAGCAGGGAGACCGGGGGACTCCCGAAAACGAAGACACGGGACCGCTGGACGCATATTTGGCTCACCTGGCGAGACGGCCGCCCTGCACGGAGGAATCCAAGATGGCGCCGCCGCCCAGAGAAGGGGGGGGAGCCACACCACCGCTCGCAGCCGGATCCACACAGACCGCTCCCAGGTACTCACCAGCGGCGCTGAGCAGTCACATAAGCCCCCCAGACACCAAAGTGCAGAAGACTGCTTCCCCACAGCCCCAGAGGCAGCCCAGACAGGCCAAGAGCCTTCCGTGGCAGGCTCCGCCCACTATGTCCGGCGCCATCCCAAAGAAGGGGTCAGCAGCCCGGGCCCATAGAGGCTGATTCCCCAGACCCTCCAGCATGCAGAGACCCCGGAAAGGGGGAGAAAAGAAGCTCTTCCGCAGCACGCCGGTCCCAGGGAATGCAAACGCTGACCAGAGACACACAGAGCAGAGTGAGTAGGAGCCCAGGCTCCCATAGGGGGGAGGGGAGAACCAGCACATCCCTGACCTCAATAAGAGCAAGCCCTGCAACCCCCCCCCAGAACGCGGCGTCCCAGACAAGCAGCCCTATGGAGACCCGGGAAGCTCCCCCCTTCAGCCTCCGCATCACCAGTAAATGATGGAACCAGGCATCGGGTACACCCTAAACCCACCCTGCAGACAGACACGGATGACGACGACGCTGCCAGCGACAATGAATGGGACTGGAAAGCCCACCTAAAAAGCATCCGCACAAGAAATGAAGTGGATGCCCTACTGAAAATGGCGACTAGCTCACAAATGCAAGCCAATAAAGCTCTGCAAGCCGACATAAAACATATTGGCCACAGAGTTGCCGAATCAGAAGAGGTGCAAATCCAGCTGCAGTCACAACTCATCGAACACCACAGAATCTTGCAAGACCACTCCTCGCAAATCGCCAACATCCTAACCCACCTCGACGATATGGAGAACCGCAACATAAGAAATAACATCCGTATTAGAGGCTTAAGAGAGGAGGTAGAACCAGCTCAACTGGAGAACTGGGCATTAAAGAGCATCGGCGACATCCTCAACAGACCCGAAGATAACCCAATAGAGATCGACAGGATTCACAGAGCCTTGGGGCCTAAAAGCACTGACCCAGCAAGACCCTGAGATGTCATCTGCAGAATTCACTTCTACAGAGAAAAAGAAGAGCTCCTCAGAAGAATCCGGGAAACAGGTCCCCTAACTTACAAGGACATTAACCTGCTAGTGTTGCCGGACCTATCAAGGAGAACCCTCCAGCTCTGTAGAGCCCTGAAGCCCATCCTGACGGCGTTAAAAGAAAGAAACATCCCTTATCGCTGGGGATTTCCCTTCCAGCTGCATGCCGGAAGAGATGGGCGTTCAGCTACATTCAGGGGCCTAGGCGACCTTCCGAGATTCCTGGCCAAACTCGAACTTCCGATGATTGCTATCCCCAAATGGCCTAAAGTTGACGCGCCAGACCCGCTACCTCCGAGAGAAGAGTGGCATTTGGTTAGCTCAAACCGGAAGCGCTAGCTTGAAGAAGCAAGACACCCCCTTTCTTGCCCCCTTACTCCTGCTGCCTGGGCTTGTAGGCTATAGTCGGAGAACACCTTGTTAAAGTCTGTGGATGTCCTGAAACACACCCCCATGTGGATTCAACGTTGGACGCCGGGGTGTGGGGGGAACCGAAGCTTGGTGTCTGGGCTTAACTTCCCCCACTCTAGGCCAGCAGCACGAGTTGCTGCAACTTAGTTAAAAACTCTTTCTGCAGCCCTACCAGCTGCGTGCAACCATTGCCTGGGGGCGGGGTCTTCCCTGGCCTAAGACCTCATCTCAATATGTTTACTGTTCAATTTGTTTCCTCCCTCCCTCCTTTTCCCTCCCTTCCCTGGCTTCTCCCCTCTCTTAAACATTCACTCCCAAAGGTCCTGCACCAAACAACCACGAGGCTACCACCTCACCATTACAGGTGATGTCCCCAAGGAGGTAAGCAATGGCAACCGTGACAATAAGCTCATATAATGCGAGGGGCCTTAACAGCCCTGGAAAAAGGAATCAGATTTTATATAGCCTCCACAAAAAGAAAATCATGATTGCCTTCTTCCAAGAAACCCATTACACTACCTCAAGCATACCTGCATGCCAGAATAGATACTACCCGTATTGGTTTCATGCTCCCCACCCCAACCGCAAAGCTGGAGGAGTCTCCATAGCCTTCCACAAATCTCTTAAACCACAGATTTTAGCGGCAGAAAAAGAGGAAGAGGGGAGATATCTATTCCTGAAACTTAAGCTGTTAAATGAAACATATACCCTGGTTAACTTTTATTTCCCTAACAAGGGCCAGGTCCTATTTGGCTCCAGAGCTCTCCGGAAACTATCAGAGTTCGCTGGCAACACGACCATCATCGTCGTCGGCGACTTCAACATGGTTATGGACCCATACCTGGACGCTTCCTTGGGGCGCTCCTCGATCTCGTTCTCGGCCATACACAAACTCAAGAAATTACTGGTGAGTCTACACTTGGTCGACCTGTGAAGATCACTCCATCCGGACGTCAAGGACTATAGCTGCCACTCAAGACCACACAATGCGTACAGCAGAATCGACTATATTTTCATCTCCCACAAGTTGTTAGATGAGGACCCTAAATGTAGTATGGGGAACTTCCTATGGTCCGACCATGCCCCAGTACTAGGAGAGCTCAACCCGATAAAGCAGGACTATAGAAGATTTAACTGGAAATTAAACGACAATTTACTTAAAGACCCCACCTGCATGGCTGAGATAACTAAGACGATAACCACCTTCCTGGAGGCCCACACAGCCGACACAACCCCAGCGCCACTCAAATGGGAGGCATTAAAATGCACCCTGAGAGGAGTGTTCATCTCACATGGCTCCAGACTTAAAAAGGAACGTACATGTAGGCTTAAACAGCTGTTCCAGGATCTGGAGTCACGTGAGACAGCCAACAAGGCTCAGAGATCAGAGGCCCTACTAATGGAAATCACCAACATTAGACACGAGATTCTGGCCATACTTGACCAGAAAACCCTGAATATAAGGGATAGATTCTGAGCGGGGTACTACGAGTACGGCAATAAGAGCGGAAGGTGGCTGGCTAGGGCACTACGCCCCCAAACCTCACAAACGAACATCATGTCCATCTGCGACCAATCTGGGGCTGAGGTTCACGCTCCAAACGAGATCCTAGAAGCCTTTAGGGCTTACTATTCCAAACTCTATAATATACCCTGCCGGGAGAAGCCAGAAGAACCTATCCAGAGTGAGCTCACAGCCCAGTACCTGCTACAATATATACACAACACCATCTCGGGAGCTGACTCTGAAGCCCTAGAGAGCGATTTATCGCCCTCGGAATTCTCCCAGGTTTTGCGGGACCTGAAACTGGGGAAAAGTCCCGGCCCAGATGGGTTCACACCAAGGTTCTATAAATTGCTCGGTGATCAGTTATCAGAGCCTATGCTGGCCGCCTTTAACGCCGTCACTAAGGGATGCCCATTTCCTCCCCAGGCACTGCAGGCCAACATAGCGGTGATCCTGAAGCCCGGAGGGGACCCTCTCTGATGCAAAAGCTATAGATCTATCTCCCTCATCAATAGCGACCTGAAAATATTCTCAAAAATGTTTCCCAACAGACTAAACCCCCTTATCCCATCTCTTATCCACATCGACCAAGTTGGGTTTGTCCCGGGGAGGGAGGCCAGAGAAAATATGATCAAAACAATATCACTGATCAATAAAGCTCGTAGCACACACACTCCCCTATGCCTTCTCGCAGTCGACGCCAAGAAGGCCTTGGACAGGGTGAGATGGTCTTTCCTAGAGCAGATGATGAGGGAGGTAGGTCTAGGCTCGAGAGCCCTTTCTTGGATCATGGCCCTGTATAGCAACCCCTCTGTGCATATTAGAGTGAATGGCCTCCTATCAGAGCCCTTCCAGATACGGAATGGGACTAGACAGGGCTGCCCGCGCTCCTCGCTATTATATATCCTAGCGATGGAACCGCTGGCAGCAGCCCTGAGGGGAAACCCCGACATCCGGGGGTTGCCGGGCAGAGGAGGAGAACAAAAAAATTCTATCTTTGCAGATGACCTACTGCTCTATGTCACGAACCCCAACACGTCCCTCCCGGCAATCTTAGAGGGATTAACTAGCTATGGGAGACTCAACAATTTCAAGATAAACCCCCAAAAATCCGAAATACTCAACGTTTCTATACCAACAACGGAGGCCAACTTGTTAAGCAAGACCCTCCCCTTTATATGGAGAAAGGACTCCTTAAAATATTTAGGTATAAATATCCCAGCAAACCCGGGCGACAGCTTCGACCTTAACTTCAAACCCCTACTCTCCATATTCGAATCAGAATTGACAAGATGATCCAACCTCCAACTTTCATGGTTCGGTCGGATCAACTCCCTTAAAATGAATATCCTGCCCAGAATCCTCTACGTCTTTCAGACTGTACCACTAGATATCCCTAAGAGTTTCTTCACCCTTCTACAGAAGGCGCTGATGAGATTCGTATGGAGAAACTCCTCACCGAGAATTAGCTACAGGACCCTTACCCGACCGAGGTCAGCGGGTGGGGTAGACTTGCCAGACCTTGAACTCTACCACAAGGCAGCAATAGGGAAATGCATCTTAGACCTATACCACTACCCGGACAAGAAAACATGGGTGACATTAGAAACCCACCAGAATAACCTAAACCTGAGAGGCGCATTTTGAGTCCCGGTAAGGGTGGACTGGAGAGGGCAGGGGGCCTTCCCCCTCGCCTTAACCCTTCTGGGAGCTTGGAGCTGAGTAGTCAAGAGTAGAAAGCTAATAAATGTACTGGGCCCATTAACACCTCTCTCCGGAAACCCCCAACTCCCAGCCACTCTAACAGCAACAGAATTATCTATCCTACCAGACATATCAAAGCCACGAGCCCGGGTGGTCTGAGGACCAAGCGGTATGCGCCCACTATGCGAATTAGTAGGAGCCCGCAGAGCAAAACCGGGCGCCTGGATGCAATACTTCCAGGTGAGGGACTACCTAAGAGCGTTTGGCGACCCCGGACCACTGAGCTCAGAGCTTACCCCATTCGAGAGGCTCTGCGTCAGTCCTGACTCGCCCCTCACGCAATATCTCTGCTGTACGGATTGCTGGTCGAAGCGAGGTTGGGAACGTCACGTTTGCCATGGGAGACGAGATGGGAGGAAGCGCTGGGCAGGCAGATTCCCGGAGAGCTCTGGAGCAAATCATACCAGCTAACCCACAAATTGTCCATTTCAACAAGAGCCCAGGAACTCAACTACAAAATCATCACACAGTGGTACAGAACTCCGGACAGACTCCACAGAATCTTTCCGGAAGTCCCAAATGAATGCTGGAGATGCGGCTCTGAGGTAGGAGACATGCTACACATCTGGTGGTCATGCCCGCTAATTGCGCCCCTTTGGGGAGACATCGCCAAGGTCTATGAAAAGACCTGTAGGTCCTCGGTGTCCCTGAACCCCGAAATTGCCCTCCTTTCTATGCTCCCAGGCCCTATTTCTAGGACAAAAAAAAGCCTACTAAGTTATTTTATCATGGCCATGCACCACATCATCTCCTAACATTGAAGGCGAGGGGGAGGGATTCCGAGGACTACATGGGTGGAAGCAGTTGAAAACATCAAGTATATGGAGGATTTTCGGAATAGCGAGGCCACACCAAACCCTTCAATAGCTGACACACGGGACGTCTGGACGCCCTGGATAGATTTTAAAGGCTCCCCATTCTTTCCCAAATGGCTGGTTGACGGGTCCCTATAGATAACAATGAAAAACCCGCCTGTGTACTGACACGGCCTCTTCCCCAGCTGGCCCCACAATATCCCCCATCCCATTAACAACAGCTGCCTCACGAGATGAGGAGATAGCCAAATCCCCCCACCCCCTTTCCTTGCCCTTCTTCGCCTACTCTCCCCCCCCCCCCCCCCTCCTTCTTCTACCCCTAATGTTCCTTTTGTTGTACCCTGTTTTTCCTACTGTTCTAGATAGAAAATAGGTCTGCAATGCACAGTATTCAGTCTTTCGGGGAGAATGGAAACTCTACAGCTGTGAATTTTGTGGCGCGGGTGCATCCCCCTGGGGAGGGCCTTACCCGCATCTGCCCACAGCATTAGAAAATGCTCCCCCGCATGTTCAAATAACTACACACTTTTAATTCAATGTTTTGTTGCTGACTTGAAAATTCAATAAACATATTTTGAAAGAAAATAAGCCCTACCCAGATTTTTTGGGAAGACTTGAAATATATCCTGAAAATAAACCCCAGCTGCATTACATTAAAAAAAATGGAATACTTACCTAGCAAGATCGATCCAGGTCCTCCTGCTGCCGCCTATAGCTCAGCTGTGCGTCCTGCAGTTCTCGTTCACACACAGAAGATCATTTCTTGGTTATGGGATACATAAATCCCACCTCCAGGAAGCGATGGCTCCTATTGGTTCTCGAGCACTGCTCAGCCAATCCATGCAGCGCTCGATGAATCAATCATAGCCATCGTGTTGTGGAGGGGGGATTTATGAATTGGCCAATCAATGCCACGGCTCAGCATGTTGTAGGTCCAGAGAGCAGCGGGAAAGACCTGAACTGAGCCTGGTAGGTAAGTATAATTAGACATCCCCCGAAAATAAGACCCAGTGCCTGTTTTGTGACAAAAGTTAATATAATACAGGGTCTTATTTTCAGGGAAACAAGGTATCATTATGACAACTGTCCATTAACGGGTTAATAGTGACTGATCTTGTGCCGTGCAGCCCCGCCCTGTAGTCAACAGAAAAAAACCCGCCCATGGGTCTATGACGGTCAGGAAGTAGTAGTTTCATTTCTCTCTTCCTCCGTCAGCCATGGCGTCTGCTGCTGTGAGAGACGAGCTGCTCTGCTCCATCTGTCTGAGCACTTATACAGATCCTGTAATGCTGAGATGTGGACACAACTTCTGCCGGGTCTGTATTCATCGTGTGCTGGATACACAGGACGAGGATGGAGTTTATTCCTGTCCTGAATGCAGAGATGAGTCTCAGGAGCGGCCGGCATTGATGAGATGCTTAGCTCTGTGTAACATCATGGAGAACTTTCTGAATACTCCTCCGACACAGACGGAAGCCGAGATCTTCTGCACTTACTGTGTGGACTCTCCTGTACCGGCTGCTAAATTCTGTCTGATGTGTGAAGCTTCTCTGTGCAAGAAACACCTGAAAGTTCACAGCAAGTCAGCAGAACACGTCTTATGTGAGCCCAGAGCCAACCTGGGGAGCAGGAAATGTTCTGTCCATAAGAAGATCCTGGAATATTACTGCACTGAGGACGCCGCTTGTATCTGTGTGACCTGCAGTCTGGCCGGAGAACATCTGGAAATACAGAAGGACGAGCTGTCCAGGAAGATGAGACACATGGAGGAGCTGTGTAACATGACTGATCCACTGACTGTCTTACAGGAACCAGACACTGGGGACTTGTGTGATCCTGAGGACACAGGGGGACATGATGGAGGTGATGAAGACACAGGAGGACATGATGGAGGTGATGGGGACACGCGGGGACATGGTGAACCGCTTCATGATGTAGATGGTCCGGATGTGGCGGTGATCTCAGACACATTACACACATTATGTGACATAATAACAGATATAAGGAGGGGGATCTATGTGGAGGGTCCTGCAGACATATTACTGGATGTAAACACTGCTGGTGATAATATCCATATATCAGATGACCTGAAAACGGCAACCTGCACAGTACAGAACCAGAACCATCCAGAAACAGAAGAGAGATTCAAGTATCATCAGGTGATGAGCAGGAGGGGATTCTCCTCAGGACGATATTACTGGGATGTGGAGGGCAGTAGATCAGGGGGGTGGATGGTGGGGATGTGTTACCCCAGTATAGACAGGAGGGGGCAGCAGTCATACATTGGCTATAATAACAAGTCCTGGTGTTTGTGGAGGTCTTATAGTAAGTACTCAGTGATACATGACAGTAAAGAGATCCTGTTACCTCACATTATATCCAGTGATAGATTCAGGATCTGTCTGGATTATGGGGCCGGGCGGCTGTCCTTTTATGCGCTGTGTGACCCCATCAGACACTTACACACCTTCACTGCCTCCTTCACCGAGCTGCTTCATGCTGCATTATGTCTATTTAATGATTCAATAACAATATTGGGAGAAGCAACAACTGGGAGAAACCATAATAGAAACTGACCAGAGACAGAACTGAAAAACAAACTGATTGGTAGATCAGACAGCCAATGGGATGAATGAGGTGGGGCTGCAGGTGATTATAACCAAAGCCAGGCCCACTTGACCATTTTCCCGGAGTAGGGGTCTGCGTATCCCTGCGTATTGTCATGTTCTTACACGGTTATGCCTGCACATGTACACGTATTTTACTCACGCTGTCCTGCGCCGGCTGGCTGGTTTCTTCTTTTTTTCACTTTCCTTCTCCTGTCTCCTGGCGACATAAAACCGCCATACATATGTAATGTAATTGTGTAAGCGCTGTGTTGTGAACGCACCCATAGAGAACAATAGGGCTGTTATGTGCATTATATGCGGTAAAATAGAACATGCTGCGCTCTTTATTACGCACATAACATACGCAATAACATACAGGCAAGCGTGAGCGGAACAGTGAAAGCAATGTCCTTTCATTGACACCTTTTGCGCGTATTATATGCGTGCGCTGTTAGTGCGATGGAATGCTACAGCTATATTCTTGTGCTCCGAATCCAGCGGGGTTCAGTTCGATCTGCTTGAAGGATCATAGACTCGGTCACACAGCATTCTGGGTAATCAGCTGATTCTCCATTTATTAGAAAAAAATAGAAATATTTATACGTTTTTTTAGACTCAGATATTGAAAACGAGCCGAACAACAGCCCTTATTTATAGAGAGCGAAGTGCAGGATGGCGCAGGAGAGACCATTGGGACTTCTCTCACAGTACATTGTGGGTGTTATACCCAATGCACATATGTTGGTGCCCGGCCTATCTGACCGCTGTCCTTATGACTAGATCACATGTGGGGGATCCGCTGTGATTGTATTCTGGGTGTGATCCCTGTGTCTCCTTATGGATAATCCTCCGTGTGTCATTGCTGTTTATCCCAATGATGTCTGATCTACTACATCACATGAACCAGCACTCCCATTTTACCAGGATTGTCCCCCAAAAGAGAGCGCTAAGTGGGTGAAGTCCATGAAAATCTGCATAAAGGTGGCATCCTGATATGTTTGTGGGGTTCCTGGGTAGATCAGGTCGGGACTGAAATCTCGTGGAATGACCGCACGGAAATACTGCGAGATTTCTGCGAAAGAAATGCAGCTGCAAATCCCATGGCCTTTTGTCGCGGGTTTAGGAGCGGCTTCACCGCCTGCATTCCGCTGCGGCCATCTCTCCATAGAGAGGAGAGAATCCACTGCGGAAGCGGGGAAATAATTGATATGCCACGTCTTTGAGTTCCGTGTGGCTTGTCAATCTCAGTGCGGCTCGGTCGCAGCGTATGGATGAGATTTTTGCAAATCTCCTGCACTTTGCTGGCTCCATAAACTACATTATTGGGCTCAAAGGTGAGAGAACGGGGAGTCCAGGGAGCGGTGTACAATACTCACCGGGTGCCCCGCTCCAGCGCTGCGTCCCCGCGCACACATAGTGTGACTCTACAGCCGACTCTGTGCTCACGCTCTCCCAGACAGAGCGGGCTGAAAAGGGTTACGGCTGACACCCACTCGCTTTTTTTCCCTTTTAGCGCTGCATTTTTTTCAATGGGACTTTGTAACGTTAAAATAGCATCACACAAAAATGACAGAAGCAAAAACTTGCGATTTTAACATTAGAAAGTCCCATTGAAAAAAACGCAAAAACCACTAGTGGTAGAAGCCCTAAAGACGCTTCCACATGACAGATTTTAAGTTCAGTATTTTGTGAGCCACAACCAGCAGCGGGTCCAAAATATGGAAGGACGGCACCTCTCCCCATTATACTGGCTCTCCACTCCGGGTTTTGGCTCACAAAAAGCTGAACATAAAAACTGTCATGTGATCGCGCCTTACTGTGTGCGCACGGACTTCACGGAGACACAGCGCCGGAACGAGGCGCCCGGTGAGTGTCAAACACAACTTCCCGGACTCCCCGTTCTCTCACCTTCGAGCCCCGTAATGTAGTTTATAAGGCTGACAGGTGGTGACCGGTTCCCTTTAACCCGCCTGCAGTTTGAGGTATGCTGCCACGTGCAGAGTGGCCTCACTAGTAATAGTGTCTCCTATACCAGCCTCAGCAATAATAGTAGCATTCTCTGAGCAGTATAAATAATGTATTAAAGTCATTCTACAGGCCGGTACGATTATGCCAATACCAAATTAAAATTGTTTTTTTCTTTTTCGCAACTTTACACAGTTTAAAAAAAAAAAAAGAAAAGTAATGAAGCTTTAAATCTCCTCCTTCTGCCATATCTATAATAAAAAAATGTAAATCATAAAAGAAAAATACATATTTGGTATCGCTGCGTCTGTAAAAGTCCGATCTATCAAAGTAGTGCATTATTTACCCCGCTAGGTGAACGTAGTCTGAAAAAAAAAATAAAGAACGCCAGAAATGCACTTTTTCAGTCACCCTGTCTCCCAGAAAAAATGCAATAAAAGTAATCAAAAAGTCGTATGTATTCTGAATTAGTACTAACGTAAACTACCGGACATCCTGCAAAAAATGAGCCCCTGCTCAAGTACGGTGATGAAAAAATAAAAAAGTTATTGCGCGCAGAAGATGCAGCAGAAAATTAAATGTCTTTGAAAAACAATACAAGTACTACAGCAAAAAAACTGTTTGGTATCGCAGTAATCGTACTGACTAGAGATGAGCGAACGTACTCGTTAAGGGCGATTTCGTACTCGAGCATCGCTTTTTTCGAGTACCTGGCTACTTGGGTGAAAAGATTCGTGGAGCGCCGGGGGGGGGGCGGTGGTGGAGCGGGGGGTAGTAGTGGGGAACAGGGGGGAGCTCTCTCTCTCTCCCCCCCCCCCCCCCCCCGCAACCCCCCGCTCACCCCCGGCGCCCCCAAATCTTTTCACCCAAAGTAGGCAGCTACTCGAAAATAGCGATGCTCGAGTACGAAATCACCCTTAACAAGTACGTTCGTTCATCTCTAGTACTGACCTTTAGAATAAAGTTATCAGGTCATTTTTGTTGCAGTTTGTGCCCCGTAGAAACAAGATGCACTAAAAGATGGCGGAATGTCATTTTTTTTTTCATTTTACTCCACATAGAATTTTGTAAATGTTTTTCAGTACATTATATGGTACTTTAAATAAATAAAGGAGTTATGATTTTTTAAATGGAGGGACAGCCAAGCACCAGCTCCCCCTGCCACAGAGACCTTCGGCTGTCTTCTGACAAGCCGATGGTCTCTATGGCAACCTGTGAGCAAAGCAGTGCAGGACTTTGAAAATAGAAGCAGGAGATTGCCGGCAGATCAGCAATATCTTCCTGCTTCTGTTTTTCGAAGTCCTGCACTGCTCTGTGTGGGTCTGTGCAGGCAAAGCACACTGCCACAGCTTATGGCAATGTGCTCTGCAGCTCCTATAGTGATACATAGGCCGGACATCTTCTGGGCTATATCGCTATGGGCAGTGGAGCTCGTCCCGGAAAATTTCCGGGTGTGCCACTCAAGGGGTTAATGGTGACTAGACGTCACCAGAGAGTGGGACAAATGCTTGTCCCACTGGGGTCCTGGTGGAAGTCAGGACACAGGGTCCCAAAGTGGGACTGTCCCGCCTAAATCAGGATATATGGTCACCTTACCTTATGGTATGTTAAAAGCTTTTAGAAAGCTCAGTTACACGTTAACCTTTACTATTATCTAAGTATGTTCGATATTAGGGCAGTAAATATATTACTAATCAGAATGTCAGTGAATAGAACCCATTCTGTGAATTACCCGTAATCTGGTGTCTGATAATCCAGAGATTCTGATAATCCGGCCCTTGTTTCCAGCACAGAACCAGAAGACGGAGCATTATGTGACAGCAGCAGATTATGTATGAGCATTTCATCTTCCTTCAGCTTCTCTGCCAGAAAGTTTTATAAAGTTTTTTGCCAGTTCAGTAACTCAGAACATCTGATAATCCGGCATCAGAGCCTGTTAATGTCGGACTAAGGAAATGCAATTCTATATATTACTTTCATCTTCAGCAGTTTGGGTTTTAGGTTAATTTCCGCTTGTTCCTTGCTTACTATTGTTATAATGACCCAATCACATGAAATGCGCCTTATTTTTTCCCCACTTTGCATTATTTTGGGGTCACCAGATCTGTGTAGGTAACTGCTGGGCATTGTAAGGGTTAATAAAGATGTACCTGCATATAACTGATGGACGCCGGTGTCTTTACTTTAGTTTTTACCTCACTGTCACATTTAGTATTTCCTTCTTCCCCCGCTCTGACTTTATATGGTGGTCCGGTGACCCCCCAGCCTTGCGGGGGCATCTTGAGTTCATTGATGGATGTTCATGCAGTTCTCACCTCAGGAATGGCGCCCCACTGAGCATGTTTTGGTAAACACATAGGGGGGTATTTACAGAAGCTTTTACACCAGAATTATGGCATAAGGCCTCCTTCACACAGGCGGGTTTGCATCGCGACATCCGGAGTGGGATTCCAGCCCATAGCATGCTATGGCAATCCGCGATTTCCTGCCCATGAGCGAAATCGATTTTCTACTCAGGGGTGAAAAAAATTGCAGCATGCTACGATTTTGTGCGGGATACACACGTGTGGCTTCCGTTGAAGGCAATACAAGCGGTCTGTCCCGCGGCACTTCGCAGTGAGCCCTGCAGAAGTATCGAGGGATACGCTTCACTGCAGAACTCTGGCGGCTTCTGCGCATGTAGGACGGAGCGCCACCCGGCACATCCGCAGCGCTGTACAGAAGCCACCGGACAAGAACGCAGGGGTCACCAGCCGGGTGCCGGTCAAACTCCGCTGGTGAAAATCCGTGTGAAGGTGGCCTAAATAAATGTACATTTTTGTGCAAGTCACAGAAATTTGTGACTTTTTAGCTTTTTTTTTGTCACAAAAGGCCTCATCATCCATGTAGTCTATTATATAGTTGTAATGATGGATGATGAGGATGTAGTTTATAATATAGTAGTAATGATGGATGATGAGGATGTACTATATTATATAGTTGTAATGATGGATGATGAGGATGTAGTTTATAATATAGTAGTAATGGTCTTGTGTGGTGCAGAGGGTTAAGGAAGCAGAATGCAGTCCTAAGCTCTCGCTCATGATCTGAAGGTTGTGGGTTCAACCTTGATCCGGCTACCCGCATGGTTCAGGCAGCCAGCACAAGGTTGGCTCAGCCTTCTATCCTTCTGAGGTCAGTAAAATGAGCACCCAGCTTACCTGAAAGTCCAGCATCCGCGGAACAGGCCCAGAGCCGAGGAGAGAGCGGGGTAGATTGATGCCTTTTCACAGAGCTCTACCATCTCCTCCCTTGGGGGTGGCACGGCACCCGAACAAATTACTGCCGGAGGAGTTTCACAGGGTAAGCCAGTACGCGGTTTACCTTAAGTCCTTTTTGTCACTTGTGACGCCAGCGTTCCGTCCTCTGTGGTGAATCCAGTAGATGAAAGTAACGTAGTCCACACACAGAGAAAATGTTATGAGCAAAACCCGGAATGGTTGGTAGAGCTCATTTACTTGTAATAACGATTAACAGTCCATCAACTTTACATCAGCCAGCATATCACCGATGCACACAGATTAGTGGTGTCAGGGGGGATTCACAGGAGGTCAGACGAGTCCACAGTCTCAGTTATCTGTGGGGTTCTGCTCCCGGCCACTCTCCATCGGTCAACACCCACGTTTAGGGATAGCACTCAGCGCTGCAGGGCGATTCCTCTTTCTTTCTTACAGTCCTCCATATTAATAGCAAGGAGGCCCGGGTGAATAGGGCCAGGGCACACATCAGGCCATCACTCAGCCTCTTCCATCATAGGGCTCCTCGTAGGACAAAGCACAAGTTCTCCCACTCACTAGAAGTCTCTCAGCTCTCCAGATTTCTGCTAGACTGCACACTGACTTAGATCTTGCAAGACTCAGGGCTGACACCCACTGGCGATATTTTGTTTCTTGTGCTGTGAGAGCACGTGAAAACTCTCGCCTCACAACGCAAGAAAGATGCCAAAATAAGACATATCGCCAGTCTTTTCAATGGGGCCAGCCGCAGCAGCGCTAGCCCCATTGCAGAGATGCAGCATGCTATCCCAGTGCTTTCAATGGGATCGGCGCTGCTGCTGGTCCCATTGAAAGCAGTGGTTTGTAGCAAACCCTGCAGTATGATTTTCAAGGAAGGGCTTGAAATATAAGCCCTTCCCTGAAAAGCATCAATAAGTGGTAAAAAATAATTTAAAAAATTACTCACCTCTCCGCCGCTAAGACGCGTCCTCCTGCTGGCTCACCAACACTGCTGTCCAGCACTTTCAGCAGGCGGGGATTTAAAAATCCCCACCTCCTGAAAGTGCTGTGCTGATTGGCTGAGCGCTCAGCCAATAGCAGCTAGTGCTTAGCTATTTGCTGAGTGCTCAGCAAATTACAGATAGTCACAGAGGTGAGGGAAAAAACAAAGACAATAATGTGGAGGAGCAGATTGTTCTTGGCAGGCTAATATGTAGTCACCCACTCAACCCAGCCCAGATTGGGGAGGAGTGACTGCATATACTGCTCCCCCACATTATTGTCTGGCTGACTGCATATCTCCAGGGCTTACGGCCATTGCGCCTGCCCTACGGCGATTGTGCCGGTGGCGATTGTGCCTGCCTTATGGCGATCGTGCCTATGGCGACCGTGTCTGCTTTGCAGACCTTCAGGTAGTGTATTTTTGGCTTTTTCTGTGAATAAAGCAAATTACAGATAGTGCTTAGCTATTCATTCATGAATAGCTAAGATAGTGCTATTCATGAATGAATAGCTAAGCACTATCTGTAATTGGCTGAGCGCTCAGCCAATTAGCTAAGCACTAGCTCAGTGTCGGTGAGCCAGCAGGAGGACGCATCTTAGCGGCGGAGAGGTGAGTAATTTTTTAAATTATTTTTTTACCACTTATTGATGCTTTTCAGGGAAGGGCTTATATTTCAAGCCCTTCCCCGAAAAGCATGCTGCAGGGTTTGCTACAAGCCACTGCTTTCAATGGGACTGGCAGTAGCGCCGATCCCATTGAAAGCAATGGGATAGCATGCTGCACTTCTGCCACAGCTGTCACAGCTGTGGCAGAAGTCCACGGCATTCTCCATATCTTTTCAATTGGGCTAGCGCTGCTGCCGCTGGCCCCATTGAAAAGACTTGCAATATCCCGGTGTGATCCTGTTTTTTTTTCTCGCTCTGCACTGCAAGAATTTTCACTTACTCTCGCAGCGCAGTGGAGAGAAAAACGCAAGTGGGTGTTCGCCCTTAGGCTCAGGCTAAGACTGACTTGCACAGCATCCTTGCAAAAACACATATACATAGCATGATCACTTGACATACAACAACCCATTCAGTGCTGCAGAGGTGCAATACACATCAAATTAACACACACAGAAGACACTAACAATACAAATGCACAAGACAAAAGCATTCATACTTATGGAGGGGCCCCGCTAGCTCTGGGCCCCTACAATAGCGCAGCAGAATAAGTTAGTGCTATACAAATAACAAGTCTCTTCCCCTAGTAATGATGGATAATGAGGAAGTAGTATGCAATCTAGTACTAATGATGAGGATGTAGTATATAATATAGTAGTAATGGTGACTATTGAGGACATAACATTTAATATAGCAGTGAGGATGAGGAGGGGAGCTGAAAGTACTCCATTTGGGGAGTTCTCCATCATTTTGGCCACTCAAGGGCTCTACAAGTGGGCAATGGGGCCTAAAAACCTTCAGGCAAAATTTCTGTTCTGAAAGCCACCGGCTGCTGCTTTTGGTTTGGGCCCCGTTGTGCATACAGATATAGGATTAGGGCCACAACGGGTATGTTTCTGAACAAAGAGGGGGATCCATTTTGGGGTACAAATCTTCTTTTTCATGTTTACTATACAGAAAAAAACAGTCTTCAAAATGACATATTTGCAAAAATCTGACATTTTATTTTTTCTCTTCTAAATTGCATTGACTCCTGAAAAGAAACTGTGGGGTCAAAATCCTCCTGACCCCCTCAGTGAATACATTAAAGGGGTTCTGTCACTAAAAAAGAAAAATGTGCTACTTATCTATTCCTCCCCCAACAGTCTACTTACCAGATCTTCACCTCCCTTATCTTCTCCTGTCTCCTGCATTCCAGGGGGGTCACTTCACCTCCAGCTGCCTGATTCTGCTCCTTCCTGTGAGGTTACGTACATTAGGTTGGCAGTCTGCCAATGTACCTTATGTCATAGCTCACAGGTCAGCAGGAGGACTGCCTATCTTCTTCAGAGATTGCTCATGTGAGCTGTCTCTGAAATAGATTACAATTCCTTCCCAGGCAGTGAAGCTACAGCACAGGGATGTGACCTTCACTGACCCAGCAGGAAGGAGTTTGTGATAAAGCAGCCTTCATAACAAGCTGGGCCCAGCCTGCAGTGAGCTGATCTGGGGCAGTGGAGAAGCTCAACCAGGAGAAGATGTGATAAGGAGACAGACAGGGAAGGGATAGGTAAGTTTAGATTTTTTTTTTAATGACAAAACCCCTTTAAGGAACCCATAGGTGTGGTCAGGAAGTTGGATATAAGGGTACATTCCTGCTACACCCAGAGAGATGTTGGCTGAGAGAGCAAGAGAGGACCAGTGCAGCAGAGCTGAGGTGCTGCAGGCTGGTGGCCTAGCAAAGGCCAGAGGTGGATAGAGGTGACCTGACCACCCTAATCTCAATATCATGTGGCTGTGACTCAGGCTAGAAAGGGGGGCGGTCTGCAGGCAAGTGTACCCCAACATGGAGGATGCGCTGGCACAAGTCGGAGTGACAGCCACACGCAAAGAGACAGCTCAGGAGCGGTGCATTTCTTTATCTGGCTCTTGCCACCCTTTATTTACAGTACAAGCAATGTAAACAGAGTCCATATACACACCCCACCTGGTGTTGAGGTTAGGGTGGTATATACAGTCTATTCCCCTTTCTATGTATACACGTGTATATGGGTATTTTATGCAACGTATACATCTGGTAATAATGGTTTGATTAGTAATCGTTTGATAAGTATAAAATGACTGAGGAAACCTTTTCAGCGCTGCCCAGCCTATAAGGAATTGATAGATTTCCCTATATGAATTAGGGCGCATTCAGGTATACATATATACGGCGATATACGGCGTCCCTCTCTGCGGGGGGAGGAAGCTGGAAGAGCCGGGAGCAGGAACTGAGCTCCCGCCCCCTCTCCGCCCCTCACCACTATTTACAGAGAGAGCTGACAGCGGGAAGAATTACAGAGCAGCTTGTCACACCGCCGGGGAAACCATCGCGGCTACCGGCTGCAAGGTGAGTATTGCTGTTTGTTTTTACCGAACTCACTCTATAAGCTGAGAGGGGGGGGGGGGGTTCAGCATAAAAACATGTGCTGAAAAAGTCGGCTTATACTCGAGTATATACGGTATATCCATCCAGTTCAGCCTATTGAAATACACCTCTACCCCACCCCCTACCCTCAATGGGGTAGAAACCAATTTTTTCTAATGTAAGGAGAAAAATTCTTTCCTGACTGTAATTTGGCATTCGGAATAATCCCCGGATCACCGACCCTTCTGAAGTAATCAGTGATATAACATGTAATAATGTAACACTCAATAAAGGCATCCAGGCCCCTCTTATACTTTTTTTTATCTCATTCGCCATTACCACGCCCTCAGGCAGAGTGTTCCATAGTCTCACTGCTCTTACAGTAAGGCCGCCTGCACACGAGCGTTCCGGATTCTGCTAGCGATATGACAGCGCTAAAATACCCACTAGTGGTAGAAGCCCTGAGGGCGCGATCACATGACAGTTTGTATGTTCAGTATTTTGTGAGCCAAAACCAGCAGCGGGTCCAAAATATGGAAGGACGGCACCTCTCCCCATTATACTGGCTCTCCACTTCTGGTTTTGGCTCACAAAAAACTGAACATAAACTGTCATGTGATCGCGCCTTACTGTGTGCGCACGGACTTCACGGAGACACAGCGCCGGAACGAGGCGCCCGGTGAGTGTCAAACACAACTTCCCGGACTCCCTGTTCTCTCACCTTCGAGCCCCGTAATGTAGTTTATAAGGCTGACAGGTGGTGAGCGGTTCCCTTTAACCCGACTGTGGGGGAAGATCAAGAAAGCCAGAATATTACCGCAGATCCATCCCGTTTAGAACGCTGCCGGCCCGTCATACCAGGAGACTTAGTGTAACTGTACTTCCTAGCGATCGGTGGGATCTCAGCAGTTGTACCTCCAGCCATCCAAACTTTTGACATGTCCTTATGTAAGGTGACCAGATTTTTCCAGGGTCAATGCGGGACAGGGGTGTGGCCAGGGGCGGGGCTTATCACAACGTATGATTTTACCTCCATCGTTATAAAATGTACACGGCCGGTTCAAAAAAAGAGACAAGGAGCGAAGTCCGCAGCATTTCTGCCTCCAGAAAACAGAGTCTGTACCATTTGTGTGGATTTTGACAGGAAATCAGCTGCGCATCCGCAGCTGATGTCACACTATTTGGCGCTCCCCCTCACTTCCTCCGAAGGCTTCCCACTCTCAGCGCTCCCCGGCTTCCGGTTCCCAGCGGACCTGTGGTGCCACACCTGACCAGGCCGCCGGGAACCGGAAGCTAGGGAGGGCTGACAGTGGGAAGCCTACGTAGGAGGTGAGGGGGAGCGCCGCTGCGTATCTCCAGCTGATTTCTGGTCAAAATCTGTACCAATGGTACAGACTCTGGCCTCGGTCAAGCAGGCGTTTTTTTGCGCAATTTGCGAATCGCATAACGGATGCGCATCTGCAAATCTCGTGACCGGGGCCGACAATTCGCTGAAAAATCTGCACCTAGCAGCGTTTTCAGCAAACGGGCCCAATCAAAGGAGCGCTGTCCGCTGTTCGCCCATTGAATTCAATGGAGACGGCAATACAGCTGGCTCCATTGAAAGCAATGGGCTGCCGGCGAGCGTGGGATGAATTTTCGGGAAGGGCTTAAAAATATAAGCCCTTCCCTGAAAAACAAACCTGAAATGTATAAAAATTAAAAAAAAAGTATACTCCCCTTTTTTCTGCAGCCGGAGTTCAGCCGCGGGCGGCCGGCAGCTCTCCTGAACTGCTCTGTGTAGTATTCAGCAGGCGGGGATTTCAATAAATATATTACTAATCAGAATGTCAGTGAATAGAACCCATTCTGTGAATTACCCGTAATCTGGTGTCTGATAACCCAGAGATTCTGATAATCCGGCCCTTGTTTCCAGCACAGAACCAGAAGACGGAGCATTATGTGACAGCAGCAGATTATGTATGAGCATTTCATCTTCCTTCAGCTTCTCTGCCAGAAAGTTTTATAAAGTTTTTTGCCAGTTCAGTAACTCAGAACATCTGATAATCCGGCATCAGAGCCTGTTAATGTCGGACTAAGGAAATGTAATTCTATATATTACTTTAATCTTCAGCAGTTTGGGTTTTAGGTTAATTTCCGCTTGTTCCTTGCTCACTATTGTTATAATGACCCAATCACATGAAATGCGCCTTACTTTTTCCCCACTTTGCATTATTTTGGGGTCTCCAGATCTGTGTAGGTAACTGCTCCCACACTGTCCTCACACAGTGCTCCCACATAGTGCCCCCAAATAATACACCTACATAGTGCCCACACATAGTGCTCCCACAGTGCCCCCGCATAACATAGTGCCCCTACATAGTGCCCCCACATGATACTCCCACAGTGCCCCCAACTGACCCCACATAACACAGTGCCCCCACATAGTGCTCCTACATAGTGCTCTCACATAGTGCCCCCTCATGGTACTCCCACAATGCCCTCCCCCAGTGACTCCCCATAACATTGTGCTCCCACATAACAACATGCCCCCACATGGTACTCCCACAGTGCCCCCTCAGTTCCCCCACATAACATAGTGCTCCCACATAACACAGTTACTCTACATGGTGCTCCCACATTCCCTAACATTGTGCTCCCACATAGTGCACCTACATAGTGCTTCCACATACTGCCCCCTCCAGTGACCCCACATAACATAGTGATCCCACATAACACAGTGACCCCACATAATATAGTTTCCCCACATGGTGCTCCCACAGTGCCGCCATATAACATAGTGCCCCTACATGGTGCTCTAACAGTGCCCACATAGTGCTCACACACACTGCCCCCACATAACATGGTACTCCCACTTGCTGCCCCCACAGTGCGACCACACATAACATAGTGCACACCCATATAACATAGTGCCGCCACAGTGCCTCCTGAGTGCGCGCACATAGTGCCCACACAGACTGCTCCCACATGGCACTCCCACAGTGACAGCAAATAACATAGTACACCCACATAACACAGTGCCTCCACATAACATAATGCCCACACATGGTGCTACCACAGTGTTCCCATATAACATAGTGCCCCACATAGCACGGTGCTCTGACATAGTGCCCCGACAGTGTGCCCCTACATAACATAGTGCTCCCACGTAACATAGTGCCCCCACAATAGTAGCCACAGCAGTAATCGTGCCCCCACAATAGTAGCCCCAGCAGCATCAGTGCCCCAACAATTATAGCCACCGCAGCATCAGTGCTCCAACAATAATAGCTGCACCAGCAATAGTAGCCACAGCAGTAATAGTGCCCCCACAATAGTTGCCCCAGCAGCATCAGTGCCCCAACAATTATAGCCGCACCAGCAATAGTGCCCCCACAATAGTAGCCCCAGCAGTAATAGTGCCCCCCACAATAGTAGCCTCAGCAGCATCAGTGCCCCAACAATTATAGCTACAGCAGTAATAGTGCCACAGCAGTGATAGTGCCCCCCACAATTATAGTCACAGCAGAAATAGTGACCCCCAGTAATTGCCCCAGCAGTGGTAGGAACCCTCAATAATTGCCCCAGCAGTGATAAATATTGGGAATCACTATCACTGCTGGGGCAGTTACCCTCTACAATTACCGCAGTAGAAATAGTGCCCCCATTAGCTATGACACAGACGAGAAAGATGTTTGGCGAATTCTCTTAAAGAAGATGGACACTGACGTTCCAGTTTGGTCGGGTTCAGGTCGGACTCTGTGCAGCCGGTTCAATCGTGGAACATCCATATCCTCAAACCAACATAAAACAACGTTGGATTTGTGACAAGATTTTCCTCAGTGGTCCTTGTACAATCTCTGGAGCTAAGAAATGCCCCAGCTTGGCAAGGGTGACACCGGTGTGCAGACTCTCCTCCAGCTCCGTATGGGGCCACAGCTCCTCATTGAGGCAGGACTCCATCCAGCTGCAGGGAAACCAAGAGTCACCATGATTACACAAGAGAACAGAGGAGACTCCAACCATCAGCCGTAGTCGCATCTTCCTCACCGCTTCGTCTCCTCCAGATGACACAGTGTCTGCCATCTTGAGGATCTGTGGCTCTGATATCCCACCGGTGGAGACTTCTTAAGGCTCATCTTTCGACAAAGTGGGGTCTCCTAGGAGGGGACCTCCAAAAGAAGTAAGTGCTTGTATAGAAAATTGAAAATACCTATATATATATATTTTACACTTCATCCCTATAACGAGCGCGGGACTACTAGTTTTTTGGAGGGGTTTTCTGTCCCAGCAGTACTAGTAACCCCCAATAGTTTCCCCAGTGGTAATAGTGACACCAGCCGCCACCCTCCCCTCCCCTTGACACTGCCCCCAGTCGTGATAATGACACCCCTTTCCCTGCACGACAAGTACGCTGACAGCACCCCCAACCCCCCCAGCGCCACAAGTGCCATGACAGCCCCCCCCCGACAAGTACACTAACAGCCCCCCCTGTGACAAGTACACTAACAACTCCCCCCCTGACAAGTACACTAACAGCTCCCCCCCGACAAGTACACTGACAGCACCCCACACGGTGCAACAAGTACACTAGCAACACTCCCATCAACCTCCCCACAAGTACAGTAACAGCAGCCCCCATCCACAAGTACTCTGACCTGACAGCACCCCTTCCCCCCCACAAGTAGACTTACAGCACCCCCAACTCACCCGACAAGTTCACCAACAGCACCCCTTACCTCCCTCCCCCCCCTGGCACGACAAGTACACTGACAGACTCCCCCCCCCCGACAAGTACATTGATAGTACCCTCCCCCATGGTGCGATAAGTACACTGACAGCACCCCTTCCCCCCCACAAGTAGACTGACAGCACCCCCAACTCACCCGACAAGATCACCAAAAGCACCCCTTACCTCCCTCCCCCCCCTGGCACGACAAGTACACTGACAGACTCCCCCCCCCCCCCCCCCCCCCGACAAGTACATTGACAGTACCCTCCCCCATGGTGCGATAAGTACAACGACAGCACTCTCCCCCCCCCCCTCCGGCAAATACACTGTCAGCACACCTTCCCCCCTCCCTCCCAGTATCAGTTACCATCTGCTGCTTGATAGTCCCCGCTGGACGCTTCTGATCCTCACCGCGGCTGTCCAGGAAAGAAGCACGATCACGGCCTGACAGCAGCTACTGTGCATTTGCAAACTGTACCAGGCTCGTCCACAGACTTACAATCTCTACTGCACATGCCCGATGAGGGGAGGAGCCGGCTGCAGGAATTAGTTGGATCTAGGGACGGTGAGATCATCAACATGGGGGGGGGGGGGGGGGGGCACTCCTGTAGGTAAGTATATAACTTTTGTATGGCTCATATTCAATGCACAAAGTATGATTCAAAGTGCATTGTAAGGCCCATACGGACAACCCCTTTAATTCATGAACCTCTCAGATGTCTGATTTCTTCATGAATTTGGATCTTGGTGAATCTCTTCTCTTATCTCTGCTGTAAACTCTTTATTTTCAGTAGATTTCTATTGAATTTCTTTTTAAAAAAGAGGAATAACAGAGGAATTTACTGCAAGTAACAACCCAACGCTTTATATGTGACCACAATGTAGGCCCCAAATATACAGCAGAAAGGATCTACCTCGTTTTCCCAAAAATAAGGCCTACTCTGAAAATAAGCCCTACCTAGGCCTAGGACATGGAGCAGTAGGACTTGCCTGCACAGAGCTCCCGCTGGACCCCGGCTAAAAAGACACTCACATCGCTTCCACGGATGCAGCAAAGATCCCATGGGCCGTATAAAGAAGCAGGGAGACCGGGGGACTCCCGAAAACGAAGACACGGGACCGCTGGACGCATATTTGGCTCACCTGGTGAGACGGCCGCCCTGCACGGAGGAATCCAAGATGGCGCCGCCGCCCAGAGAAGGGGGGGGAGCCACACCACCGCTCGCAGCCGGATCCACACAGACCGCTCCCAGGTACTCACCAGCGGCGCTGAGCAGTCACATAAGCCCCCCCAGACACCAAAGTGCAGAAGACTGCTTCCCCACAGCCCCAGAGGCAGCCCAGACAGGCCAAGAGCCTTCCGTGGCAGGCTCCGCCCACTATGTCCGGCGCCATCCCAAAGAAGGGGTCAGCAGCCCGGGCCCATAGAGGCTGATTCCCCAGACCCTCCAGCATGCAGAGACCCCGGAAAGGGGGAGAAAAGAAGCTCTTCCGCAGCACCACGGTCCCAGGGAATGCAAACGCTGACCAGAGACACACAGAGCAGAGTGAGTAGGAGCCCAGGCTCCCATAGGGGGGAGGGGAGAACCAGCACATCCCTGACCTCAATAAGAGCAAGCCCTGCAACCCCCCTCCAGAACGCGGCGTCCCAGACAAGCAGCCCTATGGAGACCCGGGAAGCTCCCCCCTTCAGCCTCCGCATCACCAGTAAATGGAACCAGGCATCGGGTACACCCTAAACCCACCCTGCAGACAGACACGGATGACGACGACGCTGCCAGCGGCAATGAATGGGACTGGAAAGCCCACCTAAAAAGCATCCCCACAAGAAATGAAGTGGATGCCCTACTGAAAATGGCGACTAGCTCACAAATGCAAGCCAATAAAGCTCTGCAAGCCGACATAAAACATATTGGCCACAAAGTTGCCGAATCAGAGGAAGCGCAAATCCAGCTGCAGTCACAACTCACCGAACACCACAGAATCTTGCAAGACCACTCCTCGCAAATCACCAACATCCTAATCCACCTCGACGATATGGAGAACCGCACCATAAGAAATAACATCCGTATTAGAGGCTTAAGAGAGGAGGTAGAACCAGCTCAACTGGAGAACTGGGCATTAAAGAGCATCGGCGACATCCTCAACAGACCCGAAGATAACCCAATAGAGATCGACAGGATTCACAGAGCCTTGGGGCCTAAAAGCACTGACCCAGCAAGACCCCGAGATGTCATCTGCAGAATCCACTTCTACAGAGAAAAAGAAGAGCTCCTCAGAAGAATCCGGGAAACAGGTCCCCTAACTTACAAGGACATTAACCTGCTAGTGTTGCCGGACCTGTCAAGGAGAACCCTCCAGCTCTGTAGAGCCCTGGAGCCCATCCTGACGGCATTAAAAGAAAGAAACATCCCTTACCGCTGGGGATTTCCCTTCCAGCTGCACGCCGGAATAGATGGGCGTTCAGCCACATTCAGGGGCCTAGGCGACCTTCCGAGATTCCTGGCCAAACTCGAACTTCCGATGATTGCTATCCCCGAATGGCCTAAAGTTGACGCGCCAGACCCGCTACGAGAGAAGAGTGGCATCTGGTTAGCCCAAACCGGAAGCGCTAGCTTGAAGAAGCAAGACACCCCCTTTCTTGCCCCCTTACTCCTGCTGCCTGCGCTTGTAGGCTATAGTCAAAGAACACCTTGTTAAAGTCTGTGGATGTCCTGAAACACACCCCCATGTGGGTTCAACGTTGGACGCCGGTGTGTGGGGGGAACCGAAGCTTGGTGTCTGGGCTTAACTTCCCCCACTCTAGGCCAGCAGCACGAGTTGCTGCAACTTAGTTAAAATCTCTTTCCGCAGCCCTACCAGCTGCGTGCAACCATTGCCTGGGGGCGGGGTCTTCCCTGGCCTAAGACCTCATCTCAATATGTTTACTGTTCAATTTGTTTCCTCCCTCCCTCCTTTTCCCTCCCTTCCCTGGCTTCTCCCCTCTCTTAAACATTCACTCCCAAAGGTCCTGCACCAAACAACCACGAGGCTACCACCTCACCATTACAGGCCATGTCCCCAAGGAGGTAAGCAATGGCAACCATGACAATAAGCTCATATAATGCGAGGGGCCTTAACAGCCCCGGAAAAAGGAATCAGATTTTATATAGCCTCCACAAAAAGAAAATCATGATTGCCTTCTTCCAAGAAACCCATTACACTACCTCAAGCATACCTGCATGCCAGAATAGATACTACCCGTATTGGTTTCATGCTCCCCACCCCAACCGCAAAGCTGGAGGAGTCTCCATAGCCTTCCACAAATCTCTTAAACCAGAGGTCCCCAACTCCGGTCCTCAGAGACCACCAACAGGTCATGTTTTCAGGATTTCCTCAGTGCTGCACAGGTGATGTAATTATTGTCGGTGCCTCAGACATTGCCACAGGTGTTCTTACCATAGGATATCCTGAAAACATGACCTGTTGGTGGTCCCTGAGGACTGGAGTTGGGGACCTCTGTCTTAAACCACAGATTTTAGTGGCAGAAAAAGAGGAGGAGGGGAGATATCTATTCCTGAAACTTAAGCTGTTAAATGAAACATATACCCTGGCTAACTTTTATTTCCCTAACCAGGGCCAGGTCCTCTTTGGCTCCAGAGCTCTCCGGAAACTATCAGAGTTCGCTGGCAACACGACCATCATCGTTGTCGGCGACTTCAACATGGTTATGGACCACTGGCGTACATATAGGAGTCGCTGGGGTCACGATCGCGACCCGGCCCTCAAGCCAGGAGGGCCCAGAGGGCGCCCCTTCCACTCGCTGACTGACTGCAGAGTTACTTTCACTTGGCGCTCTGCGGCTTCTCCTGCACACCGGCGCCTGCTCACGGACCTCCGCTCAGTCTCCTCCCCTGTCTTGTTCTCCTCCACGATCACCAGAGGGGAGGAGTCTTAGCGGAGGTCCGGGGGGAAGTGTCTGCGTGCAGGAGAAGCTCCCCGCGGTGCACAGAGGGCCTAGTGATAGGCAGACCGAGGGCTCTACATCGTGCAGCTCTCCCCCGACTCCTACAGTCATCCTCAGCCAGCAGGGGAATGGAGGTGGAGCGGCCGACACACAGCGGGAGCAGCCTGACAGAAAGTGTAAGTACTGACTGCACATGTCTGTCTCAGTGGGGGAGGGGGGTCAGAGCAGCAGGCAGTGTGGGAGGGGGAAGGGAATTCAGGTAGGGGCATCCTGTGTCAGAAGGGGCAGAGACAGCCATGAAGGGGCATTAGATGTACCATGCTAGGGCATCCTGTGTCAGAAGGGGCAGAGACAGCCATGAAGGGGCATGGGATGTACCATGCTAGGGCATCCTGTGTGATGGGAGAGCCATAAGCCCGTTCTCCCACTGGCGCTGATTACTGCGGCTCTTTGAACGCCGCGGTAATCGCAGTAAAACACTCCCATTGTTTTCCATGCAGCCTTGCAGACATTTGCTCGATTTCAAGCACTGTTTGCTCTATTTTGCCAGTTTTAGCGCCCCTCATCAGTGATGTTGTGCGCTACACCCAGTATGGACCAAAAACGAAAGTAAAATCCAGCAAAACACCGCAATCAAAATGTCATAGTTTTGCCGAGCGCCTGTGTGAGAGCGGCCTGAAGCCACGGGCACACACACCATCAGTAAAACGCTGCATTTCAAAAGACGCGATTTTGAGTGGTGTTTAACCCCTTCCCTCCCTATGACGTAAGGGTACGTCATGGGAGCGAGGTGCTTCCCGCAAAATGACGTACCCTTACGTAATAGGGATAGCGCGAGATCATGACTGATCTCACACTATCCCACAGCGGGAGGCGGCTGTCAGTCATAGCCGGCCTCCTGCTGCAGCAGCGGGGGTGCATCGGAGATGCGCTCCCCGCTATTAACACCTTCCCTGCCGCGATCTATGTAGATCGCGGCATGGGAAGGGTTCACAGAGGGAGCGCGCTGCCTCTGTGAAGTTGCCGGGCTCTCGCGATATAATTGCAGAGAGCCTGGCTGGTTGCCATGGCAACAGGACGCCAGAGCTTATGATCGCTCTATAAGCGATAAGGCATGGCAGGACAGAAGTCCTGCCATACCTAATCACAGCGATCATCAGTGCTGTGCTGTAAGTTCCTCGGAGGGACACAAGTTGTGTAAAAAAAAGAAAATATAAATGTGAAAAAAAGAAAAATGTTAAAAAGCACCTTTTGTTTTACGCTTTTTCTCATATTGGCATAAAAAAGGTAAAAAAATAAAATGGCACATATTTGGTATCGACGCGTCCGTAACGACTTGTACAATCAGTTAAACACACTTTTAATTCTGCATAGCAAAAAGCATTAAAAAAACGCTAAAAAACAGAGGCAAAATGCTAATTTTTAGCATTTTGCCTCCCAAAAAATGCAATAAACTTGATCAAAAAAGCCGTATATTCCCCAAAATGGTACCAATAGAAACCACAGCTCGTCTCGCAAAAAATAAGCCCTCATAGAGCTCCGTACATAAAAAAATAACAAAGTTACAGGACTTTGAATGCAGCGATTTAGAAAAAAAAAAGGGTTTTCATTGTAGAAAAGTGGAAAAACCTAAAAAAAATATAAGAATTTTGATATCGTTGTAATCGTACCGTCGTGAGAAAAAATGGATTGTCTCATTTATGCTGCATGATTAACGCTGTAAAAAAATAATCTATCGCAGAATTGATGCGTTTTTTCTCCCTGTTATAAAAAAAAAAATAATAAAAGTTTTACAACATAGCCTATGTACCCAAAAATGGCACCATCAAAAACTACAGCTCGCCGCGCAAAAAACAAGCCCTTATACGGCCGCGTCGACGGAAAAGTAAAAAAGTTATGGCTTTTAAAAAATGGAGATGAAAATCCGCCAAAAATCGTTGCGTCCTTAAGCCCAAAATATGCCACGTCAGTAAGGGGTTAAGAACACATTGTACAGCTCTACACTGCGATTTATACGCACCCCATCATTATAATGGGCGATGAGGTGTGTTAAAAAGTGCTTCAACACATGAAAATAGAGCAGGCAGCTCTCGAAAGTCGCGGTGTTAGAAACGCCTCATCCGAACGTTAGTCTGCCAAGTTCCATTGAAATCAATAGAGACATTGTACAGCGGTTACTGTAGTGTTTGAAACGCCGCGGTAAACGCTGTAAAAAAGCGTTGAGTGTGAGAGTGGCCACAAGTACATAAAATGGCACAGATTGTCCGCAGCGGACAATTCACACCAAGTTCTGCATCAAAACCACATCAGAAAAAAATGTTTGATGCAAAATTTTGTGCGGTTTGTCCGACTGAAACAAGAGCTGTTTTCCACTATTTGGGCACAGACCCCAAGACCAGTCTCACTCGAAAAACTGCAATATTGCTGCAATTTTGCGATCACCCTTGTAAATCTAGCCTAAGGGCATGGGGAGGGGGGCCCAAGCTAAACTTCTGCACCCGGGCCCATGAGCCTCTAGTTACGCCCCTGTTATTGACCCATACCTGGACGCTTCCTCGGGGCGCTCCTCGATCTCGTTCTCGGCCATACGCAAACTCATGAAATTACTGGTGAGTCTACACTTGGTCGACCTGTGGAGATCACTCCATCCGGCCGTCAAGGACTATAGCTGCCACTCAAGACCACACAATACGTACAGCAGAATCGACTATATTTTCGTCTCCCACAAGTTGTTAGATGAGGACCCTAAATGTAGTATGGGGAACTTCCTATGGTCCGACCATGCCCCAGTACTAGGAGAGCTCAACCCGATAAAGCAGGACTATAGAGGATTTAACTGGAAATTAAACGACAATTTACTTAAAGACCCCACCTGCATGGCTGAGATAACTAAGACGATAACCACCTTCCTGGAGGCCCACACAGCCGACACAACCCCAGCGCCACTCAAATGGGAGGCATTAAAATGCACCCTGAGAGGAGTGTTCATCTCACATGGCTCCAGACTTAAAAAGGAACGTACACGTAGGCTTAAACAGCTGTTCCAGGATCTGGAGTCACGTGAGACAGCCAACAAGGCTCAGAGATCACAGGCCCTACTAATAGAAATCACCAACATTAGACACGAGATTCTGGCCATACTTGACCAGAAAACCCTGAATATAAGGGATAGATTCTGAGCGGGGTACTACGAGTACGGCAATAAGAGCGGAAGGTGGCTGGCTAGGGCACTACGCCCCCAAACCTCACAAACGAACATCATGTCCATCTGTGACCAATCTGGGGCTGAGGTTCACGCTCTGAGCGAGATCCTAGAAGCCTTTAGGGCTTACTATTCCAAACTCTATAATATACCCTGCCGGGAGAAGCCAGAAGAACCTATCCAGAGTGAGTCCACAGCCCAGTACCTGCAACAATATATACACAACACCATCTCGGGAGCTGACTCTGAAGCCCTAGAGAGCGATTTATCGCCCTCGGAATTCTCCCAGGTTTTGCGGGACCTGAAACTGGGGAAAAGTCCCGGCCCAGATGGGTTCACACCAAGGTTCTATAAATTGCTCGGTGATCAGTTATCGGAGCCTATGCCGCCTTTAACGCCGTCACTAAGGGATGCCCATTTCCTCCCCAGGCACTGCAGGCCAACATAGCGGTGATCCTGAAGCCCGGAGGGGACCCTCTCTCATGCAAAAGCTATAGACCTATCTCCCTCATCAATAGCGACCTGAAAATATTCTCAAAAATGCTGGCCAACAGACTAAACCCCCTTATCCCATCTCTTATCCACATCGACCAAGTTGGGTTTGTCCCGGGGAGGGAGGCCAGAGAAAATACGATCAAAACAATATCACTGATCAACAAAGCTCGTAGCACACACACTCCCCTATGCCTTCTCGCAGTCGACGCCGAGAAGGCCTTCGACAGGGTGAGATGGTCTTTCCTAGAGCAGGTGATGAGGGAGGTAGGTCTAGGCTTGAGAGCCCTTTCTTGGATCATGGCCCTGTATAGCAACCCCTCTGTGCGTATTAGAGTGAATGGCCTCCTATCAGAGCCCTTCCAGATACGGAATGGGACTAGACAGGGCTGCCCGCTCTCCTTGCTATTATATATCCTAGCGATGGAACCGCTGGCAGCAGCCCTGAGGGGAAACCCCGACATCCGGGGGTTGCCGGGCAGAGGAGGAGAACAAAAAAATTCTATCTTTGCAGACGACCTACTGCTCTATGTCACGAACCCCAACACATCCCTCCCGGCAATCTTAGAGGGATTAACTAGCTATGGGAGACTCAACAATTTCAAGATAAACCCCCAAAAATCCGAAATACTCAACGTTTCTATACCAACAACGGAGGCCAACTTGTTAAGCAAGACCCTCCCCTTTATATGGAGAAAGGACTCCTTAAAATTGTTAGGTATAAATATCCCAGCAAACCCGGGCGACACCTTCGACCTTAACTTCAGACCCCTACTCTCCATATTCGAATCAGAATTGACAGGATGGTCCAACCTCCAACTTTCGTGGTTCGGTCGGATCAACTCCCTTAAAATGAATATCCTGCCCAGAATCCTCTATGTCTTTCAGACTGTACCACTAGATATCCCTAAGAGTTTCTTCTGGAGTTGGACTGGAGAGGGCAGGGGGCCTTCCCCCTCGCCTTAACCCTTCTGGGAGCTTGGAGCCGAGTAGTCAAGAGTAGAAAGCTAATAAATGTACCGGGCCCATTAACACCTCTCTCCGGAAACCCCCAACTCCCAGCCACTCTAACAGCAACAGAATTATCTATCCTACCAGACATATCAAAGCCACGAGCACGGGAGGTCTGGGGACCAAGCGGTATGCGCCCACTATGCGAATTAGTAGGAGCCCGCAGAGCAAAACCGGGCGCCTGGATGCAATACTTCCAGGTGAGGGACTACCTAAGAGCGTTTGGCGACCCCGGACCACTGAGCTCAGAGCTTACCCCATTCGAGAGGCTCTGCGTCAGTCCTGACTCCCCCCTCATGCAATATCTCTGCTGTACGGATTGCTGGTCGAAGCGAGGTTGGGAACGTCACGTTTGCCATGGGAGACGAGATGGGAGGAAGCGCTGGGCAGGCAGATTCCCGGAGAGCTCTGGAGCAAATCATACCAGCTAACCCACAAATTGTCCATTTCAACAAGAGCCCAGGAACTCAACTACAAAATCATCACACAGTGGTACAGAACTCCGGACAGACTCCACAAAATCTTTCCGGAAGTCCCAAATGAATGCTGGAGATGCGGCTCTGAGGTAGGAGACATGCTACACATCTGGTGGTCATGCCCGCTAATTGCGCCCCTTTGGGGAGACATCGCCAAGGTCTATGAAAAGACCTGTAGGTCCTCGGTGTCCCTGAACCCCGAAATTGCCCTCCTTTCTATGCTCCCAGGCCCTATTTCTAGGACCAAAAAAAGCCTACTAAGTTATTTTATCATGGCCATGCGCCACATCATCTCCTAACATTGAAGGCAAGGGGGAGGGATTCCGAGGACTACATGGGTGGAAGCAGTTAAAAACATCATGTATATGGAGGATTTTCGGAATAGCGAGGTCACACCAAACCCTTCAATAGCTGACACACGGGACGTCTGGACGCCCTGGATAGATTTTAAAGGCTCCCCATTCTTTCCCAAATGGCTGGTTGACGGGTCCCTATAGATAACAATGAAAAACCCGCCTGTGTACTGACACTGCCTCTTCCCCAGCTGGCCCCACAATATCCCCCATCCCATTAACAACAGCTGCCTCACGAGATGAGGAGATATACAAATCCCCCCACCCCCTTTCCTTGCCCTTCTTCGCCTACTCTCCCCCCCCCCCCTCCTTCTTCTACCCCTAAAGTTCCTTTTGTTGTACCCTGTTTTTCCTACTGTTCTAGATAGAAAATAGGTCTGCAATGCACAGTATTCAGTCTTTCGGGGAGAATGGAAACTCTACAGCTGTGAATTTTGTGGCGCGGGTGCATCCCCCTGGGGAGGGCCTTACCCGCATCTGCCCACAGCATTAGAAAATGCTCCCCCGCATGTTCAAATAACTACACACTTTTAATTCAATGTTGTGTTGCTGACTTGAAAATTCAATAAACATATTTTGAAAGAAAATAAGCCCTACCCAGATTTTTTGGGAAGACTTGAAATATAAGCCCTATCCTGAAAATAAGCCCCAGCTGCATTACATTTAAAAAAATGGAATACTTACCTAGCAGGATCGATCCAGGTCCTCCTGCTGCCGCCTATAGCTCAGCTGTGTGTTCTGCAGTTCTCGTTCACACACAGAAGATCATTTCTTGGTTATGGGATACATAAATCCCACCTCCAGGAAGCGATGGCTCCTATTGGTTCTGGAGCACTGCTCAGCCAATCCATGCAGCGCTCGATGAACTAATGCGATGGCTGTGATTGGTTCATCGACTGCTGTTCAGCCAATAAACGCAGCGCTCGATAAACCAATCATAGCCATCGTGTTGTGGAGGGGGGATTTATGAATTGGCCAATCAATGCCACGGCTCAGCATGTTGTAGGTCCAGAGAGCAGCGGGAAAGACCTGGACTGAGCCTGGTAGGTAAGTATAATTAGACATCCCCCGAAAAGAAGACCCAGTGCCTGTTTTGTGACAAAAGTTAATATAATACAGGGTCTTATTTTCAGGGAAACATGGTATCATTATGACAACTGTCCATTAACGGGTTAATAGTGACTGATCTTGTGCCGTGCAGCCCCGCCCTGTAGTCAACAGAAAAAAACCCGCCCATGGGTCTATGTGCATCAGGAAGTAGTAGTTTCATTTCTCTCTTCCTTTGTCAGCCATGGCGTCTGCTGCTGTGAGAGACGAGCTGCTCTGCTCCATCTGTCTGAGCACTTATACAGATCCTGTAATGCTGAGATGTGGACACAACTTCTGCCGGGTCTGTATTCATCGTGTGCTGGATACACAGGACGAGGCTGGAGTTTATTCCTGTCCTGAATGCAGAGTGGAGTCTCAGGAGCGGCCGGCACTGATGAGATGCTTAGCTCTGCGTAACATCATAGAGAACTTCCTGACTACTCCTCCGACACAAACGGAAGCCGAGATCTTCTGCACTTACTGTGTGGACTCTCCTGTAGCGGCTGCTAAATCCTGTCTGCTGTGTGAAGCTTCTCTGTGCGAGAAACACCTGAAAGTTCACAGCAAGTCAGCAGAACACGTCTTATGTGAGCCCAGCGCCAACCTGGGGAGCAGGAAATGTTCTGTCCATAAGAAGATCCTGGAATATTACTGCACTGAGGATGCCATCTGTATCTGTGTGACCTGCAGTCTGGCCGGAGAACATCGGGGTCATCAGGTGGAGATGCTGGATGAGGCCTCTGAGAAGAAGAAGAGACTGAGAAATGTTCTCCAGAAACTGATCACAAGGAGAGAGGAGACTGAGGAAAGAGTCCGGAGTCTGGAGGAACGCAGGAGGAAAGCTCAAGAAAAAGCAGCTGGAGAAGCGAAGACAGTCACTGCCCTGTGTAGAGACATCAGGAGACGGCTGGATGATCTGGAGAAGAGGGTCCTGAGCGAGATCTCCAGGCAGGAGAAGGAAGAGTCACTCTCACTGTCTGCTCTGATGAAGAAGCTGGAAATACAGAAGGACGAGCTGTCCAGGAAGATGAGACACATGGAGGAGCTGTGTAACATGACTGATCCACTGACTGTCTTACAGGAACCAGACACCGGGGACTTGTATGATCCCGAGGACACAGGGGGACATGATGGAGGTGATGGGGACACGGTGGGACATGATGGAGGTGATGGGGACACGGTGGGACATGATGGAGGTGATGGGGACACGGTGGGACATGATGGAGGTGATGGGGACACGCGGGGACATGATGGAGGTGATGGGGACACGCGGGGACATGATGGAGGTGATGGGGACACGCGGGGACATGGTGAACCGCTTCATGATGTAGATGGTCCAGATGTGGCTGTGATCTCAGACACATTACACACATTATGTGACATAGTAACAGATATTAGGAGGGGGATTTATGTGGAGGATCCTGCAGACATATTACTGGATGTAAACACTGCTGGTGATAATATCCATATATCAGATGACCTGAAAACTGCAACCAGCACACAACAGAACCAGAACCGTCCAGAAACATTACAGAGATTCCAGTATGATCAGGTGATGAGCAGGAGGGGATTCTCCTCAGGACGATATTACTGGGATGTGGAGGGCAGTAGATCAGGGGGGTGGATGGTGGGGATGTGTTACCCCAGTATAGACAGGAGGGGGCAGCAGTCATACATTGGCTATAATAACAAGTCCTGGTGTTTGTGGAGGTCTTATAGTGAGTATTCAGTGAGACATGACAGTGAAGAGATCCTGTTACCTCACATTATATCCAGTAATAGATTCAGGATCTGTCTGGATTATGGGGCCGGGCGGCTGTCCTTTTATGAGCTGTGTGACCCCATCAGACACTTACACACCTTCACTGCCTCCTTCTCCGAGCCGCTTCATGCTGTATTATGGGTATTTAATGGTTCAATAACAATATTGGGAGAAGCAACAACTGGGAGAAACCATAATAGAAACTGACCAGAGACAGGACTGAAAGACAACCTGATTGGTAGATCAGACAGCCAATGGGATGAATAAGGTGGGGCTGCAGGGGATTATAACCAAAGCCAGGCCCACTTGACCATTTTCCCGGAGTAGGGGACTGCGTATCCCTGCGTATTGTCATGTTCTTACACGGTTATGCCTGCACATGTACACGTATTTTACTCACGCTGTCCTGCGCCGGCTGGCTGGTTTCTTCTTTTTTTCACTTTCCTTCTCCTGTCTCCTGGCAACATAAAACCGCCATACATATGTGATGTAATTGTGTAAGCGCTGTGTTGTGAACGCACCCATAGAGAACAATAGGGCTGTTATGCGCATTATATGCGGTAAAATAGAACATGCTGCACTCTTTATTACGCACATAACATACGCAATAAAATACAGGCAAGCGTGAGCGGAACAGTGAAAGCAATGTCCTTTTATTGACACCTTTTGCGCGTATTATATGCGTGCGCTGTTAGTGCGATGGAATGCTACAGCTATATTCTTGTGCTCCGAATCCAGCGGGGTTCAGTTCGAGCTGCTTGAAGGATCATAGACTCGGTCACACAGCATTCTGCGTAATCAGCTGATTCTCCCTTTATTAGAAAAACATAGAAATATTTATACGTTTTTTTAGACTCAGACATTGAAAACGAGCCGAACAACAGCCCTTATTTATAGAGAGCGAAGGGCAGGATGGCGCAGGAGAGACCATTGGGACTTCTCTCACAGCACATTGTGTGTGTTATACCCAATGCACATATGTTGGTGCCCGGCCTATCTGACCGCTGTCCTTATGACTAGATCACATGTGGGGGATCCGCTGTGATTGTATTCTGGGTGTGATCCCTGTGTCTCCTTATGGATAATCCTCCGTGTGTCATTGCTGTTTATCCCAATGATGTCTGATCTACTACATCACATGAACCAGCAGTCCCATTTTACCAGGATTGTCCCCCAAAAGAGAGCGCTAAGTGGGTGAAGTCCATGAATATCTGCATAAAGGTGGCATCCTGATATGTTTGTGGGGTTCCTGGGTAGATCAGGTTGGGTTCAAGACTGGGTTCACACGGGACTGAAATCTCGCGGAATGACCCCACGGAAATACTGCGAGATTTGTGCGAGAGAAATGCAGCTGCAAAACCCATGGCCTTTCGTCGCGGGTTTAGGAGCGGCTTCACCGCCTGCATTCCGCTGCGGCCATCTCTCCCCATAGAGAGGAGAGAAGCCACTGCGGAAGGGGGCGAAATAATTGATATGCCACATCTTTGAGTTCCGTGTGGCTTGTCAATCTCAGTGCGGCTCGGTCGCAGCGTATGGATGAGATTTTTGTAAATCTCCTGCACTTTGCTGGCTAATCCCAGGATTAAAGTCGCAGGCGGAATTTCTCTGCAGAAAGTCTGCACGGAAGGTTTGCGGCAATTCCGCCCCGTGTGAACGCAGCCTAAGTGTTGTGAATGACGCTTCATTAGGGTTAAATGCAAATAACGCTCCACATACACGGAGATCGCTGTGCGCAGCTCGTCCGTGGAGCCGTCCTACGGATGAGCGTGTGTAGAGCGCCGGACACTTCCTGTGTAGCACCCGGCCCTGGGATCTTGTCTTATGGACACATCAGATGTATTTGTTATGGTGACATTCTACCCAAAGGGGAACGCTGAAGTCACGCGGATGATTTACCGCAGTCTTACTGCTTATCACATGTAACGTCTTGTGACTGTGGACCCCGATCCCTACTGAATTACATCATCCCAGATGTTCGCAGCCGCCTTTATAGGGACCCGTCACCAGCTGTCAGCTCCGTAAACTACATTATTGGGCTCAAAGGTGAGAGAACGGGGAGTCCGGGGAGCGGTGTACAATACTCACCGGGTGCCCCGCTCCAGCGCTGCGTCCCCGCGCACACATAGTGTGACTCTACAGCCGACTCCGTGCTCACGCTCTCCCAGAGAGATGAATGGAAGAACATGCGCAGAGCGGGCTGAAAAGAGTTACGGCTGACACCCACTGGCTTTTTCTTTTTAATGCTGTGATATCGCTACGTTTTTTTTCAATGGGACAGAAGCACAAACTTGTGATTTTAACATTAGAAAGTCCCATTGAAAAAAATGCAGCGATATCGCAGCGCTAAATACCCCACTAGTGGTAGAAGCCCTGAGGGCGCGATCACATGACAGCTTTTATGTTCAGTTTTTTGTGAGCCAAAACCAGCAGCGGGTCCAAAATATGGAAGGACGGCACCTCTCCCCATTATACTGGCTCTCCACTCCGGGTTTTGGCTCCCAAAAAGCTGAACATAAGAACTGTCATGTGATCGCGCCTTACTGTGTGCGCACGGACTTCACGGAGACACAGCGCCGGAACGAGGCGCCCGGTGAGTGTCAAACACAACTTCCCGGACTGCCCGTTCTCTCACCTTCGAGCCCCGTAATGTAGTTTATAAGGCTGACAGGTGGTGACCGGTTCCCTTTAACCCGACTGTGGGGGTAGATTAAGAAAGCCAGAATATTACCGCAGATCCATCCCGTTTAGAACGCTGCCGGCCCGTCATACCAGGAGACTTAGAGTAACTGTACTTTCTAGCGATCGGTGGGGATCTCAGCAGTTGTACCTCCAGCCATCCAAACTTTTGACATGTCCTTATGTAAGGTGACCAGATTTTTCCAGGGTCAAAGCGGGACAGGGGTGTGGCCAGGGGCGGGGCTTATCACAACGTATGATTTTACCTCCATCGTTATAAAATGTACAGGGCCGGTTCAAAAAATGTAGAGATGGAGCAAAGTCCGCAGCATTTCTGCCTCCAAAAAACAGTCAAAATCTGTATCATTTGTGAGGATTTTGACTGGAAATCAGCTGGAGATACGCAGCGGCGCTCCCCCTCACCTCCTATGTAGGCTTCCCAACGATCCTCTCAGCGCTGCTGCTAGTGGGCGGAAGTGTGTGTGCAGCAGCGCCTCCTGCCCTCTGCTCTAGCGGAACCAAAGAGGAGAGTTTAGGGCAGGAGGATCCCAGATGGACACACTGCTATCAGTATGTGCATCAGGCTGCGGCGCTGCAGAATGATTATCGGGCAGGCAGCTGCGGCACCTCGCCCGGTAATCACTTTAACCCCTTGAGTGGCGGATTTCTACCCCCCTGTCAGACCCACCAGGGCAGGTTTTTTAAATGGTCTAATCATTTAATTTCAACCAATTTTGCAGTCGCGTTCCAAGAGCCATAACTTTTTCATTTCCCCACTGACACGGCCGTATGAGGGCTTGTTTTTTGTGGGACAAGTTGTACTTTTTGTTGGCATCATTTTTGGGTATAAATAATGTATTGCATAACTTTTGTAAAAAATTTGTAGGAAGATTGGGGGAAAAAAGAAATTCTGCAATTTCTTTTTTGGATTTCATTTATACGGCGTTCAGCGTGCGGAATAAACAGTGTGATAACGTTATTCTCTGAGTCACATGATCCCGGCGATACCGAGTTTATATAGTTGTTTTATGTTTTGCTATTTTTATACATTTAAAACATTTTTTTTTCTTAAAGGTTTGCTTTTGTGTCGCCGCATTCCAAGAGCCGTAGTAATGTTATTTCCCATTGCCAGCGCTCTAGAAGGCCGTGTTTTTTGCGGGATGAACTCCAGTCTTCATTTATCTAATTTTTAGGAACATGTAACATTTTGATCGCTTTTTATTCCATTTTTTCTAGGGGCAGATTAACAAAATCTGTAATTCTGGCAGGTTTTTCATCTTTATTTTTCACTGCATTCTCTGAGCAGTATAAATAATGTATTAAAGTCATTCTACAGGCCGGTACGATTATGCCAATACCAAATTGTAATTGTTGGGGGGTTTTTTCGCAACTTTTTCACAGTTAAAAAAAAAAAGAAGAAAAGTCATAAAAGTTTAAATTGCCCCCTTTTACCATAGTAAAAGAATGTAAATCATAAAAGAAAAATACATATTTGGTATCGCCGCGTCCATAAAAGTCCGATTTATCAAATTAGCGCATTATTTATCCCGCACGGTGAACGTAATCCGAAAAAAAAAAAATACAGAACGCCACAAATGTATTTTTTCAGTCACCCTGTCTCCCAGAAAAAATGCAATAAAAAGTGATCAAAAAGTTGTATGTATTCTGCATTAGAACTATCGGAAACAACAGAACATTCTGCAAAAAATGAGCCCTTGCTCAAGTACGTCGATGGAAAACATAAAAAAGTTATTGCGCGCAGAAGATGCAGAAAAAATTATTTTAAAAAATTCAATGTCTTTGAAAAACAATACAAGTACTACAGCAAAAAAAACCTCTACAAGTTTGGTATCGCAGTAATCGTACCGACCCTTAGAATAAAGGTATCAGGTCATCTTTGTTGCAGTTTGTGTACCGTAGAAACAAAACACACTGAAAGATGGCGGAATGTCATTTTTTTTCATTTTACTCCACTTAGAATTTTGTAAAAGTTTTTCAGCACATTATATGGTAATTTAAATAAATAAAGGAGTTATGATTTTTTAGTGTGCTCTGCAGCTCCCATAGTGATGTATAGCCCGGAGATCTTCCGGTCTATATCGCTATGGGCAGTGGATGGTGACTAGACGTCACCAGAGAGCCGGACAAATGTCCCGAAAGTGGGACAACTGCCTGTCCCACTGGGCCCCGGTGGAAGTCAGGACACAGGGTCCCAAAGCGGGACTGTCCCGCCTAAATCAGGATATATGGTCACCTTACCTTATGGTATGTCAAAAGCTTTTAGAAAGCTCAGTTACACATTAACCTTCACTATTATCTAAGTAATTTCGATATTAGGGCAATAAATATATTACTAATCAGAATGTCAGTGAATAGAACCCATTCTGTGAATTACCCGTAATCTGGTGTCTGATAATCCAGAGATTCTGATAATCCGGCCCTTGTTTCCAGCACAGAACCGGAAGACGGAGCATTATGTGACAGCAGCAGATTATGTATGAGCATTTCATCTTCCTTCAGCTTCTCTGCCAGAAAGTTTTGTAAAGTTTTCTGCCAGTTCAGTAACTCAGAACATCTGATAATCCGGCATCAGAGCCTGTTAATGTCGGACTAAGGAAATGTAATTCTATGTATTACTTTAATCTTCAGCAGTTTGGGTTTTAGGTTAATTTCTGCTTGTTTCTTGCTTACTATTGTTATAATGACCCAATCACATGAAATGCGTCTTATTTTCCCCCCAGTTTGCATTATTTTGGGGTCACCAGATCTGTGTAGGTAACTGCTGGGCATTGTAAGGGTTAATAAAGATGTATCTGCATATAACTGATGGGCGCCTGTGTCTTTACTTTAGTTTTTACCTCACTGTCACATTTAGTATTTCCTTCTTCCCCCGCTCTGACTTTATATGGTGGTCCGGTGACCCCCCAGCCTTGCTGAGGCATCTTGGGTTCATTGATGGATGTTCATGCAGTTCTCACCTCAGGAATGGCGCCCCACTGAGCATGTTTTGGTAAACACATAGGGGGGTATTTACAGAAGCTTTTACACCACAATTATGGCATAAGGCCTCCTTCACACAGGCGGGTTTGCATCGCGACATCCGGAGTGGGATTCCAGCCCATAGCATGCTATGGCAATCCGCGATTTCCTGCCCATGAGCGGAAATCGATTTTCTACTCAGGGGTGAAAAAAATTGCAGCTTGCTACGATTTTGTGCGGGATACGTATGTTTGGCTTCCGTTGAAGGCAATGCAAGCGGTCTGTCCCGCAGCACTTCGCAGTGAGCCCTGCAGAAGTATCGAGGGATACGCTTCACTGCAGAGCTCTGGCAGCTTCTGCCCATGTGTGACGGAGTGCCACCCGGCACATCCGCAGCACTGTACAGAAGCCACCGGACAAGAACGCAGGGGTCACCAGCCGGGTGCCGGTCGAACTCCGCTGTGGAAAATCCGTGTGAAGGTGGCCTAAATAAATGTAAATTTTTGTGTAAGTCTTAGAAATTTGTGACTTTTTAGCTTTTTTTCTCACGAAAAGTGGGTGAGGCCTCATCATCCATGTAGTATATTATATAGCTGTAATGATGGATGATGAGGATGTAGTATATAATATAGTAGTAATGGTCTTGTGTGGTGCAGAGAGTTAAAGGGGTTGTCCCGCGGCAGCAAGTGGGTCTATACACTTCTGTATGGCCATAATAATGCACTTTGTAATATACATTGTGCATTAATTATGAGCCATACAGAAGTTATAAAAAGTTTTTTACTTACCTGCTCCGTTGCTGGCGTCCTCGTCTCCATGGTGCCGACTAATTTTCGCCCTCCGATGGCCAAATTAGCCGCGCTTGCGCAGTCCGGGTCTTCTGCAATCTTCTATGGAGCCGCTCGTGCAGAATGCAGGCTCCGTGTAGCTCCGCCCCGTCACGTGCCGATTCCAGCCAATCAGGAGGCTGGAATCGGCAATGGACCGCACAGAAGAGCTGCGGTCCACGGAGGCAGAGGATCCCGGCGGCCATCTTCAGCGGTAAGTATTGAAGTCACCGGAGCGCGGGGATTAAGGTAAGCGCTCCGGTAAGCTTCCTTTACCTCCCTGCATCGGGGTTGTCTCGCGCCGACCGGGGGGGGGGGTTGAAAAAAAAAAAACCCGTTTCGGCGCGGGACAACCCCTTTAAGGAAGCAGAATGCAGTCCTAAGCTCTCGCTCACGATCTGAAGGTTGTGGGTTCAACCTTGATCCGACTACCCGCATGGTTCAGGCAGCCAGCACAAGGTTGACTCAGCCTTCTATCCTTCCGAGGTCAGTAAAATGAGCACCCAGCTTACCTGAAAGTCCAGCGTCCGCGGAGCAGGCCCAGAGCCGAGGAGAGAGCGGGGTAGATGGATGCCTTTTCACAGAGCTCTGCCATCTCCTCCCTTGGGGGTGGCACGGCACCCGAACAAATTACTGCTGGAGGAGTTTCACAGGGTAAGCCAGTACACGGTTTACCTTAAGTCCTTTTTGTCACTTGTGACGCCAGCGTTCCGTCCTCTGTGGTGAATCCAGTAGATGAAAGTAACGTAGTCCACACACAGAGCAAATGTTATGAGCAAAACCCGGAATGGTTGGTAGAGCTCGTTTACTTGTAATAACGATTAACAGTCCATCAACTTTACATCAGCCAGCATATCACCGATGCACACAGATTAGTGGTGTCAGGGGGGATTCACAGGAGGTCAGACGAGTCCACAGTCTCAGTTATCTGTGGGGTTCTGCTCCCGGCCATTCTCTCTCTGGGTCAACACTCACGTTTAGGGATAGCACTCAGCACTGCATGGCGATTCCTCTTTCTTTCTTACAGGCCTCCATATTAATAGCAGGGAGGCCCGGGTGAATAGGGCTAGGGCACACATCAGGCCATCGCTCAGCCTCTTCCATCCTAGGGCTCCTCGTAGGACAAAGCACAAGTTCTCCCACTCACTAGAAGTCTCTCAGCTCTCCAGATTTCTGCTAGACTGCACACTGACTTAGACTCTTGCAATACTCAGGCTCAGGCTAAGGCTAACTTGCACAGCATCCTTGCAAAAACACATATACATAGCATGATCACATGACATGCAACACGATACATTTTTTAGACATAACACAGATATTAACCCATTCAGTGCTGCAGAGGTGCAATACACATCAAATTAACACACATAGAAGACACTAACAATACAAATGCACAAGACAAACGCATTCATACTTATGGAGGGGCCCCGCTAGCTCTGGGCCCCTACAATAGCGCTGCAGAATAAGTTGGTGCTATACAAATAACAAGTCTCTTCCCCTAGTAATGATAGATAATGAGGAAGTAGTATGCAATCTAGTACTAATGATGAGGAAGTAGTATGCAATCTAGTACTAATGATGAGGATGTAGTATATAGTATAGTAGTAATAATGGATAATGAGGAAGTAGTATGCAATCTAGTACTAATGATGGGGATGTAGTATATAATATAGTACTAATGATGAGGATGTAGTATATAATATAGTACTAATGATGAGGATGTAGTATATAATATAGTACTAATGATGAGGATGTAGTATATAATATAGTACTAATGATGAGGATGTAGTATATAATATAGTACTAATGATGAGGATGTAGTATATAATATAGTACTAATGATGAGGATGTAGTATATAATATAGTACTAATGATGAGGATGTAGTATATAATATAGTACTAATGATGAGGATGTAGTATATAATATAGTACTAATGATGAGGATGTAGTATATAATATAGTAGTAATGATGGATGATGAGGATGTAGTATATAATATAGTAGTAATGATGGATGATGAGGATGTAGTATATAATATAGTAGTAATGATGGATGATGAGGATGTAGTATATAATATAGTACTAATGGTGACTATTGAGGACATAACATTTAATATAGCAGTGAGGATGAGGAGGGGAGCTGAAAGTACTCCATTTGGGGAGTTCTCCATCATTTTGGTTTGGGCCCCGCTGTGCATACAGATATAAGATTAGGGCCACAACGGGTGTGTTTCTGAAGAAACAGGGGGATCCATTTTGGGTACAAATCTTCTTTTTCATGTTCATTATAGAGAAAAAAACAGGCTTTAAAATGACATATATGCAAAAATATGACATTTTATTTTTTCTCCTCTAAATTGCATTAAGGCTGGGTTCACACAGGGCGGATTTGCCACGGTTTTGCCGCGGCCGCTAATCTCGGGATTAGCCAGCCATGTGGACGAGATTTCTCAGAAACCTCGTCCACACGGGACGGCTAATCCGCTGCGGTAAATCCGGCTGAAACCGCGGCGGTTCTCCCGGTGGAAATCTCGCGGTTTTTGCTGCGGCCAAACCGCAAGATTTCCGACAGGAATACGCCTCGTGTGAACCCAGCCTAACTCCTGAAAAGAAACTGTGGGGTCAAAATCCTCCTCACCCCCTCAGTGACTACATTAAGGGGTGTAGTTTTTTTAGAAATGGGGTCATTTGTGAGAGTATCTATCATTCTGACCCCTATGAGCCTTTGTGATCTTGGCTTGGTGCAGGAAAACAAAGTGTTCCTCAAAATGTTAATAATCAATGTTAAATTTGTACGTCTCCTAAATGGCTGAAAAACCCTAAAATTTTCCCAATGTGCATCCAGAATAAAGTAAACAGATGGAAATATATATCTTATCAAAAACTTGTACAGTATGTTTGCACTGTAGAGGTGCACTACAGAGAAGGCCTGTAGGGGGCAACAGACAGGCATTCTGGTGCCTGAGAAAAGGGAAAACGCCCATAGGTGTGGTCAGGAAGTTGGATATAAGGGTACATTCCTGCTACACCCAGGGAGATGTTGGCTGAGAGACCCAGAGGGGACCAGTGCAGCAGAGCTGACGTGCTGCAGGCTGGTGGCCTAGCAAAGGCCAGAGGTGGATAGGGATGACCTGACCACCCTAACCTCAACACCAGGTGGGGTGTGTATGTGGACTCTGTTTACATTGTTTGTACTGTAAATAAAGGCTGGCAGTATCCAGATAAAGAAATGCACCGCTCCTGAGCTGTCTCTCTGCGTGTGGCTGTCACTCAGGCTAGAAAGGTTGGCGGTAAGCAAGGCATGTAAGCAGTTGTGTGAGACCAGAGCTCCAAAGTAAAATACCTGCCAGACCATCCTGTAAGCAGGCTTACCTGGATAAAGCAGCAGCCCTAGGACTCTCTGTGTGCCTGGACAGCAGTGGGAAGCGCTGGGACAGCTGACTGCAGAGATGACCCGCAGAAAAGAGAAAGAAGGTAGCGGGGAGACAAGTGGCCGCCACCTCCAAGATGGCGCCGACACGTGTGGAGGGGACTCCACGTGGAGACCGGACCCCCGCACTGAACTGCACAAAGATACAGCGAGCAAGCTAGCTCGGTATACCAGAGGAGGCACGCTGCAGAGAGAAGAGCCAGCCAGCTACCAGCAGCCAGATGGGAGCCCTAAACCACGGGTGAGGGCCTCTAAACATGACAGCATGGGAGCCGGGAGGAGAGGCAAGCAAGGGGAGGAAGACTAAGCAAGAAATGTACAGAGGGGACATACATGAATGTAGCAGAGCCCAGAATGCAGCATACCTTTGGAGCTGTGGCCACAGCATCTGGTGCAGCAGAGGTCATAATGCAAAGCACCTCGGGAGCTGTTGATAAAGCTCTCAATGTAGCAGAGCCAACAATGCAGAGCACCTCTGGAGCTGCTGCTAAAGGTTCCAATGTAGCAGAGCCAACAATGCGAAACACCTGTGGAGCTGCTTCTAAAGCCCATAATGTGATAGAACCAGCAATACAGTATGCTCCTAGAGCGGCCCCCGGCACCACTGAAGTAGCAGAGCCCACGCTACATGAAATCCTTGGAGCTATTACGAAATGTTCCAATACAGTACAGATAGTCCCCGACTTGCGAACGGGTTCCGTTCCGGGAGCCCGTTCGCAAGTCCGTTTTGTTCGCAAGTCGAACAAACGGTAGTATGGAGGGGATCGCGGGTGGATCCCGCTCCATACAACGTCGGGTGCCGGCTGTTCTTACAGCGGGCACCCGGCGGCAGCAGTTTCGACGAGCCGTGGCGCTTGTCGGAACTGTTAACACTTTAAATACCGCTCTGACAGCGGTATTTAAAGTGTTAACAGTTCTGACGAGCGGCGCGGCTCATCAGAACTGCTGCCGCCGGGTGCCCACTGTAAGAAACAGCCTGCACCCGACGTTCAGAGGCCCGTACAGCGTCCCACGATGAGATCGCGGGACGCTGTGTGGTTGCTAGGCGCTCTGCATAGACAGCCCTAGGGCCTTTCAGAAGGCCCCCGGCTGCCTAGCAACCGCGATGTGACCGGACAGGCTTCTATCAGGCTTGATAGAAGCCTCTCCGGTCCCTGCACAGTATGATGTAATGCCATAGCATTACATCATACTGTGCTCTACAGATAGTTCGTATCTAGCGAAATTCGTAACTCGAATGTTCGCAAGTCGGGGACTATCTGTACAGGCGCTATATCAGCAGTTTGGCACTTTACAAGAACATATGGGGCTGCTTAGACAAGATATGCAGAAAACCTCAGAGACGATGACGGCGGCGGAAGGCAGAATAAGTGACATTGCGGATAAAATGCCACCTATGCAACGTGAAGTGAAAGGGAACACGCAGAATATAGCTTTTCTCCTCACCAAAATTGACGATTTAGAGAACCGCTCCCGCAGAAATAATGTGCGCCTCGTCGGACTGCCAGAAAGGATGGAAGGCAATAACCCATCTGAATATACTGAGAAGTGGATACTGGACCTGTTTGGTAGAGACTGCTGCGATAGAAAGAGCCCATCGAGTCCCTACACGGCCTCCTCCCCCAGGGACCCCTCCAAGACCGGTCCTTATGAAACTCCTACACTTCAAAGACCGGGAGGCCATACTACGCCGTGCCAGAGAGAAGGGCGATATAAGGAGCAATGGCTCCAGAATCTCCTTTTTTCCTGATTTCTCGGCAGAAAACCAAAAGAAAAGGGGAACTTTCATAGATGTGAAGAGGAGACTGCGTGACCTCCGTATTCCATATGCCATGCTATATCCTGCTAGACTGCGTGACCTCCGTATACCATATGCCATGCTATATCCTGCTGGACTGCGTGACCTCCGTATTCCATATGCCATGCTATATCCTGCTGGACTGCGTGACCTCCGTATTCCATATGCCATGCTATATCCTGCTAGACTGCGTGACCTCCGTATTCCATATGCCATGCTATATCCTGCTGGACTGCGTGACCTCCGTATTCCATATGCCATGCTATATCCTGCTGGACTGCGTGACCTCCGTATACCATATGCCATGCTATATCCTGCTAGACTGCGTGACCTCCGTATTCCATATGCCATGCTATATCCTGCTAGACTGCGTGACCTCCGTATTCTATATGCCATGCTATATCCTGCTAGACTGCGTGACCTCCGTATTCCATATGCCATGCTATATCCTGCTAGACTGCGTGACCTCCGTATTCTATATGCCATGCTATATCCTGCTAGACTGCGTGACCTCCGTATTCCATATGCCATGCTATATCCTGCTGGACTGCGTGACCTCCGTATTCCATATGCCATGCTATATCCTGCTGGACTGCGTGACCTCCGTATTCCATATGCCATGCTATATCCTGCTAGACTGCGTGACCTCCGTATTCCATATGCCATGCTATATCCTGCTGGACTGCGTGACCTCCGTATTCCATATGCCATGCTATATCCTGCTGGACTGCGTGACCTCCGTATACCATATGCCATGCTATATCCTGCTAGACTGCGTGACCTCCGTATTCCATATGCCATGCTATATCCTGCTAGACTGCGTGACCTCCGTATTCTATATGCCATGCTATATCCTGCTAGACTGCGTGACCTCCGTATTCCATATGCCATGCTATATCCTGCTAGACTGCGTGACCTCCGTATTCTATATGCCATGCTATATCCTGCTAGACTGCGTGACCTCCGTATTCCATATGCCATGCTATATCCTGCTAGACTGCGTGACCTCCGTATTCCATATGCCATGCTATATCCTGCTAGACTGCGTGACCTCCGTATTCCATATGCCATGCTATATCCTGCTGACTGCGTGACCTCCGTATTCCATATGCCATGCTATATCCTGCTGGACTGCGTGTCGTAGCAATGGGAGAGACACAGTTTTTGACAACCCAAGATCTGCGGCAGTTTGGCTAGAAAGAAACGAAGCTGCGATACGGGATGCGATCGCCGCGACGCTCTGCAGAGGCCAATAATAGACCCTGACAGAGGAGGAGCTGCATTACAGATGTTGCTTATCACCTGGGAGAATGATTGGAGCGAAACGTTGATAACAGGGAATAAAGAATGAGGAAGAGGATATCGGAGGAAGCAGGATGGATCTACTGCCTCTATTGGGTGTTTACAGCTTTATTTTCTCAAGCTTACAATGTTTTACATTCGCAACTGCGAACAAACCACCATTTTCCGTTGCTTGGTGGACTGACAACCTGATCTGTGCGGGTGAAAACAGACCAAAACATGTTATGTGGGAAGGGTCTGCACCTAGTTACATGTTATGTGGGAAGGGTCTACACCTAGTTACATGTGGGGAATGTTCACATTTGTTATGTTCTATCTCCCTTGTGCTACCAATAGCTGCTGTGCAGAGGCGCTATTCTGCTGGGGGCGGACGCTGAAACTCTGCGGTGCCGCTGGATTCTTGACTGGAGAGAAACCATCTGTTCATGCCTATCAGAAGCGAAATGGCTGACACATTTATGGTTATATCTTGGAACATAAGAGGTATGGGGGATGCGGTCAGGCGTCTAGCGGTGCTCCAGACAATTAAGGAGTACCACCCTGTGATTCTCTGCCTACAAGAGACACACCTTTCTCGAGACATGCTGCCCTTCTTTAAGGTGGGGTGGGTGGGGCATAGCTTCCACTCGGTATATTCTTCTTGTTCTAGAGGAGTTAGTATTCTTGTCCATCGGTCCATACCATTTGTGGTCTTCACACAGAGGACAGACGCAGAGGGCCGATTTGTTTGCTTCCATTGTAAAATATTTAATTATGTGAGTTTACTAATTTCAGTGAACCTTCCACCTCCCTATAGCAGTGCGGTAATGCAGCGGATCCTGGGCTTTGTAGCGGAAACACCAGATGTCCCCGTCTTGATGGTAGGAGACTTTAACTCGGTAATTGACCCCTACTGGGACAGGCAAAGATCGCAGGGACCACCGGACAGGGGGGGCCTGACACTGCTAGGTCGCCTATTGGAAGAAACACTCCTGCTGGACACATGGCGCACCAAAAATCCAAAAGTTAGAGATTATTCGTGCCACTCCAGTACGTTCCAGACTCTGTCGCGTATTGATCTGGCAATTGGCAACACATTGTTATACGGGAGAATACAATTGATCCGATATCTTCCTAGAGTGCGGTCTGACCGCTCCCCATTGCAAGTTGTGGTGCAGCACTCTGGAGGTGGTGCGCTCGTGCGTCCTTTATGGAGGTTCAACGCATACTGGCTAAATATAATAGGACATCAGGACCTGGGAGAAACCCTGAGAGAATACTTTGAATTAAATACGGGTTCTGCAACCATTAGTGTACAATGGGAAGCAATGAAGGCATATTTTAGAGGTATCCTCCTCCAGCGGGTGACGCAAATGAAGAGGAGACATAGAGAATGAGGGCAAAAGCTGAGAGAACAGTTGACAAATAGTGAAGCTAGATTTGTAGAATCGGGTACAGTGGAGGCGATAGAACAATGGGGGGCGGCCCAGGAGAACCTGACTTTGTACACGCTAGAGACTGCAGCACATAAAAGTACATTTAAAAAACAGGCCTACTATGAAGAGGGCGAGAAAGCTGGACATATGCTGGCGATGGTCTCTCAGGGACAGAGAAATTCTACCTACATTATAGAGCTGCGAAATGAACAAGGTACACTGGAAACAGACTCGGCGGCGGTAAGAGAGACGGTGCGGCGGTATTATGCTTCCTTATACTCCTCCAAGCTTCATAAGACGCAGGAACACATTGCTCAATATTTAGCAGACATAGAACTGCCGAGATTGACTGAAGAGCAAAGGGAGTTCTTGGATTCCCCCGTGGAGCTGGAGGAGTTGGGGGAAGCGCTAGAATCCATGCAAAACAATAAATCCCCAGGAGAGGACGGGCTCCCAGCTGAGCTGTATAAGCAATATGCGGGGGGGCTATTGCCTAAATTATTGGAGGTAGTTTTAGAAGTGGAAGGACAAGCGGAGCTGCCGCCATCCATGCGTAATGCAATAATAATAATTATCCCAAAGCCAGGGAAAGATCCACTCTTGCCGGACTCGTATAGACCTATTTCATTGCTTAATGTGGATGTGAAACTTTTAGCGACCGTCCTGGCTAATAGGCTCTCGCGGGGCTCGCGGCTCTCATCCATCCTGATCAGAGGGGATCTATTCCAGCCCGATCCACTGCGATCCACATACGCAGATTGTTCCTTAATCTCCAGTTACCAGCAGATAATATGGGCCGGAGGATAATATGTTCCCTGGACGCTGCTAAAGCGTTGGACAGTGTGGAATGGCCCTTTATGTGGGAAGTACTGAGCAGGATGGGATTTGGTCGGACATATGTGAGACTCATACGACTTTTGTATGCTAACGTGAGGGCATGTGTCACGGTGAATGGCGCTTGTTCTGAACCTTTTATGCTTAACAGAGGAACAAGGCAGGGCTGTCCGCTCTCGCCGCTCCTGTTTGCGCTAGTAATTGAGCCCCTAGCTAGCGTTTTAAGAGCTTGTCCAGAGGTAGTGGGGTTAAAGAGAGAACAGGTGGAAGAGAAAGTGGCATTATATGCTGATGATCTGTTGCTATTTCTGAGAGACGCTGGCGAATCCTTAGACGCGGCAATGTCACTGATCAAACGATACGGGGTATTCTCGGGCCTCACTATAAATTGGAGTAAATCGGACATACTGCCAATAGATGACCCTGGTCTCGCAGCAAGAGAAAATACAACGCCTATGCAGTGCAAGCCAGTAATCACATACCTGGGAGTCAGGGTCTCCAAGAATGCTTTGGATTACGGGAAGTTGAACCTAGACCCCCTATTGGTGAAATTTAAGGGAAAACATGACATTTGGTGTAAACTTCCCCTAACGATTATAGGAAGGGTGAACCTCATTAAAATGATCTGGATGCGGCAATTACTGCACCTACTCCATAATTCACCCCATTGGATTGCGCGGGGCTCCTTCAACAGGATTAATCAACTGTTTAGAAACTTGATATGGAGAGATAACGGACCTAGAATTAGGTTGGAGACGCTGTGCAACTCTAAGGGCGATGGAGGACTTGCGTTGCCTAATCCCATGTCATTTTTTCTAGCATCACAAATACAACATTTTAGAGGATGGGAATCGGAAAACACGCGAGATGGGAGTTTTCGTCTTCTACAAATTCATTTTCACGGTGCGCACCTGTTTGAGGCCCTGGAGAGCTTTAGGTTCCGCTGCAGTCCCCACAGTCTCCCAACTTTGGCCCTCATGCATAGGGTTTGGTGGAAGGTCAAAGAAATAATAGGGATTAAGAGCTTTACGCACTATACCCCTATCTGGGATAACCCAAGGCTGCGAGAGCTGGAGAAGTTGGAGGGCTTTCAGGAATGGAAGGATAGGGGGATCAGGCGTCTGGGTCAGATAGTGTCAGGAACCCATATTAAATCCTTTGAGCAATTGAGAAATGAATGCAGCCTGCCATATTCTCCATTCTTCAAATATTTGCAGCTCCGGCATGCCTTTCAAGCAGAGAGAGGCCTAGAAAATATAGAGATTGAGAGACTTCTGCCAGCAGAGATCGTAGGAGGTACAACTTATACTAAGGGGAAGATATCCTGTGTATACTCCAGTATACAGAGCCAGATAAATCTGCGCTATCCTCTAGCGATGAGGAGCAAGTGGGAGGAAGATATTGGCCCTATTGAAGAATCCTTGTGGGCAGAAGTATTACAGATGACCCCCAAACTGTCCTTGAGTGAGTCTCATAGACTATCACAAATCTATTTATTGCATAGGGTGTACCGCACTCCAGCGTTTCTATACAATATAGGCGTGAGGGATACCCCCTTGTGTAACAGATGCAAGACCCACACAGCAGACCTTATACACATGATGTGGCGTTGTAGAGATATTGGACCGAGGTGTGCAGTCTGATCCGCGCTGTGTATAACATTCAACTGGAATTTACACCCCTGGTATGTGTTTTAGGATAGGTGAATGATGTGCCCCTGCAAGAAAATGAAAAGCTAGCAGTAGCTAGGATACTATATCTAGCCAGGAAACTGATAGCACAGCATTGGCTGGACGAAGCCCCCCCGCTCTGGCTGAGCTAAGAAAAACAATCACTCAAATCATAATGTGGGAAAAAAGCATTTATTATAAAAGAAAAACACCACAAAAATACTGCAGTGTTTGGTTCAAATGGCTGCAAAATGACCGACTAGAGGATAAGGTCCGATGAGATAACGATGTCATGGAAATGCTAACCCTTACATTCTCGGTGACGCTGAGCTGTGTGGTCTGTGAAGTGCCCCTCAGTGATTGGGAAAACCCAAGGAACTTCATACAATGAGCTGAGACCCTGCAGGAGAGACTGTTGGGTCTTGTTTACCGGGGAGATTCGTTATTGTCTTTGTGTTTGTACTGTTTGTGGACCAAAAGGGTCTTGAGACACAAGAAAAATGTATTCAATAAAAAAGATTTGAATCAAAAAAGAAAGGTGGGCGGTCCGCAGGCAAGTGTACCCCAACGTGCCACACATGGTGGAGGATGCGCTGGCACTTGGACGACGTTCACCATGTGGGAAAAATAATGCATTACTTTGATCGGACTTTTACGGACGCGGCGATACCAAATATGTATTTTTATTTTATGATTTAGATATTTAATTATAGATATGACAAAAGGAGGGGGGGGGTTTAAACTTTTTTATAACTTTTTTTTGTACAATTAATAAAACTTTATTGCTCTTATTTTCACTTTTCCTGGGGGACGACAACATGCGATGCTTTGATGGCTCCTGCAGTATGATGTAATGATAGGCAGTCTGCTAAGGCAGCCCTGCATGGCTCCCCCGATCTCACCGCATGGAGGGAGGGGGTATGGGGATTTAAATGCCGCTGTCAGAATTGACAGCGGCATTTAACCCCTTAACGACCAATGACGTATAGGTAGGTCATGGAGCGGCGGGGTATGTATGAAGACAGGTTGCGTGGCAACCTCTCTTCATACAGTGCGGGAGTCAGCTGTTTATAACAGCTGACACCCGCGGGCAATAGCCACGAGTGGCCGCACGGCCGATCGCGGCCATTAACCATTTAAATGCCGCTGTCAATTCTGACAGCGGCATTTAAATCCTCGAACGATGTTCGGGGGTCCCGCGCGCCCCCCCCGTGGTGAGATCGGGGGACCCGTGCAGGTGTCATGGCAGCTGGGGGACTAATGAAAGGCCCCAGGGCTGCCTTAAAAGACTGCCTATCAAGCCATCCCCGTGGGGTGGCTTCATAGGCTGCCTGTCAAAAAGCAGTATGACGTAATGCTATAGCATTACGACATACTGCAGGAGCGATCAAAGCATCGCATATTAAAGTCCCCCAGGGGGACTTCAAAGCAATGTAAAAAAAAGAATCAATAAAGTTTTTTTTAATTGAAAAAAAAAAGTTGCAAAAGATTAAATCACCCCCCTTTTGCCATATCTATTATTAAAAAATCTAAATAATAAATTAAAAATATGTATGTGGTATCGCTGTGTCCGTAGAAGTCCGATCTATCAAAGTAGTGCATTATTTTTCCCGCACGGTGAACGTCGTCCGAAAATAAAAAATAAAGAACGCCAGAAATACACTTTTTTTAGTTACCCTGTCTCCCAGAAAAAACGCAATAAAAAGCGATCAAAAAGTCGTATGTACTCCAAACTATCAGAAACTACAGAACATCCGGCAAAAAACGAGCCCTTGCTGAACTATGTCGACTGAAAAATAAAACAGTTATTGCGCAAACAAAATGACGGCAGAAAATAATTGAAAAAAATTAAATGTCTTTGAAAAAAAAAAAGAGGAGTATAGTAAGAAAAAACCTATACAAGTTTGGTATCGGAGTAATCGTACCGACCAATAGAAAAAAGTTATCATGTCATTTTTTTTGCTGTTTGTGCGTCGTCGAAACAAGACGCACTAAAAGATGGAGAAATGTTGTTTTTTTTTTCATTTTACTCCACTTAGAATTTTTTAAAAGTTTTTCAGTACATTATATGGTACTTTGAATAGCACCATTGAAAAATACAACTCGTCCCGCAAAAAACAAGCCCTCATACAGCGACGTCGATGGATAAATAAAGGAGTTACGATTTTTTTAAAGGGGGGAGGAAAAAACGAAAATGGAATTAAAAAAAGGGCCGCGTCATTAAGGGGTTAAAGGGTTGATAGCCGCAATCGCCCGCGCTGTATGAAGAGAGGTTGCCCCGCGACCTCTCTTCATACATACCTCGACGCTTCAGGACGTACCCTCATGTCTTTGGCTGTTAAGGGGTTAAACATACATAACTCCCTGACATAAGTACAGGGGGAGGCAGACTGCTGCAACACCTCCATTTCTGCACACCTGCACACAGCTGGGTGCTCACCAGGAGGATCTGGATGGTGCAGAAGCAATTATAAGCACTCTCACCCCCGCAGCATACTATCATACATTACAAATAAAGCGGCCTGTTTGGGACTGTAAGGGCTGGAAGAGCAGGGGGGGATACACGGCCAAGAAACCACTTCTGGCTATACAAAAGGGCCGGATTCAGAGCATACCCAGTTCTATTCAAAGGCAGCAATCTCTCTCACTCATTTCTATTGCATACTGGCTTAACTCTGCTGACCTCAAACAAGTTGACAGCAGCACCACCTAGTGGCTGAAAACGACACACAAAGCAATCGACTGCAATAATTCTTTTTTAAAGCAGTAGTTCTCAATGTGGGCGTTATTTCCGCCTGGGGGGCATTTTTACTTCTCAAGGTGGTGGAAGGGGGGCGTTGGAACATACAGGGGGCGGTAGGGGGGCGTTCTGTGTTTGCTTTGTTGATTTTTTTTCATCTAGTAACTACATTTTTCTAAAAATTAGTAGTGATACCTCAGTTTTCGGCGATAATCTATACGAAAACAATCAGTGAAATCCGAAACTGATGAAAACCGAGGCAATTATTTCCATATGAATCACTTATAGCTGTGTGCAGCCTGTGCGCCTCTATCATATAATGTATGACTTCTATAACTCCATGACTCCGCTACAGATCAATCACACTTCATAACACTGGATAACCTACAGCACAACCTAACCCGCTGTATTCCATAATGCCGCTGATTGGCTGGAACCGCTTCAAACTTTCACTTGTGTGGGTCTCCGGGAGTTGTAGTCTAGTAGACGCCAAGTATCTTTTCAGACCACTGATATAAACTACAACTCCCAGAGACCCACACAATTAAAAATTCCAGCCAATCATCGGCATAATGGAATACAGCGGGTTAGGTTGTTCTTTAGGTTATCCAGTGTTATCCATTGATCTGTAGCGGAGTCATGGAGTTATAAATGTCAGACATCATTATATGATAGAGCGACATAGCCAGTGCATACTTGAAGCATACTTTATAGAAATGGCTGAGAAGAAGAAATGCCGTCAGTATTGAAATGAATACTTGAAATACGGATTCTTCCCTTCTACAAATGGACAGCTTCTCTTGTGCCTCGTTTGTGAAAAGGCATTTTCGAATGAAGCTAAGAAGCCTTTGAGACTGAGTGATCACCTTGCAAAAATGCATTCAGACAAAATGGGTAAGCCGATTTCATCTTACCAAGGTTTAAAGTCAAAGTTTGAGTCCCGCAGCACTGTAGGCAAGCTATTGGGAAAATCTGCTCTCAATCCTACCAAAGGCCTCCTTGCTTTCTATGAAGTCTCTTTATTAATTGCGCAATGTGGCAAATCACATACTATTGGGGAAACACTAGTGTTACCCACAGTTAAAGAGATTATCAGTGCTATGCTGGGGCCTGATGCGTGTGCCATGGTGAAATTGATTCCTTTGTGCAATGACACAATTTTAAGAAGAATTGACAAGATGGTTGCTGATGTGAAAGAAACGCTTTTAGACATGTTAAAGAACACAGAATTTGTAATGCAAATTGCCGAGTCAATGGTTAGAGACAATGAAGCATTGATGCTAGCTTAAGTTCCTTTCATTAATCGGAATGAAGAGGTAGTGGAGGAACTGTTGTTTACCAGAAATGTAACCACCCATATGAAAGGCTCCTCTATATACAAAAGAGTGGGAGAATTTTTCCAAGAAAAAAAATTTACCTTTAACAAATGTACCTGCTTGTGCAACCGACGGAGCTGCGTCCATGATTGGTCGATATCGCGGATTTATAGCCCATTTAAAATCTGGTATGCCGGGCATAATTGCAGTGTAATCCATCGGCAGCACCTTGTTGCTAAACATGTACGTGAGAGATTGCATGATTCTCTGCGCTATGTAGTTAATGCTGTTAAGAAGATTAGCGCACTCTTTTGAATAAACATTTTTCCGCTCTGTCTAGACCACAATGAAGAATCAAATGTCTACTACACACCGAAGTGAGGTGGCTGTCAAGAGGAAAGTGCTTACCACGCTTGTACAAACTGCATTACCTAGAGAAACATGGCATGGATATCATTTTATTTCAAGAAACGCATAAAAAAACACTACATTACACCCCTATTAACAAAATCAAAGTCTTCACTAAACGATTCAACGCTTCTACTCTATTAAGAAGGCATTAAAAGGCATTTCCTTATCTTCTCGTACAACGACCCACCTCCTTCATATGCGCAGAAGGGTGGGCCCCAACACCACCCCCTTGATAGAGACCAATGCAGAAGGTGCAGGAAACACAGTCACTAGAGTAGAGACTGCCCAATCACTTCCTCTGCTCATACAGGAAAAGAAGGAGGAAGGGGCCAGGCCCAAAATGGCCGTTACCAGAGACAAGCACATGGCAGAGCCACTCAGGTCCATCCTCACTGACCTCCATCTTGTTATGCTCCTATTGTTCCGCTGTACGAAGATAATTCCAAATAACAATGACCAGGTTCCTATCTGCTGGGCCCGCAGGAACCTATGGTCAGAGTAAAGGTCATTCTGTGAACTTTATGGTTGATACCGGAGCTGAACATTCAATTACAACCCAACAACTAGCACCTCTTTCACAGAATGCCCAGATTGTGGGAGCTACTGGACAAGGTGTGAAGCATCACTTTATAGTACCACCACAATGCACCTCGGGAGAAACTCATCAATTTTTGTATCTGCCAGACTGTCCAAAACCACTGCTGGAACAGGATGTGTTGACAAAACTACAGGCCCAAGTGTTCTTTCAGCCGGATGGACAGATGACTTTACAACTTGGAGAAGATGTTCCAATTCCTGCCCACATCTTCTCACTCACAGTTCCTGTCATTCATGAGCCAGATCACTCAGGCCCCACCCTGGACCAAGTAATGAAAATACCAGGAGTAGGGCGGAAGATAATCCACCAGGACTCGCTCAGAATATACCCCCAGTCGCAGTTCAGCTGAAACCAGGGGCACAACCGATGTCCATGAAGCAATAGCGTACGCCATCTGCTGCCTGCCATGGCATTACACTGCATCTGGAGAAGTTTGCAAAGTATGTGCAGCATCCGAGGAGCAGGCCCTCAGCCGAGGAAAAAGCGGGGTAGAGTCTTAACCTTGTCAAGGGGCAAGGCTACCGTCTCCTCCCTAAGAGTAGCTCGGAACCTGACCTCTTACTACTAGGGGGAGATCACAGGGATAGTAACCAAGGTTGCCTGTAATCTAACTTGTCACTCGTGATGCCAACGTTCCATGCTTTTTGGTGGATCCCACCGATGTCAATTCTGGGAAATAAAGTAGTCCACGCACAAGCTACACTTTTCTGAACAGGAACCAGTAACATTCAGTTCTGCTCGTTGACTTAAGTCTCTTTAGACAAACAACAATACAACAGACTTAACTAGTAAACACTGTGAGAACAGTGCTGGATCAGGGAGGACCCTCGGGCATTACTCAACCACAGTCCCAATGATCTGTCAGTTCTGTCTCTCCCGGCAACTCTCTCTCTCTGTCTCCTGCCAGTCACTTACATTTCTCTAATGGTTCCTCTCTCCCTCTCCAGACTCATGCGGTTTCTACTCATTTCTTCCAATCCGGGTACATTCGCTTCTTTCTAGAGATAGAAGCTAAGGGGAGTTCCTCTACAAGGCTAGGCCCAGGCGGGAACAACGGACCCCCTTTCGGACTCTTCCATTTTCTAATCATCCGGTTCTCTTACTTAGGCAGACTGAGTCCTACATCGACTCGCTCTCTTTCTCTCTCTGGCCTGGACAACAGCAACAGCCGCAGCAGACTGACAGACTGAACATGACTGCCCAAACAGAAAGCTAGACAGGGGCAGCCTTACCACGCATCACATGACTATACTTTTATACCACACCAGACAAAATGATACACTTTCCAGACATTAACCCTTTCATGGCTGCAGCCATCCAATACACATAAACCTGCTGCATTCTACAAACAAGATAATTCATGAACCTCTCAGATGTCTGATTTCTTCATGAATTTGGATCTTGGTGAATCTCTTCTATTATCTCTGCTGTAAATTCTTTATTTTCAGTAGATTTCGATTGAATTTCTTTTTAAAAGACAGGAATAACAGAGGAATTTACTGCAAGTAACAACCCAACGCTTTATATGTAACCACAATGTAGGCCCTAAATATACAGCAGAAAGAATCTACCTCGTTTTCCTGAAAATAAGCCATACCCAGAAAATAAGCCCTAGCTGCATTACATAAAAAAAAAAAAATTTGAATACTTACCTAGCAGGATTGTTCCAGGTCCTCCTGCTGCCACATGGAGCTCCGCCGTGCGTCCTGCAGTTCTCGTTCACACACAGAAGATCATTTCTTAGTTATGGGATTCATAAATCCCACCTCCAGGAAGCGATGGCTCCTATTGGTTCTCGAGCACTGCTCAGCCAATCCATGCAGCGCTCGATGAACTAATGCGATGGCTGTGATTGGTTCATCGACTGCTGCTCAGCCAATAAACGCAGCGCTCGATGAACCAATCACAGCTATCGCCTTGTGGAGGCAGGATTTATAAATTGGCCAAACAATGCCACGGCTCAGCATGTTATAGGTCCAGAGAGCAGCGGGAGAGACCTGGACTGAGCCTGGTAGGTAAGTATAATAAGACATCCCTCAAAAATAAGACCCAGTGCCTGTTTTGTGACAAAAATTAATATAAGACAGGGTCTTATTTTCAGGGAAACATGGTATCATTATGACAACTGTCCATTAACAGGTTAATAGTGATCTTGTGCCGTGCAGCCCCGCCCTGTAGTCAACAGGAAAAAAACTTGCTCATAGGTCTATGAGGGTCAGGAAGTAGTAGTTTCGTTTCTCTCTTCCTCTGTCAGCCATGGCGTCTGCTGCTGTGAGAGACGAGCTGCTCTGCTCCATCTGTCTGAGCACTTATACAGATCCTGTAATGCTGAGATGTGGACACAACTTCTGCCGGGTCTGTATTCATCGTGTGCTGGATACACAGGACGAGGCTGGAGTTTATTCCTGTCCTGAATGCAGAGAGGAGTCTCAGGAGCGGCCGGCACTGATGAGATGCTTAGCTCTGTGTAACATCATAGAGGGCTTCCTGACTACTCCTCTGACACAGACGGAAACCGGGATCTTCTGCACTTACTGTGTGGACTCTTCTGTACCGGCTGCTAAATCCTGTCTACTGTGTGAAGCTTCTCTGTGCGAGAAACACATGAGAGTTCACAGCAAGTCAGCAGAACACGTCTTATGTGAGCCCAGAGCCAACCTGGAGGACAGGAAATGTTCTGTCCATAAGAAGATCCTGGAATATTACTGCACTGAGGACGCCGCTTGTATCTGTGTGTCCTGCAGTTTGGCCGGAGAACATCGGGGTCATCGGGTGGAGATGCTGGATGAGGCCTCTGAGAAGAAGAAGGAGAAACTGAGAAATGTTCTCCAGAAACTGACCACAAGGAGGGAGGAGACTGAGGAAAGAGTCCGGAGTCTAGAGGAGAGTAAGAGAAAAGCTCAAGAAAAAGCAGCTGGAGAAGCGGAGAGAGTCACTGCCCTGTGTAGAGACATCAGGAGACAGCTGGACGACCTGGAGAAGAGGGTCCTGAGCGAGATCTCCAGGCAGGAGAAGGAAGAGTCACTCTCACTCTCTGCTGTGATGAAGAAGCTGGAAATACAGAAGGACGAGCTGTCCAGGAAGATGAGACACATGGAGGAGCTGTGTAACATGACTGATCCACTGACTGTCTTACAGGAACCAGACACCGGGGACTTGTGTGATCCTGAGGACACAGGGGGACATGATGGAGGTGATGGGGACACGGGGGGACATGATGGAGGTGATGGGGACACGGGGGGACATGATGGAGGTGATAGGGACACGGGGGGACATGATGGAGGTGAGGAGGACACGGGGGGACATGATGGAGGTGATGGGGACACGGGGGGACATGATAAACTGCTCCATGATGTAGATGGTCCGGATGTGGCTGTGATCTCAGACACATTACACACATTATGTGACATAGTAACAGATATTAGGAGGGGGATCTATGTGGAGGATCCTGCAGACATATTACTGGATGTAAATACTGCTGCTAATGATATCCGTATATCAGATGACCTGAAAACTGCAACCTGGATACGAAAGAAGCAGAACCGTCCAGAAACAGCAGAGAGATTCCAGTATAATCAGGTGATGAGCAGGAGGGGATTCTCCGCAGGACGACATTACTGGGATGTGGATATCAGTAGTTCAGGGGGGTGGGGGGTGGGGATGTGTTACCCCAGTATAGACAGGAGGGGGCAGCAGTCATACATTGGAGTTAATAACAAGTCCTGGTGTTTGTGGAGGTCTTATAATAATCAGTACTCAGTGATGCATGATAGTACAGAGATCCTGTTACCTCACATTACATCCAGTAATAGATTCAGGATCTGCCTGGATTATGGGGCCGGGCGGCTGTCCTTTTATGAGCTGTGTGACCCCATCAGACACTTACACACCTTCACTGCCTCCTTCACCGAGCCGCTTCATGCGGTATTATGGGTATTTGATGGTTCAATAATAGAGATGATCGAACGTGTCCGTAACGGACACTTACGCACCCGAACACCGGCTTTCCCGAACACTTCAGTGTTCGGGCGTAAAGGTTCGGGGGCCGCCGGGGGGCGGCGGTCGCCGTGGCAGCGCGGGCGGCAGCAGCGGGGAACAGGGGGGAGCCCTCTCTCTCTCCCTCTCTCCCCCACTCCCCGCCGCACCCCCCCGCGCTGCCACGGCGACCGCCGAACATTTTTCGCCCGAACACGGAAGTACTCGCAAAGTTCGGTGTTCGGGCGAAAAGGGGCGGGGCCGAACATGTTCGATCATCTCTATTCAATAACAATATTGGGAGAAGCAACAACTGGGAGAAACCATAATAGAAACTGACCAGAGACAGGACTGAAAGACAAACTGATTGGTAGATCAGACAGCCAATGGGATGAATGAGGTGGGGCTGCAGGTGATTATAACCAAAGCCAGGCCCACTTGACCATTTTCCCGGAGTAGGGGACTGCGTATCCCTGCGTATTGTCATGTTCTTACACGGTTATGCCTGCACATGTACACGTATTTTACTCCCGCTGTCCTGCGCCGGCTGGCTGGTTTCTTCTTTTTTTCACTTTCCTTCTCCTGTCTCCTGGCAACATAAAACCGCCATACATATGTGATGTAATTGTGTAAGCGCTGTGTTGTGAACGCACCCATAGAGAACAATAGGGCTGTTATGTGCATTATATGCGGTAAAATAGAACATGCTGCGCTCTTTATTACGCACATAACATACGCAATAAAATATAGGCAAGCGTGAGCGGAACAGTGAAAGCAATGTCCTTTCATTGTCACCTTTTGCGCGTATTATATGCGTGCGCTGTTAGTGCGATGGAATGCTACAGCTATATTCTTGTGCTCCGAATCCAACGGGGTTCAGTTCGAGCTGCTTGAAGGATCATAGACTCGGTCACACAGCATTCTGCGTAATCAGCTGATTCTCCCTTTATTAGAAAAAAATAGAAATATTTATACGATTTTTAGGCTCAGACATTGAAAACGAGCCGAACAACAGCCCTTATTTATAGAGAGCGAAGGGCAGGATGGCGCAGGAGAGACCATTGGGACTTCTCTCACAGTACATTGTGTGTGTTATACCCAATGCACATATGTTGGTGCCCGGCCTATCTGACCGCTGTCCTTATGACTAGATCACATGTGGGGGATCCGCTGTGATTGTATTCTGGGTGTGATCCCTGTGTCTCCTTATGGATAATCCTCCGTGTGTCATTGCTGTTTATCCCAATGATGTCTGATCTACTATATCACATGAACCAGCACTCCCATTTTACCAGGATTGTCCCCCAAAAGAGAGCGCTAAGTGGGTGAAGTCCATGAAAATCTGCATAAAGGTGGCATCCTGATATGTTTGTGGGGTTCCTGGGTAGATCAGGTCGGGTTCAAGACTGGGTTCACACGGGACTGAAATCTCGCGGAATGACCGCACGGAAATACTGCGAGATTTCTGCGAGAGAAATGCAGCTTCAAAACCCATGGCCTTTCGTCGCGGGTTTAGGAGCGGCTTCACCGCCTGCATTCCGCTGCGGCCATCTCTCCCCATAGAGAGGAGAGAATCCACTGCGGAAGCGGGGAAATAATTGATATGCCACGTCTTTGAGTTCCGTGTGGCTTGTCAATCTCAGTGCGGCTCGGTCGCAGCGGATGGATGAGATTTTTGTAAATCTCCTGCACTTTGCTGGCTAATCCCAGGATTAAAGTCGCAGGTGGAATTTCTCTGCAGAAAGTCTGCACGGAAGGTTTGCGGCAATTCCGCCCCGTGTGAACGCAGCCTAAGTGTTTTGAATGACGCTTCATTAGGGTTAAATGTAAATAACGCTCCACATACACGGAGATCGCTGTGCGCAGCTCGTCCGTGGAGCCGTCCTACGGATGAGCGTGTGTAGAGCGCCGGACACTTCCTGTGTAGCACCCGGCCCTGGGATCTTGTCTTATGGACACATCAGATGTATTTATTATGGTGACATTCTACCCAAAGGGGAACGCTGAAGTCAGGCAGATGATTTACCGCAGTCTTACTGCTTATCACATGTAACGTCTTGTGACTGTGGACCCCGATCCCTACTGAATTGCATCGTCCCAGATGTTCGCAGCCGCCTTTATAGGGACCCGTCACCAGCTTTCAGCTCCATAAACTACATTATTGGGCTCAAAGGTGAGAGAACGGGGAGTCCGGGGAGCTGTGTACAATACTCACCGGGTGCCCCGCTCCAGCGCTGCGTCCCCGCGCACATAGTGTGACTTTACAGCCGACTCCATGCTCACGCTCTCCCAGAGGGATGAATGGAAGAACATGCGCAGAGCGGGCTGCAAAGAGTTACGGCTGACACCCACTGGCTCTTTCTTTTTAATGCTGTGATATCGCTGCGTTTTTATCAATGGGACAGAAGCGCAAACTTGCCATTTTAATATTAGAAAGTCCCATTGAAAAAAACGCAGCGATATCGCAGCGCTAAATACCCCACTAGTGGTAGAAGCCCTGAGGGCGCGATCACAGGACAGTTTTTGTGTTCAGTTTTTTTTTAGACCAGAACCAGCAGCGGGTCCAAAATCTGGAAGGACGGCACCTCTCCCCATTATACTGGCTCTCCACTCCTGATTTTGGCTCACAAAAAACTGAACATAAAAACTGTCATGTGATCGCGCCTTACTGTGTGCGCACGGACTTCACGGAGACACAGCGCCGGAACGAGGCGCCCGGTGACTGTCAAAAAATGAGCCCTCGCTCAAGTACGTTGGCGGAAAAATAAAAAAGTTATTGCGCGCAGAAGATGCAGCACAAAATAATTTAAAAAAATTAAATGTCTTTGAAAAACAATACAAGTAGTAAAGCAAAAAAACTGTTTGGTATCGCAGTAATCGTACTGACTAGAGATGAGCGAACGTACTCGTTTAGGGCGATTTCGTACTCGAGCATCGCTTTTTTCGAGTACCTGGCTACTCGGGTGAAAAGATTCGGGGAGCACCGGGGGGCGGCGTGGTGGAGCGGGGGGAAGTAGTGGGGAACAGGGGGGAGCTCTCTCTCTCCCCCCCTGCAACCCCCCGGCGCCCCTGAATCTTTTCACCCGAGTAGTCAGGTACCCGAAAAATAGCGATGCTCGAGCATGAAATCGCCCTTAACAAGTACGTTCCTTCATCTCTAGTACTGACCTTTAGAATAAAGTTATCAGGTCATTTTTGTTGCAGTTTGTGCCCCGTGGAAACAAGACGCACTAAAAGATGGCCGAATGTCTTTTTTTTTTTTTCATTTTACTCCACATAGAATTTTGTAAAAGTTTTTCAGTACATTATATGGTACTTTAAATAAATAAAGGAGTTATGATTTTTTAAACGGAGGGACAGCCAAGCACCAGCTCTCCCTGCCACAGAGACCTTCGGCTGTCTTCTGACAAGCCGAAGGTCTCTATGGCAACCTGTAAACAAAGCAGTGCAGGACTTTTAAAATAGAAGCAGGAGATTACCGGCTGATCGGCAATATCTTCCTGCTTCTGTTTTTCAAAGTCCTGCAGTGTTCTCTGTGGGTCTGTGCAGGCAGAGCACACTGCCACAGCTTATGGCAGTGTGCTCTGCAGGTCCCATAGTGAAACATAGCCCGGAAATCTTCTGGGCTACATCGCTATGGGCAGTTCCGGAAAATTTACGGGCATGCCACTCAAGGGGTTAATGGTGACTGGACGTCACCAGAGAGCGGGACAAGTGTCCCGAAAATGGGACATATGCCTGTTCCGCTGGGGTCCCGGTGGAAATCTGGACACAGGGTCCCAAAGTGGGACTGTCCTGCCTAAATCAGGATATATGGTCACCTTACCTTATGGTATGTTTAAAGCTTTTAGAAAGCTCAGTTACACGTTAACCTTTACTATTATCTAAGTATTTTCGATATTAGGGCAATAAATATATTACTAATCAGAATGTCAGTAAATAGAACCCATTCTGTGAATTACCCGTAATCTGGTGTCTGATAATCCAGAGATTCTGATAATCCGACCCTTGTTTCCAGCACAGAACCAGAAGACGGTGAAGATTATTTTGGGGTCACCAGATCTGTGTAGGTAACTGCTGGGCATTGTAAGGGTTAATAAAGATGTATCTGCATATAACTGATGGGCGCCGGTGTCTTTACTTTAGTTTTTAGCTCCCTGTCACATTTAGTATTTCCTCCTTCCCCCGCTCTGACTTTATATGGTGGTCCGGTGACCCCCCAGCCTTGCTGAGGCATCTTGAGTTCATTGATGGATGTTCATGCAGTTCTCACCTCAGGAATGGCGCCCCACTGAGCATGTTTTGGTAAACACATAGGGGGTATTTACAGAAGCTTTTACACCACAATTATGGCATAAGGCCTCCTTCACACAGGCGGGTTTGCATCGCGGAATCCGGAGTGGGATTCCAGCCCATAGCATGTTATGGCAATCCGCGATTTCCTGCCCATGAGCGGAAATCGATTTTCTACTCAGGGGTGAAAAAAATTGCAGCTTGCTACGATTTTGTGCGGGATACGCACGTTTGGCTTCCGTTGAAGGCAATGCAAGCGGTCTGTCCCGCGGCACTCCACAGTGAGCCCTGCAGAAGTATCGAGGGATACGCGTCACTGCAGAGCTCTGGCGGCTTCTGCGCATGTATGACGGAGCGCCACCCGGCACATCCGCAGCGCTGTACGGAAGCCACCGGACAAGAACGCAGGGGTCACCAGCCGGGTGCCGGGTCGAACTCCGCTGGGGAAAATCTGTGTGAAGGTGGCCTAAATAAATGTAAATTTTTGTGCAAGTCACAGAAATTTGTGACTTTTTAGCTTTTTTTCTCACAAAAAGTGGGTGCGGCCTCATCATCCATGTAGTCTATTATATAGTTGTAATGATGGATGATGAGGATGTAGTATATAATATAGTAGTAATGGTCTTGTGTGGCGCAGAGGGTTAAGGAAGCAGAATGCAGTCCTAAGCTCTCGCTCACGATCTGAAGGTTGTGGGTTCAACCTTGATCCGGCTACCCGCATGGTTCAGGCAGCCAGCACAAGGTTGGCTCAGCCTTCTATCCTTCCGAGGTCAGTAAAATGAGCACCCAGCTTACCTGAACGTCCAGCGTCCGTGGAGCAGGCCCAGAGCCGAGGAGAGAGCGGGGTAGACTGATGCCTTTTCACAGAGCTCTACCATCTCCTCCCTTGGGGGTGGCACGGCACCCGGACAAATTACTGCTGGAGGAGTTTCACAGGGTAAGCCAGTCCGCGGTTTACCTTAAGTCCTTTTTGTCACTTGTGACGCCAGCGTTCCGTCCTCTGTGGTGAATCCAGTAGATGAAAGTAACGTAGTCCACACACAGAGAAAATGTTATGAGCAAAACCCGGAATGGTTGGTAGAGCTCGTTTACTTGTAATAACGATTAACAGTCCATCAACTTTACATCAGCCAGCATATCACCGATGCACACAGATTAGTGGTGTCAGGGGGGATTCACAGGAGGTCAGACGGGTCCACAGTCTCAGTTATCTGTGGGGTTCTGCTCCCGGCCTCTCTCCATCGGTCAACACTCACATTTAGGGATAGCACTCAGCGCTGCAGGGCGATTCCTCTTTCTTTCTTACAGTCCTCCATATTAATAGCAGGGGGGCCCGGGTGAATAGGGCCAGGGCACACATCAGGCCATCGCTCAGCCTTTTCCATCCTAGGGCTCCACATAGCACAAGTTCTCCCACTCACTAGAAGTCTCTCAGCTCTCCAGATTTATGCTAGACTGCACACTGACTTAGATCTTGCAAGACTCAGGCTCAGGCTAAGGGTGCGTAGGTATTTTTACGTTCGCACGAGCGCAGCGTATAATCGCTGGAAAGAACGTTTTTCGCCGAACACGACCAGCGCTAGAAAGCGTATTTTCGTTTGTTCCTACTTTTCAAACGGTCTTTTCGGCCAGCGAATATTCACCGGCACGTATTTCGGTCGCGTATGTCCGTTTTTCCGCGGGTTGACATTTTTCCGCGCCGTAAAATCGCCCATGTGAACGAATACATTCGAAACCATTGCCTCAGATGGTCACGTATATACGTTTGGTCGCAAAAACGCGCCGTTTATGCGCTCGTGTGAACGCACCCTAAGACTGACTTGCACAGCATCCTTGTAAAAACACATATACATAGCATGATCACATGACATACAACAAGATACATTTTTCAGACATAACACAGACATTAACCCATTCAGTGCTGCAGATGTGCAATACACATCAAATTAACACACATAGAAGACACTGACAATACAAATGCACAAGACAAAAGCATTCATACTTATGGAGGGGCCCCGCTAGCTCTGGGCCCCTACAATAGCGCTGCAGAATAAGTTGGTGCTATACAAATAACAAGTCTCTTCCCCTAGTAATGATGGATAATGAGGAAGTAGTATGCAATCTAGTACTAATGATGAGGATGTAGTATATAATATACCACGTTTCCCTGAAAATAAGACGTAGCATGATTTTCCAGAATTTTTGAGGATGCAAAATGATTTTTCAGGCTTTTTGAGGATGCTTGAAATATAAGCCCTACTCCAAAATTAAGCCCTGCTAACAGTTAATTAAAAAAGTCAATTTAAATAGTGTCCAGGCAGCTATACATGTAAAAAAGTTAAACCTTTTTGAGCAAAAATTAATATAAGACACTGTCTTATTTTCGGGGAAACACGGTAGTAGTAATGATGGATGATGAGGATGTAGTATATAATATAGTAGTAATGGTGACTGTTGAGGACATAACATTTAATATCGCAGTGAGGATGAGGAGGGGAGCTGAAAGTACTCCATTTGGGGAGTTCTCCATCATTTTGGCCGCTCAAGCGCTCTACAAGTGGGCAATGGGGCCTAAAACCTTCAAGCAACATTTCTGTTCTGAAAGCCACCGGCTGCTGCTTTTGGTTTGGGCCCCGTTGTGCATACAGATATAGGATTAGGGCCACAACGGGTATGTTTCTGAACAAACAGGGGGATCCATTTTGGGGTACAAATCTTCTTTTTCATGTTCACTATAGAGAAAAAAACAGGCTTTAAAATGACATATATGCAAAAATATGACATTTTATTTTTTCTCTTCTAAATTGCATTGACTCCTGAAAAGAAACTGTGGGGTCAAAATCCTCCTGACCCCCTCAGTGAGTACATTATTGGGTGTAGTTTTTTAGAAATGGGGTCATTTGTGTATCTATCATTCTGACCCCTATGTGACTGAGCCCTAACTGTAACTACTCCTCACCATGGCACTATGATGGGGTTTCTCCCCTTCCACCTCTCTAGCACAGAGCTTCCTACCTTGGCGGGGGGCCGGGGTGCCCGGGTAGGGCTGGCAGAGCTGAGCCACCATCTGTGAGCTGTTGGACAGAGCGGTGTGGATGTGCGCCGGAGCTCGGAATCCAAGATGGTACCCGCTCCCTGTGCCTCCGCCATGCCCTCTGCCAAGCATTGGCTGTGACTTCTGAGGATAGTGGAGAGTCGGTCCTTCTGCGGGCCACGTAAGGGGACGCGGTGGGCCGCTTTGGCCCGCGGGCCTTGAGTTTAAGTAGTCATTAAGTAGGACGCAGGGTACTCTGGTGACTGGTCTGCTCATCCAGGGGTCTCCCGCTTTTTTGAGGAGCTCTCTGAACATTTCGGGACACTTGCCCCTTCGGCCCATCGGTATACCTGCAGCATAACGACTGCATTGCACGAGTTTCTGAATTGTCGCATTCACTACCGGTTAGAAAAATGTGATCTTTTTCCATTCCACACCCCAGAGGCTGATGGGAGCGCCCCCCCCCAACCCCCCATTTCCTTATCCCTCCCCCCCATAAGAACTTTGCACATATGTGTTTGCTGAGGCTGTTCACACGATGGGCGGCTGTTCATGATGGGTCACACGTCTGTGTGCTGAACACACAATGGGGCATCATAAAATGTACTCAGCGGGGAGACGGCTGTTTACCCTGGAGGGAGGGTGGCATCCTGTCCTGCCCTCCAGTGACTGCACACCAAAAATGGCGCAGTACAGTCATGCACTAGTTCCATCCATTCCTGGGAAAGCCGAGTGATGATCAGTTAGGCAGCAGATGTAACTCTTACGGACGCTTAACTAGTAATGGCGGACATATTGCTTGTAACCAGCTTTACTTGAAGGCAAAAGAGCATGGAGGAATCAAATTCCCTGCGGCGCCCCCTAATGCAATCAGGAACCTCCTAGCAGCAATGTAATGCAGATGGTGTCGGGGGAGCAATATCTATATGTTGGAGAATTACTAATAGTGCAATTCCCTCCTGCCATTGAAAAATCCCCAAAGATGGAGCTTCACTGCTGTCCACCATATCGCAGGAACTAGAGGGACTTTCAGGAAGTTGGGCTGTCAGCCGCTCTGTTTTCTGAACGTGACTCGGTGGACTTATAGGGGAACTCCAAAAAAGAAAGACTGAAAGGGATTGTCCAGGTCTGAACGGTGATGATCAATTGTGGATCGGCGAGCTCCGCTGCTTCAGAACACCCTACAATCAACTGATATGCAGCCCACTATCAGCTGACGGCTCCATACACACTGCAGTGGCCCAGGTAGGTGTTACATTAAATTCAATAGGAGCTGTACCTGCAGTACCAACCTTGGGCCACTGCAGCATGTACGGCGCTGTCCGCTTCTGGCTCTGTACACACCATGACAGTGGGGCAGCTAATCCTTAGGGATCCTGAGTAGCTGACCTCAACCGTTCAACAGTTGATGACCTATCCTGTGGATAGTTCATCAGTTGTTCAGACTGAACAGCCCCTTTAATTTTTCATCATGGACTATTTAATTTTTTTTAGGGACACGGCCTGATGTCCCAATGAACCATCCGCCTGGCTCATCTTTATCCTCATGGCTACCTGTCCGCCAGAACTGAGGGCATAGTTCGACTCCAAATCATCATCCACATCCTAATTACCATTGGGACATTGATGTGCGTGGTGACTTACTTCCATAGTGTGTGCTGATGGACGAGGCTGGGTGACTAGAGCACAAGACAGGAAGGGTTATCATGGGGAGAAGTGAGAAAAAGTGCAGTAAAGGGGGGTTTGTGCCGATCAGGCTGATTCATGTCTTCGGTTTTGCATATATGGACCCTTTAGGAGGTTTTGCCGAGAGCCTTCTCCTTCCCTCGCTGGGTGCAGCAGTGATGGTGGTTTACAGCATTTCTTAGCGGGTAGTCGTCCTGGGTGCGACTGTTCTCTCTCTGACCGAGTCCTGAAAAGTAAGACTAAATCTCCTCTCTCGTCTTTCCCCAGCCCTTCTCGGAGCTCCTCGATGACAACGCCCTGCTGGACGCCCTTGGACAACTCATCGGAGACCCGTTCCTCACCGAGAAATATGAAATGATGGAAGTGGAGAATCCGAGTTCACCGTCGCCCATGATTAAGGCGGAGCATAGCTACTCGCTGTGTGGAGACTCGCGGCCGCAGTCGCCCTTCACTCACGGATCCACAGATGACAACTTCAGCGATGGTATAAATAATGTGTTTTTCGTATGGGGTGATGATGACGTCATCATTTTGATTGTTGTAATAGGTATATAGGCACCTTGTGACCACTAGGCGGCCCTCGAGCAGGAAAAGGTGGGCCACAATGACCGCTAAAGTGGCCACACACTTGATTACTGCTGACTGAACCTACCGCTTACAGGAGGCATCAGATGTGTGTGGCGCTATACCAACAATGCCCAAATGGTAGAAGTTGAGAAAAAGTAGCAGTGGACTGTTGGAGGTCAACATGCCGGATCCTTTGGTTCTGTTTTTCAGGACAACATTCTGTCCTGTGACCCGACCGGGGGGGGTTCTTCTCAGCAGCCCTGATTTTGACTGTCCGGGGTGACTGTAACAAGCCTCAGACTACCCAATCCTCATAGTGCAGGGGCGTAACTATAGAGGGTGCAGGTGATGCGGTTGCACCCGGGCCCAGGAGCCTTAGGGGGCCCATAAGGCCTCTCTTCTCCATAAAGGGAGCCCAGTACTATGAATAAAGCATTATAGTTGGGGGCCCTGTTACAGGTTTTGCATTGGGGCCCAGGAGCTTCAAGTTATGTCCCTGTGCAGCATGGTTTAGGTATGGGTACAGGTACAGATACAGATAGAGGGGGGGCCCAGCTCACGTTTTGCATCAGGGCCCCTGAGCCTTTAGTTACGCCCCTGCCATAGTGCATTGGTAGCGTTAGACTACCAAGGCATTGTACCTGCTTTCTAATTGGGCAGCATTGGTCACATGAGTAGCTCTGGCCAATCAGAGAGTCGTGTATATTAGGTAGATAGAAAATTGCGAAAACCATCCTGGACAGCCGGAAATTGGACCTGAAATCGGTGGATTGGAGAGACGACGGAGAACAACTGCAGTAATCTACCCTCTTACCCCTCCGGTCCCAAGAAAGAAGTTCATCCTGAAACCGTAGGGTTGCTATGAAGCTGCGCGCACATGTAGTGGAAACGCACAGACCTACGGCAAAACCCGCAGCACTTCCATCAGAAAACGTCCCACAATCCACGTTGGTGCGGCTTTTGACTGGCATTTTGCTGCGCAGCCTAAGCCGATTTGAACCTGCAATGCCGCTCCTCATACCAACTCCTCACTGCGGCGCACACCCCTCACCCGGCCACCGCTGTAAAGCAATGTTGCCGTTGGTCAGGTGATGCGCCCACTGCGGCGGCTGCGACTAGTAGTGAGGGGTGTGCGCCGCAGTGAGGACTTGGTATGAGGAGCGGCATTGCAGGTTCAAATCGGCTAGGGGTCTACAGAGGAATGCCAGCCTAAACCCCATACCAACGTTGCGGATTTTGGCACGGTTTTTGATGCGATAATGTAGCAGAATTTGCAGCCGATCTGCAACATTTCCGCTACATGTGACCCTAAGGGGTGTCCAAGTTACTGAAAAATTAGGGAGAGGGCAGGAAATGACTCAAAATGAAGTTTTGCTTCTCACTCCCATCCAGCGCTGCCGCTCCTGTCCTCTTCGCTGGACTTTGTATACGGATACCACCGCAGTTTGTAAAGTAAGTCCACGAGCGGCAGCGCTGGACCGGTGGCCGTCGGAGCAGCGAGCACAACCTAGTTTAGTTTTCACCATTTTCTGACCTCTCCAATTTTTTAATAACTCAGGAAAACCCCTTTAAGGGATGTAAAGCTGCTGCCAGAGGTGCCCGTCAGCGACTGGGTGAGCATGCGTATGCATGGGGTTGTCAAGGCAATGGGCACACAGATGCCTAATGTGTAGGCCAGGCTAAAGACCCCAAAAAACAGTCCGCCAATTATGGTGGTTTCGGGATTGGAATGGAAGGAGGATCGCTGATGTTGTTGCAGCGCCCCATCCTTCCCGGAGCGGCGAGGATCTGCGGGTGTAACTGGGCTGCGTTGGTTGGATAAGCTGACGCTCGCATTGTGAAACCAGATAGATGCTGACATCAGTGTGTGTATAGAAGTGCGGACAGGCAAAGTCCAGGCGAGGGTTAAAGTCTCAACACACAAGACACCCGGAAGCCATAAGGTGTTGCGTTCTCCCGCTGACGTCAGGGCAAATGTCTAATTCCTTCCTTGCTGGCCGGCTGACAGGTCCGCAGCGCTTTGTCCTGGATGTGGGTCGCTCCCGTATTTCACAATATCGCCCCATTGTTCGTCATATGAGGATGTAACATCCATTGTCGGTCCGTAAACACTGCCTGCTCTGTGTCCGCCGCTTGTCCTCGTTCGCGGGGACCGTCCCCTGATGGAAGCGCGATGCGTTTTCTCTCCTGATGCGCCTGTTTTTAGTTAAAGCAATTCTCCGGTCCCGGCGCCAAAGTTTGTCCCAGGACCAGAGGTGGGGTGATGATACCGGTCAGCCTTCGTTTTTGCCACGGATCCGCCGGGGCCCCTCACTGGTCGTCCAAGATGGCTGCAGAGCCCCTCCCGCTACTGTGCATTGGTAGTCTGAGACACTCCGCGTGGCTTTCGGATTAAGCAGCGCTGCCGTCTGGCCGCTCCTGTATTGTCTTAGACGGCCAATGAACTGCAACTGTACAGCGTGCGTCACGTAGACGAGGTCAGGCTGCAGCCATCTTGTCAGATCTGAGGGGCCCCAAGCAATGGTGTGTTAGGGACACAAAAGGAGGACAACACATAATATTCTATTCTGTGCCGGGGTCGGGGGGTCTCTGTAAGGTGGGGGGGGGGTCCTCCGGGACTCCTGCTATTCCTTAGGTGAATTCAATCAGAGTTGTGCCTGAGCACCAAACTGGGCCGCTGCGATGCACACTGCGCTGACCACATTGACAGCGGACCTGGGAATCGGCTGATCGGCGAGGATCCTGAGCGGAGGACCACCCCGACGATCAACTATTGAGGGCCTGTCCTTTAATAGTTGAAGTCCTGCACAACCCCTTTAACTGAAACGGGACAGCAGTGACCGGTCCTCTACAAGAATCACTTGGAAGTCCCCGAGCTGGCCTCTAGTGTGAATGGGGACATGGGTGACAACCACCAGTGGCTGCCATTACAGTGGCTATAGGGGTGCCACTCTACTTGCCCCAAACCCAAAGTGGCATATAAACCTACATGGTGGCATGGGTCACAATGACAATTGTAGTGCCTGCCCAGTCGCCCAGCGACCTCCACATTGTTGTGTTCTCCTTTTGCTATCATCTTAAGTCCTCTCGTCCTGTTCTTAGTGTGTACCCTTCCCTCTGCAGGGGATCTCACCGGTGAGGACTGGTGCCTTGGGGGGCAGCTCACTCCTACCAAAATTAAGATGGAAGTCCCCGTTGAAGAAGGCCCAGGCTTGGCTCCTTCGGTTACACTTACCACCAACCCGGTGACGGCACCTCTTCAGGTGGAAGCGCTGCCACAGCTGCCGGAGCCCGACCAGGTAAGTGCCACATCAGTCCGTTGTACCCTCTTACGCCGCCCACAGTAGCCATCAGCTGTGTGATGAACAGCCATCTCCCCCTTTAAAGGTCTGTTCTCACGTAGCAGAAATGATGCCGCGTTTCTGCATCGAAAACCCCGTCAAAGTCCGCATCATCGGTTGCTTCTTGACTCGAAATCAGGGCAGATCTGCGCTTGATTTCAGCCCGCGCCGCGTCGCTCTCACCCCCGATACTGCAGTATCCAGAATGCTGCGCAGACCGGCAACTGCTGCTGAGCGCCCCTGCCGCCGGTCATGTGATGCCACTTCCACATCACATGATCGGTAGCAGCGGTGCTCGGTTGCCGGTGTGTGCGGAGCCCCGGCTGTAGTGTTGGGAGATGAGAGCGGCGCTGCAGCTGAGTTCGAGTCAAAATCTGCACCAATGCTGCGGGTTTTTTTGATGCCTACAGCATACCCCACGGGCTCGTTCTCACCGCTGGCCATGGGGGGGTCTGTGTTCCTGTTCCGCCATGGGATCCAGAAAATGGAATCCTTGCTCATTGTCTTACATATCCCCCTTTATCTCCTTGCAGCACAAACCTCTGAGCCCAAAGTCGCTGCCGCAGATTAAACTGGAGCCCCACGAGGTGGATCAGTTCCTGAACCTGTGTCCTAAAGAAGGTGGGGTCCTCGCCGCGTCCCGGACCAGACGCAAGTTGTGCCATCTTTACTTTACTTAACTTTTCCTCCCTTTTTGCAGCTGCCTCATCCGACAGTCTGCAGCTGCCCCCGACGCCCCCCAGCAGTCACGGGAGCGATTCTGAAGGAGGCCAGAGCCCCAGCCGATCCCTCCCGCCCTCCAGCCCTGTCCAATCACAGTCCGGGAACAAAGGCGCCGCTCGCAGTCCATCAGCACTCTCGAATTCTCCTCTCCTGACCGCTCCCCATGTAAGTTTATTGCAGTGCAGGAGCTGCAGATGTAGCAGAGCTCAATCTGTCCCTTTAAACCAGTTCTTTCATGATCTGCTATCTATAGGTGTTCTCACTAAGGACTATAGTTATCATTGGGTTCAAAGTCTCCTCTGAAGACGTGCTAGTCACAAGGTAGATAACGCCAGCCAATAGGATCAGCGCCAAGATGTAGCTTGAAATCTGATGCTACTTTGTGCCGCGAGTTCCAGTATTTGTTGTGGCGCCTCACTTTAAGTGAATGTCGCATTTTAACATATAAAAGGGTTATCGAACCAGAAACCTTTATCATCTATCCAGAGGGTAGGCCCCGAATGTGTGATCGCTGCGGCCCCCAGGGATCATTAAAGCGGAGCATCGCAAATAGTGGATGGAGTGGCGGTGCGCAGGTATTAGTGTACCTTGACGCCACCGGAAGCTAGGGGTTTGACGGGGAATGCCCCTGTCACACTCCCAGCTCCTGATAGGGTGAAGGCACCAAGTTCCTAGCTGCACACTGCACACATTGCTTAATGGTTGGCCGGCATTCATAGCCTCACGGTTACTTCGGTTCTTAGACGTACATTATGAGCTGTCAATGCTGGCATGTAACCGCAGTTACATGGCAGCATTAACATGCTGTAATGTACACCGAACCGAAGTAACCATGAGGCTGCGGCCCAGCCATAAAGCAATGTGCAGTGATAACTCTACGCGTACCGCCTGGTCCTGCCTCCCGGGTGGCCCCCGACTCACTGCTGCATTAACCGGCAGCATTTGCTGAGTCTGTGCTGGGTGATGGGCGCTCCCCTGCTCACCCCGATGTTGTAGCTGGGCCCGCATTCGTTGTCTGGCTCCCTCGGGACAGCCTGCTGGCCAGCGCCTCTCTGTTCCCCCACGGCCGCTCCCCCGCTCAGCGCTCGCAATTAGGTCAGCCGCAGTGAGAGCTGGGCAGCCGGCGCTTGTGTCAGCTGTCTCGCTCCTGTTCGATTTCTTCTGGCCGATGCCTTGGTGGGGATGAGCGCTCACCGCTCTTAAGTCACCGGCACTCCACAGCTGGCCTCATATTTCTTCTGGGTGGTGCCTCGGTGCTCGTGAGCACTCACCACTGCTAAGGCACTGGGGCTCAGCAGAGCGCTGCCAACGGGGCAGCAGGAGCAGGGAGCAGAGGCCCGTGGACGCTACACAAGGACCGCCGAGCACAGCACAGCGGCACCGAGAACACAACAGCTGCTGCCAGATGAGGGGCAGAAATGGAACAGCAGGAGCACCGAGCACTGGGAATGAGCGGGGAGCCAGGACACTACAGTTACACTGGCCTGCAAGGACCTGTAGGCAAGTCTTATTTTGCAGCCAATCAGCTGCAAGGGGCGTCACCCCCCCCCCCCCCCCCCTGTCACTCCTGACTCCACCAGGACTTCCTGGTGGCGTCAAGATACACTAATACGCGGTGCGCATGTGTGACCAGGGCTCCATTCGTTTCTATGGGAGTGAGGAAGATGACTGAGCACATTGCTCAGCTACCTCCATAGACAGTGAATGGAACGGTGGTCCTGCATGTGCAGCGCCGATCCATTGGCCACGTGGACCCAGGGTGCACCATTTATAGGATCCCTGGGTGGCTCAGCGGTCCTACATTCATCACCCAATCTGTGGATAGTCTAAAAGTTCTATGTTTTATTTATTTCCAAATATATCTTTTCTGACCCGGAGCACCAAATCCTCTGCTTCTGCTTACAGAACCTTACAGGTACCTGATACATTTGTGGCTTTCTCCAGTCTCCTTTAGGGGAAGCTGCTGCATATAGATTTATTATTGAATTCAATCTGTGTGTAGTGAACTCCCCCTAGTGGTGACTAGAGGAGCCAGAATATTATATATCTGTCTATGCATAGAAGTGGAGCTTTGACTTTTTTATATTGCCACTTTATTAGAGACCCCATCTAGTAGCGCACTGGACCTCTTTTGGCCTTCAGAACTGCAGCAATTTGTCGTGGCGTCCATCCACAGGTATAGGAGCACCCGCTTCACCTCCCCAAGCCTGACGGGAAGGGTTAATAAGTTTGTGCTGCTTACGCTAAAGTTTGACCTCCCATCAGCATGGTGCAACAGTTATCTGGATTCATCTGACCAGGAGATGTTTTTCCACTGGTCATTGCTCCTATTTTTGCGGGGTTTCTTTGCCCACAAGTTTTGTCTTTCTGTCGTCCGCTGCTATAGCCCATCCGTGTTTAGGAACGGCGAGTTGTGCGTTCGGGTTAGTTGGAGCACCAACATTGTATTTGGCTGCTCTTGATTGTGCAGTGCCTGTTCATCAGCACGATTCCTGACATCCTCCTCTGACCCCTTTCGGTGGCGGGCTGTTTCCATCCACAGAATTCCCTTTAGCTGGATGTTTTTCCTCGATCACACTGTTCTTGGTTACACAAGAAACCCCCACGGTTGGCAGTGACATCCTGACCCAGGCTAGTCTAGCACTGATGACCTAGTTGGAAGTCGCTCAGACCGCCGGATTCACACTGAAGCCGATCCATGAAAACTTGTCACATGACTTCTGTGCTACTCTCCGGGGTCACAGTTCTAATTTCCACACAGGGAAATGCGAGTTGAGCGAGGAATGGGGGTCTATAAAGGGGCGGTCAGTGTATATAGACAATATAGCCATGACTTCAGAAGCCGGCGCACAAAGGGTGCATATATGCAAGCTGTCCAATATGTAAACATTTCCTATAGACTTCTGTTTTATAGTAGATACACACTGCCATCTAGAGGTAATTCTTAGGTATTGCATAGTTTTTATTTAGGGAGTTTCAGTCGATTTGCCTATCCTTGGGGTTGAAACAAGGTTTTCTTTGCAGAAGCTGCAGGGCACCGGACCCCTCATGCTCACGGAGGAAGAGAAAAGGACCCTGGTGGCTGAAGGATACCCCATCCCCACTAAGCTGCCGCTCACAAAGGCCGAAGAGAAGGCGCTAAAGAAAATCCGCCGGAAGATAAAAAACAAGGTACAGGGCTTTCATGTTATATACTGGTGGATCTCCAGCGGCGTCTTCTAGTACTGAGACTATATACTGTATATACAGACCTGTGCTGCTACAGCCTTGATCCCTATATAATGTATATACAGACCTGTGCTGCTACAGCCTTGATCCCTATATAATGTATATACGGACCTGCGCTACTGCTACGGCCTTGATCCCTATATAATGTATATACGGACCTGCGCTGCTACAGCCTTGATCCCTATATAATGTCTATACAGACCTGTGCTGCTACAGCCTTGATCCCTATATAATGTATATACGGACCTGCGCTACTGCTACGGCCTTGATCCCTATATAATGTATATACGGACCTGCGCTGCTGCTACGGCCTTGATCCCTATATAATGTATATACGGACCTGCGCTACTGCTACAGTCTTGATCCCTATATACTGTATATACAGACCTGTGCTGCTACGGCCTTGATCCCTATATAATGTATATACGGACCTGCGCTACTGCTACAGTCTTGATCCCTATATACTGTATATACAGACCTGTGCTGCTACGGCCTTGATCCCTATATAATGTATATACGGACCTGCGCTGCTGCTACAGCCTTGATCCCTATATAATGTATATACAGACATGCGCTGCTGCTACGGTCTTGATCCCTATATAATGTATATACGGACCTGTGCTACTGCTACAGTCTTGATCCCTATATACTGTATATACAGACCTGTGCTGCTACGGCCTTGATCCCTATATACTGTATATACAAACCTGCGCTGCTGCTACGGCCTTGATCCCTATATACTGTATATACAGACCTGTGCTGCTACAGCCTTGATCCCTATATAATCTATATACAGACCTGCGCTGCTGCTACGGCCTTGATCCCTATAGAATGTATATACGGACCTGCGCTGCCGCTACGGCCTTGATCCCTATAGAATGTATATACGGACCTGTGCTGCTGCTACGGCCTTGATCCCTATAGAATGTATATACGCACCTGCGCTGCTTCTACGGCCTCGATCCCTATAGAACGTATATACGGACCTGCGCTGCTGCTACGGCCTCGATCCCTATAAAATGCATATACGGACCTGTGCTGCTTCTACGGCCTCGATCCCTATAGAATGTATATACGGACCTGCGTTGCTGTTACGGCCTCGATCCCTATAGAATGCATATACAGACCTGCGCTGCTGCTACGGCCTCGATCCCTATAGAATGTATATACGGACCTGCGCTGCTGCTACGGCCTCGATCCCTATAGAATGTATATACGGACCTGCGCTGCTGCTACGGCCTCGATCCCTATAGAATGTATATACGGACCTGCGCTGCTGCTGCGGCCTTGCATTGATCCCTGTTGGCACCTATGTTGGGTATATACTGAGGTTTCAGCCTCCATAGTGTAAGATGAAGTAGTAGTAAAGTACCTGCGATGGGCACGTATATATGATGAGTGTATGATGGGAATGCCCACTGCTAGCTTTCCGTACAGAAGCCCCCTCTCTACAGTAAACCTCGACTATCAGGTAATTTACATTTAAAGGGCTTGTACTAGAATTACAGGTTATTCCCAATCGAGGGGATAGGGGACTATTTGCTGATTGGTGGGAGTTTCAGCTGTGAAGACCCCCCACCGTACCTGAGAAGAGGCGATAACTTGTGATTCCAGCACAACCCTTCAGGGCCCGTTCACATTTGCATTAGAAGTTCCATTTCGAACCTCCATCGTTGAATTCCCATTAACCCCTTAATGACACGGCCTATTTTGGCGTTGAGGACCAAGCGATTTTTGGTATTTTTCCATCTCCATTTTTCAAAAGCCATAACTTTTTTATATTTCCGTCGACGCGGCCGTATAAGGGCTTGTTTTTTGCGTGGCGAGCTGTAGTTTTTATCGGTGCCACTTTTGGGTACATGGACTATATCGTAAAACTTTTATTATTTTTTTTTATGTTAACTGAGAGAAAACGCATCAATTCTGCCATAGATTTTTTTTTTTACAGCGTTACTCATGCAGCATAAATGACACACTAAATTTTTTCTGCGGGTCGGTACGGTTACAACGATACCAAAATTCTTATATATATATTTTTTTTTAGGTTTTTACACTTTTTTGCAATAAAAAAAACCCTTTTTTTTTGGAAATCTTTTTTTTTTTTTCTCTATCGCTGCATTCAAAGTCCTGTAATCTTTTTTTATTTTTCTATGTACGGAGCTCTGTGAGGGCTTATTTTTTGCGGGACGAGCTGCAGTTTTTATTGGTACCATTTTTTTGATCACTTTTATTGCATTTTTTTGGGGGGCAAAATGCTAAAAATTTGCATTTTGCCTCTGTTTTTTAGCGTTTTGTTTTACGCTTTTTGCCGTACAAAATAAAAAGCGTTTACACGTCGTTACGGACGCATCAATACCAAATATGTGGGGTTTAATTTTTTTTTACCCTTTTTTTATGCTAATATTAGAAAAAGCACAAAAAAAGGGTTTTTTAAACATTTTTTTTTTACATTTTTATTTTTATTTATTTATTTATTTTTTTACACTATTTGAGTCCCTCTGAGGGACTTAGAGCACAGCACTGATGATTGCTGTGATAAGGCATGGCAGAGCTACTGCCCTGCCATATCTTATCGCTTATACAGCGATCATAGGCATTGGCACTACAGGACGCCATGGCTCCAGGCCGGGCTCTCGGGATAACATCGCGCTCCCTCTGTGAACTCTTTCCCTGCTGCGATCTCCGATGCCCCCCCACTGTTGCAGCGGGACACCAGCTGTGACTGACAGCGGGATAGTGCTGCGGGATAGTGTGAGGTCAGTCATGATCTCGCGCTATCCTGATGACGTAAGGGTACGTCATTTTGCGCGAAGTACCAGCCTGCAATGATGTACCCCTACGTCATTGGGCAGGACGGGGTTAAATACGGGATGGAATGTCATCCTGTAACGTTCTGACCCCATTCTAGTCAGCGGGGTCCGTTCAGTGCTGTCATAAGAACAATCCGTTTGGCCAATGGAAGCCCCTTGCCTGCTCCATAACAGAACCCACGAGATGTGAGCTAGCCTTTAGGGCTCATTCACACGGACGTATATACACTGCATATTACATGCCTTATATGGAGAGCTGAAGCCCCATCGATTTTCATTGGGATATTCAGATGTGTTTATCCCGTGCGTGGGAATAAAACCGCAGCTTGTCCTGTTTACATCCATATCGCAGCCCACAATGGTGAATGGTATCGTGTAAACACACAGTGAATGCGCATGATATATATCTAGTTATTGCATGTTTATGGATGACATCAGCGGGTCCTTAAAGTGGGGAATATGCACAGTTTTGGTCCGTGAAAAGCCTATTTTAAGGACTGAAACTCTAAACTCTTGGGTTCTTTCTGAACCTTTTGAGCTCCAGACTAAATGATTTTTCTTCTTTCTTCTCCCCTGAACTCCACCTCCTGGACCCCCCTCCCTTATCCCACCAAATGAAGTTCTCCCCTATCCACTGGATCTAATGGAGGGGTGGGGTATCCGGATGCTGGAACCTCCCAATAGCGAGGGGCCAGAATGTCCCCAAATTAATGGAACGGTGTTAAAGCTGCTCCATTCATGTCAATGAGCCTGCCGGAGATGGGAACGCGCTCGTACTCTGCTCTCCGCAGCGGGGAGAGTATATATCAAAACATCTGAAACAGAATGGCAAAGCCGTTCCCATACTGCAATGTAAAGCTAATGATAAAAAAACTAAAGAACTAGACATTTTTTTAAAACCTTTTTTTTTTTTTACTTTTTATACACATTACCCCTAATAAATAAAAAAAAAAACTGTTGAACAAAGGTAATAATAATCAGTCCTTTATGTGAAAACATGCAGCAAAATAATTTTGGCAGGCCAGGAAAAAAACCCCAAATGGATAGGGCCATAAAACCGCCACATGGGCAAAACCGCCAAGTGTCTGGTCCTTTGGTGCCGAAACACTCTGGTCTTTAATAGGTTAATTTGAGAACCTTTGGGGCGCCAGTTCTCAGGTTTGCTGGGGGTCCCAGCGGTAAGACCCAAATAGATAATCTGGTTCTGATAACTTAATTTGATGCGACGACCCCTTTAACAGCGCCAGTCTCAGTAATGTCTACGGATATCATGTCTCTTCAGATCTCTGCCCAGGAAAGTCGCAGAAAAAAGAAAGAATACATGGACAGCCTGGAGAAAAGGTAAGTGCGCATCGTCCGTCCACCCGCAGGATCTCCGCCAGTAGTAGCGTTTCTAGGAAAGCTGAGTGGCCAATATGGCCGGTGTTGTAGAAGTTCCTGAACAAGAAATGCCTAGCTACATGGATGGGGATGGAGATAGTACAATACATAACTAGACTTTTACCAATCACTCACATATGCTGCCAGACTTGTCATCCAGCTTTCTGAGACCCCTGAACGGTAACCCTGCTGAGTGATGCGTCCTCTGCTCACACGTTGCTAGAGAACTGCGGAGTCTGGTGAGATGCCCCATAGGCTCTGTAATGGCGCCTATATTGGGGGTCACTCGGCTTTCTATTTTAGGTGGAGTCGCCCTTTAGTCGCCCCAACCAGATCTCAACCCTCCGTTTCTTAGGTCCTAAGGAGTCCTCTTCTCTGATGTTGACTTTTTCTTCCGATAGGGTTGAGAACTGTTCCTCCGAAAACAGCGACCTGCGCAAGAAGGTGGAGGTCCTGGAAACCACTAACCGGTGAGACGATCACACAAAATTAGTTGTTTTTTTCTGTAATTTGCCCCGTTCTGTAGACTTCACAATTGGCTTACATTATAGGGGCAAACCCTTTACAAAACACCCCTTTAAGTCGAAGATCTTAGCTGAATCCAAGAGCTTCCCCTTTAATAGAGGCGGCACATGCTGAACTCCTTCCCTTGTGATTTATTCCTCAGGACCCTCTTACAACAGCTGCAGCGTCTACAGGCAATGGTGGCCGGAAAAGTGTCGCGCTCATATAAAGCCGCCAGCACCCAAACAAGTACCTGCCTCATGGTGAGTGAACGGCTGACCTACCTGGCTTCGCCCGAGTTAAGTTGGTACAGGTGTTTACCCGTTAGTCACACGGAACAGTTTATGACATTGTGGTTACTTAAGAGGAACCGAGGGATACAATGTTCACCGTTTTGCTTGGGTCTTTGCGCTATCCAGGAAACACGCGGCGCTGACCATGTGGCGGTTGTAGATTTTCACGCTTTAAATTGAATAACCAAGTTGCGCCCCCCCCCCCTGCCCCCCCCCTCTCCCCTTACCATTTCAATTTAGGAGCTAAAGAGTGTTCATGGGAAAATGTCAAGTTTTGTACAATGACAGAAAGTTAGAGAATTAGTGATGAGTCAGTCAGTGGGTGAGTGGGTGACGGCTTTCATGCTTATGTATACTTTAATATATACAGATAGATACGTTAGATTCTCCTCAGTATATAAACAGAGGTGAGGTAGATTCTCCTCAGTATATACACATAGAGGTGAGGTAGATTCTCCTCAGTATATACACACATAGAGCTGAGGTAGATTCTCCTCAGTATATACACATAGAGGTGAGGTAGATTCTCCTCAGTATATATACATAGAGGTGAGGTAGATTCTCCTCAGTATATACACATAGAGGTGAGGTAGATTCTCCTCAGTATATACATATAGATGTGAGGTAGATTCTCCTCAGTATATACACATAGAGGTGAGGTAGATTCTCCTCAGTATATATACATAGAGGTGAGGTAGATTCTCCTCAGTATATACACATAGAGGTGAGGTAGATTCTCCTCAGTATATACATATAGATGTGAGGCAGATTCTCCTCAGTATATACACACAGAGGTGAGGCAGATTCTCCTCAGTATATACACACAGAGGTGAGGTAGATTCTCCTCAGTATATACACACAGAGGTGAGGCAGATTCTCCTCAGTATATACACACAGAGGTGAGGCAGATTCTCCTCAGTATATACACACAGAGGTGAGGCAGATTCTCCTCAGTATATACACACAGAGGTGAGGTAGATTCTCCTCAGTATATACACACAGAGGTGAGGCAGATTCTCCTCAGTATATACACATAGAGATGGGGTAGATTCTCCTCAGTATATACACACAGAGGTGAGGTAGATTCTCCTCAGTATATACACATAGAGGTGAGGCAGATTCTCCTCAGTATATACACATAGAGGTGAGGTAGATTCTCCTCAGTATATACATATAGAAGTGAGGGAGATTCTCCTTAGTATATGCATACAGAGGAGATGTAGATTCTCCTCAGTATATACAGATAGAGTTGAGGGAGATTCTCCTTAGTATATACACATAGAGGTGAGGTAGATTCTCCTCAGTATACACATATAGAGGTGAGGGAGATTCTCCTTAGTATATACACACAGAGGTGAGGTAGATTCTCCTTAGTATATACACACAGAGGAGCGGTAGATTCTCCTCAGTATATACATATAGAGGTGAGGTAGATTCTCCTCAGTATATACACATAGAGGTGAGGTAGATTCTCCTCAGTATATACACACAGAGGTGAGGTAGATTCTCCTCAGTATATACACATAGAGGGGAGGTAGATTCTCCTCAGTATATACACATAGAGGTGAGGTAGATTCTCCTCAGTATATACACA